>NC_054471.1:199809368-200534368 GCF_017639515.1 Carcharodon carcharias
GAGAGTGAGTGAGTGTGTGTGGGAGAGTGAGTGTGTGAGTGAGTGTGTGTGTGTGAGAGAGTGAGTGAGTGTGAGAGTGAGTGAGTGTGTGAGTGAGTGTGTGTGTGTGTGAGAGAAATTGAGTGTGTGCATGAGTGAGTGAGTGAGTGTGTGAGTGAGTGTGTGTGTGAGAGAGAGTGTGTGTGAGAAAGTGAGTGTGTGCGTGAGGGAGTGAGTGAGTGTGTGAGTGAGTGTGTGTGAGACTGTGTGTGTGACAGAGTGAGTGAGTGAGAGAGTGAGTGAGTGTGTGTGGGAGAGTGAGTGTGTGAGTGAGTGTGTGTGTGTGAGAGAGTGAGTGAGTGTGAGAGTGAGTGAGTGTGTGAGTGAGTGTGTGTGTGTGTGAGAGAAATTGAGTGTGTGCATGAGTGAGTGAGTGAGTGTGTGAGTGAGTGTGTGTGTGAGAGAGAGTGTGTGTGAGAAAGTGAGTGTGTGCGTGAGGGAGTGAGTGAGTGTGTGAGTGAGTGTGTGTGAGACTGTGTGTGTGACAGAGTGAGTGAGTGAGAGAGTGAGTGAGTGTGTGTGGGAGAGTGAGTGTGTGAGTGAGTGTGTGTGTGTGAGAGTGAGTGAGTGTGAGAGTGAGTGAGTGTGTGAGTGAGTGTGTATGAGTGTGTGTGTGTGTGTGTGTGAAATTGAGTGAGTGTGTGAGTGAGTGTGTGTGAGAGAGAGTGTGTGTGTGAGAAAGTGAGTGAGTGTGTGAGTGAGTAGTGTGTGTGTGGGGGGAGAGATTGTGTGTGAGTTTGTGTCTGAGAGTGAGTGAGTGTGTGAGTGAGTGTGTGTGTGGAAGTGAATGTGTGAGTCTGACAGAGTGAGTGTGTGAGTGAGTGTGTGTGTATGTGAGAGTGTGTGAGAGAAAGAGTGAGTGTGAGAAAGTGTGTGTGTGAGTGTGAGTGCATGTGAGAGAGTGAGTGAGTGTGAGAGAGTGAGCAAGTGTTTGAGTGAGTGTGTGTGAGTATGTGTGTGTGAGAGAAAATGAGTGAGTGTGTGAGTGAGTGAGTGTGTGGGGGAGTGTGTGTGTGAGTGTGTATGTGAGAGTGAGTGTGTGTGTGTGAGTGAGTGAGTGTGTGCGCATGTGGGAGTGAGTGTGTGTGAGAGAGAGAGTGTGTGAGAGAGTGAGTGAGTGTGTGTGTGTGTGTGTGTGGGAGTGAGTGTGTGTGTGAGAGTGAGTGAGTGTGTGTGTGAGTGAGTGAGTGTGTGCATATGTGGGAGTGAGTGTGTGAGAGAGAGTGTGTGTGAGAAAGTGAGTGAGCGTGTGAGAGAGAGTGTGTGTGAGAAAGTGAGTGTGTGTGTGAGAGTGAGTGCATGTGAGAGAGTGAGTGAGTGTGTGCGTATGTGGGAGTGAGTGTGTGTGTGAGAGAGAGTGTGTGTGTGTGTGTGTGTGTGTGGGAGTGAGTGTGTGTGTGAGAGTGAGTGAGTGTGTGTGTGAGTGAGTGAGTGTGTGCGTATGTGGGAGTGAGTGTGTGTGTGAGAGAGAGTGTGTGTGAGAAAGTGAGTGAGTGTGTGAGAGAGTGTGTGTGAGAAAGTGAGTGTGTGTGTGAGAGTGAGTGCATGTGAGAGAGTGAGTGAGTGTGTGCGTATGTGGGAGTGAGTGTGTGTGTGAGAGAGAGTGTGTGAGAGAGAGAGAGAGTGAGTGTGTGTGTGAGTGTGTGGGAGTGAGTGTGTGTGTGAGAGTGAGTGAGTGTGTGTATGAGTGAGTGAGTGTGTGCGTATGTGGGAGTGAGTGTGTCTGTGAGAGAGAGTGTATGTGAAAGAGTGAGTGAGTGTGTGAGAGAGTGTGTGTGTGAGAGAGTGTGTGTGTGAGAGAGTGTGTGAGTGTCAGTGTGTGTGTGTGTAAGAGAGTGTGTGTGAGAGTGAGCGTGTGTGAGAGAATGAGTGTGTGTGTGTGAGAAAGTGAGTGAGTGAGTGAGTGTGTGGGAGAGTGAGTGTGTGTGTGTGAGTGTGTGTGTGAGAAAGTGAGTGTGTGTGTGTGTGTGTGTAAGAGAGTGTGTGTGAGAGTGAGTGTGTGAGAGAATGAGTGTGTGTGTGTGAGAAAGTGAGTGAGTGAGTGAGTGTGTGGGAGAGTGAGTGTGTGTGTGTGAGAGTGTGTGTGTGAGAGTGAGTTTGTGTGAGAGAATGAGTGTGTGTGTGTGAGAGAGTGTGTGAGTGTCAGTGTGTGTGTGTGTGTGTAAGAGATTGTGTGTGAGAGTGAGTGTGATGAGAGAATGAGTGTGTGTGTGTGAGAAACTGAGTGAGTGAGTGAGTGAGTGGGAGAGTGAGTGTGTGTGTGTAAGAAAGTGAGTGTGTGCGTGAGTGAGTGAATGTGTGTGAGAGTGAGTGAGTGTGAGTGAGTGAGTGTGTGTGAGTGTGTGTGTGAGAGTGAGTGCATGTGAGAGTGTGAGTGCATGTGAGAGAGTGAGTGAGTGTTTGAGTGAGTGTGTGTGAGGATGTGTGGGTGTGAGAAAGTGAGTGAGTGTGTGAGTGAGTGAGTGTGTGTCTGTGTGGGGGGAGGGTGTGTGTGAGAGTGAGTGAGTGTGAGGGAGTGAGTGAGTGTGTGAGTGAGTGTGTGTGCGTGTGAGAGAGAGTGTGTGTGTGAGAGAGTGAGTGAGTGTGTGAGTGAGTGTGTGTGAATGTGTGTGTGTGTGTGTGAGAAAGTGAGTGAGTGTGTGAGTGAGTAGTGTGTGTGTGGGGGGGAGAGAGTGTGTGTGTGAGTGTGAGAGTGAGTGAGTGTGAGAGAGTGAGTGAGTGTGTGAGTGAGTGTGTGTGTGTGAGAGAGAGAGAGTGTGTGTGAGAGAGTGGGTGTGTCAGAGAGAGTGAGTGAGTGTGTGTGGGAGAGTGAATGTGTGTGTGTGAGTGTGTGTGTGAGAAATTGAGTGTGTGCATGAGTGAGTGAGTGAGTGTGTGAGTGAGTGAGTGTGTGTGTGAGAGAGTGTGTGTGTGAGAAAGTGAGTGAGTGTGTGAGAGAGTGAGTGTGTGTGTGTGTGTGGGAGTGTGTGTGTGTGAGAAATTGAGTGTGTGCATGAGTGAGTGAGTGTGTGAGTGAGTGAGTGTGTGAGTGAGTATGTGTGAGTCTGTGTGTGTGACAGAGTGAGTGAGTGAGTGAGAGAGTGAGTGAGTGTGTGTGGGAGAGTGAGTGTGTGAGTGAGTGTGTGTGTGTGTGAGAGTGAGTGAGTGAGTGTGAGAGTGAGTGAGTGTGTGAGTGAGTGTGTGTGTGAGTGTGTGTGTGTGTGTGAAATTGAGCGAGTGTGTGAGTGAGTGAGTGTGTGTGAGAGAGAGTGTGTGTGTGAGAAAGTGAGTGAGTGTGTGAGTGAGTAGTGTGTGTGTGGGGGGAGAGATTGTGTGTGAGTTTGTGTGAGAGTGAGTGAGTGTGTGAGTGTGTGTGTGGGAGTGAATGTGTGAGTCTGACAGAGTGTGTGTGAGTGAGTGTGTGTGTATGTGAGAGTGTGTGAGAGAAAGAGTGAGTATGAGAAAGTGAGTGTGTGTGTGAGTGAGTGCATGTGAGAGAGTGAGTGAGTGTGAGAGAGTGAGCGAGTGTTTGAGTGAGTGTGTTTGAGTATATGTGTGTGTGAGAAAGTGAGTGAGTGTGTGAGTGAGTGAGTGTGTGTGGGGGGAGTGTGTGTGTGAGTGTGTGTGTGAGAGTGAGTGTGTGTGTGTGTGAGTGAGTGAGTGTGTGCGCATGTGGGAGTGAGTGTGTGTGTGAGAGAGAGAGTGTGTGAGAGAGTGAGTGAGTGTGTGTTTGTGTGTGTGTGTGTGTGTGGGAGTGAGTGTGTGTGAGAGTGAGTGAGTGTGTTTGTGAGTGAGTGAGTGTGTGCGTATGTGGGAGTGAGTGTGTGTGTGAGAGAGAGTGTGTGTGAGAAAGTGAGTGAGTGTGTGAGAGAGAGAGTGTGTGTGAGAAAGTGAGTGTGTGTGTGAGAGTGAGTGCATGGGAGAGAGTGAGTGAGTGTGTGCGTATGTGGGAGTGAGTGTGTGTGTGAGAGAGAGTGTGTGTGAGAGAGTGAGTGTGTGTGTGTGTGTGGGAGTGAGTGTGTGTGTGAGAGTGAGTGAGTGTGTGTGTGAGTGAGTGAGTGTGTGCGTATGTGGGAGTGAGTGTGTGTGTGAGAGAGAGTGTGTGTGAAAGAGTGAGTGAGTGTGTGAGAGAGTGTGTGTGTGTGAGAGTGTGTGTGTGAGAGTGTGTGAGTGTCAGTGTGTGTGTGTGTAAGAGACTGTGTGTGAGAGTGAGTGTGTGTGAGAGAATGAGTGTGTGTGTGTGAAAAAGTGAGTGAGTGAGTGAGTGAGTGTGTGAGAGAGTGAGTGTGTGTGTGTGAGTGTGTGTGTGAGAAAGTGAGTGTGTGAGTGTGTGTGTAAGAGAGTGTGTGTGAGAGTAAGTGTGTGTGAGAGAATGAGTGTGTGTGTGTGAGAAAGTGAGTGAGTGAGTGAGTGTGTGGGAGACTGAGTGTGTGTGTGTGTGAGTGTGTGTGTGAGAGTGAGTGTGTGTGAGAGAATGAGTGTGTGTGTGTGTGAGTGTGTGTGTGAGAGTGAGTGTGTGTGAGAGAATGAGTGTGTGTGTGTGAGAAAGTGAGTGAGTGAGTGAGTGTGTGGGAGAGTGAGTGTGTGT
Source organism: Carcharodon carcharias (assembly GCF_017639515.1). Lineage (NCBI taxonomy): Eukaryota > Metazoa > Chordata > Chondrichthyes > Lamniformes > Lamnidae > Carcharodon > Carcharodon carcharias. The sequence goes on from NC_054471.1 coordinate 199,813,975, forward strand.
GTGTGAGTGTGTGTGTGAGAAAGTGAGTGTGTGCGTGAGTGAGTGAATGTGTGTGAGAGTGAGTGAGTGTGAGTGAGTGAGTGTGTGAGTGAGTGTGTGTGAGTGAGTGTGTCTGTGAGAGTGAGTGCATGTGAGAGAGTGAGTGAGTGTGAGAGAGTGAGCGAGTGTTTAGTGAGTGTGTGTGAGTACGTGTGTGTGTGAGAAAGTGAGTGATGTGTGAGTGTGTGGGAGAGTGAGTGTGTGTGTGTGAGTGTGTGTGTGAGAAAGTGAGTGTGTGCTTGAGTGAGTGAGTGAGTGTGTGTGAGTGAGTGAGTGTGAGAGAGTGAGTGAGTGTGTAAGTGAGTGTGTGTGAGTGTGTGGTGTGTGTGTGTGAGAAAGTGAGTGAGTGTGTAAGTGAGTGTGTCTGAATGTGTGTTTGTGTGAGAAAGTGAGTGTGTGAGTGAGTGTGTGTGTGAGAGAGAGTGCGTGCATGTGAGAGAGTGAATGAGTGTGAGAGAGTGAGTGAGTGTCAGTGAGTGTGCGTGTGTGTGCATGTGTGTGAGAGAGTGCGTGTGAGAGAGTGAGTGTGAGAGAGTGAGCGAGTGTGTGAGTGAGTGTGTGTGAATGTGTGTGTGTGTGTGTGAGAAAGTGAGTGAGTGTGTGAGTGAGTAGTGTGTGTGTGGGGGGGGGAGAGAGTGTGTGTGTGAGTGTGAGTGTGAGAGAGTGAGTGAGTGTGTGAGTGAGTGTGTGTGTGTGAGAGAGAGAGAGTGTGTGTGAGAGAGTGGGTGAGTGAGAGAGAGTGAGTGAGTGTGTGTGGGAGCGTGAGTGTGTGTGTGAGTGTGTGTGTGAGAAATTGATTGTGTGCATGAGTGAATGAGTGAGTGTGTGAGTGAGTGTGTGTGTGAGAAAGTGAGTGTGTGCGTGAGAGAGTGAGTGTGAGTGTGAGTGTGTGTGAGAGAGAGTGTGTGTGTGAGAAAGTGAGTGAGTGTCTGTGAGTGTGTGTTTGTGAGAAGGTGTGTGTATGAGTGAGTGAGTGTGTGTACGTGAGTGTGTGTGGGAGTGAGTGAGTGTGAGAGAGTGAGTGATTGTGTGTGAGTGAGTGAGTGAGTGAATGTGTGGGAGAATGTGTGTGTGTGTGTGTGTGATAGTGAGCGTGTGTGTGTGAGTGGGAGTGAATGTGTGAGTGTGACAAAGTGAGTGTGTGAGTGAGTGTGTGTGAGTGTGTGTGTGTGTGAGAAAGTGAGTGAGTGTTTGAGAGTGTGTGAGAGAGAGAGTGTGTGTGTGAGAGTGAGTGAGTGTGAGAGAGTGAGTGAGTGTGTGTGTGTGTGTGTGTGGGAGTGTGTGTGCGAAAGAGAGTGAGTGTGAGAGAGTGAGTATGTGTGTGTGTGTCAGAGTACGTGTGTGTGAGAGAGTGAGTGAGAGTGAGTGAGTGTGTGTGTGAGTGTGTGTGGGAGAGTAAGTGTGTGTGTGTGTGTGGGAGTGAGTGTGAGAGAGTGAGTGTGTGAGTGTGTGTGTGTGTGAGTGTGTGTGAGTGAGAGAGTGAGTGAGTGTGTGTGTGTGTGTGTGTGAGTGTGTGTGTGACTGTGTGTGGGAGAGTGAGTGTGTGAGTGAGTGTGTGTGGGAGACCTGTTTGTATCCAGAAAATGGGCCCACTCCTTCAGGAGGGATCCGATCCTGACAGTGGCCTCCACCTGGGGAAACACCGCCTGACATTTCGGTGCAGTCTGCTACTGGAAGTGTTCAAGAGGTAGTCGCTATCGCAGTAGCATGTGGCGTACAGGAGAGCACCACCAGCTCACCAGGAGAGAGAAGCACATTCTGCAGGTAAATCCCTCGCTCTAGCACTGAGACACGGCCAACTTAGCCCACTTCAAACCTGCATTCCCCCAGAAAAAACAATGCTTTCTGCTTTTCGATTAATGTCCTTTCTTCCTTTATGTTATCACAAGCAGGAGTGAATCAGGCAATGGCCTCTATTATATAGTCAAAGTGGCTCTCACATCGCAGGCTTTTTTCTAAAGTGGCCCTTGCTTGAAAAACAGTGAAGGTCACTGATGTAACGGAAAGGTCACACATGAGCTAAGACAGCCAAAGACATTACGCAGGTCCAACTCCATTTTGACCTCACCTAGTCCTTTGTGCCACCTCCTCCTCTATCACATTGAAGTTTGTCACTCTCAGTTTGGGATGCAGGTCTGCATTCATCATGACCTTCCCATCGATGTGGACCACCTGAGAATCATGAAGTTCACACTCATGGTCTGGTCTCATGGCCAGTCCAGGTCCTCGCCAAACGCAACATGCTAAGGCACCATGAACCACTCAAGGAAATGCTTGGCTGATAATAAAGAGCTCTCATCAGATTCATTACATTCTGGGTTGCATTCCATTAGTACCCTCAAAAGTGCCAGAAATGACCATTTGTACTTCCAGAGCATGCAACACAGCACCATTTGTATTGATCTTCAATGACCTCGGCAGGGTATATGTGAGGTGAGGCTTCTCCAAATGTGCAGCTCAGCTCTGCATCTCTACATTGAGCTGAGAGCTTTGTGGCTGCAATGAAGAGAACTGCAAGGTTAGAAAGGCAGGAGGTTGGAGGCTTGAGCACCATAAAAATGAAGTGCCTTCCAGGGTCAGAGCTCCTGCACTTAAAGGTGGAAAGGTGCTCCCACTTCCCACTGAGCTGAGCAAATGGTTATTGTGAGAGTCAGATACGTGCAAGGTGGACAGGATCCCACCTGATCTCTGAGTAAAGTCTCATAGATAGAAAATCCCACCAGACAGTGAGTAAATGGAGTGAGGATCTATGACCCTTCTCCATGCGTTTACACATGTCTCGATGGACACGAGATCTTCACCTCACAATAATGCAGATGGGATGGCTGAATACCTTAGCCTCAATCTTAAATAGGCCAGAATGAGGATGACATGAACAAACACATCATGTGAACGAGGTTCCTTACACAAGCAGTCTTGACATTAAGGACAAGGCATCAAAGATGTTGGAAATGATATGAGTGCACACACTGTGATGATGTGGAAACTAACATCTACCAGAGGTTCTGTTATATAGTTGATTTTCCAGGCAACTTTTCTTGTTGCAAATATTGAACTTTATTTACGAGACAGCAGCAGCAAGGTAGACATGTGCATCAAACTCTACAACCAAAGAAGAACTCTTTCCTAAAGGTTCCCCACACTGCTAACTCATTGATTTACACAAATCATGTGATCTTACAACACAGGACTATCCTTAAAGCTACAGTCCTACGTTTATCAAAACTATAATTACTACATCCCTCCCCCTTTAACTTTTCTGCACATTTTGTATTTACAAGTATATTTATCTCATGACATAACAATATTTACACAGGTCACAACGTTATAAGTTCAGTATTTCAGATGGTTTCCAGATCCGTGTGGAATATCACAGCTCCACGATCTCCGATTCTTTGACAGGAACCACATTCTCTGGAGCCACATTAACATCAGTTACCTCATTAGGCACAGGCAGTTCAGTATATTCCACTCCGACAGAGACATCAGGCATGTCTGTCCTTGGTTGAGCAACTTCAACAGGGACCATAGGCTCAGCAATGGTTACAGGTGGAACATTATTTTGTTTAGTGATCTCTCTTTCTTTTAAATCATCCACACGTTTACAGGGGATCCGGCCCTCCACTTCCACATGGTAGGACATTGGTCTGGTCACAGAGTTTATTTTACCAGGTCACCATTTCGGTGCTCCACAGAAATTCCTTACATGTACTGCATCTCCAACAGTAAATTTTCACTTGCAACTATGCAAATTGTGAGTTGCTTTTGGTTCCCTTGACTTTTCTTCACCTTCCCCTCCAAATTGGGAAGTATCAGGCTTAGTCTTGTTTGAAGATGGTGCCTCATCATTAATTCTGCATCCTCTTTCTACATGTCTTCTTTCTACCACAGAATTTAGTCTCAGCCTTCTTTCTGATTTCATCGTCGGCCAGATTTCTCTCAGATGAAATCTCAACTTGTCTTAGTTCAGTAGTTGAGCTACCCATGAGTTATCTACTCGCATCTTGGAAAGTTCTACAACTTTTGCTTTCAAAGCCTCTTTAGCTTCATTCAGCTGATTCTTCAGCTCTTCTGTCTCCTTCTTGAATCTGTTGGCTTCCTCCTGGAATCTTGAACATTGCTGCATCTTCTCTGCCAACTGGTTCTTCAGTTTGTTCAGCGAGACGTTAAATTCTTCCTGTTTCTCTTCATAATTTTCCAGAGGCACAATCTTTGACCTGATGGATCCTTGTAGTTTGTGAAGGTCTTTCAATAGGTTTTTCTTTTCTTTGTGAAGCTCACTCACTTCATCTTAAATTCTGTCATTCAGCACAGTCTCCTTGGGTTTCTTCTGCTGCTCTTCCATATTGTTGTTTAAGACAGTCTTCATTTCTTCAGGTTTCTGAATGCTTACACACTCCTTTTTCATCCTGTTGTGGTCCTTGGACTCTCCAGGCTCTTTCTGAACTACCTTGTCTTGTTCCTTTTTCAACTCAGGAACACTTCCTGCTTTCTTTTGAAATCTCACTGGCCAATCAAGGTTAATTTCCCTCAGCTAATTTCGCCCTAGGAGACTTGGTCCTCTGCCTTCTAAAACCAGCAGATGTGTTGTTTGGTGTCTATAATGAACAGTTGTTCTGGTGATACCTTTTACCTGGATTTCTTCGCCTGTGTACATTTACAACTTGGCAGGTGTTTGTTCAAAATTTAATTGTTGAGCATCTTTATTTAAATATGTGAAAGTGTGTTCTCCTGTTACAGTGGTAGATGCTCCCGTGTTTACTTCCATTTTGAAGGGTTTGCCATTCACTTGCACTGTGGCAATAATTGGCTCTGTCTTCCCAACTTTCATGTTCAATAACAAGTAAATGTCAGAATTGGTTGTTTCTGGCTCTTCTACACTGTAGACTTCATTGGACTTCGATTATTGTCTGGAACCTGTTTAAATCTCACTTTGCAATGTTTCAATATGTGTCCACTTCTGTGACAATAATAAGACTCTCCCTTTTAAAATTGCCAATTGTTCAGAGATTGACTTTCCAGGTGGATAAAAAATATTTTTCGACTTTGCTACTAAACTGTTTCTTCTAACTTTTCAGTTAGCGGGAGTTGTTTCCCACTTTGTGGTAGAGTCCTGGCTTTTCACCCCACGTTCGGTTGACTGTTCCTGCCCAGCTAGGAGAACGGTGCCATTTTGCACCCCTTGAATTGATTGCGCATTCCTTACCGCGCTTTCCATTTCAACCGCGATTTCTAACGCTTTCTTATAACCAAGATCCACTTCAGCTGGCAATCTTCGCTGAGTAACATCCTCCTGCACACCACATACCAAACCCTGAGTGTGTCGTTCAGGGTTTCACCGAAATCACAATATTCCGTTAGCTGTTTTAATTTCCCCACGTAGGTAGCAATGGTCTCTCCCAGGATTATGTTTCATGAATTGAACCTGAACCTCTGCATTGTGACTGAGGGCTTGGGTTGGAAATGTCCCTTAATGAGGTCGATTCAGGAGAATCGCTCTCCTCTTTTCCTTCTCTGTAGCTTTGTTGGCTTGAAAGTAGAATGCAAGACGTCCTGTATATTGAGACCAGCCGTCTGTCATTGGTTCAAAGGGATTGGTTCTGCCAAACTGTGGCATCTTGGATAAATATATCTTCCTTTCATTTTAATTATCTTAGATACTCACAATTGCTGGGTGAGGGACAGTACCGGATTTGATTTATCCTCATCACCAGTTTGGTGTAGAGTTGATTTTCAAGGCAACTTTTCTTGGTGGAAACATTTAACTTTATTTATAAAGCAACAGCAGCAGCTACACATGTGCATCAAGCTCTATTGCTCAAGAAGAACTCTTCCCTAGAGGTTCCCTGGGCCGCTAACTCATTGGTTTACACAGATCGTGTGATCTTACAGCACAGGATTATTCTTAAAGCTAAAATCCCACGTTTATCAAAACTATAATTACTACAGGTGCCTGGTTTTGACATCTGCAATAAGCGGGGGTAGGGGCCATTGTCCACAGCTGATGGACAACAACACAGCTGAGCATAAAGAGGAGACATACACAAAAGATATGAAATGGATGGGATTCTATTTACATTGGTGCAAAGTATATAACATGTGGTTAACACCTGTGCCACCATTGTGCTCCTAATATTTCTTAATTTTCATAACCCTACTGCTACATCTTGGTGCATCCCCGACTTCCATAGTCACCCTCCTGACTGCTAGGCCCTGTTGTCTGTGATGACCCCAGCAGGCGTCCTCTGCAGGGTTGAGGCCTGGATGGTCCGGCCTGCTTTGAGTTTCCTGTTGGGGGGGGACAGGTGCACCCTCCTCAGCCTGTGGATCTGGAGGCGATGGGGTTACAGGAAAAGGAGATTTGGATGGGCCGGACACTCCTGGAGTCACATGGGTGGATGGCTCCGGGGTGTCCAGAAGCTGATCCCACTCCCTTTCTGGGCCTGAGGGCCCCTGGTTGACTCCTTGAGGTGAAGGGGCAGCTGGAGTGAGATTGAATTGCCCTGCACCCCTCTCGCGTAGCCATTTATGGATGCCAACCAATGTCTACACTGATCAAGTGCAGCTCCTGGTGCAGTGCGGCCCTGTCCTGGACCAAGGTCTCCATGGTGGCAATCCTACCAGTGTTGACCTTGGTGTGGTGGCATACTGGTGCTGTAACCTCAGACTGAATGCGGACGGACTTCTCCATTGTACGTTATAATCTGTGCAAAGTAATTGACAACCCTTCCTAATACTCCTTTGACTCACTGAAGCCCCACCAAATAAGTTAGAACGAGTCTGGGGACTCGTCATCAGACTTGGACTCAGCAGAATCTTGGCCTCCAGCAGCCCCCCGAGCACCGGCTACCTTGGAGGTGCCTGCCTCCACCTGCTGTGGACCAGATTGTGACCCTGAGGCTGCTCCAGAAAGAGGTCCCAGCGAAATGTGTGTTTCTGCGCTGGTGGAGGGTGTGGGTGGGCATTGTGGCTGGTCTTCAATGCACCGCTGGGTGGGCCTTAATTGGCCTGCCCACTCAAAGTGGCGGCGGGGGTCAGCTGCCCGCCCACCGCCGAGCCGGTGGGGCCCACCTACCCACCAAGGGCAAAATTCTGCCCCCTGTGTGAGATCCCTGGGGAGTGTCATCCTGCTCAGTCCTGATGGGTTTGTGAATGTGTGAGTTGCGGGTGATGAGATGGTTGACTTACCCTCCGGAACGGATGAGATCATTCATCTTCTTCCTGCACTGGGTTGCAGACCTTTGTCTGTGCCACGTTTACGCTGTCCTGGCAAAGACACCGCCTGTCAAGCCGGTGTGCTGGCGTTGGAAGCATCACTGAACATGGGAGCCACAGTCTTCTTGCCTTTTGGTGCCATTTCTTCCCAGGGGCTATCCTGGCCTGGGGACCTTGGCTTGAATATTTTGGTCGTCGGACACAAGCGATCGGCGGGCCTGGGAGCAGCTGGGAAATGGACCCCCGCCCGTGATTGGCCCCTGACTGCGATTTCATGCTGGCTGGCCAGTTAGTGGAATGGGGGCTTGGGGAGATGGGGGCTGGAAAATACCTGGAAGAGAGGCAGACACAATGCAGCAGCAGGATATATTAGGGGGGAAACTGTCTGCTGGTTGGAGTCATACCCAACACAAGGGAAGATGGTTGTGGTTGTTGAAGGTCAATATCTCAGCTCCAGGACATCACTGCAGGAGTTCCTCAGGGTAGTGTCCTCGGCCCAACCATCTTCAGCTGCTTCAATGATCTTCCTTCCATCATAAGGTCAGAAGTGGGGATGTTCGCTGATGATTGCACAATGTTCAGCACCATTCATGACCTCTCAGATATTGAAGCAGTCCATGTCCAAATGCAGCAAGACCTGGACAATATCCAGGCTTGGACTGACAAGTGGCAAGTAACAGTCACACCACACAAGTGCCAGGCAATGAGCATCTCCAACAAGAGGGAGTCTAACCATCGCCCCTTGACATTCAACGGCATTACCATCGCTGAATCCCCCACTATCAACATCCTGGGGGTTACCATTGACCCAAAACTGAACTGGGCTAGCCATATAAATATTGTGGCTGCAGAAGCAGGTCAGAGGCTGGGAATCCTGTGGCGAGTAACTCACCTCCTGACTCCCCAAAGCCTGTCCACCATCTACAAGGCACAAGTCAGGAGTGTGATGGGATACTCCCCACTTGCCTGGATGGGTGCAGCTCTCACAACACTCAAGAATCTTGACACTGTCCAGGACAAAGCAGCCCACTTGAGTGGCACCACATCCACAGACATTCACTCCCTCCAGCACTGACACACTGTAACAGCAGTGTGTGTACCATCTACATGATGCACAGCAAGAACTCACCAAGGCTCCTTAGACAGCACCTTCCAACCACACGACCACTGCCACCTAGAAGTATGAGGGCAGCAGATAGATGGGAACACCACCACCTGAAAGTTCCCCTCCAAGTCACTCACCATCCTGGTTTGGAAGTAAATCGCCGTTCCTTCACTGTCACTGGGTCAAAATCCTGGAACTCCCTCCCTAACAGCGCTGTGGATGTACCTACACCACATGGACTGCAGTGGTTCAAGAAGGCAGCTCACCACCACCTTCTCAAGGGCAACTAGGGATGGGCAATAAATGCTGGCCCAGTTAGCAATGCCCACATCCCATGAACAAATAAAAAATAAATAAATAAAACTACCTAAATGGGTAAATGACAGCACTGAAGGAAGCAAGCAGCTTGGTGCAGAAGCATGGCAGTCAGATCAAAGCAATAAACAGCAGAGGGTAAGGTGATATCATGGTTACATCATTGAACCAGTCATCTAGAGGGCTGGGTTAATTCCAGAGATCTCAAATTCAATTCCCACCATATGCAGTTTGATATTGGAATTTAGTTTTAAAAACCTGAAAATAAAAAGCTGGTCCCATTAAAAGTGACCATGGCTATTGGATTGTCTTAAGAATATAACTGGTTCACTTATGACCCATATGTGATTCTAATCCCTGGCCAAGTGCTTGGCTCTTAACTGCCTGTTTAAGTGACCTAGCAAGTCACTCACTTGAAGAAGACCCACTAACATTTTCTCAGGGAAACCTAGAATTGGCAATAATTACAGACTTGTCACCAATGCATGGTAATAAATTTTTGAAAGGTTAACCTTACATGGTCTTGCATGTCTTTGCAACAGAAACATTAAACAGTTAAGACATAACGGTTGAGATAGTCAAAGAGGAAAAGGAACTGTCTCACTCGAGGGGAAAGTCATCAATACCTGATGACCAGAGGGATGCAGATCAAGATGGAGGCTTTCTGAGTGCAAATTATTGTTAGAGTCACTGGGGGAATGTGCCCAGTGTTTTCCACACATCATGACAAGTGTGGAGGAAGCAACAGTGTACAGACTGACAACGCAGTCAGCCCCAGAGTGAATGACAGCTTGAAGACCATCTGCTGAATTGTGACTGGTAGCAGAAGCAGTCCTGTCAGTAATAGCAAATCAAGCTTCTGTCTGCAATATTTCTCCCTTAGGCATTATCTGTGTTTGTGACGAATGTAGTAAACAATAACAATCCTTGAGACTTTTGCAGAACTATATCAAAGGGCCATGCCTGATCAACCTAGACAGGAAAAGAGCTGTTTTGGCATGGCTTTGATGTTGCTGCTGATGATTTGTTGCTGCTGTTGCTGAATGATACTAAGGGTTCATGAGCTGAGGTAACTGTAGGTAGTTCTGGTCACTCAATAATCAGCTCTTCACTCTGTCAGCAAAAAATCATAACGCAATCAATTGCCTCAAATAAAGAAAGCATGTGATCTGCCAGATAATCTGACATTCACCTGCATTATCTAGTGGCCATGGTTGTATAATGGAGTAGAATTTTTTAAAAAAAACGCCCATCTTTGTGGTCCTATCACCACCTGTCCTATAGGGAATCCAGCCACTTATGGACCCACAAAACCACGTTTCCAATCTGTTAACGCCATTCCAACATCCACCGACTCCCATCATGTTCTTTGGTGCCCCTCAAATTTCTTCCCCTTTTACCTTTAGCTCTGTGGAATGAACAGATGAATCTCCTCTCCTTTGAGATTTGTTTGTTTTGAGCCCTTTTGATTTATCTCGGACTCCTATATCCTGCCAAGGTTCTCTCTGGGCAGAGCATGGCGTTCCTGAGTTCCCTTGTGCTTAAATGGAATAAGTCATCATTCAGAATATTTAATTTCTTGTGCTCCTGTTTGCCCCGGCATGGATTCCCGCTCTTCTGTCACCACCTTCTTAATGTTGAAGCACTGAACGGATTTCTTCATTCTGTTTTTGCTTCTAAGGCGTGAGGGTCACTCTTTGACCCTCCATTTGCCCAAAATGTCATTCATAATGTGTCTCTAGTAATTTCATGCTGAGTTCCTATGCCTATAACAATCTTTGTAATTCTGTAATGACTTCACTTCTTATTCCTTGCAGTATATTTTAGAAACATAGGAACATACAAGATAGGAGCAGGAGTAGGCCATTCAGCCCTTTGAGCCTGCTCCACTTTTCAAAATGCTCGTGGCTGACTCTCTATCTCAACGCAATACTCCCCCTCTCTCCTCGTACTCCTTTATACCTTTAGAATCCAGAAATCTATCTATTTCCTTCTTAAATATATTTAGTGACTTGGCCTTCACAACCTTCTATGGTAGAGAATTCCACAGGTTCACCACCCGAAGTGAAGAAATTTCTCCACATCTCAGCCCTAAATGGTCTACCCCGAATCCTGAGACTGTAACCCCTTGTTCTAGACCCCTGGCTAGAGGAAACACCATCCCTGCATCCAGTCTGTCCATCCCTGTCAGAATTTTATACATTCCAATGAGATCCCCTCTCATTGCCACTCATGGGGGAGACAGTGGCATAGCGGTATTGTCACTGGACTGGTAATCCAGAGACCCAGGGTTATGCTCCTGGGACCACGGTTCGAATCCCGCCATGGCAGATGGTGAAATTTAAATTTGATAAACATCTGGAATTAAAAGTCCTGTCCTAACGGCAGGAAAGACCCAGCAGATGTGACTGTGCAGTGGTATACATTCAGGAGGGAATTACCCTGGGCGTCCTCAACATCGACACTGGATCCCATGTAGCCCCATGGAATCAAGAAACCTCCTGCTGATTACCACATACTGCTCTGACCCTTCAGCTTCTGAATCAGTGCTCCTTCGTGTTGACCACCACCTGGAGGAAGCATTGAGGGTGGCAAGGGTGCAGAATATAACCTGGGTGGGGGGACTTCAATGTCCATCACAAACAGTGGCCCAGGAGCACCACTGCTGACTGAGCTGGCTGAGTCCTAAAGGACATAGCTGTTAGACTGCAGCAGGTTGTGAGGGAACCAACAAGAGGGAAAAACATACTTGACCTCATCCTCACCAACCTGCCTGCTGCAGATGCATCTGTCCATGACAGTATCGGTAGGAGTGACCATCACACAGTCATTGTGGAGATGAAGTCCCACCTTCACATTGAGGATACCCTCCATCATGTTGTGTGGCACTGCCAGCATGCTAAATGGGATAGATTTCAAACAGAGATAAAAACAAAAAAACTGCGGATGCTGGAAATCCAAAACAAAAACAGAATTACCTGGAAAAACTCAGCAGGTCTGGCAGCATCGGCGGAGAAGAAAAGAGTTGACGTTTCGAGTCCTCATGACCCTTCAACAGAACTTGAGTTCGAGTCCAGGAAAGAGCTGAACTATAAGCTGGTTTAAGGTGTGTGTGTGGGGGGCGGAGAGATAGAGAGACAGAGAGGTGTTTGTCCCTACAACCACACACCCCCCCTCCACCTCTCTGTCTCTCTATCTCTCCGCCCCCCCACACACACACCTTAAACCAGCTTATATTTCAGCTCTTTCCTGGACTCGAACTCAAGTTCTGTCGAAGGGTCATGAGGACTCGAAACGTCAACTCTTTTCTTCTCCGCCGATGCTGCCAGACCTGCTGAGTTTTTGCAGGTAATTCTGTTTTTGTTTTAGATTTCGAACAGATCTAGCAACTCAAGACTGGGCATCCATGAGGGGCTGTGGGCCATCGGCAGCAGCAGAATTGTACTCAAACACAATCTGTAACCTCATGGCCCGGCATATCCCCCAGCCTATCATTACCATCCAACCAGGGGATCAACCCTGGTTCAATGAAGAGTGCAGGAGGCCATGCCAGGAATAGCACCAGGCATACCTAAAAATGAGGTGTCAAGCTGGTGAAGCTATAACACAGGGCTACTTTCATGCCAAAAAGCATCAGCAGCAAGTGATGGACAGAGCTAAGTGATTCCACACCCCAACGGATCAGATCTAAGCTCTGCAGTCCTGCCACATCCAGTCATGAATAGTGGTGAACCATTAAACAACTCATTGGAGGAGGAGGCTCCACAAATATCCCCATCCTCAATGATGGAGGAGCCCAGCACATCAGTGCAAAAGTTAAGGCTGAAGCATTTGCTACAATCTTCAGCCAGAAGTGCTGAGTGGATGATCCATCTCAGCCTCCTCCGGAGGTCCCCAGCATCACAGATGCCAGTCTTCAGCCAATTCGATTCACTCCACATGATATCAAGAAACGACTGAAGGCACTGGATACTGCAAAGGCTATGGGCCTGACAATATTCCGGCAATAGTACTGAAGACTAGTGCTCCAGAACTTGCCGCACTCCTAGCCAAGCTGTTCCAGTACATCTACAACACTGGCACCTACCCGGCTATGTGGAAAATTCCCCCGGTATGTCCTGTACATAAAAAGCAGGACAAACCCAACCCAGCCAATTACCGCCCCATCAGTCCACTCTTGATCACCAGTAAAATGATGGAAGGGGTCATCAACAGTGCTATCAAGCGGCATTTGCTTAGCAATAACCGTATCCTCAGATACTGAAGCAGTCCATGTCCAAATGCAGCAAGACCTGGACAATATTCAGGCTTGGGCTGGCAAGTGGCAAATAACATTCACGCCACACAAGTGCCAGGCAATGACCATCTCCAACAAGAGAGAATCCAACCATTGCCCCTTGATGTTCAATGGCATTACCATTGCAGAATCCCCCACCAGCAACATCCTGGGGGTTACCATTGACCAGAAACTGAACTGTACTAGCTATATAAATAGTGTGGCTACAAGTGCAGGTCAGAGACTAGGAATCAAGTGATGAGTAACTCACTTCCTGACTCCTCAAAGCCTGTCCATCATCTACAAAGCACAAGTCAGGAGTGTGATGGAATACTCCCCACTTACCTGGATGAGTGCAGCTCCCACAACACTCAAGAAGTTTGACATCATCCAGGACAAAGCAACTTGCTTGATTGGTACCACATCCACAAACATTCACTCCCTCCACCACTGGAAAGCATGGCAGCAATGTGTACCATCTACAAGATGCACCGCATAAACTCACCAAGCCTCCTTAGACAGCTCCTCTCAAATCCTACAAACCTGGGAACACCACTACCCGGAAGATCCCCTCCAAGCCACTCACCATCCTAACTTGGAAATATTTTGCTGTTCCTTCACTATCGCTGGGTTAAAATCCTGGAACTCCTTCCCTAACAGCACTGTAGGTGTACATATACCACAGAGGCAGCAGTTCAAGAAGGCAGCTCATCACCACCTTCTCAAGGCAATGAGGGATGGGTGATAATTGCTGGCCCAGCCAGCGATGCCCACATTCTATGAATGAATAATTTTAAAAAAACTTCTTTTCTCCAGTGAATATAGGCCTAGTCGACCCAATCTCTCTTCATACAACAATCCTGCCATCCCAGGAATCAGTCTGGTGAACTTTTGCTGCACTCCCTCTATGGCAAGTATATCCTTTCTTAGGTAAGGAGACCAAAACTACACACAATACTCCAGGTGTGGTCTCACCAAAGCCCTGTACAGCTGTAGTAAGACATCCTTGCTCCTGTACTCAAGTCCTCTTGAAACAAAGGTCAACATACCATTTGCCATCCTGACTGCTTGCTGCACCTGCATACTGGCTTTCAGTGATCGGTGTATAAGGACCCCCAGGTCCCTTTGTACATCAACATTTCCCAATCTATCACATTTAAATAATACTCTGCCGTTCTGTGTTTCCTACTGAAGTGGATAACTTCACGGTTATCCACGTTATACTACATCTGCCAAGTATTTGCCCACTCACTCAACTTGTCTAAATCTCCTTGAAGCCTCTTAACTTCCTCATCGCTCACATTCCCACCAAGTTGTGTGTCATCAGCAAACTTGGAAATATTACATTTGGTTCCTTCATCCAAATCACTGTGAATAGCTGGGGCCCAAACACTGATCCCTGTGGTACCCCACTAGCCACCACTTGCCATTCTGAAAAAGACCCATTCATTCCTACTCTCTGTTTCCTGTCTGTTAACCAATTCTCAATCCATGACAGTATATTACCCCCAAACCCCTGGGCTTGAACTTTACACCCTAACCTCTTATGCGGGAGTTTATCAAAAGCTTTTCTGAAAATGCAAATAAACACCATCCACAGGTTCTCCCTTATCTATTCTGATAGTTACACCCTCAAAAGACATGGGGGAGAATTATCCCCCCCCCCCCTGTTGGGGGGTTTGTGCTGAGGTGGGCAGAGGTGGGCATGGACCCGATTGGCCCGCCCAATCGGGTCTGCGCCACCATTTTGCATGGGTGGGCCAATCACGTGCAGCTGGAGTCGTTGAGCGCCCCCTGTGCTGGCGGGGGTTGGGGGGGTGGTTTCCCTGATTCGGGGCCTGCGCTTTATCGTGCACGAGCGTGAAGGAGCACAGAAATCTCCCTGAGGCTCAGAGGTGCTTCGGGGAAGTTAGTTTAAGTTTTAAAATTTTAAATAAAGAAAAGAAAAAATGATAAGACAAGTCCCCTCATGTGACAGTGTCGTGTGAGCTAGACAATGTCAACGAACACTAATGAAAACATTTAGTTAATTTATAAACACGCCATGAAACTTCACCCCGCCCATGGATGAGGTTTCATGATAAATGCGAAGGCTGCCTGGGCTCTTCACCTGCCCCAACAACCTTCAGGTTGGACGGGCAGCTCTGTTAGTTACATGAATTGATGTTTAAATGGCCTCAATAGGCCTTTGACAGTTTGGCGGGCACGCAGCCAGCTGCCAAGTTGAAAATCTATATGACACGCGGTGATGTCGGGACACACGCCTAACATCACCGCACGTCATTTTACACCTCGGAGAGTGAGCCCCGCCCCCACTCGCCAAGCCAAAATTTCTGGCCATGATTTCCCTTTCATAAACCCATGTTGACTTGGTCTAATCCTGTTGATATTTTCTAAGTGTCCTGTTATCACATCCTTTATAATAGACTCTAGCACTTCCCCTCCTCCTGCTGTTAGGCTAACCAGTCTGTAATTCCCTGTTTTCCTTCCCCCACCCTCCTTTTTTAAGTATTGGGGTTACATTTGCCACCCTCAAATCTGCCAGGACTGTTCCAGAATCTATAGAATTCTGGAAAATGACAACCAACGCATCCGTTATTCCCATGGCCATCTCCTTTAGTGCCCTGGGATGTAGATTATCCGGCCCTGGGGATTTATCAGTTTTCAGTCCCATTCATTTCTCCAGCAGTATTTTTTTAGCAATACTAATTTCCTTCAATTCCTCCTTCTCACTAGCCCCTTGGTTCCCTAGTATTTCTGGGAAGTTATTTGTGTCTTCCTCTGTGATGACAGAACTAATGCAGTTGTTTAATTGTTCTGCCATTTCCTTGTTCTCTATTACAAATATCGAGTGCCCTTGGATATTCAGTTCCCAGCCTTGGTCACCCGACAGCCATGTCTCTGTAATTGCAATCGTATCGTACCCGGTAACATCTCTTTGCGCTGTTAATTTGTCTACCTTATTGCGAATGCTCCGTGCATTCAGATTAGTGCCTTTAGACTTGTCATCTTAACATTTTTACACATTTTTTGGTACTGTGGCCCTATTTGCTGCCAGCCTTTGTTTGCTTTGTCTTCTACTTTTCTCTCTTTCTTTGGTGTTACAAATACAGTTTTGGACTGTACGGGGCCTACGTTTGTCTTCACTAATCTTATTCTTTTTACATACTTACAGAAGCTTCTGCAGTCTGTTTTCATGTTCCTTGCAAGTTTACTCTCATAAACACAATCAAAGGAAACTACGAAAGTATGAGGTGTGAGTTGGCTAAGATAGATTGGGGAACCTCATTAAAAGGCATGATGGTGGATAGGTAATGGCGAATATTTAAGGAATGAATGCACGCATTGCAACAGTTATACATTCTTTACTAGCGCAAAAACACAACAGGAAGTGTGGCCCTACACGATAACGAAAGAAATTAAGGATCGTATTAGATCCAAAGAGATTAAAGTTGCTAGAAAAAGTAGCAAGGCTGAGGATTGGGAGAATTCAGCAAAGGACGACCAAGAGATTGAGTAAGAGCGGAAAAAAATGTTGTTAGTCAAGGTTGGGCCACTTTTCCTGTTGTATTTTTGAGCTGGTAAAGAATGTATAACAATTCCTGGGCCAGGATTTCCCGGTCGGCGAGCGGGGGCGGGGCCAGGATGTCCCGGTTGGCAAGCGGGGGCGGGGCCAGGATGTCCCGGTTGGCAAGCGGGGGGATGGGGCCAGGATTTCCCGGTCAGCGAGCGGGGAGGGGGGTGGCGGAGCCAGGATTTCCCGGTCGGCGAGGTGGGGATGGGGCCAGGATTTCCCGGTTGGAGAGGGGTGGGTGGGGCACGCTCGCCAACATGTAAAATGATACGGGGTGACATTGGGAGTTCTGCCCGACGTTCCCACGCCCCATTTCAATTATCAGGTCGAGGGGGGTCTCAGCCGAATCAGCTGTGCGCCCGCCAACCTGTCAATGGTCTATTGAGGCCATTGACATAGTCGTTAAAGTAATTAGTGGACCTGCCTGGTCAACATTAGGCTTGTCGGGCAGGTCAGGAGCTCTGGTGGGCTTTCGAAAAAGCATCAAACCTCATCCACGGGCCGGAGGAGGTTTCATGGAGGTTTTTAAAAATTTAATAAAAGTGTAACTAAAAGTGATGGACATGGTCCCAACTCATGTGACAGTGTCACACGAGGGGACATGTCAGGGAATTTTTCTTTTTTGTTTTTAACATTTTTAATGAGGAGCTGATCTCCCTGACACAGGGAGATCCCTCAGGCATGTGCAAAAGAGCACATTCTCTGCTCAGGGGATTCCCCCCTCCCTGCCCACACAGGGAGTGCATAGCACCTCCTTGCAGACGTCACGCTGGGTGGGCCTTAATTGGCCAACCCACGTGAAATACTGGCGTGCCCCCCCACCCCCCCCCCCCCACCCCCCATCGGGGGCACTGATCGGAGGCGCACCCACCCCTGAACTTCCCCCCCCCACCCCAAAGGGGAGAAAATTCTGCCCATGCATTTGTTCCTTAAATATTAGCCATTACCTATCCACCATCATGCCTTTTAATGAAGTTCCCCAATCTGTCTTGGCCAACTCACACCTCATACCTTCAAAGTTTCCTTTGTTTAGATTTAGGACCCTAGTTTTGGATTGGACTACTTCACTTTCCATCCTTAATGAAGAATTCTATCATGTTATAGTTACTGTTTCCTAAAGGACTCCCCACAACAAGATTATTAATTAACCCTTTTCATTGCGCCATACCAAATCCAGGATAGCCTGTACCCTAGTTGGTTCCTCAAGGCACTGGTCTAAAAAACCATCCAGTACACACTCCAGGGCCAGAAACTTACCGCGGTCAGGTGGGCTGGGTGACAGCGGGCATGGGCAGGCGTGGAACTGATCGCTGTCCGTGATTGGCTGCATGCCGCCATTTTACGTGGGTGGGCCAATTAAGCGCTCAGTGCTACCTGTGTGGGCAGGGGGAGGAGGGAGAGTCGGGGGCACATGTGCACAAAAGAGTGCAACAATCTCCCTGAGGCATGGAGCTGTCTAAGGGAAGTTAAGGTGATTTTAAAAATTTGGTTTTAAATAAAGTAGAAAATTATTTAAACCTTTCCCCTCATGTGACAGTGTCACATGAGCTGGGACATGTTTTTATATTTAGGAAAGTATTTTCATTTAATTAGTAAAAGTTTTAGGAAACCTTATCCCGTCCATGGATGAGATTTTGTAAAAAACTCAAAGGCTGCTTGGGCTCTTCACCTGCTCCCCAACCTTAAGGTTGGACGGGCAGTATTGCAAACAACTTCCATTGGTTTCTTAATGGCCTTAATAGGCCATTGACAGTTTGGCGGGTGTGCAGCCATCTCTGACGCACACCCACCAAATGAAATATCTAAATGACGCGCAATGACATCAGGATGCACGCCCGACATCATCACGCGTTATTTTGCGGGTTGGTGTATCAGGCCCTTCCCCACACGCCGACGGCAATATTCTGGCCCAGGAATTCATCCGTCACAGTATTATTGCCAGTTTGGTTTGGCCAGTCTATATGTAGATTAAAGTCACCCATGGTTACTGTAGCACCCTTGTTACATGCACCTCTAATTTCCTGTTTCATATCACCCCTACTTTACCACTAATGTTTGGAGGCCTGTAGACAACTCCTGCTAGAGTTTTCCACCTCTTGTTGCTTCTTAGCTCTACCCAGACTGATTCTACATCTAGATTTGCTGAGCCAATATCCTCTCTCACTATTGCACTGATTTTATCCTTAACTAACAATGCCACTGCCTTTGGATATTCAGTTCCCAGCCTTGGTCACCCTACAGCCATGTCTCCATAATTCAATCCTATCGTGCCCGGTAATATCTCTTTGCGCTGTTAATTTGTCTACCTTATTGTGAATGCTCCGTGCATTCAGATATCGTGGCTTTGGACTTGTCATTTTAACATTTTTACACATTTTTTTTGCACTATGGCCCTATTTGCTGCTGGTCCATTTCCTCTGCCTTCCACTTTTGCTTTCTACTTTTCTGTATTTCATGTCCTTCTTTGTTTCCCTCTCTTGTGTCGACCCGCTCAGGGTCCCACCCCACTGTCACTCAAGTTTAAGCCCTCCCCCGCAGTACTAGCGAATATCCCTACAAGGATATTGGTCCCAGTCCTGCTGGGGTACAACTTGTCCAGCTTGTACAGGTTTCATCTTGCCCAGAATCAGTCCCAATGCCTCAGGAATCTGAATCCCTCCTCCTTACACCATCTCTCCAGCCACGCATTCACCCAGTATATTCTCCTATTCCTGATCTCGCTAGCACGTGGCACTGGGAGTAATCCTGAAATTACTACCTACTTCCAATACAATTTAAAATTGGAGCAGAGTTGTCTTTTCTGGATACTGGAAATACTTAGCAAGCCAATTAGTACCTGACATTTCCTTTGGACCATAACCCAGCTAGGATGTGGTTATTGTTACAAGCCAAATGTTGGTGTTGTGGTGATTAAAGCTGTGTCTGTAGATATGATCTCTGTAAGCAGTGTGCTGTCCACAGACTGCCATTGTATTACAGCCAGGACTTACAAAGTGACTGAAGAGAGGACAGTGTTTCACTATGTAGCATTTCAAATACTGATCTCACTGGCCTGAGTCTTACGCTCGTTGGGCGTGCGCGATCAGGGGCCCGGAAGTGAATGTGGAATGTGCATTCAGCCGCGATCATCCCCCAAATGCAATTTCAAGCTGGTGGGCCAGGTAATGTCCAGCATGAAACACACGCCGAGAAAGCCTCAGCCCTGCCGGGGGTGGGGGTGGGGGGAGCGGGGATGTTGCAGGGAGAGGATGGGCACTGAGAAAAGTGAGGGTGTAGGTGGGCACTTCGTGCGAGCTCCCTAAAGAGGGGCAGCTGCTGCGGAGCTGCCTCTAGGAGCTACTGACCCGGACAGATTAAATGAGAAGAAAATAATGCAGCAAACTGTGTCCATGCAGCACATTCAAGCACCTGACAGCAGAACTCAAAAAGCAGCCCCGAGATATCTTTTATATTATATATATATATTTTATTCATTTATGGAATGTGGATGTCGCTGGCTGGGTCAGCACTTATTGCCCATCCCAAATTGCCCTTGAGAAGGTGGTGGTGAGCTGCCTTCTTGAACCGCTGCAGTCCCTGTGGTGTAGGTACACCCACAGCGCTGTTAGGGAGGGAGTTCCAGGATGTTGACCCAGCGACAGTGAAGGAACAGCGATATATTTCCAAGTCAGGATTGTGGGTGACTTGGAGGGGAACTTCCCGGTGGTGGTGTTCCCATCTATCTGCTGCCCTTGTCCTTCTAGATGGTGGTGGTTGTGTGTTTGGAAGGTGCTGTTGAAGGAACCTTGGTGAATTCCTGCAGTGCATCTTGTAGATGGACATTTCATCCGGCCCTGGATCGAGACTTCGAGAAAAATGTGAAGGCCGCTTGACAGATCGGCCCATCCACCAACCGTAAAGGTGGACAGGCCATGTAAAATTGATTACAATTGCCTCTTTAATTATGTGTCATAGACGCAGTAGGATACAAAACACTTAACTTATACTAATGTAATACCTTGGTAATCTGTTGCTATCCTCTGTAACTTTACCTGATTCAAAAGAGCACTCAGGTCACTGAACCTGTGGAGAGTTAATTTTCAAGATGAATTCAAGTATCCATTTCATTATATTAACTTTATTATTTTTGAAAGAAGTCGAACATGATAAGTACTAACTACAGAAATACCACGGGGAGAATTTTCTCCCCGTCGGTAGGGGTTGGACGGGAATTGGTACGGGGAGGGGTGCGGAGCCGATCGCTGCCCGTGATTGGCTGGGCGCCGCCATTTTATGTGGGTGGGCCAATTAAGGCCCACCCAGTGTGACGCGCACCCGGAAGCGCTGAGAGCCCCCTGTGTGGGCGGAGGGGGGTGGGGGGGGTGGGGGGTGGCGGTGGGTAGGAGGGAGAGTTGGGCCCTGAGTTTCGCACATGTGAGCGAAAGAGCGCAGAAATCTCCCTGAGGCCCGTGGATGAGTCTTCATGAAAAATGCGAAGGCCGCCTGGACTCTTTGCCTGCCCCCCCCCCCACTGACTTTAAGGTTGGACAGGAAGCTCAGTTAATTAGTTTAATTGCTGTTTAAATGGCGTTAACAGGCCTTTGACAGTTTGGCGGGTGCGCAGCCGACTCCGGTGCGCACCCACCGAACTGAGGATCAGAATGATGCGCGGTGACATCAGGAAGCATGCCCGATGTCACTGTGCGTCATTTTACATGTCGGCGAGCAGGACCCACCCCCTCTTGCCGACCCAAAGATTGTGGCCCATGTGGACAATGAAGAATGAGAAATGGTGCGGTTAGCGCAAGAAAATAAGATGAATTTGCCTTTCGTTAGAATGTAAACAATCTGCTCTCTGCTTCTTATCGAAACTGTTAAGAAAGTGATGCCACAGAGAGCTCTGAAAGAGGGTCATCCAGACTCGAAACGTTAACTCTGATTCTCTCTCCACAGATGCTGCTAGACCGGCTGAGTTTTTCCAGCATTTTCTGGTTTTGTTTCAGATTTTGTTTTTACCTTAATGTTGTAGAATTGTTGGATGGGGTGTTTGTGGAGAGGGTGGGATTGTTGGTGGGTGGAGGAAGTGGTGTTGTGGGGTTGTCGTGGTAACCAATAGGAAATGGTCTCATAAAGCATTACCAAACAATCTCCGTATGATTCAGCAACACATAATTCAACACAATATCAAATGCTATCAAGTCAAGAAATGTGGGATTGTCACGATGTATTAAGAAGTAGATTTGCTAGCAGATAACCCCACTTTGACGTAGTTGAGAATTTGCTGTCTGTCAATACATTAGCTTTCATAGGAAAACAAAAAAGAACAAGAAAAATCTATTTGACCCATCAAGTCCAAACTTTACACAATGTTGAGCAACCTATGTTATCATGGCCTCTGCCTCACCCACTAACATCTGCTGAAGTACCTCCCTGATTCCTAACAGTAAATCAAGCAAAACCTTGGAGCTTTCATCCATCTTCATATCTCCTTTAATCAACCCTGACCTACTGATCTCTACAGACAAAAATCCCTCCCCAACATCACCAAAATTCTGCCTCAGTAAAAGCTGCAATGAAACCAATTGTTTCTATGGTGTATTTGATCTATACCGATCCCTACAAACTCCAGCCTCAATTCCATTTATTTAACCAGCTGTTTATGAACCAATGAATCGACACAATGATTAGTGCGCTATACCGACCTTGTGCTCGTGACAGACAGTTCAGGGGTGCAGCTCAGAATTTCAGACATGCTGGGCACATGACTTTCTAATTGTTTCAATTAAAGGTTGGAAAATAATGCAATATACACGATTAAATTTCTGACGTGTGCACCTGGCCTCCCTATCAGGAGCACAAAGTTAAAAAATGATCATGGTTGGAACATACTGCTGCTGAGATTTAGGAGTGCTCAGTGTATTTTGTATGATATTCCTCTGTCTGCAATTAAAATAAACTGGTTGATGTCTCCATTAAAATAGTGAACATGGAAATTCATATTAGCAAGTTAACCGCTTGTCCACTACTGACAGCAAGATTCATTTTTGGTTAAGTATGAATAAATCTGTAAATGATAGCTGCAATCCATTGGCCTGACCCTCAGAACCACTAAATGTAAAAGTGCTTTTTCTCTTCTGAAAAAATGTTAGCTCTCATTGAAAGAAAATCTTAATGGTTTGGGACTTATGCAGGGAGGAGGGGTGATAGTGAGCATCAGGACATGACTTGTTGGAAATGAACCGAGTGACTTTCTCCGATTCACATGTCTGCTAATGGATTTGTTAACCAATTAGGAACTTTGTAGTTGTACACGTCTGGAGACATTGGATTCATGGGTCTGAACATTCCCCCCAGTCGGGGTGTGGGTGGGGGGGGGCGGGGGGGTGGCAGTTGTGTGGGGGGTGCGGGTGGGAGGGAGTGAGCCCCCGATCAGGTGCGTGCCGCCATTTTACATGGGCGGGCCAATTAAAGGCCCATCCAGTGTGACACTCACCCGGAAGCGCTGAGAGCTCCCTGTGCAGGCAGTGGGGGGAGGTTCCTGAGTCCAGGCCTGTAATCGCAGAAATCTCCGAGGGACAGAGGTGCCTCCGGGAGATTTGTTTAAGGTTCAAATATTTAAATGAAGAATTGAAAATATTTTATGACACGTCCCACAGTGTCACATGAGCTGGGACATGTCAAGGAACATTAATTAAAACATTTATTTAATTTATAAACACTTCATGAAACCTCGTCCCACCCGTGGATGAGGTTCCTTGATAAATGCGAAGGCCGCCTGGGCTCTTCTCCTGCCCCAAAAACCTTAAGGTTGGACGGGCAGCTCATTTAATTGATTTAATTAGTTTTAAACAGGCCTTTGACAGGTCGGCAGGCATGACTTGGCTGCGCGCCCACCAAACTGAAAGTCTAAATGACGTGTGGTGGCATTGGGACATCACTGGGACATCATTTTACACACCACCAAGCGGGCCCCATCCCTGCTCGCCGACCGGAAAATTCTCCTCATGATTTAGCAATTTTTCCCTTTGCTAAATAATGTCCGATGCCAAGAAACCTAAAGGTGTAATTCCGAGGGGAAAGAAAGATCTGATCTATCTCCTGGATATCTCTGAGATCAGTTACCATGGACTGACAAAAATTCAGTACAATATGGGAAATCCCTAGGCCTCAACATACTCAGAAAAACAAAACAAACCACTCAAACCAACCAATAATCGTGCTCGTGAAATTCCAGTTGCACAAATAGAAAGGACTCACCCAGCAACTAAATGAACAAAAAATCTCAAAGCAGAAAAGCTAAACTCTTAACACTTGTGAAATGAGGAAAAAACTAGATTTGAGTTATAACTGGGGTACATTAACGATGGTAGATCCCAGGCTGCAGACCTGTGATTTTCTGACCTGGACTCCCTACAAGTGCTGCTCCTTGCCAGAGTCATTAAATCATAAAACTAACCCACTTCTTCTTTTATAGACTGGGGAGAGAAAGTGACGCCAAAGCTCAGGGTCTCCATATCCTGCAGTGGAACGCTATCATTTGCAACAAATCTCTGCATTTTTGTTAGAATTTACTTACTGAACTTGAGCGATGGACAAGAGGCGAATTATGGTGAAAATGAACAGGAACAAATGGACAAGACAGGAAAAGATAAAGATACATCTAGCCAGCTGTGAACCCATTGCTGATTAACAGCTACATGGGCATGGAAGTGCCATCCTTCTGCCTCTTCCTTCAAATGCAGGATCCAAAGCATTTTCCACATGGATGTCGAATATTGCAAAATCTGAGGTTCTATTGCCCTCTCTCTGCCCTTTCTATTCAATAATGGCTGCCTGCAGTAAGACCAAGAGCTGGGTTTTTGTGGAATGCTGGAGACTCCACAGACATTTAAAAATAGCAGGCAGGTCCTGGGATGCAGAAGTCCTGCCTCATTTCTGATAGATCCCATTTTCTCCAGTAGGGGAAAGGGTCACAGTGTGATTCACACAGGAGAGAAACCTGAAATTAGAATTGCTGAACTCAGTGCTGAGCTCAAAAGAGCCACATTTTTGCTGTACTAAGGGCATTAACCCACAGTGCGGGAGTTACGAATTTTTAGAGCAGTCATAAATGCTCTTGAAGGGCAGATAAGATGTGTAAAACTATCAAGCTCTGAAGTTATTTAAATCTTCGGCCCTTTAACTTTTAAAAAACTTTCCTGTGTCAGTGAGAGGTAAAAATAAACCCAATCTGTGAAGTTATTTAATATCCCAGCTCTTTAAAATTTAAAAAATAGACAGCCTGTGCCAGTGAGAGTTGAAAAACCCTAGTCTAGCAGTTACAATAGCTGCTTGTTGATATTACCCCAATGGTTATCATTATTTCAAATTAATGCTTGGCTGATTTCCACAACCTCTCATTATCTCAGTAGGGAACATTAAGTTCACAATTTGATTCATAGCTCAAAGAGGCTATTCAAGGATCAGTTGTCTTTGATGTGGGGTTCAGAATACAAGTCAGTTTGTTGTTATAAGAGATTAAGAGTTTTAGGGGATTTAAGTATTTTGAACGGGCTTTCATGAACAAGAGTTGCTTTTACTATAGTAAAACTGCAGTATATATTTTGGTTTTTAAAATTTCATCTCAACATGGCTCCTGAGGTCTGCCCATGGTGGATATTGGGTGATTTGGCATGGAGGATGCAATGGCAAGTGTGGTCGGTGGGTTGACGTTAGTTGGCATTTAGTTGGCATGGGGCTCTAAGGGACCATGGGTTTGGATGGGGTACATGGGTCAGCATGGAAGGTATGAGCAGCCATGAGGGGTGAGGACTTGAGGACTTAATATTTAACAAAACAACTGGGACGCAAAGGGGGACCTCTTAAGCAGCCCACCTTGGTAGTCAGCAACTCCTGTGACTACCTCTGATTTGCATCTGGGGGCGTTGGCCCCACTCCATCTTGCACCTGCCTATCTGGAGCAAAGATCCCACTATTTGTGTGAACTTTTTCCAAGGCAGGTGTGGATGAGCTGAGAGATTTCTCGACTCCTGCTACCTCACCTGAGAGGAAAATTGGGACCCACATGTTAGTCTAACTCATTTCAATACACAAGCAACACCACAGCCCAGGGTCTTCACATCTTGTTGCGAAAAGAAACTGCTTTGCATCAAGCATGATCGCATTCATTAGAATAATAACTGAACTTGAGCAGTGGACAAGAGGTGAATTATGGCAAAAAATGAGCTGGAGCACCATGGATATGGCCGGAGAGGATATAGATACATCCAGACAGTTGTGAACCCAAGCTGGTTAACAGCTATATGGGCATAGAATTGCCATCCTTCTGGCTTTGCCTTCAAATACACGGTCGGAGAGCATTTCCCACATCCTTTGAATCTGCTGTGAGAAGTGTGCTGTGCCGGCAGAGAAAGTGCAGCGTTCTGAAATCACTGCAGCCCTGTGGGGGTGATTTACAAAAGTGCCAAATGCCAACAAGTGTATGGCATTGCATGTCATCAAAGGACAGCCTCAAAGCACAGAGAGAACAAGCACAGAACAAGGTTACCTCATGAATACAGTTACTCGTGGCATCAGGATCTTGGGAACACATATGAGATTGTGTCAGTGATGGATTTGATAAACTGGGTGACCATTTGGAAAGAGCAATGACAGTGAGCTTCGTGCAGAGACACCTGATAGGCAGCTGTTATGTAGCAGCATTTCAAGTGTGCTGTACGTTCCTGTTCATACACCTATTCTGGTTCATACATCTTCATACATCTAATACTCCTACACAGGGACGTTAATAAAACAAGGCAGCTTCTCTACTTATCATTTCCTGGTCAATATTGCCAAAAAGAAATGAAACAATTGACCTAAAAAGAGTTGTCAATGTATCAAGACCCAACTCTTAAGTAATGTCAAAAACAATTACAATAATGAAGGTGTTTCATGATAATTGCCTGATGAATGGAATTTGTCAATAATTTGAAATTAAGTAGCTAACCTAACTCTGTAGTGCAAATTTTGCAACTTTATTGTTCTGACAGTGAAATAAATGTAGCAGTACAAATATTTATGGATCAGCAAGAGCCATAACAGATAATTGGTGGGACCACCATAAAGGCCTAATTAAAAAAAACTAGATTCAAGGAGGGAAAGTAGCCTGTCACAATGATAACCAAGAAATACTGACATTTAAAGAGGTGCCTTCAACTTAGGGACGATGTTTGACTGACACATGTTTAAAAGCAAATTATGCCTGATGCGAATCATCACCACATCACCTGTACAAATCATCACCGCATCACCTGTATAAATTGAGGCAAGGATGAAATTTCATTTTGTCCACTGATCAGAAAAAAAATGATGTTTTTACCCCTGA
The DNA here is from genome assembly GCF_017639515.1 of Carcharodon carcharias. NCBI lineage: Eukaryota > Metazoa > Chordata > Chondrichthyes > Lamniformes > Lamnidae > Carcharodon > Carcharodon carcharias. The sequence goes on from NC_054471.1 coordinate 199,840,844, forward strand.
TGAAACTGCTGATTTGCAAAGGAGAATTCTGTCTTTTAAAGGTGTAGTAGCTCATTTTCTCTCTATCAATGCCATACATTTAAAATTGTGGGTGTCGGGGTGGTGGTGTTGGGTGGGGAGTGGGAGGTTGGTGGCAATGGGAGACAAGAGTGTGAGCCAGTCCTAGCCCACTGAATTGGGGCCTGGGTTAAGGATCTCATGCTGGGTGAAGGATATTACTGGTCAAGGATCCTGGAAGATGTGCCTGGGTTTGAAGGGCAGGATGATAAGAGATCCCAGGGTTGGGAATGGTCACGATTAAAAGTGGTTTTAATGTGAGGCAGGAACACTCCTCCTGGCTCCACATTCAAGTAAGTAACTTACCTTTTTTTTTGTTGAAGGGCCTTCTCCAGAGCTGCAATGTTGCTGGCTGCCTGAGTGAAAACCAATGTTCCAATGGGGACCTCTAGTTGGTGTTAGGCCCCTTATTTGCATATGTAAATGACCTAACTCCTGCTTCATGTGTGGATTTGTTTGTATGTCTTTTGTTTGTTCCTATCCAATGTGGTCTTTCAGGATCTAGGAGACCGTGTGATGCCTAAAAATGGGGGCTACATGTTCCAACTGCTAAGCCTATGGTTTTAATGCCCTTTCTATAATTTTGTACCTGACCAGTGTTTTGCATATATTTAGCATTGCTTCTTCACTTTACACTCTTTGCCTCTATTTCAGAAACCCAACATAGTGTTGGCCTTATTTGTATAGCTTCATCCATTTGCACTGGAGTTTCAGTGAATTCTGTCACAATCTCCCACTCCAGAATTTGTTTAAAAAAATCCTCACTAATTGGCCGCAGAATGAATTCAATGTTTTAGTACAGCAACTAACTGGATAAATTATTTTCTATTATCTTAGTCCAATAGTTCACAGCAGATCTTTACATTAGATTTTTAAAAGGAGATCCAAAGAGGAATTTTTTACTGTGTTGATAACTTGGCTGGCACTCTTCCAATAATAATGATGCCAAGGACTTTTATCTACAAAGACCCACCTTTAACTGTCTATTAAACTTCTAGACTTCTAACTGTATGATGCCAGCTTGGCTCCAGTTTCAAAGTTCTTACTATCTGAATGACTTTTTTTCTTATCTCAATGACAAAATTCCCTTCAGATTTTAAAAGGGAGTAAATCAAGGCCTATAGGTGTGCAGAAATCATTTAAGGAACTTCAAATAGAACAGGTAAACATCCTCCAACTGCTGAAAATCTGAAATAGGAGCAACAAGTGCTGGAAATAGTTAGCAGGTCAGTCAGCTGGCTGTACACAAGAAAAAAAATGGGTTAATGGTTTGTGTGTAAACCTGTACCAGAAGTAAAAAGCAGAAGATAAGCAAGCAGGAGCGAAGAGAGCTTCTCCGCTCATGGAAACTGTGGTTTGAATGACTGCAAATTGCTGAACAAAGAACTACAGGATGATGTAAATGATTATCAGTGAGGCGATGGAAAATCATTCAAGGGCTGACCCTCTCGGTGCAAAACGGCGCTAATAGGGAATCCCATAGCCTCTGATTTTTCATCCAAGTAATTTTAAATGGATGAGAAATCAGGCACTGCTGCCCCTACAATCCTGATACTGAATCACCTCATTATTGTAATATTTGTTTCTGTGTCACCCAGGGAGTCTGAAGCTTCCTTTGACCTGGTCACAATTTATTCGGTTAATTTATGACTCATGCCACTTGCCACAGGAAATTATTTCCTCCGCATAAATTTTCTTTTGGTTTTCTGATGTGTTAAACAAAAAAAAAACAAAGAACCTGTTGTCCAAACCCAGAATCTCTGCTTCAGCAATGACAATTTTAAGTTCCACCACAATGCAGCTGGAGGAATGAGCTTCCCTTCATTTATGTCTCAATTCTATTCAGGGCTGCTCAGCGGTGCCATTATTCAGGAGTGCAATGGGTATTCTTGGCTCTCTAGGCACCAGTTGTCCAGTCTGACCGTCCTTCAGATAATCGATTGGCACAAAATAAAGATATTGGAATCAAAATCCTGCTCCAGAGCTCTTGCAGGAGTGACCAGCTCATGAGATCATTAGCTTGAGATGTTGACCAGGTCACCGAGGAGAACTCTCCTGCTCTTCTTTCCAAGAGTCCCATGGGATCTTTTACACCCACCTGAGAGGGCACACGGAGCCTCGCTTTAGCATCTCATTTGAAAGAAAACACTTCTGAAAATGCAGAACTCCACTGAAGTGTCAGCTTAACTTTTGTGCTCAAGTCCCTGGACTGAGACTTCTGGCTCAGAGGCTAGAATACTATGACTGAACCACAGCTGACACCTTAAATAGCCGTTTTAAACACTACACTCAAAATGAAGGTTGCACCATTTAGAGTCAATCGGAGTCATTTCCAGTTTCTCCAACTGTAATCTGGCTGGGTGGATTACCCACCCAAAGTGGAAACCATCTGATGTTCATCCCATATAAACCAATTGTCTTGAAGTAATTTCATTCACTGCTTGTTTCTATTTGATAATTTAGCCTCCTACAAAAAGTGTCTGAAGTGGGAGATAGGAGTGAAGTTCTGCAGCGTTTCTCCCCTTTGTCTATCATAGCTGTAACCCCAGGAAAATCACGTAAACACTGTTTAAAAGTCAGGAGAAACTCCAACAAAATCCATGGCCTTAGTTTCTCAGCTATGAATTTCCGTTTCAATTCAGGTGCAAAACTCTCAACAATTCACAAGGTTGAAGGGAAAAGTTGTACACCTGGTAATTAGTATTTCAAATTGGCAAGTGGAGTGCATCCTGAGGAATACCATGGCCAGGGCTTTCCCACAGATTTCGGAATCACAGCATAGGCATCAACTGGGAGTTCCAAGCTTACCCTTGCTGGGTGCCACACCAGGGAAGCTATTATTCCAGAAGTGACCTCCAAACGTGCCACTTCTGTGCTTGTCATCCTTAGGTTCCTGATGCCAATCACAGGGCTGGCACTTCTAGAACCTCAGCAGCCTGCTGGTGTGGGCAGGTGATCAAGTGGATGCCTCAATATAGAGGTGCCCTTAGAGCCATCAAATTAAATAATTATTGAAAATTGGGGAGAGGGTATTGGGGTCAGAAGAGAAACCCATCCACTTGGATCACTAGGACGGCAGTCCTTAAACCAGCTTATATTTCACCCCTTTCCTATTTTTACTTAGTTCTGTTGAAGGGTCACGAGGACTCGAAACGTCAACTGTGCTCTTCTCCACCGATGCTGTCAGACCTGCTGAGTTTTTCTAGGTATTTCTGTTTCTGTTTTTGTTTTGGATTTCCAGCATCCGCAGTTTTTTGTTTTTATCTCTGTGTTTAATTGACTGCCACTTTTCTTCAAGGAATGCCTACCTTGAAGAAGTTTTGTGCTACTCTCCGTCAGGATTTCAGTATCTCTCTTTTGCCTTGTTCACCTTCACTACTTTCCATTTCTCTCCTGGTGCTTGACAAGGTGTTTACTAAAACCCGCTTTCAATATCACCACCTTCAACACCTCTTTGTTCTTTTGTCTGTGACAGCTTTTGGTTATCTCTACCTATCACTGCTTGCTTGTCCCAACCACCACCGCCACCCCCCCTCCTCCAGCCCCCTCCACCCCCTTAAACCAGTTTATATTTCACCCCTTTCCTATTTTTACTTAGTTCTGTTGAAGGGTCACGAGGACTCGAAGCATCAACTGTACTCGTCTCCGCCAATGCTGCCAGACCTGCTGAGTTTTTCCAGGTATTTCTGTTTCGGTTTTTGTTTTGGATTTCCAGGATCTGCAGTTTTTTGTTTTTGTCCCAGACACTGATTCCTGCAGCTGCCTCATTAGGGGATAACTTCAACAGCCCACCAGCTCGCTGCAGGAAGGCCGTCTCCATTAAACTGGAAGCATCCCAACAAGGCAGGGTTGGCGAGGGGGTTGCTGGAGGTGGGGGTGAGCTGGGGATGCTGCTCCACCACTGGCAAAATGCCAGTCCGCCCCCTAAATTTTCCTTAAGTGAGACCTTAATTATTTAATCGATTATTCATATTGACTGCCTGCTGCAATGGTGGCATTCTGCTCCTAGGAAACTTCCTCAGCAGCGGGAATGTGGTTCCTAGGTCCCCACCACTATTGTTGAAAAAAAATTTATAAGAAATTGGCCACAAAAAATCTACTGGAGGATAATTCAAATTTTGGGCGGGGTGTGGGGAAGGGTTAGATCAGACTATTGAAGATCAGGTGGGAGAGGGGGGGTCAGAACAGGCTAGAGTGGGTCATCCACCCATTATGTATTTACCAATCTTCCTTTCAACTGGTTACTCCTTAAAACTTACTTCTTTGATCGCCTGTCCTAATATCCCCTTAAGCGGTTCGATATAAGATTTTGTTTGATAATCACTCCTCTGAAGTGCCTGGGGATGTTTTATGTTAAATATGCTATATAAATGCAAGCTGCTGTAGTGAGAAGGACGTTCGGCAGGTTTGTAATGTGCAGCTGATCCATTACTTCTGATTGTCACTTCTAACAAAGTCGAATTGCCTCCACTGGGTCCCAGCCTTGCGCTGAAGAATGGCATTGTGGGGAGAGGGCCTTCCCTTTAAAATATCATTGATGGGAATAGGGGAAGGAATTCGAATTTTAGATTTCCTGGTGAATCCTCCAGATCAAAGAGCAGATCATTTTTTCCATCTGCTGCCTGTTACCAAGACACTGCCTGGACAGGGTGTGAGCAACCAGGGTCGACTGGAAGGCTCCGACAGTAAAGAAAAATCATTCTCTAAGAGGTTGGACTCTCTCATTGCATCGATCAATCTTACTACTGGGGGTTACTACTATTGCTATTTAGAATATATTTAAATATCAAATCATGACCTTTCACTTTCGATTCAGATGGTACCCCAATAGAGAAAAAGATACTATGAAAAGGAATATAGGAATGTTCTTGAACAGTTCAAGTCATGACTCATTGAAACACTTCAAGACAACTTGAAGCAGGAGTTACAACACCATCTAAAAATGTTTGGCACTATTGATGAGAACTAATGTTTGCGATATGTTCAGTAATGTCACCATATTCAGTGCAATCAATCTCAGACTAATCATATCACTGTATTTCACCATTAATGTGACTCATTGTTGCAGCTGATTTACTGAAACATTCCATTCAAAAAATAATTGATTTTTTTTGGAATTTATTGGGAACATTAATGGCACGTGACGTTTCATTATTAATGTTACACAATGACATTTTTCTAAAACACAGTTCCTTTTGGACAGCTGGAAAGCTGCTGTGTGTAGGACACCATCACAGTGCTCCAATTTCAACAGCTGAGGAATCTGCATTAGTGGAGCTTCCGTTTGTCGGGTGTAGCATGCACACTGACACTCTGGGCAGAATTTTGCCCTTGGCGGGGATGCTTGGTGGGGGCAGGCGGAGCGGGCAAGGGCAGTCAGGAAGCCGCCCACCGCCCTCGATCAGCTCCGCACTACGATTTCAGGCAGGCAGGCCAATTGAGGCCCGCCCTGCGTGGATTGCGAGCGGCAGTGCTGAGCGTTGCCTGTGCAGGTGGTGGGAGAGCAAGTCGGGCTTCACACACAGCTCACACACACGCACACAAGAAAGAGCACTTCAATTTCCGTAAAAATTTACTAAAACATGTCCCTTCGTGTGACTCTGTCACATGAGTTGGGACATATTTTTCATTCCGAAATAAAGTTTTTATTTAATGTTTATTTGCTTTAGGAAACCTCATCCCGCTCGTGGATGAGGTTTCCTAAAAAACGTAAAGGCTGCTTGGCCTTTTCACCTGCCGGTCTAACCTGTAAGGTTGGACAGGTAGTGTAGATTTGAATTTAATTAGATTGTTAATGACCTTAATAGGCCTTTTAATTATCGGCGGGTGCACAGCCGACTCTGGCACACACCCGCTGAATGAAATATCACACAAGTGCACGATGACTTCGGGACGCACGCCCTACATCATCGCAAGGTGTGTCAGGCATGCGCTGGCACACCAAGTGTAACACTCTGCCCTCTGTTTCCAAAGGAGCCTGGCTCAATCAGAGGTAGACAGAATGTGGAGTTGAGGCCACAATCAGATCAGCCATGATCTTACTGAATGGCAGAGCAGGTTTGAGGGCCCCCATGGCCTACTCCTGCTCCTAATTTGTATGTTTGTATATTCAATTACCTAGGCCCAGGAAGTTGACAAATATTAAGGCCTAAAGCATCCTAATCAGTCCATGGGTACAGTTGGAGTTTAACTAGCTAAAACTTGTACTCCTTATAACAACACACAGCACTGGTTAACTATTCAATGCTAGTCCAGTTAGAACTACCATAACTGGTCTGCTTGCGTCTGCTTGCAGGATTAATACATTTTAGCATGTGGGTAAGATTCAGGGTAGTAGTCAAATGGAAGAAAATTCTCTTTCTGCTTTCTAGAGGTCTTACTTTCTTGTTCACTGATTTAAAAAAAAAGTAAACTTAACGGCCAGGGGAAAATATGACCTTCAAATCTTTCAACCATCCACTAATGAGAAGCATTGCCTGCTGGTTAAATATTGAAAGTTTTGGACCATCATCAAATATTGTCCAAATAGTCTTAATGTATAGGCTGCTAATTTTGACCATTTGTTTTCTAAATTCAAAAGATAAATACCAATGAAAACAGGCTTTGTCTTTTCCTCTTTTAAAATACAGTCTATGCGTGAATAGGTAGTTCTGGCATGACTGCCAGAAATTGAAGTCACGTCAGCAGTGACCCTTGGCAACAGCGGTTGCCGAGCATTCCTTCTGAATTCTGTAACCAAGTTACACCAATCAAACAGTGATTACAGGTTACAGAAGCTGAGCAGTGGAGGTCCAGAGTAATCAATATATGTCAGAAAGTTTGCAGCCCAATTAACATGTGAAGTATTGGTTGTCAAAAATCGTTCTTGTTTCCAGGTGCCCGTTCACCAGCGGCAATGATAGACATCCAGCTAGTCCACACAATTTACTTCAAATTGAAGGCAGCCACTTCATCACTGGTTAAACTGTTTTATTAATTGCAAATCATTACTTTGAAAACCTAATTAGCAGTTTATTTACCATAAACTTGTAATTATTTACAGTGAATTAGATTACTTTTTTGAACAGATTGCTGAGAAAACAGTGTAGTGGTTAAAAGATCGGGGATCCTTGATCTAGGCTACACTCCAGTGAATTAACTCCTCAATCCATGCAAGAATGTTTGGATACTGGTCTCAGCGCAGCTAAATTTGAGATCATTTTAAGATTTAAACACTCTCCAATTTCTGACTTACAGCATGTGATTTTGCAGAGTCAATAAACTAAGAAAGAAATTACATAGAATTGAGGTTGAAATGTAAAATGTAAAATCTGTTGAGTAAATTTGTAGATAACAGGCCAATAGTCAGTTGAAGCTGATGGAAGATAATATGGGGCAATGAGTGAAATGAGCCATCAATTCGTTATCACTCATTTTGCAATTCTGCTGAAGACCAATTCACCTCCTGAAACTTTACAGAAGTAATTTTTTCCCCAACACCTAAGGTAGGACAAAGAATCAAAGGTTATAGCGTTATAGGTCTGGTTTCAGGCTACATTTGTACCTACTGAGGTTCTACACTGTCATCTGAACCTTCCATTAATATCACTTATATCTTGTGTTAAAGGGAGAGTCTGGGGGTGGGGGAGTTGGTGATGGTGGTGACAGTGCAGTTCATGGTAAGCAGCTTGTCCATGAACACACAAGATTGGACACTGCTGAACCAGTGACTTTCAATTGCAAAGCTCTCCTTGACACATCTCTCAAAAACCCTGTTTTTATGAAATATGCGTTCTTACATTTCAAAATGTATTTGATTGGCTGTGAAGTGTTTTGAGGCATCCGTTGGCCATGAAAAGTGCTCTGTAAAGGCAAAGCTTTTACTTTGTATTATAGCAACTTTACTGAAGTTTCAAGAAGACATTTTGCTGCCCTGACTTTGAAGTGACATTCCTAATTTTCCGTCTGCTGTTTGGAAATCAGGCCAATTGCGTACCTTCTGAAGTTCTTCACCTTGTGTTTGCCACACCTGTACACTGTGGGTGTGACCTGAGTCCCACTGCACAGTCAGCTGTGATTTCTAGTTTGAGAACCTGAGGCTCTTTTTGGACTATGTCAAACTAAGTTAGCTATTTAGGTAAGTATGGGCAGCAGTAGAAATGTACTAGAGCATGAGGAGGTAACACTACTTCATATTTGAGACTTGTTCACAAAGCAGTCAATTCTAAATTGCTCTAATAAAGTCTTCAGAACTGCTGCACAGCAATGTCAGTGTTGTTTTAGCTTTTGCACACTCCTATTTATTTGACTCCTTTACACTTATTTATTTAATCTTATGTTCCACAGAAACTAAAACCTGCTAGTAGTGCAAGGTTTGAGGAAAGGTGAAGAGACTTCAGTGAGCTTTCAGAGAAAAATGAGTGAGGTGCAATTAAAGGGGTTCGTGCCACCAATGGGTGATCAAGGAATGAGTGAAGGGAAGCTAAAGGAGGAAATTAACAGATGTTACCCAACCAGGTACAAATTCCGGACATAATTTATTCTGTACATGTGAACAAAACCCATTCAGCTGTTGACCTCTTATTGAAGAGCACCAACTGGTAATACACAGATAGTCACACTGCATTAATGGTAATCAGCGTTTTAGTACAGGTTTGGAAAATACTTATGGCTGTAATACTGTCAAATGACCAATGCCATATGAATGATTTCTAAAGGTAACAAAGGAGAAAATTTATATAACCTGGTCTCTGAATGTCCAAATTGAAAAAACTGAACAGAAGAAAATATTTTAAAATTGAAAGCCAAAACTAGCGCTTTTAATATTTGTCAACTCTGGATTGAAGTTGACAATTAGTGGTTTTTGTGTGCTTTTCTGTTTTGATTTATTTATAATTAAAATACTAGGTTATTTGAATATAATCTTGATTTTAGCTCCTGTAACTGATTTCTTATCCCTAATCCTCAAGTTTGTGGATGGAGAGGTGTTCTGATTAATATGCACCAGGGTAATCAGTTTTTAATTAGCTGCTTGCATAATACTAACCTATGAACTTCGAATACCATCTGGGGGCAGGGGATCTTAATTGTTTGATTAATCACTTACCGTGATTATTTATAATAATTATGTTTGTCAACTTGCATCTTCAATTTTGAGGACCGGATTTTTCTGTGAGCCTGGGACTCCGACATTGGGACCAAATGGGCAACCTGAGCTTGCAATTGTTGCCATCGGGACCGGTGAAGCCAATCTTCCCAGAGGCAGCTTCCTCATTGACTGCCCCCAAGCTTGTCATTCTATTAAGGATCAGGGGGCTGGCAGCTCTGAAGCCTTGGTAGCCCCATCTGGAGAGGTGGGCATTGCTGAGGCACATCAGGGACCATGAGGTGCCCTTAACATGGAGGTGCCCCTGCTGTCCTGAACATCAATGATCAAAAATCTGGAGTCAGCCTGTTGGTTAGTTTGCCCGGACGAGAAACCCCTCCAGATGTTCAGCCTTGGCCACAACGTGGCCTTTTATAAACCTAGTTCCCTCTTGGTGGCATGGAACTTCCATCTTCGATAACCCCCACCCCCCCACTGCCCCCTGGTCAGCCGCAGGGAGGCCACCACCATTGGACTGACAACTTCCACACCAGGTGGGGGAGGCTGTTCCACCACCAGCAAAATGACGGAAAAATCACCTCTCACTGGGACTTCAACATTCTTAATTAGCTTCCCATCTCCATGGAGTGGGCAGGCAATCTGCTTCCCAGGTCAGCCCGGGAAAGTTCACCAGTGGCAGGAATGCTTTGGGGATCCATCCCAACATAGATCCCTCCCCCCGCCATTTTCCTGGCCCACGCACCCCCCCAACCACCTCCCCCTTCCCCCCCCCCCCCCCCGCCCCCCCCCCCACCCCCCCATCCCCCCAAGCCCACCAGCAGTGGGCTGGGAATATACAACCCTTAGTTTCTCATTAATAATTTTGTAATTCATTTTTCTGGCACCTTTTATTAACACATTGGATTCTGTACTAATAGTGCTTCCTGACCCAGTATTACACAAGAGTTTATTGCTTAACCGTTCTGGGGATCATTTTTCTGAGAACATGTTGCTTTCTTGGAGCCTTTCCCAATATCTTCATAAGTGGAAATCAGCACCCAAATTTCTGGTTTGTTCTGTGAACAAGAGAGGCTCCCTTTTGGTAGCTCAGACTCCAAATGATTGCTGCAGTCTTTAATCACTGGACTTTAATTTATACTGTCTCTTTTCAGTGACTTGTGCATGGAACAGATTTTATGCTGCAAATCTTGCTTATGTTTACATTAATAATTTTGCTTGACAAGATATCGAGGCAGGGGGTGATTTTCATCTGCTTCCAGTTCCATTCACACTGAAAAGCAGGACTGTGTGAAACAACTTTTTTTTTGAGAAAACCTAATGCCAAGGCCCACCAGACTTGATTTTCAACCGGCCAGTGAGGAAAGTTTATTCTAGTATTTCAATTTGGGTCCCATGCCATTTGTAGGATGCAGTTTTCAGGCATGAATGGACCATTTCTGTGCTGCAGACAGTGATACTGGCCATAGAGTGGCCTAACCTACAGCCCTCGAAACATCTACTGCAAAACTGTTCCAGGAATAGTGGTGTCACTGATTTTTATTTGGCTGTAGATTTCTCCCACGCCTCCTCTTAAATTCCACTATTAAAGGTGGCCAGCTTACTGATCAAGTTCAAATAAGGCCTGACCATGATTGTGGTTTGGCCCGCTCAGTAGTGCCAGTGCAACCACTCTGCCCATTCAATGTGCCCTGTTTATGAATACTGCCACCTCCACCCCCACCCAACTATTATTAGCTTCACATTGATTTCTTTAAAATTTATTCCATTTACCCACATCAAGGTTATAAATTTCATAAGGGAGAATTAAGAATTCGAATAATTAAGGGAAATAAGTGAGGATTCTACGAAAAAATTGTGAAAGTGTGTAGGCGGCCAAGAGATTAATGCTGTAACCTTCACTGCATCATAAATATACAACCCCACTTGCCTGCTGATATCTGTTACACTCCCTCAGTGTTGAGGAGCACTATTTTAAGGTGTGTGGCCAGTGCCACTCGGTAGTTTATTTTCTGTGAAGTACCAGTCTTCACTCTGTTTCCTTCAGATATAATATAGCTCAGTTCCCCAGGCCCGAAAGACGTCTTTTCAAGCTGTTGCTATTTTAAACCCAACGGACGTGCAGCTAAAGATTTATTAAATGATTAATGGTTTCTGTGATTCACTTCTGGCCAAGATATCACATAGAGCATTACTGTTAGGATGTCATTCTGACGCTAAAATAACTAGCGTGTTTCAAAAGTCCATCGCCCAACCGAAGATAATATTTTGAACTGAAAAATCTTTTTAAAAATTGTAAATATGTATGTCTAATTAGCAGAACTAAAATCACAATGTACTTGTAACTTCATCGCTGTACCAGCACATACTACCTGTGCTGCATGGTCTGTTTTTGTGCTGTAAATTCTACGTTCATTGTGCTTCTAAAGGTCTATTGGACAAGTTGGACGATAATTTTACTGATTGATGGCGTGAACATTTAAAATTAAGGAAAAGCAGGACTAGTTATATGGAAGTAATAGTCAACGTTTACATCGTTTCAAAAAAACTGATAACTCTGGAGTCTCACAGCTCCGTCTTCCTTCAGCAAGGTGAAAAGTGTACCTTACCTCGCTTTGGCTTACCTTGTGCTGGCGTTGGGAAAGGGTTAAGGGTTGTGCAATGACATGTGGAGTATGCAGTTAATTGAGGATAATGTCACTTTATTGGCTGCAGGTGTTCTATTGTACTGCACTTTTAAGAGATAAATTAAATCAGGCACTTACTTTGGCAAACTTCAAGGTGCAGTTTTTCTTCCTCAGCTAGAAGGGTGGACTCACTATTGCAGAAACTGCATTCATTTCTTCGCGGGCCACTCATTGCATTTTGCTGATATACTAAAATGGAATATCTCCTTGCCATCTCCTGCCTCACACCATTACATTAACAGCATAGTGCTCAAATCCTACTATGTACATTATGAAAAGAAATCCAATGAAATCTGATCATCTGTAGGCTGTCACCAGCAAAAAAAATAAATGACCATGAAATTTGACAAATTATCATAAAAACCCTGAGAAGGACTCCCACTATACCTGTGGTCAGGCCTACATGTGGCCATGGTCCACGCTATATGATGGATCTTAACTTGCAGGCTTACCAAGTTGGAGGTATGGGTGGGTGGGGGGCTGGGGGAGTGTTGGGGGCAGCTGGGGGCAGGGATGAAATCCTGCAGCTCTTCCAAGGAACCAACTGGCTGGGACACCGTGGGAAGTACCAGTGTTCCTCCTGGACCCACAAATATCATTCAGAAAATTTACTATTTCTGTTTTCGGAGCAGCTTTCAGCGTTTCCCTTAAGAGGACTGGTTAAACTGCTCCATGCTCAGGTTCACTGAGTGTGCAACATGTACTTGTACTCAGCTCAGTGGAAAAACAAAATTGCATTGGGGTCTTGAATACTTCATAGGACGATGATTTGAATCAATATATTTATGTGGGGAGCTCTAACCATCACCAACAGGTATGAAGGAAGAACCAGGGAACTTGCTGTAGCTGGTCATTAAAACAAATGAAGAGGGGACTCAGTAGAGCCCATGCTTCCGCTATGCTGTGTTAGCTCAACATTACAACAGTTATGCAGCTCTTCCTTGAAACTGTTCCCTTCCTGGTTGATGCTCTGTAACTACAAAGCTGAAAGAAATCTCTTTATTAAGAGCTTCCACCTTCCATCTGGTTTCAGGCCAATCCACATCCAACAACCTGCTCTGAAAACTGTGCTCGCATGTTGACAACTGAGACATATTCCACACAGCAGCTGAGACAATCTATAACATTCTAAAACAAACAATATTCTAAATAAAACAACCAACAATGTTCTAAAGGAAAGTCAATTCGCCCCATCTCTCAATGTTAACAGATCCTTTAAAAAATTCCAGGACCCACATCTGCAACTTTGCCAAAAACTAATCAGTTCTCCTTTGGGTTATAATCTACCTGTGTACCAAGCTTCTTTGAAACCTGTCCATTAGTTTTTGAAATATATTGCTTATAAACAGATCAACAGACAGGAGTGCAAACATTACTTGCACCCACCATCAGTGGTGGAGGTAATCTGTTCTTTGCATGTGCACTACATGTTGATACTGATCACATTTTTAAAATTCATTCATGGGATGTGGGTGTCGCCGGCTAGGCCAGCATTTATTGCCCATCCTAATTGCCCTTGTTCAGAGGGCATTTAAGAATCAACCACATTGCTGTGGGTCTGGAGTCACATGTAGGCCAGACCAGGTAAGGACAGCAGATTTCCTTCCCTAAAGGGCATTAGTGAACCAGATGGGTTTTTATGACAATTAGCAATGGTTTCATTAGACATTTAATTCCAGATTTTTATTGAATTCAAATTTCACCATCTGCTGTGAGTATTACCCTGGGTCTCTGGAATACTCGTCACTGACAATACCACTATGCTACCGCCTCCCCATAAACAGGTCTGTACACTTTACTGCCTCTTACATACATATTCTGCAGCATAGATCAAGTATTTTACTCCTGCTAGTAAATTTGAACAACCTCAGTTTACATTTGATTGAATGATGTTTACCATCAATGGTAAATTGAGATACTAATGAAATATGCAGCTTCTCCAGTGGTGTGGAATCTCTGTTCTCAGACACAAGTACTTAATGCCAGATTGTCTGAGAGGAGCTCCCATAGTTCTTTAATCCATCATAGCACACATTACATTCTAAATGCATCTCAACAGTCCCAGCAGTCAGTCTTACTGTTTACTATCTATAACAAGAACTGCACTCCTCATTTCTACTCGCTTTGTGGTCTTGCTGTTTCCCACCGTGGCACAAGATCAATTGTGGACTGAGGAGAATCTGTCAAATTATTCTCGGTCTCCAAAACATTAATTATGCAAATGCATGGCCACTGATCAAACAGAAACATATTCAACATTCTGTACCCACAAACATTTGGCACAAATTCAACTCGATAACAGTAACTAGTAATGACATGCAAAGCACTTGACAAATTACTCTTTTCATCCAATTAAGTAAATCCAGTTGCACCTCGCAGGAAGTTAAACAACTGACAGTCACTATTTCACCTGCTGTCCAAACTAATTACTGAGAGTATTTTCAATGTTCAGATTTAAAATCATAATGAGGAAGGAAAAAACTGTGGGAATGCCAGCAAGTTATATATAGAATTGTCAGAACATGCAGTTTAATCTCCACAGCTATGCTGCCTCCCCAAAGATCACTAAATCCTTTTGTCACAGAACATGACAAGCAAACATCTTCAAATTAGTTCATTAGAGTATAATTTTTGGTAAAGTCCAATAGCTTTTAGCAATTGAATTGTTTTTAACTCTTTTATTGACAATGGGATAGAATTTCCTGAGGATTCTCCCATCTTCTTGCTGCAATTTCAGCGATAGATCAGCAGAATCCCTGTAGAACTGCATAAGTAGCTATTTATAATATTTCTCTGAGGACTTCAGTGTTGCAAATGTTACACCTTTATTCAAAAAGGGCATAAGGATAAACCCAACAGCTGCAGGCCAGTCAGTTTAAACTTGGTGGTGGGGAAGCTTTTAGGAAGCAAATGGCCTGAATTTCACACTTGGCGTCTGTGCCAAGTCAATGGGCCTGGAAGCGGACATGAAATGCACTTCCAACCACGATCGGCCCCCAAACACAATTTCATACTGGTTGGCCAATTAACGGCCAGGCGGCATGAAACGCGCTCTGAGAAAACCTCGGCACTGCCAGGGGGTGCGGGAAGAGGGCTGGCGCTGAGAAAGGTGAGGGTGTGGGTGGGCACTTCCAGCGAGCTCCCTGAAGGCAGGTAGCTGCTGAGGAGCTGCGTCATGGAGCTGCACACCTGGACAGGTTAATTGGCAGGAAAGAAATGCACCAAACTGTGCGTCTATGCAGCACCTTCAAGCACCTGACAGCAGAATTCAAAAAACATCAGTTCCCAGGTATTATTTTTTATCATATTTCACACTGGACATTTTGTCCCACCCTTGGATGAGGCTTCATAAAACATGGGCTGCCCGCCTGCCAGTTTTGCCCATGTGATAAGCACAAAACTGTACAGGCAAAATAAAATCGTGGACAATAGGGCTTTTAATGCCCTTAATTGGCCCTTTGATTGTCGGCGGGTGCAGCTCTGACTCCCATGCGTACCCGCCGGCCTCAATATTGCTTGAGCGCACGATGACATTGGGACGCATGCCCAACATCATTTTGTGCAATTTCATGTGCATTCAGGTCAGGCACATGCCCATCCGATCAGCGTAAAATTCTGGCCAAAATCCAGCAGATAATTAACAGTCACTTGGACAAGTGTAGCCTAATTAAGGAAAGGCAGCATGGATCTGTTAAAGGCAAGCTGTGTTTACCTAAGTTGATTGAGTTTTTTGGTGAGATAACAGAGAAGGTTAATAAGAGTTATGTGGTTGATGTGGTGTACATGGACTTCCAAAAGGCATTTGATAAAGTGCCACATAATAGGGTTGCCAGCAAAGTTGAAGCTCATGGGATAAAAGGGACAGTGGCAGCTTGGATATCCAGTTGGCTGAGTGACAGGAAACAGAGATTAGTGGTGAATGGTGCTTTTTTGGAATACGGTATTTAGTATATTATGATGTTCGTCAGGGATCGGTACTAGCACCACTGAGTTTCTTGATATAGACTAATGAATTAGACTTGAATGTACAGGGTGCAGTTTTGAAATCTGCAAGTGACACAATACTTGGAAGTATTGTGACACTGTGAGGAAGATAGGAATAGACGTGCAGAGGACATGGACAGGCTGGTTGAATGGGCTGACATCTGGCAGATGAAATGTAATGCAGGGAAGTGCAAAGTGATAACATTCTGATAGGAAGAGCAAGGGGAAACAAAATGAAACAAAGGATACAATTCTAAAGGAAGTGCAGGAGCAAAGAAACCTGGGGATATGTGTACATAAATCATTGGAGCAGGTTGAGAATTGGTCAAAAAGGCAAACAGGCTCCTGAGTTTTATGAATTAAGGCATGGAGTACAAAAGTAAAGAAGTTATGATGAACCTTTATAAAACCCTGGTTTGGTCTCAACTAGATTCTTGCGTCCAATTCTGGGCATCACTCTTTAGGAAGGATATGAAGGCATTGGAGAGGGTGATTTACGAGAAGCGTTCCAGGAATGAAGGACTTCAGTTACATAGATAGTTTGGAGAGGCTAGGACTATTCCCCTTAGAAAAGATTCAGAGATAGAGTTGATCAAAATCATGAGGAATCTGGAAGGGTCGAGGTCCGGTGACACTGATATAAGCCGAATGGCAAAGAACAAACTGGTGATGTGGGGAAAAGCTTTTATGCAGAAAGGGTGTTAGGATCTGGAATGCACAGTTTGAGGGAATAGTGGGAGCAATTATGAGCATCAACTCAATCATGAGTTTCAAAAGCATCTGAAGAGAAATAATTTGCAGGGCTACAAGGAAATGGCAAAGGAGTGTGACTAGCTGAATTCCTCCTGAAGGGATTGGCATGGACATGATGGGCCAAATGGCCTCCATCCATGCTGTTACCATTTTATGATTCCGTGATTCTACTGATCTTCTGCTAAAGTTATGGCAGGATATGGGGAGGATGAAAATGGCAAGGCTCAAAGCCTGATTAATTCCATCTATGGCTCATTATTACTGAGCACAGAGGCCCAAGGCCTACTACATAAGAAAAAAGCTTTCATCACTTGGAGCCTGTACAAAAAGGTTCCAGTTTGTGTCAAAAGTACTTCACTATTGTTGCTCTTTCCCCTTACAACTGATTGTTTTTGCTTCTATTCTGTTGGAAAGGGATGTTATTGAAGTTTGTTGGAGCCTTCTGTACTGTTAGAGATTCATTACCACCCAATTATGGGTATTCCTATGGGAATGTTTCTGCATTTACAGGATCTGGAGGAAGAGGATCAGATGAGATTTCACCTTAGGAAACTCATTTGGAGATGGCCTTATGCTGATACTTGTTTATACAAAGTTTCTTATCCTAATCTGTCTGAAAAAATCTGAAGGCTCCAATTGAGATTCCTGAAGGTATAACTGAACTCCGTACACTTCCACGGTCAGCCTTGGAAACCAGTTCGAGCCTGGGCTTAGCACTATCAGTGGCTCTGAAACTCACAACTGCTTTGTACAATATTGCTCTTTCCATGCAAGTGCAGGAAATAGCTTCCAATTTTCAATCCCTGGTTGTTTCAAGTAGGTAACTGACCAACTGTTCAACAAAACTAATCATATTTCTTGTTGCAATCAGCCGGCAGCAAAAAAAAGAACCTTGTAAACTCTACCATGTGGCTGCATTCTAATAAACATAAGGTACATTTGCTTACACGTGTGCAGCCATATGTGTCCTTCATGCAAAGTAACACCATTTATGAATACAAAGGGCTGCCATCCTATGACTGTACAGGTGCCAATAAGAACAGAAACAGAGTCATACATATGAAGATGCATTTTCTTGGCACCTTCCATTAATAAATTCATCCTGTACCAGTCAATAGTACCAGCTTTATCTGAAGGGTCATTAGATTCAAGGTATGTGCGTTGGGCAGCTAAACCTTGGTTTATGATGGACGGAATTGTCCCAGAATTGCACTAAGTGCAGTAGTGGTTTTACCCACAAGCTGCAATGGTGGGTTTTCGAGCTGTATAATCCCCCTCCCGCCTCATTATTTCTCCATTCACGGGAAACATGATGTTTCATGGCTCGGTCCCTCTGATTCGCCCGCCACACCGTCACCTCGCCGCTTCCTCACATTGGGAGCCGTAGTTGAACAGCAGCCGCACGCACCTCTCAATACTTCTAGCCTAGGACTGCTGCACAAAAGACATGGCCCTAAAAGGCAGGAAGACTGCAGCCCACCGATTTTCTGATACACCCCTGGAATGCCTTTTGGACACCGTGGAGGGCTGCCACAATGTCCTCTAGCCCCACTCCGGCCACAGGAGGCCCATCAGTGTTACCACCCTGGCTTGGGAAGCAGTGGCAACGGTGGTCAGTGCCAACGCTGCACTTCAGAGGTTGGCCATCCAGTACAGAAAGGGGATGAACGGTCTCATCCATGCCACCAGAATAAGGCAACCATCTCATCACTCTAAACTCACACACTCACAAGCCCATCACACATTCACTGGCATCTCACTCACTGCCAGCTCAAGGGACATCACCACTCATTCTCTCACACACACCCTCACATCACCATCTGGCCTCATCTCCCCTGGAGGCTGCCTCCTCAGCCTGCACCCCCTTAAGGCCACTTGCACAGATCAACATGTGGCCCCCACACACACCCTGGGATACCCTCCTTCCCCAATACTGCCCTCACCCTGTAGCTTCTTCCCTTGCCTGAGGCCACTTATCCCCCTTCCCCAAGCAAGCCCTTGCCCTGCAGCCATTGAAAAGCCCCCCTGCCCAGTCTGGTAAATAGAGGCCTGCCCAGCTGCGGTGGTCCCTTGAAATCGAAGCTGACGTCAGTCGGGCTTGGTGAGACTTCAGGAGACTGAGGAGCCCAATTCTGGATCCACATGTTCTTCCGCAGTGGAGTGGAAATTGCAGCACCAGGTTGACTTCCTTCTCCTTCCTCTGCTGCTGTCATTCTGCCTCATTTTCGAGTCGCTGAACCTCGGAGTGGTTTGTGCCTTGATGGACCAGGTGGTGCCAAGCCAAGCAATTGGCAGCATTCTCCCAGTCAATGGTGTTAATGCCTCTGTGCTTTAGGGCCACCTTGAGCATATCCTTATACCTTTTCCTTTGGTTACAATTTGAACATTGGCCAACGGAGAGCTGTGAGAAGAGAACCTGCCAAGGGAGACAGTTTTCAGGCATCCGGACACATTGGCCCATCCATCAGAGTTGGTTCCACAGGAGCAGGGGCTTCAATGCTGGTAACTTCATGGAGGACGCTCGTGTTCGTCCAGTGGTCCTCCCATTGGATCCCCAGGATTTGATGCAAGCGCCACTGTTGGAAGCTCTCAAGGATCTTAATGTGGCGATGGTGGACAGTCCATTTTTCACTGCAGTGCAGGAGGGTGGTCAACACAACTGCCATATAAACCAGAACCTTTGTTGACTTGCAAAGGTCCTTGTTGTCAAAGACACGTTGGTGCAGCTTGAAGAAGGCAGCGCTGGCAGAGTGACCCAGTGTTGGACTTCCTCGTCAATGGTCGTCCCTTGGGAGAGGTAGCTGCCGAGGTAAGGGGAGTGCCACACGTACTCCAGAGCCACCCCATCCATGTGGATGGTGCAGGGGATGCTCAACTGGCCCAGAGAAGGTTGGTGAAGGACCTTCATCTTGGCGATGTTTAAGGACAGGCCAAGCCTCTTATACGAGGTGTTGAAAAGGTCAAGCATCCTTTGCATGTCCTATACAGAGTGAGCCATCACGCAGCAGTCACCCGCAAACTGAAGGCCATGGATATCCATGGTATTGAGTTGTGTTTTTGCCTGGAAGTGACAAAGGTTGAAGAACTTTCCATCCAGACAATACTGAATGCTGACACAAGGTGATAGGTCATCTCGGATGAGGTGGACGATGATGGTCCGGTAAATGGTGAACAAGGTGGGGGGTGCAATTACGCAACCTTGTGTGACCCCGGTCCGGGTGTGAAAGGTATCAGTTTCTGATCCTGCGCTCAGGGCGGTGGTGGTCATGTTGTTATGCAGGAGTCTCAGGATGGTGACAAACTTCAACAGACAACCAAAGTGTTGGAGGAAAGTCCATAGATCTTCACAATTTAAAGAATCAGATGTCTTGGTTGAGGAAAATGAGGAACAATTCTTGGTTTTTCTCCACAATGGCCATGTCTGCAATACCCCAGGATGGTCAGAAACCACACTGGGTTTCCAGGGGGATCTCCTCAGCGACCAGACGATGATGGTTCAGGAGGATATGGACCAGGATCTTACCTGCGGTGGACAGGAGAGAAATGCCCAAGCCATTATCACAATCAGATCTATCCCCCTTCTGTGGATAGTAATAATTGTCGCGTTGTTGAGATCCCAGGGAATGTGCTCTTCATCCCAGTTATGACCCAGCAGTTGGTGAACGCTGAGTTATTTAAAATCCCAGACGGAAACTTTAAACAACTGTCATAACCTATATTTTCAATTGATAAGTTTGAGATGTATCTCTGAACTCAGAAATGAAAGCATCAAGCCTCCAGAGGCTTTTTATATAAATTAAATTAAACATTTATTAATTTTACAAGGTATTAAACACATGCACATCTACAAATTATAACCAAAATAACTATTAAACAAATCCCCAAATTAATCACTCGCAGATAATCTTCCCCAAGTCAACAATAACCCATAGACTTAAAACAAACACTAGGCAAAGCACAAAGATAAAAGCAAAGAACTGCGGATACTGGAAATCCAAAACAAAAACAAAAACAGAAATATCTGGAAAAACTCAGCAGGTCTGGCAGCATCGGTGGAGAAGAGCACTGTTACTTTCTATCTTACGAATTCAAAATGCGGTTCCTTTCAATTTGGTTCCTTCATAGACAGTTGTAGGCTTACAGGCTGCTTAGATATTCCATGCCTCTGATTCGACACACAAAACTCTTCTGTATATTCCCTTTGAATGTCAATTCTCATTGTATCACCAGGCCCTTTGAGCTCCACCCTTTCTAACAGTAAAGCCCCTTTCATAGTATCAATTTTATTAGTAATATAAACATATTGCTTAGTGTCTCCTAGCTAGGTGCAAGATTTCACCCCCAGTCTTTGAATGGTTTATTCAACCAAATGTTAATGTACCCTCTACCCTACTGTTTACATCTCAAAACTGCTATACATCAAAGCACCCAGACTAGCCGGCTTCAGTCCAATTAATGCACACACACTACAACCCCACTACAAGTCCAGTTTAAAATAATTTCCAATAACATTATATACATCCCAAAGGTGGAGGATAAATTGGTGGAGTTGTGACGTGCGCTGATGAGGCCTGCCCATGAGCCCCACTGAAAGTGACGTGACACTGCCTGCAAAGCTTGGCACTGATGACCATGAGTGCTGTCCGAAGCAAGGTAGGCAGACAAACCTCAAAGTCCCAAGTGAAGTGCAACTCGCCAGGTGCATGTCTCTTATGGTCGGTTGGGAAACATGCCGGCGTGATTACCGAATGATCCAGCATGGGGGGATGATTCCAGGAGGCAGGCGAGATGATGAGATGCAAATGCACTGAAATTAGATTCCTGATGTTGGACGGTGGAAAGAGGCGGCCCGACATTGACAATCACAAACTGGTTTCATGACAGTGTAAAACCGATGTGTGGCCTTCTCGTCACATTGTCTGCTCACACCTGCCAAGACGCCTGATGCCAACGGGGTCAGAAATTTCCAGCCAATGTCTATGTAACACCTGAAACTGTTCGGTGTGGTCCATGCATCCACCATGACAATAACACCTGAAAAGAGCCTAATGACAGAGCTGGCAGGCATGGAAAGTTAGCAAAACGAAGGCAAAGTTCAGGCCAATCAGGAGATAGAATAATTGCTGAATGAGATGCTCAGACAGATACATTAAACAGACAGGATCTGATGGCCTAAACATTTTATTAATTGACTTTCTCTGCCAAGGCAAAACAGTTCTCCTTACAAGTGCCCTAACCTTATGTGTGCTTCCCACCTAAAGACATTGTTGACATGCTGTTGTTTTTCCCCCATCTCACATATGCCAAGGCCCACAATAATGCTAGTTCTTTAGTTTTTGGAGATATTCTACATTTCTTCTGATATTGTAACTGCGAACCTACCATAGCGCCATTGGGGTGTTGCAGCTGAGTGCTGGTGTGATCCTTTCTTGTGGCCTGATTCTGCCAGTGCACAATGGCCCTTGACCCAAGGAAATAGGGCAAGGTTGGGGAGGATTTGGAGAGTTGGGATTGAAAGGAAGAGAAGAAGCCTTCCTTTGGCTACTTTGCCCAAAAGAGGAGATCCAGGCCATTCTCAGGTGCATGTTCACTTGTTTTGAAAATCTTTTATTGGTTATAATAATGGCCTGTAACTTCCGGGCTCTGGGTCAGTGTATCTGAGGGCACCAAAAAGACGCGCTGGGGAGTCCCACCCCCAACTGGAGGTTCCCAGGTAAGGATTACACAGCAATTGCCCAGGAAGTTCAAACTTCCAATGGGTAATTGCCTGCACTAGGATCCACCTGAAAGTACGATTTAAATCACAAACTTCAGATGGTTCTGACTGTCTTACAGTAATAGTTACCCAGAGAATGTTAGAAGAATTAAAATCACTTCTAGCTTCTATGTAACTATAGCAATGACCCACCTTGACTGACCACAGGACGCCCCTCAAACCCCCAAACCCCACAGAACCACCCCCACCTCTCCACTACCATCCCCCAATTACCCTCCCCCTCGAGCCTCCATGAGACTTCCAACATCCCCCCACATGGGACTCCTCCATCTCTCCACTACCCCCTCCCCAACAACCGTCCTCCCTCAACCAGACCCAACCAAACCCCCACCCCCGGCCCGACTTGAGCCCCAACCTACCGACCACCCCGGCTCCCAGTCTGGCCAATCTACACCCTCAGTCCAACCTCACACACCCAGAGCCAACCCCAACCCCCGATATCCCTACCCAGCCCCCAGGCCCAAACCCAAACAACCCCACACCCCAGGCCCAGCCAACCCGAACCGGACCTGACCCATCCACCCACTCCAGGTCCAACCACCCCCCACCCCCAAGACTCAACCTGAAACCCCACCCCCTCCACACACCCAACACCCACCCTCCCGAACCCCACCCATCACAAACTCTTCAATGGCTACAGGGCAAGGTCGGGAGAGATAGGAGCAGCTTAAGTTAAGAAACTAGGAGCAAAGTGGCAATCCGATTTAATTGCCACTCCACCGGAAGTTATGCATCTATGTTGATGTGCTCTGTTACCTCCATCTGTGCTGCTCAGGAGAACTCTTTAATCCTGGAAGATAGATAGGATGTCCAATGCTTGATCATAGAATAGGGCTGTTCTGCAACTTGATTTCCCATCCTATAATAAATGAAAAATTGTAGGTTGTGCACTTGTTCTTTCCCAATGTACATTTACTGTTTATTTTTTATTCATTCATGGGATGTGGGCTTCGCTGGCTGGGCCAGCATTTATTGCCCATCCCTGGTTGCCCTTGAAAAGGTGGTGGTGAGCTGCCTTCTTGAACCGCTGCAGTCCATGTGGTGTAGGTACACCCACAGTGCTGTTAGGAAAGGCATTCCAGTATTTTAAAATAAAAACAGAATTACCTGGAAAAACTCAGCATGTCTGGCAGCATCGGCAGAGAAGAAAAGAGTTGACGTTTCGATTTTATTCCAGTATTTTATCCCAGCGGCAGTGAAGGAACGGCGATATATTTCCAAGTCAGGATGGTGAGTGACTTGGAGGGGAACTTCCAGGTGGTCGTGTTCCCATTTATCTGCTGCCCTTGTCCTTCTAGATGGTAGAGGTCACAGGTTTGAAAGGTGCTGTCTGATGAGCCTTGGTGAGTTGCTGCAGTGCATCTTGTAGATGGTACACACTGCTGCTACTATGCGTCGGTGGTAAAGGGAGTGAACGCTTAAAGTAAAGTATTTGGTGCCAAACACGCGGGGCTGCTTTGTCATGGATGGTGTTGAGCTTCTTATGTGTTGTGGGAGCTGCACTCATCCAGGCAAGTGGAGAATATTCCATCACACTCCTGACTTGTACCTTGTAGATGGTGGACAGGCTTTGGGGAGTCAGGAGGTGAGTTATTTGCTGCAGAATTCCTAGCCTCTGACCTGCTTTTGTAGTCACAGTATTTATATGGCTAGTTCAGTTCAGTTTCTGGTCAATGGTAACCCCCAGGATGTTGATAGTGGGGGATTCAGTGATGGTAATGCCATTGAACATCAAGGGGCGGTGGTTAGATTCTCTCTAGTTGGAGATGGTCATTGCCTGGCTGCCTGAATGTTACTTACCACTTACTAGCCCAACCCTGAATGTTGTCCAGACCTTTCTGTTTTTTGAACGTGAACAGCTTCGATATCTGAAGAGTCACGAATATTGGTAAAATCATCAACAAACATTCATACTTCTGACCTTATGATGGAGAGAAGGTCATCAATGAAGCAGCTGAAGATGGTTGGGCCGAGGACACTACCCTGAGGAACTCCTGCAGTGATGTCCTGGAGCTGAGATGACTGACCTCCAACAACTACAACCATCTCCCTTTGTGCTAGGTATGACTCCAACCAGTGGAGAGTTTTCCCCCTGATTCCCATTGACTCCAGTTTTGCTAGTGCTCCTTGATGCCACACTCGGTCAAATGCTGCCTTGATGTCAAGGGCAGTCGCTCTCACCTCATCTCTTGAATTGAGCTCTTTTGTCCATGAGTGGGATTTTCTGGCCCAGACACCAATGGGCATCATCGCGGGTGGGATGGGAAAATTTGGGGAGCCATTAAAAGTCATTTTTGGACAAATGCTGAAATGAGGTTAGGAGCTGAGTGGCCCTGGTGGAACCCAAACTGTGTGTCAGTGAGCAGGCTATTGTTGTGGAAGTGCCATTCAATAGCACTGTTGACGACACCTTCTAACACTTAGTGCTAGTGGTGAGAGTGGGAGGGGAAGGAAGAGGAAACAGGAGAAGGGAAGGAAGGATTGTCAGGGGAAGAGGAAAGGGGTGAGAGAGAAAGGAAAGGGAGAGAGAATGAGAGAAATGAGAAGGAACTGGAGAAAAAAAGGACATAAAGTGGAGATATAGGGAAGGTGTGAGCTGCAGAGGACAGGAGGAGAAGAGGATCAGCAACAAGAACTTACATCAATGTACTGTCTTTAATATAATAAAATGTCCCAAAGCACTTCACTTGAGGATTACAAAACAAAATATGACCTGAGTATTGCTGAAAAAAGAGACATGTCAAAGCTTTTCATCAGGACAGTTAACAAGAATACCAATATAAGGGGAAAACAACAATTTATTCTGCATATGAAGAGTGCTGATTGATTGGCAAGTGAACTCTGATTGGTAGAGGTGTTGCCATGGATAATGTACCAGTGATAGTGCCTGCCAAGAATTGTTTGAAATTTAAACCAATCAGCCTGATCCTGACTGGTCAATGCATTGCCCTGAGGAATGAGTCAGCAAATGGCTGTCACTTATTTTGTTTAGCTGAAACAGGCGCAATGTGTGTACATGTTCTTTCTGTCTGCAAAGAACAGGGCCCCGTGTATTAATATATGTAGATTCCAGTACACGCAAATGCACCACATTGCGAGCCCAACTGACAATCTTAAGTTGGTTGTCAGCGTAATTCTTAGCGCATTGAGAATTATTTAGCAGTTGTCCAATCGCAGAATCACATCTAACGTAGGACACTGTTTTGAGTTTTGCGAGCACGGGCTGGTTGGGTACAGTCTGTACCCTGCATATTGTGAACACAGGCTGGGACGTGCTGTTGAATACAATTCTCCAGTCCTTGGGATGTATTGCCCACATACCCAGCATCACACTGGAACTGAAATTCATACACCACATTATTCATTTGTGTGATAGACAGAACATCTTTTTGGCTTGACGGCAGCTTCCAGTTAGTGGCGAACACCACTTGTGTTTCTACTGTGAAGCAGCTAACCTCACCTGTTGCTCAAATGTTTGAGATACCTTGCCCTTCCAGGGTAATCTGAGGTAGACTGAGCACTTTTCAGGGCTGAAAGTGACGGCCTTAGGCCTGAAGATAAGTTTGCGTGATATACAGCGCAAAATGATCTGATCAGGGTAGCCATTATCCTGCAAGATGCCTTTGATGAGCCCTATTTCAACATCAAGGCTGCATGGTGAACAAATGGCTCAGGCCCTATTTACAAGGTTGTCAATAAGACCAATCTTACAGCGTGTGGAACTGTAAGAATCCCAATGTGTATATTGACCAGTGAAAGTAAGTTTGCGGTAGACCGTGCTGGAGAACTCCCTGGAAGATCTCTCAATTAGTACGTCAAGAAGGGGATTTAATTTGACTGGAGTTCATTTCAAAGGTGAATTTGAACACAGGATGGAGCCCATTAAGATGTGTAAGGAAAATATGACACTGAACCACATAAGGAGACATTCGGTGGGTGTACCTACACCACATGGAATGCAACAGTTCAAGAAAGCAGCTCACCACCAGCTTCTCAAGGCCAATTAGAGATCAGCAACAAATGCTGACCTAGCCAACTGATGCCCATATCCCATGAAAGAATAGAAAGAAAATCCAGTGACATGACCAAAAACTTGGTCAAAGAGGTAGGTTTTAAAGTTGGTAAGTAGGATAGAGAGGCAGAGAGGTGTAGGGAGGCAGAGAGGTGTAGGGAGGGAGAGAGGTGTAGGGAGGGAGAGAGGTGTAGGGAGGCAGAGAGGTGTAGGGAGGCAGAGAGGTGTAGGGAGGGAGAGAGGTGTAGAGAGGGAGAGAGGTGTAGGGAGGCAGAGAGGTGTAGGGAGGGAGAGAGGTGTAGGGAGGCAGAGAGGTGTAGGGAGGCAGAGAGGTGTAGAGAGGGAGAGAGGTGTAGAGAGGGAGAGAGGTGTAGGGAGGCAGAGAGGTGTAGGGAGGGAGAGAGGTGCAGGGAGGCAGAGAGGTGTAGGGAGGGAGAGAGGTGTAGGGAGGGAGAGAGGTGTAGGGAGGGAGAGAGGTGTAGGGAGGCAGAGAGGTGTAGGGAGGGAGAGAGGTGTAGGGAGGCAGAGAGGTGTAGGGAGGGAGAGAGGTGTAGGGAGGCAGAGAGGTGTAGGGAGGGAGAGAGGTGTAGGGAGGGAGAGAGGTGTAGGGAGGGAGAGAGGTGTAGGGAGGCAGAGAGGTGTAGGGAGGGAGAGAGGTGTAGGGAGGCAGAGAGGTGTAGGGAGGGAGAGAGGTGTAGGGAGGCAGAGAGGTGTAGGGAGGCAGAGAGGTGTAGGGAGGGAGAGAGGTGTAGGGAGGGAGAGAGCTGTAGAGAGGGAGAGAGGTGTAGGGAGGGAGAGAGGTGTAGGGAGGCAGAGAGGTGTAGGGAGGCAGAGAGGTGTAGGGAGGCAGAGAGGTGTAGGGAGGGAGAGAGGTGTAGGGAGGGAGAGAGGTGTAGGGAGGGAGAGAGGTGTAGGGAGGCAGAGAGGGGTATGGAGGGAGAAAGGTGTAGGGAGGCAGAGAGGTGTAGAGAGGGAGAGAGGTGTAGGGGGGGAGAGAGGTGTAGGGAGGCAGAGAGGTGTAGGGAGGCAGAGAGGTGTAGGGAGGCAGAGAGGTGTAGAGAGGGAGAGAGGTGTAGGGAGGCAGAGAGGTGTAGAGAGGGAGAGAGGTGTAGAGAGGGAGAGAGGTGTAGGGAGGCAGAGAGGTGTAGGGAGGGAGAGAGGTGTAGGGAGGCAGAGAGGTGTAGGGAGGGAGAGAGGTGTAGGGAGGCAGAGAGGTGTAGGGAGGGAGAGAGGTGTAGGGAGGCAGAGAGGTGTAGGGAGGGAGAGAGGTGTAGGGAGGGAGAGAGGTGTAGGGAGGCAGAGAGGGGTAGGGAGGGAGAAAGGTGTAGGGAGGCAGAGAGGTGTAGGGAGGGAGAGAGGTGTAGCGAGGCAGAGAGGTGTAGGGAGGCAGAGAAGTGTAGGGAGGCAGAGAGGTGTAGGGAGGCAGAGAGGTGTAGGGAGGCAGAGAGGTGTAGGGAGGCAGAGAGGTGTAGGGAGGCAGAGAGGTGTAGGGAGGGAGAGAGGTGTAGGGAGGCAGAGAGGTGTAGGGAGGGAGAGAGGTGTAGGGAGGGAGAGAGGTGTAGGGAGGCAGAGAGGTGTAGGGAGGCAGAGAGGTGTAGGGAGGCAGAGAGGTGTAGGGAGGCAGAGAGGTGTAGGGAGGCAGAGAGGTGTAGGGAGGCAGAGAGGTGTAGAGAGGCAGAGAGGTGTAGGGAGGGAGAGAGGTGTAGGGAGGGAGAGAGGTGTAGGGAGGGAATTCCAGCGCTTAGGGCCTAGACATCTGCGGCATGGGCACCAATGGTGCTATGATTAAAATCGGGATTGTTCAAGGGGCCAGGAAGAGGAGGCCAGATATCTTGGACGGCTGTAGGGACTGGAGGAGATTACCTGGATAGGGAGGGGCAAGGCCAGGGTGAGATTTAAAAACAAGAATGAGAATTTTAAAATCAAGACATTATTGACCAGGATACAATGTAGGTCAGAAAGCACGGGGTTAGGAACAGGACAGTATGAATTGGGACACGGGCAACAACATTTTAGATGACCTCAAGTTAATGGAGGGCAGATTGTGGGAGACCAGTCAGGAATGTGTTGGATAGTCAAGTCTAGAAGTGACAAAGGCATGAAAGAGGGTTTCAGCAGCAGATGAGCTGAGACAGAGTCTGGGTTTTGTGGACACTGCTGGAGTGAGGAGGAGGCAGAAGAGCATGGAATATTGCGTGGAAGGCTGTATGTCGGACTCCTGGCAGTAGGAAAACAGTCTGGTTTAGTCTCAAACAGTTTCCAGGGAGATGGATGGAGTCGGTAGCTAGGGAATGAAGTCCGAGTGGGGACCGAAAACAATGACCTGAGTCTTCCCAATATTTAACTGGAGGAAATTTCTGCTCATCCAGCAGTGAATGTTGGATAAGAAGTCTGACAATCTAGCAACAGTGGAGGAGGTGAGAGAGGTGATGGTGAGGTAGAGTTGGGTGCTGACAGTGCATATGTCAAACTAATGGTGTCCTTTTGGATGATGATGCTGAGAGGCAGCATGTAAATGAAAAGTACAAGGGGGCCAAGGATAGATCCTTGTGGAACGCCAGAAGTAACAGTGCAGGAGCAGGAAGAGAAGTCACTGCAAGCGATTCTCTGGCTGCAATGAGATAGATAGGAATGTAATCACATGAGAGCAGTCCCACCCAGCTGGACATCAGTGGAGAGGCATTGGAGGAGGATGGTGTGATCCACCATGTCAAAGGCTGCAGACATGTCGAGCAGGACGAGGAGGGATAGTTTACCTTTGTCACAGTCACACAGAATGTCATTTGAGACTTTGATGAGAGCTATTTCAGTACTTTGGTGATTTGGCTATTTCAGTACTTTCCCTGATTGGAGGGATTCAAACATGGTGTTCCAAGAATGATGGACATGGATTAGTGATGTGGAAAGACAAGGAGTGAGGGGGATGGAGAAGGATGAAAGTGAACCACTTCAGTAAGGGGGAAGGAAACCTTAAAAGAAGACTTCCTCAATTTCAATAAAAACGCAGAGCACAATGTTGCTGTTAAGATTTTTAGCTTCTGAACTATGCCTATTTTGTTTTCATATTTTGCATAGGTTTAGGATTAATCAGATTAGAGGCCAAAATTTCTTACTTCTTGTCAGGTTTGCACATTCTCTCTACTTTTATTAGATACAATGGGTTGAACATCACCTGCTGTTATATGACCTAACACTGAATACCCAATCATAATGCTACCTTTGCATGACAGGTATTTCAGGTAAACATAGATACTTTCAAAAGGAATAATGTCGTGAGAGACCAGTTGACATATGAGGTTTCACTGCAATCCGAAATGGAGCACCTACTAATTTTAATATATAATAGATACGTGTGAATAAATCTCCCATGACATCCCTCATGCAGAGTAAGAGGTTAAGCTGTTCCAAAGAGGATGCGGTGGAAGTGGCAAAGGAATTCATTTCTCCTGTGATTGAAATTGGAAAGAAGATCATGAGGGTTTTACACAGAAACGATGAAAAATTTGTAGCCTCCAGTGGACCACTGGTTATGCCCCACAACACTGATACAAATTGACAGAGAGTATGTGGTGTGCACTCTACTTTTACATCAATATTTCAATCAGGGTCCAATATCAGTTTTATTGCAAGTGAAGTTCTTCCCATTGCAAGTGGGTGCTCTTGCTGTTCTCTGGGCCTGGCCCAGGATGACAGTTGTCAAAGCATGAACATAAAGAGGCAGTAAACAATCTGACACAATTTTCAGGCTGCTACTGCCCTGCTTCTACTGGAAATGCTCTACGTTTAAAATCGGTCCCTAATTTGTCATTCATGTAACATGAAGGCTGGTAATGTGGCCTGAGCCACACACAGTAATGCCTGTGCCCAAGCGCTTTGACAATGGCCATATAACAAGCTCAGCTGATTAAGGTCATTGACTGAAACTCGAAACACATCTCCCATACTGCACCAAGAATGCCATGGTCATATTGATGAGAGCCAGCAGCCAATGAAGGCTCTTTCTCTATCCCTTGTGTACTGTGTGTTGTCCTAGAGAGCTAACAGGGAAAATGACCAGAAGCTCAACCCAATAACTTCAGCTTTAGATTCAAAGCATTCGAGTAAGTCTCTCTGAGAAAATGTTTTCCAGGGATTTAGTAGCTGGAAACTCAACGAAGCTGATTAATTCCCCATGCCTGTGATGTCTCAAGATTCACTCCATGCGAGGGGGATACATTGGAAGCACTGGGTCACAAACTCACCACACGGGAGTAGAAGATTGATTCCATGAAGAGACTAAGATTTCTTGTTTGGTTCAGTATCTGCAGCAAAAAAACGATAGGAAAATGTGTCACCACCAACAGGACTTTTTCCTAATGCTCGTCTTATGTGTCTGTTCATTTTCATCTGTAACCAAGATCAGAGGGCACAAAAATGTAAACAGTATAATTTTATAGAGATAGATGTATCTTAAAAGATCATTGCTTCGTAACCACTAAAATAAATTGCAAAAAGCAATACAACCACTACAGCATATCCCGCATTTACGAGGATCTGTGACGAGCTAGGAATCAAATTATGATTTTCATTTATAAAATAATATAAACAAAGTCTATATTTAGCACAGCCCACTGCTAACGAAATGATCCTGATGATGAAAAATTTCAAGATGAGTAATTTTGCCGATATTAGCATCCTGCGTTACTGTTATCATAAGTGAGTCAAGATGTTTGCTTAGTCACTGAAATACTTCCATTACAGCATAGCCTGTCCGCGTATCTGGCATTGGAGCTGGGAAACAGATGCTATTTGATTACCGACATACGTGGGTGTCAATATAGCCTTGTAGTCACCTTTGTGCCCTTACTCAGCCTACATCCATTTCCTGATTTCATTTCTATAAACCATTAGTTATTTTTTGCATTACACTTCACTCTGAATAGTATTCAGTGTACAGATCTTATAATGTACTTTATCAGTGTTGACTTGTCAAGGGAAGTGCAGCACAAAGCCATAGGTCAAAAGTGGAAACGTGCTCATACAATAAACCCCTGATCTAAGTAGCAGCACTACATGATAGTGAGATAGTTTCACATAACCATATAGGAAGAATATGGTGTAAGAACAGAAAGTGCTGGAAACACTCAGTAGATCTAGCAGCATCTGTAGAGAGAGACACAGAGTTAATGTTTCAAGCCGAATATGACTTCTGCAGAGCTGAAGGAAGGTGGACATATGATGGGTTTTATGCCATTGCTGAGGGGATGGGGGTGGGGTGGAGGAAAAGAAGAACAAACGGGAAATGCTGGGAGAGGGTAGAGGGCACGGAAATTAAATGACAAAGATGTCACAGAACAAGAGGCAAAGGGAGTGGTTATGATTGTAGAAAGAAACAAAGCATTTGTCCAGAGTGAGTGTGAACGGCAGAATAATGAACAGTTCTGTCCGAAAGCAAAACAAGATGTGGACCAGCACATGACAAAATAAACCAGAATCAAAATGGGGGATAGAATTCGTGGTCTGAAATTGATGAACTCAGTGCTGAGTCCAGAAGGCTGTAAAGTGCCTAACGGGAAGATGAGGTTCTGATCCTGGGGCCTGCGTTCAGCCAAGGACAGGATGTGACTGTGGGAACAAGATGGTGAATTAAAGTAGCAGCAACCGGAAGGCCAGGGTCAAGCCTGTCCACTGTGTGCAGGTGTTCCGCAAAACTGTCCCCTGATGTGTGCTTAGTCTCCCAAATATAGAGGAGAGTACATTGTGAGCAGTGAAACAGCATTGAAAGAATTACAAGTAAATTGCTGCTTCACCAGGAGGAGTCTTTGGGGACTCGGATGGTGAGTATGGAGGGGGTAAAAGGGCAGGGGGTAAAAGGGCAGGGGGTAAAAGGGCAGGGGGTAAAAGGGCAGGGGGTAAAAGGGCAGGGGGTAAAAGGACACGGGGTAAAAGGGCAGGGGGTAAAAGGGCAGGTGCTGCACCTTCTGCGATTGTATGGAGGAAGGTGCCGTGGGAAGGGGATGAGGTGTTGAGGGTGATAGAGGAGTGGGCCAGGGCATCACGGAGGTAACAGTCCCTTCGGAATGCCGACGGATGAGGGGAGGGGAAGATGCATCATGCTGAAGTGGCGGAAATGGTGGAGGATGATCCCTTGAATATGAAGGCTGATTGGGTAGAACGTGATCATGGTTCTGGGAAGGAGGGAAAGGGGTGAGAGCATAAGTGTGGTAAATGGGTTGGACAGAGTTGAGGGCCCTGTCAACCACAGTGGGGAGCAATTGTCAGTTGAGGAGAAGGAAGACATAACAGAAGCATTGTTGTGGAAGGATGCATCATCAGAACTGATGCGACAGAGATAGGGAAACTGGGAGAGTGGGAGGGAGTCCTTACAGGAAGCAGGGAGTGACGAAGTGCAGTCAAGGTAGCTGTTGGAGTCGGTGGGCTTACAATAAATTGTAGATAGTCTATCCCCAGAAATGGAGACAGAGAAGTCAGGGAAGGGAAGAAAAGTGACAGAGATGGACCATACAGAAATGAGAGAAGGGTGGAAATTGGAAGAAAAATTGATTAAATGTTCCAGTTCTGGGTAAAAGCAGGAATAATATGGTGCAGAGTAACATTGGAAATTTTTAAGTTTAAGTGCAAAATCTGGAATGTGTGCTATGAGAAACTTAAGAAGCAGTTGCACGGATCCTGGGAGGTCAGCAATATAGAAAGTAATAAAGATGGAGTACAAGACCTGTAATTATTGCACATAAATAAAAATCCAATACTAATATTGCCTATTTACTGATTAAAGAATACCTTTCAGCCCATTAGTATTGAAGAGTGCATGAATCACAAAAGGCTAGTGTGCAGGTACAGCAAGTAATTAGGAAAGCTAATAGAATGTTATTGTTTATTGTGAGGGGAGTTGAATACAAAAGTAGGGAGGTTATACCTCAGTTGTACAGGGCATTGGCGAGACCACGTCTGGAGTATTGTGTATAGTACTGGTCTCCTTATTTAAAGAAAGGCACAAATGCATTAGAGGCAGTTCAGAGAAGGTTTACTAGACTAATACCAGGAATGGATGGGTTGTCTTATGAGGAAGGGTTGGACAGACTTGGTTTGTATCCACTGGAGTTTAGAAGAGTAAAAGGCAACCTGACTGAAACCTTTAAGGTCCTGAGGGGTCTTGACAGGGTGGATTTAGAGGGGATGTTGCATCTTGTGGGAGAATCTAAAAAAAGGGGTCACTGTTTAAAAATAAAGGGTTGCTCATTTAAGACAGAGATGAGGAGATTTTTTTTCCCTCAAAGGGTCATGAATCTTTGAAACTTTTCATCAAAAGGCAGTGAAAGCAGAGTCTTTGGGTGGAATTGTCCACGCCCACTGGCATCGGGCATGTTCAGTGGCATTGAGCGGACAATATGTCGAAAAGGCCAAAAATGGGTTTCACCATGTTGTGAATCCAGTTTGTGACTGTTTGCACAGCCCATCGCTGGCGGGTCACGTCCCCCACCATCAGACATCAGGAAACTCATTGTAATACATCAGCATCCCCCCCCCCACCCCCCCGGCTGGATTGTCCGGCCATGTTAGCGGGAAAACACGCCAGTGCAGAACACGTCTTGACAAGTGTGACGTGCAGAAGTGGGGACTTACTGCCAGGGCCTTGCTCACATCGCAGACACTCGAGCAGCAGAAGATGCTGGAGACCGACAGCAATGGGATCCTGAAGGAATGTCCATGACATGCCGGGTGGATTCTCATGGACATGGCTCCACTGCTGAGCAGCCCATAGGAGGTGGAAAGTCACCTTTGATGCTCACAATGGATGATGGTTGAGGGGGTGGGGGAGGAAGGTCTGGGATTGACTGGGAGAGGAAGAGGTGTCGAGTGGGTGAGTTGGGAGTGGGAGAGGGGAATGAAGGTGTTTGGGGAGTGAGATGAGGAGGGCGGAATGAAGGTGTTGGGGGGGGTGTTGGGAGAGAGATGAAGGTGTCGGGGGGGGGTGAGGTTGAGAGGTGGGGAATGAAGGTGTCGGGGGGGTGGGGTTGGGAGAGAGATGAAGGTGTCGGGGGGGTGGGTTTGGGAGGTGGGGAATGAAGGTGTCGGGGGGGTGAGGTTGGGAGGGGGAGGTGGAACAGGGGGAGGAGGATGTAACGGGGGAGAAGATGGCCACACAAGAAGTAGGTGTACTGGTAGTGGAAGCTGTAAGGGAAGGAGTGTGGAGAGCGGAAGGAGTCCAGAGGGAGGAAGGAGTCTGGAGAGGAGAGTGGGAGGGGGTAAGGTTGGAGGAAGAAGTAAGGTTGGAGTAAAGAGTCGGGAAGGGAGATGGAGTAAAGCTGGAGGAAGAAGTGAGACTGGAGGATGAGGCCAGTATGCTAAAAGCTTTCTTTACAACCTTGTCTGCCTGTGACGCCACTTTCAGGGAATTATGTATCTGAACTCCCAGATCCCTTTGTTCCTCCACACTCCTCAGTGCCCTACCATTTACAGTGTATGTCCTACCTTGGTTTGACCTTCCAAAATGTAACACCTCACACTTTTCCACATTAAATTCCATCTGCCATTTTCTGGCCTATTTTTCCAGTTGGTCC
This sequence comes from Carcharodon carcharias, assembly GCF_017639515.1. NCBI lineage: Eukaryota > Metazoa > Chordata > Chondrichthyes > Lamniformes > Lamnidae > Carcharodon > Carcharodon carcharias. The sequence goes on from NC_054471.1 coordinate 199,875,756, forward strand.
AGATCCCTCTGCAAGCTTTGAAAGCCTTCCTTGCTGTCCACAACACCTCCAATCTTAGTGTCATCAGCAAACTTGCTGATCCAATTTACCACATTATCATCCAAATCATTGATATAGACAACAAACAACAATGGTCCCAGCACAGATCCCTGAGGCACACCACTAGTCACAGGACTCCAGTCTGAGAGGGAATCATCCACCACCACTCTCTGTCTTCTCCCACACAGCCAATTTCGAATCCAGTTTACCAATGGATACCAAGTGTCTGAAGCTTCTGAACTAACCTCCCATGTGGGACCTTGTCAAAGGCCTTACTAAAGTCCATGTAGACAACATCCACAGCCTTTCCTTCATCTACTTTCTTGGTAACCTCCTCGAAAAACTCTACAAGTTTCGTTAAACACGACCTACCACGCGCAAAGCCATGCTGACCATCCTTAATCAGCCCTTGGCTGTCCAAATAATTATATATCCGAGCTCTCAGAACACCTTCCAATAATTTACCTACTACTGACGTCAGGCTCACTGGCCTGTAATTACCTGGTTTACTTTTGGAACCTTTTTTAAACAACGGAACAACATGAGCTACCCTCCAATCGTCCGGCACCTCACTTTGAGGTGAGTGTGATATGTGAAGGATCCGCGTGCATGACAGTGTGTTGGCACAAGGCTCTGAAAGACCCTGCCTCACAAACACTTCTCCCTCCAGAATCATTCATTGACCAGCTGCTCCCTCTGCAGTGATAGAGGATGAGGTTGAGGGGGTCACAGGGAAAGGGGACTCGGAGGGAGAGGACAGTCTCAGATTCCTGAGTGGATGACCCAGGGGTGTCCAGCTGCCGCTCCTCTTCCCTTCGGGTGCCCAGGGTCCCCGGCCTGACTCCTTGAGGGGAAGGAGCACCTGGAGGGATGTCGAGGTGCCCTGTTTCCCTCCCTCGGTGCCACTGCAGGAACTCACCCATGGCTCCCGCGATAGAGCACAGGTCTGACTGTATCTCTGCATTCTATTGGACCAGTGTATCCATGGCGTCCGCCATCCTCCCCACAGAGACCTCCATACGCGCACATGTGGGCATCACTTCATCAGAGAGCAGGCGGGCACACTCCTCCGACTCACCAGCCACTCTGCTGAGGGCTTCCAACAGCTCTGTGAGATGTTCCCCTGCCTCCTGCTGATTCTCCAGGATGCTTTGGAGGGTCAAATCCAGGAGCTCATCATCTGGCTCGCATCACACAGATGCCTCTTCCCCAGCAGTCCACCGTGTGCCGGGGAGCTCACATGAACCTGCCTCCTCCTGCTGTGGACATGTGTCCGTGTAGTGACCACCAGATTGTGAACCCGAGCCTGCTCTAGATCTAGGTCCCACCGAGGTGTGTGTCTGTGCGCTGGTGGAGGGTGTGGGGCTGTGACGGGTCTTCCAGCTGCTTATTTCCAGCTCCTCAATGGAGGAGGTGTCCTCTTGGCTGGAGGTGAGGATGTGGGTGGAGCTGAGGGACTGTCTGGCTGAGGGTGTCGGTCACTTGGCAGAGCTCCCTGTGAACCAAAGTACAGATAATTAGTGCCTGGCAGCAGAGTCAGAAGCAGGAGAGAGAGAGAGAGCACTCACATTTGCATTGAGAGAGGGAGGATGTGGTGTAGGATTCTCTTGAGGGTGTGCACCACCAACTTCATTGTCACCACAGACATGGCCCATGTCCTCACCAGTCAGTGCGATGGCTCCTCAAAGTGAGTGAGGGGCCTAATGTGGGCCACACCACCCCTCGGTCAAGGACTTCTTCCTGCTGTTGTGAGCTGGCTTCTCCTGTATGGAAACAGATGGAGAGAGTGTGAGCAGGACACATGACACTGTGTGGAATGTTTGTGTGGAATGTTTGAGTGGAATGTTTATGTGGTGAGTGGAGCCAAGGACAGGATGAGGATACGAGCTCCAGAGGATATGAGCCTGATGGAGATGTGAGGGTGTGTGTGAGAGTTAGTGGTGTTGTCCCTTGAGGTGTGAGATCCCTGTGGGTGTGTGACGGGTTTGCGAGTGTGTGAGTCGAGGGTGATGAGAAGAGTGAGTTACCCTGGAGGAATGAATGAGACCATTCATCCTGTAGCAGCACTGGATGCTGTCCTCTTTGGCAGGGTGTTGGCGCTGAGCACTGCTGTCACCGCCTCCCAAGCCGGATTGGTGATGCTGCTGCCCATCCTGCGGCCAGAGCAGGGGTGGGGGGTAGTGGACATCGCAGTGATCCTTCAAGGCATCCAAAAGGCACCATTGAATCTGGGGGCTGCAGTCCTTTTGCCTTTGAGGGCCATCCTGTCTTCTTTCAGCAGCCCTGGGCTGGAAGCACTGAGAGATGTGCACACACCTGGACTGATGAAGCGGCGAATGAGAGCCCGCCCACTATGGAAATGGCGTATTTCCCAGAAATGTATAATTAATGCAGTGGGTTTGAGATGATACAGTGTGAAAAGCTGTGGGTTTGAGATGATACAGTATGAAAAGCTGTGGGTTTGAGATGACACAGTGTGAGAAGCTGTGGGTTTGGGATGATACAGTGTGAAAAGCTGTAGGTTTGAGATGATACAGCGTAAGAAGCTGTAGGTTTGAGATGATACAGTATGAAAAGCTGTGGGTTTGAGATGATACAGCGTGAGAAGCTGTGGGTTTGCGATGATACAGTATGAAAAGCTGTGGGTTTGAGATGATACAGCGTGAGAAGCTGTAGGTTTGAGATGATACAGTGAGAAAAGCTGTGGGTTTGAGATGATACAGTGTGAGAAGCTGTGGGTTTGGGATGATACAGTGTGAAAAGCTGTGGGTTTGGGATGATACAGTGTGAAAAGCTGTGGGTTTGAGATGATACAGCGTGAGAAGCTGTGGGTTTGGGATGATACAGTGTGAAAAGCTGTGGGTTTGAGATGATACAGTGTGAAAAGCTGTGGGTTTGGGATGATACAGTGTGAAAAGCTGTGGGTTTGTGATGATACAGTGTGAAAAGCTGTGGCTTTGAGATGATACAGTGTGAAAAGCTGTGGGTTTGGGATGATACAGTATGAAAAGCTGTGGGTTTGAGATGATACAGCGTGAGAAGCTGTGGGTTTGGGATGATACAGCGTAAGAAGCTATGGGTTTGAGATGATACAGTGTGAAAAGCTGTGGGTTTGAGATGACACAGCGTGAGAAGCTGTGGGTTTGGGATGATACAGCGTAAGAAGCTGTGGGTTTGAGATGATACAGTGTGAAAAGCTGTGGGTTTGAGATGACACAGCGTGAGAAGCTGTGGGTTTGAGATGATACAGTGTGAAAAGCTGTGGGTTTGAGATGATACAGTGTGAAAAGCTGTGGGTTTGAGATGATACAGCATAAGAAGCTGTGGGTTTGAGATGATACAGTGTGAAAAGCTGTGGGTTTGAGATGATACAGCGTAAGAAGCTGTGGGTTTGAGATGATACAGTGTGAAAAGCTGTGGGTTTGAGATGACACAGTGTGAGAAGCTGTGGGTTTGGGATGATACAGTGTGAAAAGCTGTGGGTTTGAGATGACACAGCGTGAGAAGCTGTGGGTTTGAGATGATACAGTGTGAAAAGCTGTGGGTTTGAGATGATACAGCGTGAGAAGCTGTGGGTTTGAGATGATACAGCGTGAGAAGCTGTGGGTTTGAGATGATACAGCGTGAGAAGCTGTGGGTTTGAGATGATACAGTGTGAAAAGCTGTGGGTTTGAGATGATACAGCGTGAGAAGCTGTGGGTTTGAGATGATACAGCGTGAGAAGCTGTGGGTTTGAGATGACACAGTGTGAAAAGCTGTGGGTTTGAGATGATACAGCGTGAGAAGCTGTGGGTTTAAGATGATACAGCGTAAGAAGCTGTGGGTTTGAGATGATACAGTGTGAAAAGCTGTGGGTTTGAGATGATACAGCGTGCGAAGCTGTGGGTTTGAGGTGATACAGTGTGAGAAGCTGTGGGTTTGAGATGATACAGTGTGAGAAGCTGTCATTGCGGTCGATGGTTAAAACGTGTTTTTACCTGAGATCACACTTGGAGCATAAATGGGACGATTCCGTCCTTTGAATATTTTTAAGGCAGAGCCAGATAGATTCTTGTAAGCAAGGGGGTGAAAGGTTATCGGGGGCAGGCAGGAGTGGGCATTTGAGGTTACAATCGGATCAGCCATGATTTTATTGAATGGCAGAGCAGGCTTGAGGGACCGAGTGGCCTACTCCTGCTCCTAATTCATGTTTGTTCATTTGTCTGGTCATATGGTCCATTTGTATGTTCGTACGACTTGTACTCCAGAAAGTAAAGGGATATGGGGTAGGGCAGGAAAATGCATTGAAGTGGATTATCAGCCATGGTCATATTTAATGGCAGAGCAGGCTCGATGGGCTGAATGGCCTACTCCTGCTCCTATGTCCCTAGAACTTGCTGCACCCCTAGCCAAGCTATTCCTGTACAACACTGGCTTCAACCCAGAAATGTGGAAAATTGCCCAGGTATGTCCTGTACACAAAAAGCAGGAAAAATCTAATCCAGCCAATTACCACCCCATCAGTTTACTTTCGATCTTCAGTAAAGTCATAGAGGGGGTCATCAGCAGTGCTGTCAAGCAGCACTTACACAGTGATAACCTGCTCACTGACGCCCAGTTTGGTTTCTGCCAGGGCCACTCAGCTCCTGACCTCATTACAGCCTTGGTTCAAACATGGATAAAAGAGCTGAACTCGCGAGGTGAGGTGGCATCAAGGCAGCATTTGACCGAGCGTGCCATCAAGGAGACCTAGCAAAACTGGAATCAATGGAAATCAGGGGGAAAACTATGCTGAATGGAGACATGCCTAACACAAAGGAAGATGGTTGTGGTTGTTGGAGGTCAGTCATCTCAGCTCCAGGACATCACTGCAGGAGTTCCTCAGGGTAGTGTCCTCGGCCCAACCATCTTCAGCTGCTTCATCAATGACCTTCCCTCCATCATAAGGTCAGAAGTAAGCATGTTCGCTGATGATTGCACAATGTTCAGCCCCATTCATGACTTCTCAAATACTGAAGCAGTCCATGTCCAAATACAGCAAGACCTGGACAATATCCAGGCTTGGGCTGACAAGTGGCAAGTAACATTCACATCACACAAGTGTCAGGCAATGACCATCTCCAACAAGAGAGAACCCAACCATCGCCCCTTGATGTTCAATGGCATTACCATCACTGAATCCTCTATTATTAATATCCTGGGGGATTACCATTAACCAGAAACTGAACTGGACTAGCCCCGTATAAATATTGTGGCTACAAGAACAGGTCAGAGGCTGGGAATCCTGCAGCGAGTCACTCACCTCCTGACTCCCCAAAGCCTGTCCACCATCTACAAGGTACAAGTCAGGAGTGTGATGGAATACTCCCCACTTACCTGGATGAGTGCAGCTCCCACAACACTCAAGAAGCTCAACACCGTCCAGGACAAAGCAGCCCGCTTGATTGGCACCCCATCTACAAACATTCACTTCCTCCACCTCCGATGCACAGTAGCAGCAGTGTGTGTACCATCTACAAGATGCACTGCAGGAATTCAACAAGGCACCTTAGACTTCACCTTCCAAACCCACATCTGCTGCCACCTAGAAGGACAAGGGCAGCCGATAGATGGGAACACCACTGCCTGGAAATTCCCCTCCAAGTCACTCACCATCCTGACTTGGAAATATATCGCCGTTCCTTCACTGTCGCCGAGTCAAAATCCTGGAACTCCCTCCCTAACAGCACTGTGGGTGTACCTACACCACATGGACTGCAGCGCTTCAAGAAGGCAGCTCACCACCACCTTCTCAAGGGCAACTAGGGATGGGCAATAAATGCTGGCCCAGCCAGCGAAGCCCACATCCCCTGAATGAATTAAAAAAATGTATGTCTGCACCAGCTCTTTTGAAGAGCAATGCAGTTAGCTGCACTCACCCTGTTCCCTCCCCATATCCTTGCAACGTTTTTCTCCCTCAAGTACTTAGCCAATGCTCCTTTAAATTGGGACATCAGGGCTTGGCCATGTTATTACATTACCTTAACTCATCAAGCTGCTTGAGACCTCCTTGCTGTAAGTGATATAACAGGAGTAATTACAGTAGCGTGATGGGTTGCCAGAAATGTTTTAAGTTGTTCGTACTACCTGTGCTTTCATTGTTAAGATAGTTGTGGAACTGTTGGTCAATTGTTTTACTTCCTACAAGTAATCTTTCAGGATCAGCTCCCATCAGTTCTTAAGGCAGGGTAAGCCATCATCTTTTGTCAGTTTTCTTTATATTTAGGCCCCCATCTATGAACCATTCAGCGAAACTCCTGTAATGCTGCATTTGCTGTTATGGACTGTCATAGCACAGAAAAATGCAAACGTAGGATTACATTAGATATATGGCACAGAAACAGGCCATTCGGCCCAGACAGCCATGCTAGTGTTTATGCTCCCTCCGAGCCTTCTCCCAGCTTTCCTCATCTAAATCCATCATCATAACTATTTATTCCCTTCTCCCTCAAATGCTTGTCTAGCTTCCCCTTAAGGGCATCTGTACTATTAACCTTAACCACTCCCTTGGTAATGAATTCCACATTCTCACCACTCTTTAGGTAAAGAACTTCCTTCTGAATTCCTGATTAGATTTTGTGATGAATATCTTTTATTGATTGCCTCCAATTACCGCTTTTCCCTGCAAGAGGAAACATTCTCTCTGTATCCATTCTATCAAAACCTTTCATACTGGATCACCCCTCAGCCTTCCTTTTATAAGAGAAGGGAGATCCAGCCTGTCAATCTTTTCCTGATAATAGAAACCCATAGATTTCTGGTATCCTCTTTATAAATTTTCTCTGCACCTTCTCCAGTGCCTCTATAATCTTTTCATAATATGGTGACCAGAACTGCATCAGTACTCTGCACGTAGTCAAATCAATATTCAACGCAGGTTTAGCACACCTCCCCTACTTTTCAATTCTGTCCCTTATAAAGAAATCCTAGTGTTTTGTTTGCCTTTTTATGGCCTTGCTAATCTGTGATGCAACTTCTAGTGACAAACATTTAGTAGAAAACGTGATGAGTATTTTGTTTAAATGTCTGTTTTAACTCAATTAAGTTGAGTACGATAGGCTTCCAGTATCAGGTTTGGAATGCCATAAGCCTACAACATATATTACCAGAAAGCAGCAGAATTGACCTTCACAGTGTCTTGGTGACTATCTTCAAGTGATGGCATTTCTTCTCAAACTCTTCCAGGGCCATGAGATTTCTCAGTCTCTGCAATCCAGGGGCTCTGACCATTAAGTATGATTCTTATGCTGCCTTCTGACCTTGAAAAATAACATTGTTTTAATGAATTCGATCCAGGAAGGTCACTATCAGGAAACTGGGGCCTGAATATTTTGATTGGCGGAGTTTCTCTTCGTGCCATCCGAAAGAGCCTGCCGAGTCTACCTGCCCTGCAGCCATTTCACACTCAAATGAGTGTTAAGTAGCTGCAGACGGGACCTCCGACCCTCACTCAGGAGGAAGTCCAACCTTAGAGAGCTGCCGGCCAATCAGATAGGTCGGCAGCTCCCTAGTCCCTGCAGTGGACAGAAAAGGAAATGTAGGAAGGTGACAGAGCCTAACTCTGGGGATTGGACAGGGAAGTAGATTTTTTGGGGCCCAGGGCAGGAAGGTTAGGGAAGGCCTGGGAGAGTAGGGGGTGTTGGTGGAAAGTGGGTGATTGGGGTGTTGGGGAAGAGGCTGGGGTGGGGAGGGAGATTCACCAGCTACTGGACCTTAAGGGGGTGGCACCCGAAATTAGAAGGGGGCTTCTGATGGAAGAGCCCCCCCCACCCCCCCACCCCGTGAACCTTCCCACCCAATGCCTGAGCCTGATCATTTTTGGGCTTCCCCCATACCCAGGAAATCCTCCTGCCAGCCTAGAAATTGAGGCTGGGTGGTAAACAGCCCTTAAGTGGCCAAATTGGGCTGTCCGAGGCCTCGACCACCCCAGCGTAAAATTGCTGTGAGGTCGGGGTGGGTGAAAACCCAGAGGGAAGCCCGTTCCTTCTATTTCACAATCCCCTCACTTCAAAACCAGCAGGCCAGGGAGCGTGAAGTTCAGGCCTGAGACTTGTGAACAGCGTCGAGTAGCCATTGCTTGAGTTTTATGAATCCTTTAATGTGCAGCTCTAATTATGGCCAGTTCTCAAAAATAGTTTTAAAGCAGTTAATTAGCTGTTTTTAAGTGTAAAAATAGCTATTGATACTGGCACACTCTAGCTATTCCGTTTCTAGCTCGTAAAATTACTGAATGCCTCTAGCACAAGTCTAGCTATAACTAAAAGATGCATCTGCCAAATTAATATTCACAATCTGCAACACACCAGCTTTAATATTTCTTTTTAAATGATGTAAGTATATACCTATTGTCTTCCTTCCTTTGTGTTTGCTTATATTTATCTGTGTGAGAGCACTCTGTTGTTTTTGCAAATGCATCTACTCTTACTTTCCTCTATGTCAATCTATTTCCTTTAGCTTTCCTTTGAATGCTCTTTTTAAGTCATTCAGCTTCTCCCAGACCTCCCACCATGTCCTCATTAACTCTGGCCATGATGTTCTGCCATGTTAATTGTCTCCTTTGTATTGTTGGAAGCCATCCCACACCACCAAAAGTGTGCTGCAGCCCCTTAATTACAATGGCAGCCAGTCACTCTCAGGGCTCGTCTGCAAAATCTGCCTTTCAGGTTTGGCATTAACCCATTTATCACAAGTGTCATTTTTTCCACAGTACGATGAATGATGTTTATATCTGTTAAGTAGCTTATCATGTTAAAGGATCATTTCTGGAGATGAATTATGCTTTGACTGTTCTTGCTCCTAATTGTGAAATTACTTTCAATTATATTATCTGCTTTTAAACCATTAACATTTCAATGATAAAAAGGTGTTATTTCATTTCTCTCAAACATACAAACACAAGTGTTTTGGAGGAAGTGCTATAAGATATTTGGAGTCAGAACTTTTCTGGTCATCATGCAAAACAACACTATAAATTTCCTTTGTAATATTTAATATTATTAGTTAATATTTCCTCTGGACCTCTCGCAAACTTGTAAATTCACCTTTTTGCAAAAAAATCACTTATGTCTTGCAGAGCTGTAGATGTACCCTTTAAAAATTTATGTCTGCCCTTATTTGGTTACCCATATAAACTCTTGCTTTAAGTATTAAGCTCCCACAGTTTTGTCACAGATGGAAGTGTAGGGATCTTAAAAAGAGTATAGCTATGACTCGATGGTTAGTAATAAGTCAGGGAAGTGAGATTATCACCTTTACATTAATAGTCAGCATCAGGGACAGGTTACCAGGAAATCATTTCTATGTCCTTTGGGGAGTGGACGCTCAGTTCCCTTGATAGTTCCTTCCTTCTTCACTGATGTATCCTTTCCTATCTATCTGGGTTTCACCTGATCCTTATACACTTTGTCTCCCTTTCAGATGTATACCATGCATCATTGTCAGAGAGGAATAGGCTCAAAGTCTTCGAAGCATTGAATTTTTACAGCACAAAAAGAGGCCATTCAGCCTGTTTTGTCTTTGCTGGGCCTCTGCAAGAGCAACTCAGCTAGTCTCACTGCCATCCCCACATCCAACAATCACCTCTTCCCCTACGTGCCCTGTAGCCTTGCAATTTTTTTCTCTTCAGGTTCTTATCCAATTCCCTTTTGAATGTCCCAGTTACACCTGCCTCTGCGGCACTCTCAGGCAGTAGATTCCAGGTTCTAACCACTTGCTGCATAAAAAAGTTTTTCCTCATGTCACAGTTGCCTTTTCATGCATGCAGCATGAACTCTAATTCAAAGAGGCTAGACCAAAGCTTTCTGTTCATGACCTGTCCAATCAGCTTGAGTTGAGCCATTTGCCTGATATTTCTTTCCCCTCAGTCATTAATCTACTTACTGATCAGTTCCTTCTTCCGTAGGCAGCTATTGACTGATAACCTCCTCACTGATTAAATCAAGCCTAGGTTGTTTCAAAGATTAAATCAGCCACAGATTCCTGCAAAAGTTGCATTATGTAATTTATGGCTTTCTGTTACACTGCTATTGACCTTATCGGTAAAATGAGTGGCATAAATGCACTCCAAACGCACTAATTTTATGCTGTGACTTTGAGTAACTGAAGTTTGCAGTAACTTGTAACTGATAATAATTTAAAATATATCTATTGAAACCGTGTATGTGCATTTTATGCCTGGATATCAAGTGTCGTGAAAGTATCTAAAGCTGGACATTGAATAGCTAATGTTTATCTGTCAAAGGGTCACGACACAAAGCTGAAAGAGCATCAAGATCGAAAAGATTAAAACCTGGAAAGTCAAAGCAAAAAGTAGTGGTTAATTGATGCTCAGATTGTAACATGGTGGGCAACTCTCCAGCCAAAGGGGTAGGGGAGAGGGAGGGGGTGGGAGAAGAGGAAGGGGAGATGAAAGAAGGGGAAGGGGGGATGAGAGAAGGGGAAGGGGGGATGAGAGAAGGGGAAGGGGGGATGAGAGAAGGGAAGGGGGGATGAGAGAAGGGAAGGGGGGATGAGAGAAGAAGGGGGGATGAGAGAAGGGGAAGGGGGGATGAGAGAAGGGAAGGGGAGATGAGAGAAGGGAAGGGGGGATGAGCGAAGGGGAAGGGGGGATGAGAGAAGGGGAAGGGGGGATGAGAGAAGGGGAAGGGGGGATGAGAGAAGGGGAAGGGGGGATGAGAGAAGGGGAAGGGGGGATGAGAGAAGGGAAGGAGGGATGAGAGAAGGGGAAGGGGGGATGAGAGAAGGGAAGGGGGGATGAGAGAAGGGAAGGAGGGATGAGAGAAGGGAAGGAGGGATGAGAGAAGGGGAAGGGGGGATGAGAGAAGGGAAGGGGGGATGAGAGAAGGGGAAGGGGGGATGAGAGAAGGGAAGGGGGGATGAGAGAAGGGAAGGGGGATGGGAGAAGGGAAGGGGGGATGAGAGAAGGGAAGGGGGATGGGAGAAGGGAAGGGGGGATGGGAGAAGGGGAAGGAGGGATGAGAGAAGAGGAAGGGGGGATGAGAGAAGGGAAGGGGAGATGAGAGAAGGGGAAGGGAGGATGGGAGAAGGGGAAGGGGGGATGAGAGAAGGGGAAGGGGGGATGGGAGAAGGGGAAGGGGGGATGAGGACTGGTATCTGGAGTCATGATGGCAGGAATCTAACCCTGCATGGCAGCAAGCATGGCCCTCATGACATCAGTCTGAACTTCTGCTCCAGCCCTGCGATGTTGAGTTTCCACCTTTGCTGTAATGGAAGTTGAGACGGCAGCCATCAGACGCTGCATTAGGGGTGAGTCCACAAGTGCTGTCAGAGTTGTCCACCACTTCCATGGTGGAAAGGATGGGCTCCAAACTATGCAGAACATCTTGTGCTGAGTAGGAGCTGTATTCCTCCATGCTCTTAGACAGCGACCGGAGGCTGTCTGGTATGCCAACCAATGGACCAAACATTCGGTGTGCATACCCTTCAGTAGTGTCTTGTAGGCCATCCATCAAGGTCCTCATCTGAGTCTCGCTCATGCCCAGTGACTGAACACATGTAGACTCCAACTCTATACTAACCTCTAAGATGGACACAGTGCCAGTAACTGAGCTGTTGATTAAGTTTCAGATTAAGTGATGGTGCTTTTCCATCAGAGGTCATGGGGTGAATTTTAAGGGCAGGCATATCACTCACCCCCACCCCACACCCCCCACTCCCCCACCCCAATAGCAAAGTTGATCGCAAACCAACCTACTTTAAAACAGGCCACCCTACTGCGATATTATGCTACAGGTGGCTTTAACAAGCAGAGAATGGGACTTCCATCTCTTAGTGAATGTAAGTCCTGCCCTCAAGACCTGCTGGTTAATCTGATTAGCCAGCAGCTTTTGTGGTCCCAGCAATATCAGAACTCAGTGGTGGGCACTCCTGGGACAGCAAGACCTCCCACGAAGAAATCAGCATAGCTTCTGGAGTGAGGTGAGTCTGGGCGTTCTGGGCAGGGAGGGATTGGACACCCTAGGGAAGGATAGGAGGGGTTGTTGGATTTTGGAGGTCACAGGAGGAGGCACAAAGCGGGGTGCAATCCAAATTATAGCTCATCCAGTACAAATGGTTAACAATTTTGTGCATGTTCAACAAATAATTTGTTAGCTTGTAATTGTGGGTTGAAGTGCCACAACACATTGGAACACAATCCAGGCAAGTACTTCAGTGAAGATTTAAGATCATGCTACATTGTCAGAGATACCACCTTTTCCTCGAAATGTTAGATCAAGGTTCAGCCTGCTGTAAATAATTCCTTAACATTACTCAGGGGAGAGCATGGAGATCTTCTGGATACCTGGCTAATATTCTACCCTCAGCCAATACCAGAATATCAATGTTCCAGGCATTTATTTACTGTTGATGGCATTTTGCCGTACACAATTCAGCTATCCTGTTCTCCTATAAAACAACAATGAGTGTACTTCATTAACCTGGGTTTGTTGCAGAATGTCCCTGTGTACCATCTACAAGATGCACTGCAGGAACTCACCAAGGCTCTTAAGACAGCATCTTCCAAACCTACGACCTTTACCATCTAGAAGGACAAGGGCAGCAGATAGATGGGAACACCACCAACTGGAAGTTTCCCTCCAAGCCACTCACCATCCTGACTTGGAAATATATCACCATGCCTTCACTGTGGCTGGATCAAAATCCTGGAACTCCCTCCCTAACAGCACCATGGGTGTACCTACACCACATGGACTGCAGCAGCTCAAGAAGGCAGCTCACCACCACCTACTCAAGGGCAATTAGGGATGGGCAATAAATGCTGGCCTAGCCAGTGAAGCCCACATCACATGAATGAACAAAGAAAGAAATTTAAAATGTTCAACAAACTCTGTGCTCCTTTTTGTTATGGAGCATCGAGGTAAGAATATGCTAGTATGCACCATTATTACTGAAATCATATCAGAAGAATTCCGATACCTGAAGGCGGTTTCTATTTGTTTCAGTTTTGTTTTGAAGGTGGGATAATAAAACAAGTATAACCGGCCCGAGGGCTGAGTCTGAAATGGAGGAGAGAGACTGAGGTTGGACTCTTGACTAATACAGGCACAATATCACATGCACATGTTAATTCAAATATAGAGTTTTGGGTGTGAGATTATGAAGAAATTTAGCAATTAAATTGGGCAGTGATGCAAAATAGCCGCCATATCCTAGCTGTTAAAAACCCAGTAATTTTAAATTATCACCTTTACTACACAGTAAATCAAAATCCTTATTCAAGCCTTTAATTATAGATCAGCACCATAGTGCTCAAACTACCACTGTTACTTCACACCCATCTCCCTACATAGATGCAGTATTGGTCACAATAGTCTCATTAACATTGCTTGTTGCTCTGAATTCCAAATGATTGCCACAGGGCTGGGAATTGAGGTTACATTATCTCCATCTTTTTATAAACTCCCCTTGTGAAATGGGATTAAGTAGCATCTTTTACTGTCTTTAGCTTCAATACTCAAAAAAAGCCAGTAATGTGGTATATAAATAGATAAAATGCTATGTCATCACTATTTCCAACATAATGAATCTCATCTCTACAAAAGGTACAAACAGAACGAGATGTGACATATAGCCAATAGGTTGAAATATGACCCTTCATGGAGGAAAAATGAATGTGGGCCTAGCACAGCAATTTTTAAAGAAAAATCTGTTGCTGACCTTTTTTCTAGGGAGGTGTGTTGAAAAATTAAATTGCACAAATTTAGAGATTTTGCCATGCAATATGACATTTTTGCTATAATGTAGTATAGTAAAATTACACATTCAGAACTATTGCCTGTTTCTAGCACTGTGATAATGATTCCAACGCAAACTGGAGGAACAACACCTCATCTTCCAACTAGGCACTTTACAGCCTTCCGGACTGAATATTGAATTCAACAACTTTAGGTCTTGAGCTCCCTCCCCCATCCCCACCCCCTTTCTGTTTCCCCCTTCCTTTTTTTTTCCAATAAATTATATAGATTTTTCTTTTCCCACCTATTTCCATTATTTTTAAATATTTTAAAATCTTTTATGCTCTCCCCACCCCCACTAGAGCTATACCTTGAGTGCCCTACCATCCATTCTTAATTAGCACATTCGTTTAGATAATATCACCAGCTTTAACACCTATGTGTTCTTTTGCTCTATTGTTGTTGACATCTTTTGATGATCTGCTTCTATCACTGCTTGTTTGTCCCTACAACCAAACCAACCCCCCTCCACCTCTCTCTCTCTCTCTCTCCGCCCCCCACCCCCCCACACACCTTAAAACAGCTTATATTTCAACTCTTTCTTGGACTCGAACTCAAGTTCTGTCGAAGGGTCATGAGGACTCGAAACGTCAACTCTTTTCTTCTCCGCCGATGCTGCCAGACCTGCTGAGTTTTTCCAGGTAATTCTGTTTTTGTTTTGGATTTCCAGCATCCGCAGTTTTTTTGTTTTTATTATAATGATTTACCTGTTCATTATGGTGAAGTAATTCTCAGCACCAATTACTTCACAACTTTTATTTATTCTTTCTTGTGATGCATTTTGGGCCAGCATTTATTGTGCATCCCTAATTGCCCTTGAGAAAGAATAATAGCAATCATTGGCCAAGTAGCCTGTCAGTCAGGATGGTCTACATACCTGATTGGCTCCTTTGGACATTGACCATCCTGAATGACAGGCTACTCGCCCAATGAGCCCAGGCCCCAAAAGAGCCCTGGGGGCCGCAGCGATTAGCACTGAATGTATCCCCCATCTCCTGGGCCTTGGTGGTGAGCTGCCTTCTTGAACCACTGCAGTGTATGTATTGTAGGAATACCCAAAGAGCTGTTAGTAAGGGAGTTCCAGGATTTTGACCTAGTGACAGTGAAGGAACGGCGATATAGTCACGAGTCAGGATGGCATGCAGTTTGGAGGAGAACTTGAAGTTGGTGGTGTCCCCATGAATCTGCTGCCCTTGTCCTTCAAGGTGGTGGAGGTCGTGGGTTTGGAAGATGCTGTCGAAGGAGCCTTGGTGAGCTCATGCAGTGCATCTTGTAGATGGTACACACTGCTGCTACTGTGCGGTGGTGGTGGAGAGAGTGAATGTTTAGGATGGTGGTCATCAACCAAGTGGGTTGCTTTGTCCTGGATGGTGTTGATCTTCTTGAGTGTTGTGGGAACTGCACTCACCCAGGCAAGTGGAGGCTGTTCCATCACACTCCTGACTTATGCTTTGTAGATGGTGGACAGAATTTAGGGAGTCAGGAGGTGAGTTACTCACCTCAGAATTCCCAGCCTCAGACCTAGCCACAGTACTTATATTGCTAGTCCAGTTCAGTTTCTGGTCAATGATGATTAGTGTGGGATTCAGCGATGGGAATGCCATTGAATGTCAAGGGGAGATGGTTAGATTCTCTCTTGTTGGAGATGATTATTGACTAACACTTGTGCGATGTGAATTTTACTTGCCATGTATCAGCCCAAGCCTGGATATTGTCCAGGTCTTGCTGCATATGGACACAGACTGCTTCAGTATCCGCGGAGTCGCGAATGGTGCTGAACATTGTACAATCATCAGCGAAATCATCATCTTGAGGGGAAGGTCCCTGGGCCACAGGAAACATCACCGAAGCACTGCAAGGATTTAGAGAGGAGGTTGGGAAGAGGGGAATATCCTTTGCAGATGGAAGTGGTGGAGAGTGGGTCTGGCCAGGGAGGTAAATTAAAATGCAGAGACATAGCAAGCCTGGCACATACCTTGAGCTCAACTCCTACATGCTGCAGCAGACAACTCTGAAATAAGTCCAATCCAACCACCAAACAGAAGATAGCACAGCAGCACACAATGAGACAAATCCAACTCAGGCAAGTCCAGTCACAAGGAATGAGACAAGGCGTGTTCTATGGGGCCATCAATTGCTGCTGTTCAGACGACAGCAATCATTGGCCAAGTAACCTGTCAATCCTACTTCTGATCTTATAGAAGGAAGGTCATTGGTGAAGCAGCTGAAGATGGTTGGGCCTAGGATACGGTCTTGAGGAATTCCTGCAGTGATGTCCTGGAGCTGAGATAACTGACCTCCAATGACCACAACCATCTTCCTTTGTGCTAGGTATGACTCCAACCAGCGGAGAGTTTTCCCCCTGATTCCCATTGACTCCAGTTTCGCTAGGGCTCCCTGATACCACACTCGGTCAAATGCTGCCTTGATGTCAAGGGCAGTCACTCTCACTTCACTTTGAGTTCAGCTCTTTTGTCCATGTTTAGACCAAGGCTGTACTGAGGTCAGGAGCTGAGTGGCCCCGTTGAACCCAAACTGAGAGTCAGTGAGCAGGTTAATGCTGAGTAAGTGCCACTTGATAGCACTGACGACGACACCTTCCATCACTTTTCTGATGTTCGAGAGTAGACTGATGGGGCAGTGATTGGCTGGGTTGGATTTGTCCTGTTTTTTTATGGACAGGACATACCTGGGCAATTTTCCACATAGCTAGCTAGACGCCAGTGTTGTAGCTGCACTGGAACAGCTTGGCTAGTGGGATGGCTAGTTCTGGAGCACAAGTCTTCAGTACTATTGCCGGAATATTGTCAGGGCCCAAAGCCTTTGCAGTATCCAGTGCCTTCAGCCGTTTCTTAATACCACATGGAGTGAATCAAATTGGCTGAAGACTGGCATCTGTGATGCTGGGGACCTCCAGAGGAGGCCGTGATGGGTCATCCACTTGGCACTTCTGGCTGAAGATTGTTGCAAATGCTTCACCCTTTTCTTTTACACTGATGTGCTGGGCTCCTCCATCATTGAGGATGAGGATATTTGTGAAGCCTCCTCCTCCTCTTGTTAGTTGTTTAATTGTCCACCAATATTCATGAGTGAATGTGGCAGGACTGCAGAGCTTAGATCTGATCCATTGGTTGTGGCGTTGCTTAGCTCTGTCTATCACTTGCTGCTTCCGCTGTTTGGCACGTAAGTAGTCCTGTGTTATAGCTTCACCAGGTTGACACCTCATGTTTAGGTATGCCTGGTGTTGATCATGACATGCCCTCCTGCACTCTTCATTGAACCAGGGTTATGTCCAGCTTGATGGTAATGGTAGAATGGGAGAATGTGCCAGGCCATGAGGTTACAGATTGTGGTTGAATACTATTCTGCTGCTGCTGATGGCCCACAGCACCTCCTTGGTACCCAGTTTTGAGTTGCTAGATATGTTTGAAATCTATCCCATTTATCACGGTGGTAGTGCCACACAACACGATGGAGGGTATGATCAATATGAAGATGGGACTTCACCTCCACAAAGATTGTGCAGTTTTCACTCCTACCGATACTGTCATGGACAGATGCATTTGTGACACATAGATTGGTGAGGACAAAGTCAAATCAGTTTTTCCCTCCTGTTGGTTCCCTCACCACCAGCAGTATACCCAGTAAAGCAGCTAAATCCTTTGGGACTCAGCCAGCTCACTCTGTGGTGGTACCACTGAGCCATTCTTGGTGATGGATATTGAAGCCCCCAACCAAAGTACATTCTGTGTGATTGCTGTCCTCAGTGCTCCCTGCAAGTGATGTTCAACATGGAGGAGTGCTGATTCATCAGCTGAGGGAGGCCGGAAGGTGGTTACCAGCAGGAGATTTCCTTGCCCACCACTATCCCCTCCCCATCCCCATCAACACAGGAATAGTGCATGGAAAGAGTTAAAGTTGGTGAATGGCCTTATCAGCCCAAAGCAGATCGATTTAAGAACGTGAGAACATAAGAACTTGGAGCAGGAGTAGGCAATTCAGCCCCTCGAGCCTGCCCCACCATTCAATACGATCATGGTTGATCTCATTTCGGCCTCAACTCCAATTTCCCGCCCTCTCCCCATAACCTTTCAACCCGTTACTAATTAAAAATCTGTCTATCTCCTCCTTAAATTTATTCAGCGTCCCTGCATCCACTGCACTCTGAGGTAGTGAATTCCACAGATTCACGACCCTTTGAGAAAAGAAATTCCTCCTCATCTCTGATTTAAATCTACCACCCCTCAGCCTAAAACTATGGTGCCTCATTCTAGAATGCCCCACAAGGGGAAACATCTGCTCCACATCTACTTTTTTCTATCCCCTTTAGCATCTTCTATACCTCAATTAGATCTCCTCTCATCCTTCTAAACACCAGCGAGTATCGGTCTAAGCTGCTCAATCTCTCCTCATAAGACAAGCCCCACATCTCTGGAATCATGAAAATTTACTCTGACTTTCAAGTTGGTCAAGGTTCCCGTCACATTGAAATGTAGAAGTTGCAGCCTGCTGATGTTATGTGTACCATAGTGGTATTTTCATTAGAACTCAGCATGGTCTGGTCTTGTGGAATGAAGGGGTGGAGGGGGGGGGTGCTGCATTGCTGTGGACAGGGACAGGTGAGTCTAGTGGCAAACCCACCAGAGAAATCTGACAGGAGACAGCAGAATGACCAGAAAGGGCTTGGCACGCACAGTTTTTAAAACATTTTCGGATGATTCTATTGAGGCAAAGAGGGCAGCAATCATGCCATGATATTTCCTCTCCTCCCTCTGACTAGACTGGGCTGTTCAATCCCTTCTTCCAATCACCCACCTGCCAGCACTTTACCCTGCACTGGAGACCTTTCTCTTGGGTCCACATAAGCAACTAGCTCCCTCCCCAATATCCCAGTCCCACCTGCTAGTCCTGACATCATTTCTGCCAACTTCAGGCTCAAGATGAATGTGAAATATTAAAATAAAGTCAGGCCCTTAAAACCCAGCCCAGTGTCACTTCCTTCCCAACTTATCAATGTGCTGCTCCCTTCAGGCCCTCACACACCAATCCAACCCCAAAACTGAAGGTGAACCACTGCTGTGGCTTGGTTGATAGCAATCTTACCTGAGTTCAAAGGTCGTGGGTTCAAGTTCCACCACAGAGACTTGAGCACAGAAATCTAGGGTGATGCTCCAGTGCAGTGCTAAGGAAGTGCTGCATTGCTAGAGGTGCCATCGTTTGGATGAAATGTAAACCAAGGCTCCTCTACCTTCTCAGGTGGAAGATAAAGATCACTATTTTGTCTCCTCTATTAAATCTCCTCTTAACCTTATCCTCTCCAAGGAGAACAGTCCCAGCTTCTCCAATCTGTCTTCATAACTGAAGTTTCTCATCCCCAGAACCATTTTTGTACACCTTTTCTGCACTCTCTGCAATGTGTTCACATCCTTCCTAAAGTGTGGCTCCCAGAACTGTACACAATACTCCAGTTGAGGTCTAACTAGTGTCCTATAAAAGTTCAGTGTAACCTCCTTGCTCTTATACCCTCTACCCATAGTAATAAAGCCTAGAATACTGTATGCTTTATTAACGGTTCTTCCCACCTGTCCTATCACCTTTAATGACTTATGCACATATACACCCAAGTCCCTCTGCTCCCGCACACCCTTTAGAGTTGTGCCCCTTATTTTATTTTGTCTGCCCTGTTCTTCCTACCAAAATGCATCACCTCACACTTCTCTGCATTGAACTTCATTTGCCACCTATCTGCCCACTCCATCACATTGTCCTCCTCACAGTTTACAATGCTTCCAAGTTTTGTATCGTCTGCAAACTTTGAAATTATCCCCTGCACACCAAGATCTAGATCATTAATATACATCAGGAAAGGCAAGGAATACCGACCCCTGGGGAACTCCACTATAAACCTTCATCCAGCCCGAAAAATAGCCATTAACCATTACTCATTGTTTCCTAATACCCAGCCAATTTTGTATCCACGTTGCTATTGTCTGCCTGGACCTGTTCCGGTTGAGGTGGCCAGCATATGAATTTGGTGCTGCCTTCTCATTTCCATGAGTTCTGTGTGCAGCCCAGCACAATCTGCCTTATCAGGGGGTCACACACATATCAAGGCGCCTAACAGGCTCTGAGGCTAGTGCGTATTTCAGGTGGCTTTCAACTCCTACAGACAGCCTGCCCCAGCCCCTCTTAAAGTGACGCTGCACTGACTCAAAGGAGGCAGCTGCTGACTGTCACTGCTGTAATTGAAAATAGTGGGAAATACGTGCAAGGACAGAGGGGCAGAGGCAGGTCTGCAGCTGACCTGAGTCATGGTGATGAACAGGAGAGACACTATGGGCTGTATTTTATGTGCCGCCGCCAGGTGTGTTTTCACTGGGTGGGGTCACGTAAAACAGGGCGGGTGCCCACCCCCGCCAACTTCCCACCCACCCCCTGAGCTCACCCGCATAATGGGGGTGGGGGGGGAGGGGGCGAGTACCAAAATTGGCAGCAGCCTGTCATATTTAAATAGAGAATCAAGGGTCAATTAGACTTGTTACAAAGCCAATTGACCCAATGATACTCTACCCACACCACGGGGAGGTGATGGTGTAGTGGTATTGTTGCTGGTCTAGTACTGCAGAGATCCCAGTTCTCTGGGGACCCAGATTCCAATCCCACTATGGAAAACAGGGAACTTTGAATTCAATAAAATCTGCCCACGCCATAAAACATTTGTCCTGGGCAGGAGAGCGTGCACAACCTAATTTTTTTAATAAACTCTTCAGAGGGCCGGAAGGAAGGGAGGGGTTCTATTTTTGGGGGTAGCCCCTTGCGAAGGGGTCAGCCTCCCTAATAAACAAGGCCCCCCCCCAGCCCCTTTTCTTTCCTACCCGCTTGCAGCCTTAAACATACCACCCCCGCCTCCCAGACCCCTTCCCAGCCAGCCCAAATATTCCCTGCCCAAGACCCCGGAGTTACCTGTTTTCCGGGTCTTGTTCCCCATTGCAGTCCCGGCAGCGCTCGCCAACGCACTTCAGGTGCTGCCGGGATTAATGGAGCTGCCGGCCAATCTGATTGGCCGACAGCTCCCGGGGGTGGGACTCCCTCCCCAGTAAGAGGCGGAAGTCCAACTGGGCCCTTATTTAGCCTGGCCGCAGCGCGTTATGGCTGCGGGGCAGACTGATGTGGAGCAGGTTGGCTCCAAGCCAACTTTCTTTCCATGGGGTGGGGGGGTGAAGTCATCCGCCACCGCCCCCCCCCCACCCCCATCCCACCCCCACCCCCCCAAACACCCACCCCCATCCCCACTCCCACCCCCACACCCCCAAACCCCACCCCCTACCCCACCCCCACCCCCCCAAACACCCACCCCCATCCCCACTCCCACCCCCAACCCCCCCAAACACCCACCCCCATCCCCACTCCCACCCCCAACCCCCCCAAACCCCCCCCCAACTACCCCACCTCCACCCTCCCAAACCCCCCCAAACCCCACCCCCTACCCCCACCCCCATCCCCACTCCCACCCCCACCCCCCCAAACACCCACCCCCATCCCCACTCCCACCCCCAACCCCCCCAAACCCCCCCCCAACTACCCCACCCCCACCCCACCCCCACCCCCCCAAACACCCACCCCCATCCCCACTCCCACCCCCAACCCCCCCAAACACCCACCCCCATCCCCACTCCCACCCCCAACCCCCCCAAACCCCCCCACCTACCCCACCCCCACCCCCCCAAACCCCACCCCCTACCCCCACCCCCATCCCACTCCCACCCCAACCCCCCCAAACCCCCCCCCAACTACCCCACCCCCACCCCACCCCCACCCCCCCAAACACCCACCCCCATCCCCACTCCCACCCCCAACCCCCCAAACACCCACCCCCATCCCCACTCCCACCCCCAACCCCTCCAAACCCCCCCCACCTACCCCACCTCCACCCCCCCAAACCCCCCCCACCTACCCCACCCCCACCCCCCCAAACCCCACCCCCTACCCCCAACCCCATCCCCACTCCCACCCCCACACCCCCAAACCCCACCCCCTACCCCACCCCCACCCCCCCAAACACCCACCCCCATCCCCACTCCCACCCCCAACCCCCCCAAACACCCACCCCCATCCCCACTCCCACCCCCAACCCCTCCAAACCCCCCCCACCTACCCCACCTCCACCCTCCCAAACCCCCCCCACCTACCCCACCCCCACCCCCCCAAACCCCACCCCCTACCCCCACCCCCATCCCCACTCCCACCCCCACCCCCTCCAAACCCCCCCACCTACCCCACCCCCACCCCCCCAAACCCCACCCCCTACCCCCACCCCCATCCCCACTCCCACTCCCACCCCCCCAAACCCCCCCCACCTACCCCACCCCCACCCCACCCCCACCCCCCAAACCCCCCCACCTACCCCACCCCCATCCCCACTCCCACCCCCACCCCCCCAAACCCCCCCCACCTACCCCACCTCCACCCCCCCAAACCCCAACCCCCAAACCCCACCCCCTACCCCCACCCCCATCCCCACTCCCACCCCCAACCCCCCCAAACACCCACCCCCATCCCCACTCCCACCCCCAACCCCCCCAAACACCCACCCCCATCCCCACTCCCACCCCCAACCCCCCCAAACCCCCCCACCTACCCCACACCCACCCCCCCAAACCCCACCCCCTACCCCCACCCCCATCCCCACTCCCACCCCCACCCCCCCAAACACCCACCCCCATCCCCACTCCCACCCCCAACCCCCCCAAACCCCCCCCCAACTACCCCACCCCCACCCCACCCCCACCCCCCCAAACACCCACCCCCATCCCCACTCCCACCCCCAACCCCCCCAAACACCCACCCCCATCCCCACTCCCACCCCCAACCCCCCCAAACCCCCCCCACCTACCCCACCCCCACCCCCCCAAACCCCACCCCCTACCCCCACCCCCATCCCCACTCCCACCCCCACCCCCCCAAACACCCACCCCCATCCCCACTCCCACCCCCAACCCCCCCAAACCCCCCCCCAACTACCCCACCCCCACCCCACCCCCACCCCCCCAAACACCCACCCCCATCCCCACTCCCACCCCCAACCCCCCCAAACACCCACCCCCATCCCCACTCCCACCCCCAACCCCTCCAAACCCCCCCCACCTACCCCACCTCCACCCCCCCAAACCCCCCCCACCTACCCCACCCCCACCCCCCCAAACCCCACCCCCTACCCCCAACCCCATCCCCACTCCCACCCCCACCCCCCCAAACACCCAGCCCCATCCCCACTCCCACCCCCAACCCCCTCAAACCCCCCCCAACTACCCCACCCCCACCCCCCCAAACCCCCCCCACCTACCCCACCCCCACCCCATCCCCACCCCCACCCCCCCAAACACCCACCCCCATCCCCACTCCCACCCCCAACCCCCCAAATCCCCCCCACCTACCCCACCCCCACCCCCCCAAACCCCACCCCCTACCCCACCCCCTACCCCCACCCCCATCCCCACTCCCCCCCCCACCCCCCCGAAACACCCACCCCCATCCCCACTCCCACCCCCACCCCCCCAAACCCCCCCCACCTACCCCACCCCCACCCCATCCCCACCCCCACCCCCCCAAACACCCCCACCTACCCCACCCCCACCCCATCCCCACCCCCACCCCCCCAAACACCCACCCCCATCCCCACTCCCACCCCCACCCCCCCAAACACCCACCCCCATCCCCACTCCCACCCCCAACCCCCCCAAACCCCCCCCAACTACCCCACCCCACCCCCCAAACCCCCCCCACCTACCCCACCCCCACCCCCCCAAACCCCACCCCCCCAAACACCCACCCCCATCCCCACCCCCACCCCCACCCCCCCAAACCCCCCCCACCTACCCCACCCCATCCCCACCCCCACCCCCACCCCCCCCAAACCCCCCCCACCTACCCCACCCCCACCCCCCCAAACCCCACCCCCTACCCCCACCCCCATCCCCACTCCCACCCCCACCCCCCCAAACACCCACCCCCATCCCCAATCCCACCCCCAACCCCCCCAAACCCCCCCCAACTACCCCACCCCCACCCCCCCAAACCCCCCCCACCTACCCCACCCCCACCCCATCCCCACCCCCACCCCCCCAAACACCCACCCCCACCCCATCCCCATCCCCACTCCCACCCCCAACCCCTCCAAACCCCCCCCCACCTACCCCACCCCCACCCCATCCCCACCCCCACCCCCACCCCCCCCAAACCCCCCCCACCTACCCCACCCCCACCCCCCCCAAACCCCACCCCCCAAACCCCACCCCCTACCCCCACCCCCATCCCCACTCCCACCCCCAACCCCCCCAAACACCCCCAACTACCCCACCCGCACCCCCCCAAACCCCCCCCACCTACCCCACCCCCACCCCATCCCCACCCCCACCCCCCCAAACACCCACCCCCATCCCCACTCCCACCCCCAACCCCCCAAACCCCCCCACCTACCCCACCCCAAACCCCCCCCCACCTACCCCACCCCCACCCCCACACCCCCAAACCCCCACCCCCACCCCATCCCCACCCCACCCCCAACCCCTCCAAACCCCCCCCACCTACCCCACCCCCACCCCACCCCCACCCCACCCCCACCCCCCCAAACACCCACCCCCATCCCCACTCCCACCCCCAACCCCACCTACCCCACCCCCACCCCCCCAAACCCCACCCCCTACCCCCACCCCCATCCCCACTCCCACCTCCAACCCCCCCAAACCCCCCCCACCTACCCCACCCCCACCCCATCCCCACCCCCACCCCCACCCCCCCAAACCCCCACCCCCACCCCCACCCCATCCCCACCCCCACCCCCACCCCCCAAACACCCACCCCCTACCCCCACCCCCATCCCCACCCCCACCCCCACCCCCCCAAACCCCCACCCCCATCCCCACTCCCACCCCCAACCCCCCAAACCCCCCCACCTACCCCACCCCCACCTGAAATAATATTCAGCCCTTTTCTTCTACAATGAGCCAGGAGCCAGAAGCACGTGGCCAGGGAGGTCAATTCCCAGAGCCTGGCCCTGAGAGCCTGGCAGCAGTGCCACAAGGAACCCAATCACCTCATGTGGACGGTCAAGGTCAGTGTCATCCTCACCTGACATCTCATACCCGCTGCGTCACCAATCTCTCACTATAACTCAACGAACCACACTCCCATTATTCACCCAGCACTACTCGCGGACACTCAGGACTCACTCCTAACACTCAGATACTGCACCTCACCATCCTACACCTTCCAATGCAGTCAGCCTCAAACTCACCCCTCGCTGTTCTCAAATTACTCCAGCTATTCAGTCATGGTAGGCATATCACCCAAACATAATTCAACACTATCATGGGTATTCTGCCCTCTCTCCTATAGGCAAGGTGGCATGAAATACAAGGTCGCAGCAGAGAACTGATGAGGTCCTGCACACACTGGGACCAGTGTTACTGAGCACCTTCAAGATGCTGGCATATTCCTGACTTATTCCCCTTCCCAAACCCCACTTCTCCCTCATCCTGCTATCTGCAAACTGCAGATGGTGTGACCATAAGCCTCTTGCCTTATACCACACTCCCTCTGCCTCAACCCACCCTCCCCTTTTGATTTTATGCCTTGAGGTACCTAATAATCGCAGCCTGATTAGCCGCAACCACCACAGGAGAATGAGAGGTGGACCAGATCCTACACTTGCAGCTAGCAGCTCAGTACAGTGCGCACTTGAAAGGCCAATGTAGAGTTGGGATCAGCATGTGGTCCCTCATCAATCAGGCAGCAGGGCCACTTTACTGGGAAAGGACAGCTTATCTGCCAGTTCACCAGAGGACTAGGTTGCACATGAGCTTTGCTGTGGGTCACAGATGAGGATCTCAAAGAGGCAGCATTTCGGGAGAATGCTGATGGACACGCACATCGAGTTGCTTGGTGCATTAGCAGGGCTGCCAGGCAGTTTTGTTTCAATGTCAAGGGGAATGGAGGAGTTTGGTTCCAAGGTGGGACAGGGCAGCCCTGAATGTAGGCAGCAGTTCACGGCAAGATCTCCAGAAACATACCACAGCACCTCCACAAACTTCCCAACAGCAGAAATAAATCCAAAACACCACGCCCGCACGTTGGATGCCTGATTCTTTAAATATCACTAACTAGGGTTAGGTCCCTCAGGCTGTTGAATTCCTGTTAAGCTGAGAGAGATTGACATGGGCGTCCAGTGCACCTACACAGCCCAAGTTTCTGAAATGTGCATGAAATGAGCTGCAATGGCCGACAGAGGTCATGATAAGACCTTTCCCGATGATTCAGGTGCACAGGAGGCATGCCCGCACCAGTGTCTATGCCAAAAAGGTGCACCGTGCAAACCAGGCCAGAAATAACAGGAAGCTTGGCCTCTTGCCATTTTGGGACTTTGGGGCTTGCATATCCCTGGCACAAGTGGCTGTGTCCATCAGCATTTCTCAGCCAAGGTGCTAATTAAAAGTAGATTGTAACAAACTAATTTTAAGGTTGGTTGGGGTTGGGCTCTTGGGGGGTGTTGGGGGTCAGGTGTTTTAACCTAACTCACTCCATCAGGAAACTGATAGGATTGGGTACACTGTTGAGTTTACAGCTGGCTCGGTTTTATTTCCTATTCATGTTAATAAGACTAATAGTGTGCGAATAAAACCAGCATTCCACCTGAAGCCATGAGTTCCCCAGAGCCCCCCACCACCACTCCTACATGGGGTAGATTAAAATTACTCCCCCAAACATCAGGTATCAATTGTAATGCATTATTATCTTAGGTTATGATCCCAATAACTTTCAAAAAGAAATTCAACCTTCCAGCTAATAGCTGAATGACGTCAAGATTTCACTATTTAAAATTTTTACTATAACAGATGACTAAAATACTATTGACCAAACGCTATTTTTGTAGGCAACTTATACTTAAATTACAGAAAGGCACTTCACTCTTTTATACTTATCCCCTATTGCACTCTCCACAGAATTACAGTCCTTATAGCAAACAGTCCATAATCACTCCCACATTCCAATGGGTTCCCATATCCCTGTTTTGCCGTGCAATAAAAGCAAGTGACTGTTTCCAGGTACTTTCTGCAGTTTTTGACGGGTTCCTTAAATGCACCATGAGTAGTAAAGTCATTCTGATGATTCTTCCTCTCCCTGGCCATGCCAGGATCAATCTTGTGGAATCCTTAGTTGGCTACAGGATCTTCTCTTCAACTGGAGATCGTCACCCTCCTTCAGCCAGCTGTGGTAGCTCACAAATCCAAGCAACCCCTCCTCTCTGCTGACCATGCAAAACCTCTGCTGTCCATAAAATTCATAGATTTGTAGAGAAACCTGGTCCTGATTTCAAAAATGGTTTCCTCTGCCCTCTTCCTCAAGGCAACATGAAAAAATTTAACCTTGTAACTAGGTAGAAATTCTAATCAGCTACCCCTAATCCCAATGCTCTTTCATCTTAGAAGTAAATAGACAGTTTACAGCAAAACTGTTTACAACCCAATACCTTCAATGCCTTTCTGGGGCTTTGGGAGACTCAGAGACTAATCTTTGCAAACCCAAGAACTGCTGGCATTGTCTCCAAGTGTAAATACCTGGCATCTTATTCTCAGTAAAACAATCTAAGCCTTCCTTAGATCTTTAACAATTAAACCAGCCAGGTTTACTGTCAGGCAGACTTCAGATCAAGACACATGACCTCCTTCATTTATCCTAAATTTGAAGATACAGTTCCAAAACATATTAATCTTTATAAACCTCACAATTGTAACAATCAAATGTTATATCTTAATGCTCTATTAAATTTAATGCACCAAAAATATTTCACTCATGCCACAAATGTATCGTCCCAGATTTGCACTAAGTGTAGTAATGCGTGTGAGAAAAGTTGTTTTACCTGCCAGCTGCAATGGTGATTTTTCACGCCGTATTGTCCCATTCACAATGTCCCACCTCATTAATAATTCCTTCACGGGAAACACACTGAATCGCTGGTTGGAGGGGCTCTGATTCGCCCGCCCCACTGTCACTTCAGGACTTCAGTAATCCGGGCGCAATATTTAAAGGGCACACCTGCACCGAGCTAGCACTCTCTAAGGGATCGGAAGCTACTGGAAAATCATGGCTGCCAAAGGGAGGAAACATGCTGCCCCCAAATTTAGGTCCTGCCTCCCTCGGGCACCTATTGGATGCAGAGGAGGCCCCACTGTGAAGTCCTCTACCCCTGCTCTGGGTGAAGACCAGCAAGCAAGGTGACAAATCCAGCACAGGAGGCGATGGCAGCTGTGGTCAGCACCAACGCCCTGCAAAACAGGACAGTCACTCAGTGCAGAAAGAGCATGAATGATCTCTTCTTTTCTCCCCGGGTAAATCACTCTTCTCATCACTCTCAACTCACGCACTCATCACACACTCACTGGGCCCTCACTCACTGCCAGTTCAAGGGACATCACCATTCACTCTCTCACACACACCTTCATCTGCCCTGTGGATCATGTCCTCACCCTGTCCATGGGACAACTCACCACCCACACACGCCAGGCACTTTCTCATCTGGCCTGGCAGGAATCTCGCTTACACTCTCTCCATCTGTCTTCATGCAGGACAAGCTGGCACACAACAAAAGGGAGAGATCGCAAACTGGTGGAGGAATGCCCAACATCAAAGTCCTTGCAGACTTTGACAATAAAGTCATCCAGCTGGCTGGCGATGCTGTGGACCATTGGTAAGGTCAGTGGTGCTAAACCAAGTGAGGATCCAGCAGTGCAACATCCATCAGACAGCCATGCTGTGAATCAGTTCCCCTGTTCTGCAATGACCTGCCATGCACTACCTCTGTAGCTCTGAAGGAGAGTCATACGGACTCCAAACATTAACTCTGTCTCTCTCTCTCTCCACAGATGCTGTCAGACCTGCTGAGTTTTTCCAGCATTGTCTGTTTTTATTTCAGACTTCCAACATCTGCTTTTAACTAATTGTCGCTCCTTGCTTGCACAGGCACATCTGGGAAACAGCCGAGGAGGTCCATGAGTCAGGTCCTCGACTCAAACCATGAAGGCACCTTGGAAGAAGAATCTGATGACACCCTCATTGAACACCCATCACGGTGTCACCCACACCCTCCACCAGCGCAGAGACACACACCTCGGTGGGATCTAGTTCGAGAGTAGCCGCAGGGTCACAATCTGGTGAGCACAGAGCACTGTCTGAATCACAGCAGGCAGTGGCAGGGAATTCACAGGTTACCGGCACTTGGAGGACGACTGGAGGTCAGAAATCTGCTGAGCTTGAGTCAGATGAGGAGCCTCTGGACTTGGTCATCCCTCAGTTGCTGGAGCTGTAAAGACAAGCTCGAGAACATTAGGAAGGGATGTCTGCTGCACTCCTCAGGTTGCAAAGCACAATGGAGGATCCTGCTTGTCTTCAGGCTGAGATGATAGCGCTGGCATGGCAACGCACCAATGTCAACAACGGCAGGATGGCAGCCGCCATGGAGACCATGGTCCAGAACATGGTTCCTGAACGGCTGAATGAGCTGAACTCCAGCGCTGATGCCATAGTTAGCCTCCAACAGTATCAATGTGAGAGGAGTGTGGGGCAGCTCGATCTCACTCCAGCTTCCCCTTCTCCTCAAGGAGTAAGCCAGGGGCCATTGGACACCCAAAGGAAGGAGGACCAGCAGCTCAACACCCTGGGGCCATTCACCCAAGTGACTCCAGGAATATCCAGACGATCCAAATTCCCCTCTTCCTGTGACCTCCACAGCTGCAGCTCCACAGGACAAGGAGGATGCAACTGCCCACAACAGGATCCTGAAAGCAGGCCAAGGCCCTCCAGGTCTCAGCCTCCAGAGGACGCCCACCACGGTCATCACTGACAGGGCGTTGCAGTCAGCAGGCTGCCTCCAGCTCCACTGTGGGTGTCTGCGGAACACCAAGACGTAGCGGCAGGGTTAGGAAGGTTAAGAAGATGACGTTACACAGCCTGGGCTCGGGCGTTAATCACTTGTACAAAACGTTCACTATTGTAAATAAACTCCCAAGAACATCTCCCTGCCTATGGCTCCTTGTTCTGATGCGCAGTGTTCGTGTCACTCAGATGTGAAGCCTTGGTCCCTGCACAAGATAAAGGCAGGTGTCTCAGTCCAGGGCCTCTTCCCTGTGCAGTGTGTAACCTTCAGACCAATGTGATGGTCCAGCCTCACACTACCTGGACACATTACTGATGCCTGCACCTCAACGGTGCTGGTCATTGCTGCCAGAATGTCATGGGCAGAGGTCACAGAGTTCCCTCATTCTCTCTGTGGGCTCTCAGCACCTTTAATGTGGGGCTGGCCCCATCTCTTCAACATCGGTGACCAGTGACACTGTGCACCTGAAGGGATCAAGTGATGAAGGCGGACAAAGGATCAGATGCTTTTAAAGTTTCATGGCTGTGCCTCCGTTATATGACCCTGATCACAGAGCACAAGTGAGCTGCCCTCAGCCAGACGGGAGTCAGACAGTCTCGGAAGCTGTGTGAAGATCTATGGAGTGTCCTCACTGCATGTCATCATCATCCTCCTGGAATCTAATGACTATTAGGGCCCCTGCTGCATCTCCATCACATGAGCCTGAACATTGAGGGTATCTGCGCTGCTGCTAGACACACAGGAGTCAAACGTTCACAGATGCAAGGTGAGAATGTCAGGACTGTCCTCAGTGCTTCTCATCTTTATGCCCATGAATTTTGAGGCTATGAGGGTCTCCCAAGTGCACCTGCCTCATCTGGCCAGTGAGATAGGCTCATCATCAGCATCCTCACCCTCGAGAGCCTCCTCATCCTCATCCTGTCGATGTCTTCCTCATCGGAGGAGACAGGCTGCTCTTCCATTTCCTCTCCAGCCTAGTCCTTTCCCCATTGCAGCACCAGATGTGTGGAGTACACAGCAAGTTACGATAATGTGAAACACCCCCTGAGGACTGAATTACAGTGCTCCATCGAACCTGTCAAGACACCGGAACCTCAAATGCCCATCGTTTGCTTCACCAAAGCCTGGGTCGTGGCATGAGCCTCATTACAGTGTCGCTCTGCTACAGTCTGAGGGTGTCATCAGCCACGGCCTCTGTGGGTAACCCTTGTCCCCGAGAAGCCAACCTTGCATCTCCTGTAGACCCTGGAAAATGTCAGGGATCTGAGACCGGCTAAGGATGTAGAAGTCGTGGACCCTCCTTGGAAATCGTGCGTAGGTCTGTAGGATGTGTTTATGGTGGTCACAGACCAGCTGAACATTCAACAAGCGGAAGCCCTGGCAGTTGACGTAGTTGACTGCTTGTTGCCATGGGGATCTGAGCGCCACATAAGTGCAATCGATGGCTCCCTGCACCAGTGGAAAAACAGATCTGTGTAAATCCCAGCGCTCTTGTTTCCTGGCTTTCCAGGTCCCAGGCGAAATACACAAAGTTCTGTGTCATTGTGAAGATGGCCTCTGCCACTTCCTGGATACACTTGTGGGTGGATTGTTGTGAGTTCCCACACAGGTCACCTGTGAAGCATGCAAGGAACCACTGACATAAAAACTGAGTGTCATATTCACTTTCATGGCCACTGGCAGTGGATGCCCTCCATGTCCCTGTGGAGCCAAATCCTGCAGCAGGTGGCTTTTGTAACCGACCAGGTCCCTAGACGTGTGCAGTCATCGGCGACACTGGCTCTCAGTCATTTGCAGGAATTGCAGGTGCCGCCTATAGACCCTGGGTTTAGAGAAGTGCCTACAAGTGACAGCCCGCTGTGGATCTTCAGCTGCATGTGCAGCAGGCCCATCAGTCCCTTCATCTTGAGGGAGGTGCTCCTCCCTTTGCTGAGCCAGGTGAAGCTCTCTTCTTCTGCTGCTCTGCTCCCTGTGAGCCATGAGGCACACCGTTAAATCACCAGAGTCCATGATCCGGATGTTCTCCTCCTGCAGGATCAAAGAGAGAGGCGTGTGGGTGTCCTAAGAACCTCTCTTGGTTAAGTCTGAAGGCCCCTTCACGCCTGCTGGAGGGAGCTGACCACCACTTGGATGGCCAGTGTGCAGCGCACCCATTGGCTGTTGCAAACCCGAGCCACCTCCGCCCCACTCCACCTGACCGATTGGCAGCCACTGGACTGCAGGCTGTGCTCTCAGCTCAGGCACAGACATTCTCCTAACCCACACTGCAAGGCTGCACTGTTAGCTTGAACAATGGGGGAGACTGGTCCACACAGGGATGACATTGCAAGGGGCTGTGACCGCTTCCACCACTGACTGCTCCATGGCCGGCTTTCACAACAGGACTGTAAACAGCAATAGTTCTGCTGTCCCCTAAAATGCACATTTATTTGCAGTCTGCACCCAATGGATGAAAGGTTCTGGATTATTTGGTGACACTTTCATGCTTCTTCATTTCTTGAGTGGGCAGAAAAGTTTCAGAGGCCCGACTCTCAGCAGGTCAATGGAGATCCAGCGGAATGGTCCCAGCTGTGGAAGAATGCTCACTTTTGACAAGCTTTTGTAAGCACATGGCCGCATCCCTCACCCCCTCCCCCTCCCCCCAACCTTGTGCTTGGGTATTTCCTTCAGTCTGTGCTGCCTTGACCCCCACCCCCCCTGCCTGCCCCTCACTGGAGTCCTTGCCCTGGCACTGCACTGAGAGCCAGCCGGGAGAAAGCCACTTGCCTGTGCCCCCCGTGAATGTGCAGCACCTCCTCCATGATGTCCTAAAGGGGGTGTTTGTGAGCACTGCGCAAGCTTGTGTGCACTCACCTCGAGGTTCCCCTCGAAGTCCAGCTCAGCAGGTGCACACCTTTTCCAGGCAGTTGTGAACGTGCTGTTGTGAAGTCATGCCCCCGTGGGCAGCAAGTTTGACAGGGGGGTATGATTCCGGCGTGCAGGGTTTGTAATAAGATGCTGAAGTGTTGAAATTAGGTTCTCGATGTGTGGCAGTGAGAAACACAGCCCATCACTATTGACCGGTGGAACGGACGATCGCAAACTGCTTTCACAACGGCGTAAAACTGATTTTTGGCTTTCTCGTCATATTGTCCCCTCCCGCCCGCCATGATGCCCATTGCCAAAGGGATCAGGCCATTCCGCTATATGAGTTTAGGGCGGGTACAAGTTTTCCTGATTCAAGCAGGTGAAATTTGGACTTTTTTGGGATTTAAGTTCTGTGTTAATGGCAACAGACACCAAAACAAAATTGATTTAGCAAAGAAGATACATCTGTTCCTAAGCCATAAACTATAAACAACCACTTATATGAATCATGTTCTCTCCATCCCAGGTGTGAGAAGAACGATGCTACGGACAGATACATGGACAAGTTCTTTCCCTACTCACTTTTAAGCTTCTGACCATTTGTAGCTCTCAGTAAACCTGTTGTTAAATATTTGAAGGTGGAACCTACAATATTTGTCCTTATGAGATATAAAAATTTTCCCCAGAATAGTTTTGTTCATGTAGTCAATCTAAGGCTGTGACCATTGAAACTGTAACTTTATGCAAGTTCTTTCACACTTTGGATCATCGCTGGCCAACACATTATTGGTAAATGAGTCTGATCAGAGCAGTCTGAATGGAGAAAGTCTTATAAATTTACTTTATTATTGTCTTGTTCAAAAAATATGATGCTAGGGTATTGCCACACTCAGTTTGAAAACTAGTTCAATGGAAGTGTCGCGGTGTCAGTTATTGCTGTAACTACAGTTCAATGTAGCAGCAGTTTAATAACCACAGCAAAAAGGAGAAAGCATCGTCTGCAATCTGCCTTCACGCAAACTCAGGTAAAAAATTACTACGTATTTGTGATATATGAATTCTGGAACAAACCATTTATCAATAGGCTGGTTTACCTTTGCAGCCTAGTCCCACAAGCCAAACGCCATGTCATTCCCTTTTGACTGATTAATTAACCAATCACAGGACATTTTTCACAGAGAGCAGGATGGTTTATTTCAGCTAATGTTCAGTCTCTAATGGCGACACGTTACAGCCAACTCTGCTTTCTGGTCGGATAAACTGACGGAACAAAGGGCTGCCAATAAATCAAAGCCTCTCCCTTCAGCTCTGCAATGGAGCTTAACAAAGCCCCAAGGAGCAAACAACCTGGGCCAAATCTCCGCCAAAAAACTGCCACAACTGTCCGATTCAAAGTGGCATTTCCTAGGTTTTCAGATGTAGATCAGTCATCCACTGAGAATTATTCTTACTATAGAGAGTCAAAATGAAGAAAATGTACAGGTCTGGCTCCTCTCGCCATTAACACAAATGGAGCGAATTATTTCAAGCTATTTGCCAACTATATTTTGCTGATCAATGCAGCAAAATGTGACAGAGAGTTAACGTCACTAATTCAATGGGACTGGTAACTGCATCAAGTCACAAGCAGCAGCAAAGATTAGTAAAAGAGAAAAGTTCCAATAAAATACACGTAGAAACAGAATTAGTTGTTGCAGTAAAGTAGAAAGTCCCAGCTTTTCATATCTGGACAGCTGGGTGTAAATGCAGCAAATCAGCAGCTGATGAAAGGTTTTGATGACTGTTTAGACATTCCACTATCTTGTGTTTATTGAGAAGTTTGTCACATAGCAACGTTCTGAATCGTTTAAGAATTAAGTTTAGATTTTTTGTAAAGTCTTTGTTAAATTGGATTTGCTTTGGGCAAAGACAAGCATTATTATGGCATTATTGGTTAACTTAATGTTGTGTCAACCCAACTAAACACAGGTTATTTTCAATCCACAGACATTTTACTTAAATCTATGAATAATTTTACATTAGCTGATTGGCTAAGTTAACAGTAAATTTGTAAAATGACTCCTGATTGTGTCAAATCACAGGCTGTGTTCATAAGTTCACAAGTACATTAAAGATTCCTATAGTGCCTGCAAGTCCTATGGATCTCATGATGCTGATCACTTATTAAGAATAACAATAGTCTGCAGTATATACTGTATTTGACAGAATTACAGTTTTAGGGTGAAAAATTAAAGTTTTGAGGGCCCCATTAGTTAACATTGCATTAGAGGATCTGTGATATATCTTCTACTTCTCATTGGTACAAGCAACGTCAAGT
Source organism: Carcharodon carcharias (assembly GCF_017639515.1). Classification (NCBI taxonomy): domain Eukaryota; kingdom Metazoa; phylum Chordata; class Chondrichthyes; order Lamniformes; family Lamnidae; genus Carcharodon; species Carcharodon carcharias. The sequence goes on from NC_054471.1 coordinate 199,910,659, forward strand.
GTACTTAGAACTTTTTGCTGATGCTAAACAGTCAGCATCACTCTCACCTTCCAATGGTAAATTCATTCATCTTTCAACTTAATTTTGTTTCCCAAGCATCACTGGGATTAATTTTAGCAATGGTTGCATCAACATTAAAGAAGTTATGCTGCATTACCCTGATGCAAAATGATAGTCCATAAACCAGGTCGGACAGTATGATCTCCATATTATTGTTATTGGTGCTGGGTATGCATTGGCTGTCCATCACCTGTTAGGAAATGCGTAAGAAAGATTGCAAAGATTGAACCTGCTCTTTAGGAAAGTGTCCTTTGTACCTTCTTGAAAATATAGGATGGGAAAATAATGGGGAGGCAATTTGAAATAACATTCATACTTTGAGGTTTCTAGTGACATTACTGTGATTCGACAGCATTCCTTTCTGTTTTTTCTCCCTAGATCTTTTTTCTAGGAAACTACATTTTCAATTTGTTACAACATCTGAGACCATTTCCTCCAGTGCGTTCAGATGTAGTTTCGGAGATATCAATGTGAAAGACTGTAGAATGGAATGGAAGTGCATGTCTAGGTGGTTTATTATTCAGCGTATTGTTTTCTGGTGAGGTGTCTGTAACAAAGGATGTTTTTTTCTCAAATTCTAGGGTTTCACCTTTTAGACCAAGACAGAAGTCAGCATTTTTGTGGGTTCACTGAGTATAGGAATTGACACAAAGCTCCACCTGCTGTTCATTGCTGGCCATTCTTTCTCAGTGTCAAGAAAATGCACATAACAAATTAAATTTCTGCAGTGAAAGCAAATGTGTGCAGGAGAAAACAGGGAGTTTGCGCCATATCTAATCAAATCTGAAATAAGTGGACGTATCTCCATCTGATTTTTTTTGGATATCCACCAGTCATTTGTAACATCTGCACAGTAGGGGATGATGGGGCAGGAGTGGTGGGGAGATTTCCAGTCGGTTCACAGTAAGTCTAAGTTCCAACAGAATCTAATGTGTCCAACCAGGAAAGGTATAAAAAGATATATGGGACAATAAACAGCTTCAAGCCCACTTATTCCACAGGTGTTTGCCTGGTCCAACATGGATTCCTGGAGACAGCCTTCCATCTCATATGATACATTCACTGTGGTGGTCAGCTGTGTTCAGCAATGCCTGGTGTGACTCTGGCAAGGCAGTTTCTGCTGCATTTGCTTCAAAGGAAAACAGAGGGTTGACAGGGTTCATAATTTGCTGTTCTGTTTACTCTGGGCCCTCTTCTCAACCAGCTGAGCTTTTCATTTCTGCTTACCTCTTCCAAACAGTCAGAATCCAGAGGTCACAGCCATCAGTGACAGTCTCCCAGTTGTCAGTGTCAATAACCCCCATCTTCATATTTCTCTTGCAGATGTCCTTGTAGAAGAGGTGTGAACACTCAATAGGTAGTGACCAAGTGGCCAGTTCACTGGACGGAAGGTCTTTGGGTATACAGCCCATCAATCATCCAATGAATGTGGCCAAAACAGTGGAGACATCATTGGTTTAACAACAGTGTATGCTGATGGAATTAGCATGCTCAGAGGTTCAGGAGTTGCTGATTTTGACTTGCCAAGGGATATCAAAGATACATCTGAGACAGCAAAGTTGGAAACTGTTCAGCCTTTTCTCCTGTCTAGCATATGTTGTCTAGGTCTCACCACCATGGAGGGGAGCACTGAGGATACAGGCTTGGTAGACTTGCAGTTTGGTGTTCTCAGTCAGGTTGCTGTTGTTCCACACTCTCTTATGCAGCTTGGACATAATAGCTGCAGCTTTTGCAATGCTTGTAGAACCATGGAACTATAGAAAAGTTAGGGCCCAGAAAGAGGCCATTCAGAACACCATGTCTATGCCAGCCAGAAAAAGATGAAAAATAAACTAGCTGCTCATTTTAGTCCCACTTTCCAGCACCTGGTCCATAGCCTTGCAGGTTACAGCGCTTCAGATGCAGAACCAAGTACCTCTTAAATGAGTTGAGTGTTTCAGCCTTGTTATGACACAACAGTTTCTGAAGTCCCAGAGGGAAACTTTAAACAACTGCCATAACCTATATTTTCAACTGGTATGTTTGTGATACATCTCTGAATTCAAGAATGAACTCACCAAGCCTCCAGAGGTTTTTATATCAAACTAAATGAAACATTTATTAAATTACAACAAATTAAACACATACACATGGCTACAAATTACTGTTATTATAACTTTTTAACAAATTCCCAACTTAACCTCCACTAAGGCAACAATAACCAAAAGACTTAACCAGACACCAGGCAAAGCATTTCCACATTATGAATTCAAAATGAGGTTCCTTTCAATTTGGCTCCTTTGCAGACAGTTGTAGGCTTACAGCTACTTACATATTACATGTCTCTGCCCTCACACACACAACTCCTTTCTGTTATAAAACAAAAACAGAATTACCTGGAAAAACTCAGCAGGTCTGGCAGCATCGGCGGAGAAGAAAAGAGTTGACGTTTCGAGTCCTCATGACCCTTCAACAGAACTCTATCTGTTTTTATCTCCTTTCTGTTATACCCAGACTTCCCCTTTGAATGTAAATTCTCTATGTATCACCAGGCCCTTTGAACCCCTTTCATAGTACCAATTTTATTAGTAATATAAATATATTGCTTGGTGTCTCCTAGCTAGGTGCAAGATTTCACCACCAGTCTTTGAATGGTTTATTCAACAAAATGTAAGCATCCCCTTTACCTTACTGTTTACATCTCAAAACTGCTATACATCAAAGCACCCAGACCAGCTGGCTTTAATCCAATTAAGACACACACAGACCACCCACAGACTAAACCTCTATGTAAAAAAAAATTCCAATAACATTATATACCTTAATATCTCTTCATGACAAGCCTCACCCACTGATTTAGACAGACAATTCCAGTTGCCACCACCCTCTGGGTGAAAAGGTTTTTCATCATGTTCCCTCTAATCCTTCTGCCAATCACCTTAAGTCTGTGCTTCTGGTAATTAACCCCTCAGCTAGAGGAAACAAGTCTTTCCTGTCCACTCTATTTAGGCCCCTCATTATTTTGAACAACTCAATTAAGTGACCCCTCAGCCTCCTCTGTTCTACGGAAAACAAACTTAGCCTATCCAATCTTTCTCCATATCTGCAATTTTCAAACCCTGGCAACATTCTTGTAAATCTTCTCTGTACTCTTATCAGACCAATTATGTCCTTCCTGTAATGTGGTGACCAGAACTGTACACAAAATTCCAGCTGTGGCCTAACTAGCATTTTATACGGTTCCATCATTATATCCCTGCTTTTGTACTCAATACCTCACCCAATAAAGGAAAGCATTCCAAATGCTTTCCTTACCACCTTATCCATTTGTCCCGCCACCTTTAGAAACCTGTGGACATGCAGTCCAAGATCTCTCACTTCCCCAACCCCTCTCAATATCCTCCTGTTGATAAAGTATTCCCTTATTTTGTTTGCCCCCCCAAATGCATTACCTCACACTTACATCTGGATCGAATTCTATCTGCCACTTTGCTGCCCATTGAACCAAACCATTGATATCATTCTGGAGCTGACAGCTATCTTCTTCACTATCAACCACACAGCCAATTTTTGTGTCATCTGCAAATTTCCCAATCATACCTCCCATATTTATGTCCAAATCATTAATATATACAACAAACAGCAAGGGCCCCAACAGTGAGCCCTGTGGAATGCCACTGGAAACTGTTTTACATTCGCAAAACATCTATCGACCATTACCCTTTATTTCCTGTTGCTGAGCCAATTTTGGATCCAACCTGCCACCTTCCCCTGTATTTCATGGAATCTCACTTTTCTGACTAGTTTTGCCAAATGCCTTACTAAAATCCATGTAGACAACATCCACTGCACGACCTTCATCAATCCTCCTTGTTACTTCCTCAAAAAATTTTATTGTTTGTAAGACGTGATCCTCCCTAACAAAACCACGCTGACTATCCCTGATCAAACCCTGCCTTTCTAAGTAACAATTTATCCTGTCTCTCAGAATTGATTCCAATAATTTGCCCAGCACTGAAGTCAGACTGACCGGTCTATAATTTTCCGGTCTTTCCCTTGCACCCTTTTTAAATAATGGTACAACATTCGCAGACCTCCAATCTTCTTGTGCCTTGCCTGCATCTAGTGAGGATTGGAAAATGATCCTTAGAGCATCTGCTATTTACTCCCTGGCTTCCTTTAACAGCCTGAGACACAATCCATCTGACCCTGGTGACTTATCCACCTTCAAGGGTGTCAGTCGCTCCAGTACTTCCTCTCTCACTATGTTTATTGTATCTAATATTGCACATTCCTCATCAACTAGAATGTCTGCATCATCCCTCTCCTTAGTGAAGAAGGAGACAAAGCATCCATTGAGAACCCTGCCCAAACCTTCAGCATCAGTGCATAAAGTTACCATGTACATCTCTGACAGGCCCTATCCTTTCCTTAGTTATTCTCTAGCTCTTAATGTACTGCTAAAACATCTTTAGCTTTGCTTTGATTTTACCTGCCAATATTTTTCCGTATCATCTCACTTTCCTAATTTCCATTTTTACTTCACCCCTGTGCTTTCTATATTCCTCTAGGCTTTCTACAGTATTGAGTTTTTTGTGACTGTCATAAGCTTTCTTTTTCTGCTTTATCCTGACTTGTCTGCTTCTGGATCCCCTGGGGGCTCTAGGTTTGGCAGTACCACCCTTTTTTTTGTGTGGACATGTCTACACTGTGCCTGTAGAATCTCACTTTTGAATGCTTCCCACTGATTTGACACAGTTTTCCCTACTAATAGCTGTATCCAGTTCACTCTCACCAGCTCACCTCTCAGCTTTGTAAAATTTGCCTTCCACTCCTGTTCTATCTTTGTCCTTTTCCATAATGATACTAAATCTAATTGTATTATGGTCACTGTCTCCAAAATGTTCCACCACTGCTACTTCATCCACTCGCCCAGGTTCATTTCCTAAGAATAAATTTAGAATTGCGCCCCCTCTCATTTGGCTTGTTACGTGCTGGCTAAAAAAGTTCTCTTAAATGCAGTTCAGGAATTTTGCACCCACTGTGTCCTTCACACTGTTCGTATCCCAATTAATATTAGGGTAGCTGAATTCCCCAACTATTACTGCCCTATTGTTTTTGCACTCAGAAATCTGCCTAAATATTTGCTCTTCTAACTCCCTTCCACTATTTGGGAGTCTATAGTACACTCCTAGCAATGTGGCTGCCCTTTTTTTATTTCTGATTTGATGGCTCATTTAGTGTATGTCATGCCTCCTCACAGCTGTAATTGATTCTTTAACCAATCACGCTACATCCCCACCTTTTTTATCCCCCACCCCATGCCATCTGAAAATTCTATATCCAGGGATGTTGAGCTGCCATTATTGCCCCTCCTTTTGCCAAGTTTTCATTATAGCAATGATATCATATTGTCATGTATTCATGTGTTGATTTCAGCATCAAATGACAGATTGCTGGTGACTGTGGAGCCTCGATATGTGAAGCTATCAACAACCTCCAGCAGCACTTTATCAATGCTAAGAGGTGCTGGTACGTCAACATCCTAGATAATGACCTTTGTCTCTCTGATGCTGATGGTCAAACCAAACTCATTATAGGTGTGAGACAAGTCTGTCCATTTGCGACTGAAGGTGATCCTCAGTTTGAAATGTTAGTGCCGCATTGTCAGCGGAGAGCATCTCCCCGATGAGGACTTGGCGCACCTTTATCTTGAATCTCAGGTGAGCAAGGCTCAACAGTTTTCTGTCAGTTCTGGTATGTAAGTGAATATCCTCTGTGGATGACCTGAAGGTGTATGGCAGCAGCAAATAGAAGAATATGCCAAAGAGTGTCGATGACAGAACACAACCTATCTGACCCCACTGTGGTTCTCAAAGAATTCCAATGTTACTCTGTGATAGCTGACCTTCTCCAGCATGTTGTCATGGAAAAAGAGGAGATCACAGTGAGCATCTTCAGCGGACAGTCAATTTGCTCCCAACAGCTTAAATAGACCACCTCCCCTCATGTGGTTGAATGCCTTGGTGAGATTGATGAAGGCAATGTATAGGGTCTCCTTTGTTCACAGCATTTGTCAATTGTAGACCTTCCAGTTCTGAAACCACACTGGGATTCGGGATAGATGCATTCAGTCAAGATCTACAGACCGACAATGGCAACATGGGCAATGGCAACTTTTCCCATGATGCTCAGCAGGGAGCTGCCTCGACAGTTGTTACACTTGCTGTGGGCAGCTTTGTTCTAGTACAGGGCGACAAGCCGAATGGCCTCCTTCTGTGATCCTGGGGCACTGCCCCCATCCTCCAGTAGAGACAGAGAAGTTCACACAGATGCTGCAGGAGGGCCAGTTTCCTGTGCTCGATGAGTTCAGATGGTATAGCGCAGCACCTGGAGTTTTGCCCATGGCGAGCGAGGCAATAGCTTTGCTAAGCTCGACCACGGGTTTGATATCCAGCTCTGCCACAACAGGCATCCTTTCTATCGTCTCTAGATCTTCCCCAGTGGCAGTACAACCCAAGGTAGTGTTCCACCCATACCTCCAACTGTTCATTGCAATCAGTGACAACCTCCCCTGCCTTTATTTTCAATGAAGCCATTTTTCTTTGCTGATGGACCTGTGGCCTTTTTGATCCCTCCATCCATGCCCCTGACATTTCCTGTGTTGATACTCATGTTTTCAATTTGTTCATGGGATGTGGGCATCGCTGGCAAGGCCAGCATTTATTGCCCATCCCTAACTGCCCTTGAGAAGGCGGTGGTGAGCCTCCACCTTGAATTGGTGCAGTCCATCTGGTGCAGGTACTGTGCTGTTAGGAAGGGAGCTCCAGGATTGTGACCCAGCGGCAGTGAAGGAATGGCGATATATTTCCAAGTTAGGATGGTGCGTGGCTTGAAGGGGAACTTGCAGGTGGTCGTATAAAAGCAAAATACTGCGGATGTTGGAAATCTGAAATAAAAGCAAAGCTCTGAAGAAAGGTCACATGGACCCGAAATGTAAACTTTGCTTCTCTCTCCACAGATGCTGCCAGACCTGCACTTTTAACATTTTCCAGCCTTTTCTGTTTTTATTGCAAGTGATGGTGTTCCTATTCATCAGCTGCCCTTGTCCTTCTAGGTACACGTCCCTAGCGAGTTTGGAAGGTGCTGTCGAAGGAGCCTGGGTGAGTCGCTGCAGTATGTTCTGACTAAGTTGTAACCAGCAGTCTGTTGGCCTTTACTTCCAGTGGCTCTTGGTCATTAAGAGTTTTCTTCTTCAGATCTCTCTTTTTATTAACGAAAGTGGACCGCTTGGCTTCCATGAAAAGATCCATCACAGTGATGTTAGTCTTCAAACAGCCAATGTTTTCCTGCTCTTGCTTCCCACATGTTGAGAATGTAATATTTTAGATGGTGTCTTGAAGTATGTTCCATTTCACTTCTGCACTCTGTGTGTGAATGCTGGAGAGCAGCTGTTCAACTGAGTCATGGAACTGTTGGTTTTCACCTGAGTAGGCAGAATGGCTGACGTTGGTACGAAGACAGCATTTTTTCTTTGAGTGCAAAAACTTCAAAGTCTGCATCCTAATGCTGGTGCACACCAGGAAGTGATCTGCATCACAGACAGAGCTGCGGTGCCTGTCTGAGTTGAGAATGCTATTCAGAGAGTCATGTCTGGTGCCAATGCTCTGAGCTTGGGTGTCTCCAGGATGCCTTTTGGCATAGTTTGACCTGAAAGAAGGTGTGAGTTCAAAACTCGTGGTAACAGCAAGGCTCAATTAGTCTCTGTCCATTCTCAATTATCTTTCCCAGGCTATGATGCTCAAGGCAGGAGGACCATGTCCCGTGGTCCCTGCCCACTCTTGCAATGAAGTCCTCCAGTAGATAACAACTTAGGAATTCTGCTGAAGGCTGTGTCTAGCTCTGCAGAGAACTGGTCTTTCATTTCTACTGGACCACAGTTTTGTAGTGTTGATACATATTAGCTTAACTAGCCCTGTTTGAGTTGAGAAGCATTGGAGGGAACATGTTCTGAGCCATTTTTGGGGGCTTCATTACGGAGTTCATTACGGTAAAGCCTACATCTTGCTCACATGTTTCATCTGAACTCTTTCCCTGCCAGATGAATGTGCAATGTTTTTCTTTCAGTCCTCTGCTCTCAATGACCCTTGGCCTGAATTTCACGCTTGGCGTGTACGCCAAGTTGGCAGGAGGGGAAGAGGATGTGGAATCCGATCCCAGTGGTGTTGCAAATGGAATTTCACATTGGGTGGCCAATTGAGGTCTGCCCAGCGTGAAAAGCACCTTCTCGATGGTTGGGAAGGGCCGGGCGGGGACAGGAGTGTGTCAGGCACTGGGCCCAATGGCAGCCCGGTGGGCACTTTAAAACCGGCAGGAGGCAACTCCCTGACGGCTTCCAGGGGAGAATCATTGTAGTCCATCCAGGAAACCATTTCATTCAAACAATGGCCGAGCAGGTGGCTGAAGACATCAGGTGGGAGGGCAAGTCAGATGGGCACTTGGCCCCCTGTTTCTCGGACAAGTGCCTCGTGGTCCTTGTGGAGGAGGTCGATGTCAGGTGGGACACTCTAGTACCCAGGGATGGTAGGAGGAGGCCTTCGCACTTGATCAAAAAAGCTTGGGAGGAGGTGGCAGCCGAATTCAGTGGCCAGGGTGTTGTGCGGAGCACATGGGTGCAGGGCCACAAAAGGTTCAATGGTCTGCTGCGCTCACCAAGGGTGAGTACTGAGCTGACATAGATCAGTGTGGAGAAGTGTTAAGGTCTGGCCATTCCCCCCTGTGGAGCTCAGGGGTGTTAGAGTCTGAGATCTAACTGTCAGTGACACCGGTGCCGGTCAAGGGGATGGGCCCTGGCTGCTTGGCCCTGGCTGCTTGCGGGTCAAGGGTGACGGCTCGGATGTGCTATGCAGGCAGCAGCCCCCGAAACCTCGTAATTCTGTCAGGGTACGAGTTGGATGCCTTGGAGCTGGAGAGCCCCACCCACCTCAATCACGGAGAGGCAGAGCTCTCTGGCAAAGGTAAGAGTGCAGTGCACAGAGGTGAGAGTTTTGCAAACATTCTTTTCTGGTCTCATCATTAATGGGAGTCTCAAACCTGGAGTCCCCATTGATCATTGAAAGATGATGGCACCGTGATACAGATCTCCATTGTCTCACCAAGGCCCTGGCCTAGAAACATAGAAGCAGGAGCAGGTCATTCAGCCCTTCGAGCCTGCTCTGCCATTCATTATGATCATGGCTGATCCTCTATCTCAATGCCGTACTCCCGCTCTCTCCCCATACCCCTGGATGCCTTTAGAGTCTAGAAATCTATTTCCTTCTTAAATATATTCAGTGACTTGGCCTCCACAGCCTCTGTGGTAGGGAATTCCACAGGTTCACCACCCTCCGAGTGAAGAAGTTTCTCCTCATCTCAGTCCTAAATGATTTACCTGACACTGTGACCCCTTGTTCTAGACCCCCCAGCCAGAGGAAACATCATCCCTGCATCCAGCCTGTCCAGTCCTGTCAGAATTTTATACATTTCAATGAGATCCCCTCTCATTCTTCTAAGCTCCAGTGAATACAGGCCTAGTTGATCCAATCTCTCCTCATACGACAATCCTGCCATCCCAGGAATCAGTTTGGTGAACCTTCACAGCACTCCCTCTATGGCAAGTATATCCTTCCTTAGGTAAGGAGACCAAAACTGCACACAATACTCCAGGTGTGGTCTCACCAAGGCCCTGTACAGTGCATCTTGTGTACCATCTACAAGATGCACTGCAGGAATTCACCAAGGCTCCTTAGACAGCACCTTCCAAACCCACGAGCACTACCATCTAGAAGGACAAGTGTAACAGATAGATGGGAACACCACCACCTGAAAGTTCGCCTCCAAGTCACTCACCATCCTAACTTGGAAATATATCGCTGTTCCTTCACTGTCGCTGGGTCAAAATCCTGGAACTCCCTTCCTAACAGCACTGTTGGTGTACCTACACCACATAGACTGCAGCAGTTCAAGAAGGCAGCTCACCACCACCTTCTCAAGGGCAATTAGGGATGGGCAATAAATGCTGGCCCAGCCAGTGATGTACACGTCCCATGAATGAATAGAAAACAAAATTAAGACATCCTTGCTCCTGTACCCAAGTCCTCCTTGCAATGAAGGCCAGCATACCATTTGCCCTCTTAACTGCTTGCTGCACAGTGACAATGTGATGACTTAAACTAATGACATGTTGTTGTTCTCCCCTAGAATCACCAGCAGCCCATGAATGCAGGACCCCAAAGTGCCACCCTTGATGCCAGAGGACCACTGGGCTTTAGATGCACCTGCATCACAACTCTAGGGACAGAATCAGGGGTTCCTGGGTTTGTGCTCGGACCTGCAGCTCTAACACGGGCAATGACCTATGTGAGGCACCCAGTATCCCAGTAGGTTTCTGTCCATCAGTGGTGAGCAGGGAGGTCCAGGCTGACCTCATGTTGGCGCACAAGCTGCCTGTTGTCTCTGCGGCTCCTGTTCAGGGTGCTCTGGATGACATCATCTCCTCCACCCCTCCGCCTGTCACGTCTGATGAGGCTGCGACGACTGGGGAGGTGCCAGCTGTGGAACTGGCCGCTCCCTCCCAGGCGGGGCCAGCACAGGCTCCACTGGCCAGAGGACGACCGCCAATGCCAACAGGGCCAACAGGACACCGGAGTCAGCAGCTGTCTCCAATGCCCCTGCCAATGAGAGGGGGGGTGGGGGGGTGCAACAAGCTGCAGCACTCGCAACGTATGTGTAAGGCACTGTGAACACAAGTTCAGGGTGATCTTCTGTTCTGCCATGTTTTGCTAATATGTTTACTGATGTGACCATTAGCACCAGATATAATTATGTTCCTTTGGTTTAAAGTGATTTTCAAAAGCAGTAAAGGTGATGTAGAAAAAGCTTTTTCACACAGCGAGGAGTTAGTGTTTGGAATGCACGGCCTGGAAGTGTGGTGGAGGCAGGTTCAATTGAAGCATTCAAGGGGGCATTGGATGATTATTTGAATAGAAACAATGTGCAGGGTTACGGGGAAAAGGCAGGGCAATGGCACTAGGTCATAATGCTCATTTGGAGAGTCGGTGCAGATATGATGGGCTGAATAGCCTCCTCCTGTGTTGTTAAATTCTGTGATCCTGTGATTCTGCAATGTGAGTGCCAACATGATAGAAATTTTGCTTTTGTCTTAATGGCCTGAGTACGTTTCACTTGTTTTGTAGGTGCAGGGTACACCGGTATGTACAGGGCATGCCGGTATCTACAGGGCACACCAGTATCTACAGGGCACACCAGTATGTACAGGGCATGCCGGTATCTACAGGGCACACCAGTATCTACAGGGCACACCAGTATGTACAGGGCATGCCGGTATCTACAGGGCACACCAGTATCTACAGGGCACACCAGTATGTACAGGGCATGCCGGTATCTACAGGGCACACAGGTATCTACAGGTCACACCTGTATGTACAGGGCACACCAGTATGTACAGGGCATGCCGGTATCTACAGGGCACACCAGTATCTACAGGGCACACCAGTATGTACAGGGCATGCCGGTATCTACAGGGCACACCAGTATCTACAGGGCACACCAGTATGTACAGGGCATGCCGGTATCTACAGGGCACACAGGTATCTACAGGTCACACCTGTATGTACAGGGCACACCAGTATGTACAGGGCATGCCGGTATCTACAGGGCACACCAGTATCTACAGGTCACACCTGTATGTACAGTGCACACCAGTATCTACAGGGAACGCCAGTATCTACAGGGCACACCAGTATCTACAGGGCACACTGGTATCTACAGGGCACACCAGTATGTACAGGGCACACCAGTATGTACAGGGCATGCTGGTATCTACAGGGCATGCCGGTATCTACAGGGCACACCAGTATCTACAGGGCACGCCGGTATCTACAGGGCATGCCGGTATCTACAGGGCACACCAGTATGTACAGGGCACACCGGTATCTACAGGGCACGCCGGTATCTACAGGGCACGCCGGTATGTACAGGGCATGCCAGTATCTACAGGGCACACCTTTATCTACAGGGCACGCCGGTATGTACAGGGCACACCGGTATATACAGGGCATGCTGGTATCTACAGGGCACACCAGTATCTACAGGGGATGCTGGTATCTACAGGGCACACCAGTATCTACAGGGCACACCAGTATGTACAGGGCATGACGGTATCTACAGGGCACACCAGTATCTACAGGGCACACCAGTATGTACAGGGCATGCCGGTATCTACAGGGCACACCAGTATCTACAGGTCACACCTGTATGTACAGCGCACACCAGTATCTACAGGGAACGCCAGTATCTACAGGGCACACCAGTATCTACAGGGCACACTGGTATCTACAGGGCACACCAGTATGTACAGGGCACACCAGTATGTACAGGGCATGCCGGTATCTACAGGGCATGCCGGTATCTACAGGGCACACCAGTATCTACAGGTCACACCTGTATGTACAGCGCACACCAGTATCTACAGGGAACGCCAGTATCTACAGGGCACACCAGTATCTACAGGGCACACTGGTATCTACAGGGCACACCAGTATGTACAGGGCACACCAGTATGTACAGGGCATGCCGGTATCTACAGGGCATGCCGGTATCTACAGGGCACACCAGTATCTACAGGGCACGTCGGTATCTACAGGGCACGCCGGTATCTACAGGGCACACCGGTATGTACAGGGCACACCGGTATCTACAGGGCACGCCGGTATCTACAGGGCACGCCGGTATGTATAGGGCATGCCAGTATCTACAGGGCACACCGGTATCTACAGGGCATGCCGGTATGTACAGGGCACACCGGTATATACAGGGCATGCTGGTATCTACAGGGCACACCAGTATCTACAGGGGATGCTGGTATCTACAGGGCACCCCAGTATATACAGGGCACGCCAGTATCTACAGGGCACACTGGTATCTACAGGGCATGCTGGTATCTACAGGGCACACAAGTATCTACAGGGCACACCGGTATCTACAGGGCACGCTAGTATCTACAGGGCACACTGGTAGCTATAGGGCACGCCAGTATTTACAGGGCACACCGGTATCTACAGGGCACACCGGTATCTACAGGGCACGCCGGTAGCTATAGGGCACACCGGTATCTACAGGGAACGCCGGTATCTACAGCGCACGCCAGTATCTACAGGGAACGCCAGTATCTACAGGGCACACCAGTATCTACAGGGCACACCAGTATGTACAGGGCATGCCGGTATCTACAGGGCATGCCAGTATCTACAGGGCATACCAGTATCTACAGGGCACACCAGTATGTACAGGGCACGCCAGTATCTACAGGGCACACCAGTATCTACAGGGCACACCAGTATCTACAGGGCACGCCAGTATCTACAGGGCACACCGGTATCTACAGAGCACACCGGTATCTACAGGGCACACCGGTATCTACAGGGCACGCCGGTATCTACAGGGCACACCAGTATCTACAGGGCATGCCGGTATCTACAGGGCACACCAGTATCTACAGGGCACGCTGGTATGTACAGGGCATGCCGGTATCTACAGGGCATGCCGGTATGTACAGGGCACACCGGTATATACAGGGCATGCTGGTAGCTACAGGGCACACCAGTATCTACAGGGGATGCTGGTATCTACAGGGCACACCAGTATGTACAGGGCATGCCAGTATCTACAGGGCACGCCAGTATCTACAGGGCACACTGGTATCTACAGGGCATGCTGGTATCTACAGGGCACACCAGTATCTACAGGGCACACCGGTATCTACAGGGCATGCCAGTATTTACAGGGCACACCAGTATCTACAGGGCACGCCAGTATTTACAGGGCACACTGGTATCTACAGGGCATGCTGGTATCTACAGGGCACACCAGTATCTACAGGGCACACCGGTATCTACAGGGCACACCAGTATCTACAGGGCACACCAGTATCTACAGGGCACCCCTGTATGTACAGGGCACGCCAGTATCTACAGGGCACACCTGTATGTACAGGGCATGCCAGTATCTACAGGGCACGCCAGTATTTACAGGGCATGCCAGTATCTACAGGTCACACCAGTATCTACAGGGCACGCCAGTATCTACAGGGCACGTCAGTATTTACAGGGCACACCAGTATCTACAGGGGACGCCGGTATCTACAGGGCACACCGGTATCTACAGGGCACACCAGTATCTACAGGGCATGCCGGTAGCTATAGGACACACCGGTATCTACAGGGCACGCCAGTATCTACAGGGCATGCCAGTATCTACAGGGCACACCAGTATCTACAGGGCACGCCAGTATTTACAGGGCACGCCAGTATCTACACGGCACACCGGTATCTACAGGGCACACCGGTATTTACAGGGCACGCCAGTATCTACAGGGCACGCCGGTATCTACAGGGCACGCCAGTATCTACAGGGCAAAATGGTATGTACAGGGCACGTTGGTATCTACAGGGCACACCGGTATCTACAGGGCACGCCGGTATCTACAGGGCACGCCAGTATCTACAGGGCACACCGGTATCTACAGGGCACGCTGGTATCTCATGCTGAACGTGAGTGGCTCTAAACTTTATTGCACTGGTACTGGGTGGAATTTAAGTTCAAAGGAAAGGGTCATTTCAACCATCCAGGATGGAGACAGCAGCCCTGGCACGAGCTGGAAGCAGATCCTTGGCCCAGCTGAAGGAGCGTTGGATCCTGGTGTCCCTGGTGTTCTTGCCTTCCTGAACAATATAGAGGTCTGCTTCCACCTCATCACCACGCACCTCACCGTGCTCCTCACCATGCTCCTCACTGTGCTCCTCATTGTGCTCCTCATTGTGCTCCTCACCATGATCCTCATTGTGCTCCTCATTGTGCTCCTCATTGTGCTGCTCATTGTGCTCCTCATTGTGCTCCTCACTGTGCTCCTCACCATGATCCTCATTGTGCTCCTCATTGTGCTCCTCATTGTGCTCCTCACTGTGCTCCTCATTGTGCTCCTCATTGTGCTCCTCATTGTGCTCCTCATTGTGCTCCTCACTGTGCTCCTCATTGTGCTCCTCATTGTGCTCCTCATTGTGCTCCTCATTGTGCTCCTCACCGTGCTCTTCACTGTGCTCCTCATTGTGCTCCTCATTGTGCTCCTCACTGTGCTCCTCATTGTGCTCCTCATTGTGCTCCTCATTGTGTTCCTCATTGTGCTCCTCACCGTGCTCCTCATTGTGCTCCTCACCGTGCTCATCTTCTTACCACCGGATTCATCATCTGTGGCCTGTGAAGCTGCCTCAAGATCCTTATCCTCCAGTGGGTCTCCCCTTGTCAGAGACAGATTGTGGAGAGTGCAGCCTGCAACCACTGTCAGTGACACCCGCTCTGGGGGATATTGTAGTGCCCTCCCTGAAAGGTCCAGGCATTGGAAGTGCATCTCCCGAAGGCCAGTGGTCCTCTCTGTCACTGCCCTTGAGGAGACATGACTCCTATTATAACGCTGCTCTGACTCTGTTCTTTGGTGGCAGGAAGGTGTCATTCGCCACCTTTTCAACAGATAACCCTTGTCACCCAGCAGCCATCCATCCAGCCGGGCTGGAGCACTGAAGAGCCCCGGCACCTGGGAGTGTCTGAGGGTGTAGGTGTCGTGGGAGCTGCCTGGGTACCTTGCACAGACTTGTAGAATCAGCATCCTGTGGTCACACACTATCTGCACGTTCATGGAGTGGAAGCCCTTCCTGTTGGTGAAGGCACCGGGCTCACCTGCTGGCACCTTGATGGCCACATGTGTACAGTCTATAGCACCCTGGACACGGGGGAAGCCAGCAATGGCCGCGAAGCCTCAGGCTCACTCAGCCTGTCTGGCCTCGTCCGTACGGAAATGAATAAAGGTCAGTACCTGCCTGAACAGAGCTTCTGTCACCAGCTTCATACAACTGTGAACAGCTGATTGGGAGACTCCGCAAAGATCCCCCACTGACCCCTGGAAGGTGCCAGAGGCATAGGAGTTGAGGACCACTGTGACCTTCAGGGCCACTGGTATGGGGTGTCCGCCTACACAGTCGGAGCTGATCTCAGGGCCGATGATCTGGCAAATGCAAATCACTGATTCCCTGGAGAAACGGAACCTCCTTCAGCATTGGACCTGAGACATGTTGAGGTAGCTGCTTCACCACCTGTAAACCCTGGCAGCAGGATAGTGGCATCTTCTGCAGCCCCTAGTGCCTTGGACTACCTGCTGGCCCTGCTCCCCTTGTGCCTGCGTCTCTCCTCCCACAGGTCGCTCCCCTGGAAGCTGCATAGGGACACCCGGCCTCCTCTCCCTTCTGCCCCTCTCTTCCTCCTCAGAGGTGGTGCCTCCAGCAGAGACCACAATCCCCACTACCAGAGCCACAGAAGGCTGCCTGGTGCCTGGGTGGGTCCACATGGTCAAAATCCTCCAGGGGCCTTGGAGACACCAGTGAGTCCTGAAATGAAGCCTAGAAATGCTAAGACTGAGGCTCAGAACCGAGACGATGCTGTCAGGTTCAAATAAGCAACGAGCAGCAAACTATCTCCTAAACTCCTCACTGCTCACAATGACAATGCTGCTGACCCTTTTCATCCCGCCCTTGGATAAGGTTTTGTTAAAAGTGGGCTGTCCGCCTGCCCTTTTTGTCCGCACAATGAGTGTAAAATTGCACGGGCAACGTAAAATCAGGATCAATTGCCTTTTTAATGGCTTTAAGTGGCCTTTTAATTGTTGGCAGGTTTGACTCCAACACCAGCGCATGCCCGCTGACCTGGAGATTGCTCACATGCAGGATGATGCTGGAGCACTCGCCTGATGTCATCTTGCGCTATTTCACATCCATTTCGGTCAGGCATGCATCCACCTGCAAGATGTAAAATCCTGGCCCTTGTTTCTTGTAGGGAAGCGATGTCAATGTTCAGCTTACCCAGCTCATGTCATTCACCGCTGTACTGCATGGGTTATTGACCAGCTGCTAGTCATCTGTCAATCTGTGTACATGGTTCTGACATTCCAGCTCATCAGTCAAAGCGTTGATATCCTGCTTGTTGTTTGCTTTGTTTTTCTGATGCAATAGATTCCATCCATTAGTTGAGCAGAGACTCTAAGCTCCAAGCACCCAGTGAAAGCAGATGGATCATGGTGGGTCAATGTCCTAATAATAGGGGGCTGTCTGACCTGAAGTGGGAGGGTGACTGACCAGTGGGACAAGATGGTCTCTCCCACCATTGGAAGCAGCCCGTTCTCTACGCCAGTCGAGTTGGGCTTATCACTTGTAACTATCTCCTATGTCGTGTTAACACTCTGCAGCGAAACTGGAGTGTCTGCTCCAGAGTTCAAGTCTCGGAAAAATGTAAGGACATGCTGGGATGACCAAACATCAGGGTGCCCCTCTTTACTTCCCCAATTGAGAGCAAAGGAATGAAAAGCACTATGTTTAGCACCAGCTTGGTTGGAGCAGTTGTTGGAAAGATGACATATTTAGACATCAATCTGCCTTTGGGCTCCACTCCAGACTTTTTGTCAGGGTTTATTTACTCCCTTAGCTTTCCAAAGCTCCTAAGGTATCTACAAAGCAGTGGAGCTATTCACCCAAAGCTTGGTTCACGAGTGCCAGAGCATGACCACATGCCAGTGGAGCCTGCACCTTGCATGTCTGGGGACCAAACCTGCTCCATGTTCCTCTGAAAGTTTAGCTTGGGGCT
Source organism: Carcharodon carcharias (assembly GCF_017639515.1). NCBI lineage: Eukaryota > Metazoa > Chordata > Chondrichthyes > Lamniformes > Lamnidae > Carcharodon > Carcharodon carcharias. The sequence continues at coordinate 199,928,440 of NC_054471.1, forward strand.
GCAGTTTCCATGTGTAGACCCCAGGAGGCACAGCTGAGGATTTGCCAATGGAGAGGCTGTGTACTGACTGGGAGAGACTTACACATTTGGCTCTTTCTTTCACGTTGCTTCTAGCCAGCCAAGTCAGCTGAAAATGAGAAGGAAACTAACGCACAAAAGCAGAAAGCCTGCTCTCTTCAACCACACATGACACATCATACCTGGCACAAAGGAAGATGGTTGTGGTTGTTGGAGGTCAGTCATCTCAGCTCCAGGACATCGCTGCAGGAGTTCCTCAGGGTAGTGTCCTCGGCCCAACCATCTTCAGCTGCTTCATCAATGACCTTCCTTCCATCATAAGGTCAGAAGTGGGGATGTTCGCTGATAATTGCTCAATGTTCAGCACCATTAGTGACTCCTCAGATACTGAAGCAGTCCATATCCAAATGCATCAAGAGCTAGACAATATCCAGGCTTGGGCTGACAAGTGGCAAGTAACATTCAGGCCACACAAGTGTCAGGCAATGACCATCTCCAACAAGAGAGAAATTAGCCATCACCCCTTGACATTCAATGGCATCACCATCACTGCATCCCTCACTAGCAACATCCTGGAGGCTATCATTGACCAGAAACTGAACTGGACTAGTCATATAAAACACAAACAGAATTACCTGGAAAAACTCAGGAGGTCTGGCAGCATCGGTGGAGAAGAAAAGAGTTGACGTTTCGAGTCCTCATGACCCTTTGACAGAACTTGAGTTCGAGTCCAAGAAAGAGTTGAAATATAAGCTGGTTTAAGGTGTGTGGGGGGGGGGCGGAGAGAGAGAGAGAGAGAGAGAGAAGTGGAGGGGGTTGGTGTGGTTGTAGGGACAAACAAGCAGTGATAGAAGCAGATCATCAAAAGATGTTACCAACAATAGAACAAAAGAACACATAGGTGTTAAAGTTAAAGTTGGTGATATTATCTAAACGAATGTGCTAATTAAGAATGGATGGTAGGGCACTCAAGGTATAGCTCTATTGGGGGTGGGGAGAGCATAAAAGATTTTAAAATATTTAAAAATAATGGAAATAGGTGGGAAAAGAAAAATCTATACAATTTATTGGAAAAAAACAAAAGGAAGGGGGAAGAAACAGAAAGGGGTTGGGGATGGGGGAGGGAGCTCACGACCTAAAGTTGTTGATTTCAATATTCAGTCCGGAAGGCTGTAAAGTGCCTAGTCAGAAGATGAGGTGTTGTTCCTCCAGTTTGCGTTGGGCTTCACTGGAACAATGCAGCAAGCCAAGGACAGACATGTGGGCAAGAGAGCAGGGTGGAGTGTTAAAATGGCAAGCGACAGGGAGGTTTGGGTCATTCTTGCGGACAGACTGCAGGTGTTCTGCAAAGCGGTCGCCCAGTTTACGTTTGGTCTCTCCAATGTAGAGAAGACCACATTGGGAGCAACGAATGCAGTAGACTAAGTTGGGGGAAATGCAAGTGAAATGCTGCTTCACTTGAAAGGAGTGTTTGGGCCCTTGGACGGTGAGGAGAGAGGAAGTGAAGGGGCAGGTGTTGCATCTTTTGCGTGGGCATGCGGTGGTGCCATAGGAGGGGGTTGAGGAGTAGGGGGTGATGGAGGAGTGGACCAGGGTGTCACGGAAGGAGCGATCCCTATGGAATGCCGATAGTGGGGGTGAAGGGAAGATGTGTTTGGTGGTGGCACCATGCTGGAGTTGGCGGAAATGGCGGAGGATGATCCTTTGAATGCGGAGGCTGGTGGGGTGATAAGTGAGGACAAGGGGGACCCTATCATGTTTCTGGGAGGGAGGAGAAGGCGTGAGGGCGGATGCGCGGGAGATGGTCCGGACACGGTTGAGGGCCCTGTCAATGACCGTGGGTGGAAAACCTCGGTTAAGGAGGAAAGAGGACATGTCAGAGGAACTGTTTTTGAAGGTAGCATCATCGGAACAGATGCAACGGAGGCGAAGGAACTGAGAGAATGGGATGGAGTCCTTACAGGAAGCGGGGTGTGAGGAGCTGTAGTCGAGGTAGCTGTGGGAGTCAGTGGGTTTGTAATGGATATTGGTGGACAGTCTATCACCAGAGATTGAGAGAGAGAGGTCAAGGAAGGGAAGGGAAGTGTCAGAGATGGACCACGTGAAAATGATGGAGGGGTGGAGATTGGAAGCGAAATTAATAAATTTTTCCAAGTCCCGACGAGAGCATGAAGCAGCACCGAAGTAATCATCGATGTACCGGAGAAAGAGTTGTGGAAGGAGGCAGGAGTAGGACTGGAACAAGGAATGGTCCACATTCCCCATAAAGAGACAGGCATAGCTGGGGCCCATGCGGGTACCCATAGCCACACCTTTTATTTGGAGGAAGTGAGAGGAGTTGAAGGAGAAATTGTTCAGCATGAGAACAAGTTCAGCCAGTCGGAGGAGAGTAGTGGTGGATGGGGATTGTTCGGGCCTCTGTTCAAGGAAGAAGCTAAGGGCCCTCAGACCATCCTGGTGGGGGATGGAGGTGTAGAGGGATTGGACGTCCATGGTGAAGAGGAAGCGGTTGGGGCCAGGGAACTGGAAATTGTTGATGTGACGTAAGGTGTCAGAGGAATCACGGATGTAGGTGGGAAGGGACTGGACAAGGGGAGAGAGAAGGGAGTCAAGATAACGAGAAATGAGTTCTGTGGGGCAGGAGCAAGCTGAGACGATCGGTCTACTGGGGCAGTTCTGTTTGTGGATTTTGGGTAGGAGGTAGAAGCGGGCCGTCCGAGGTTGGGCGACTATCAGGTTGGAAGCTGTGGGAGGGAGATCCCCAGAGGAGATGAGGTCAGTGACAGTCCTGGAAACAATGGCTTGATGTTCAGTGGTGGGGTCATGGTCCAGGGAGAGGTAGGAGGAAGTGTCTGCGAGTTGACGCTCAGCCTCCGCGAGGTAGAGGTCAGTGCGCCAGACAACAACAGCACCACCCTTGTCAGCAGGTTTGATGACAATGTCAGGGTTGGACCTAAGAGAATGGAGTGCAGTAAGTTCAGAGAGAGACAGGTTAGAATGGGTGAGAGGAGCAGAGAAATTGAGACGACTAATGTCGCGCCAACAGTTCTCAATGAAAAGATCAAGAGAAGGTAAGAATCCAAAGGGAGGGGTCCAGATGGAGGGAGAATATTGGAGGTGGGTGAAAGGATCCATTGAATGGGGAGAGGACTCCTGCCCAAAGAAGTGAGCCCGGAGATGAAGACGGCGGAAGAAGAGTTCAGCATCGTGCCGAGCCCGAAATTCATTGAGGTGAGGGCGTAAGGGTATGAAACTAAGTCCTTTGCTGAGCACTGAACGTTCAGCATCGGAGAGGGGAAGGTCAGGGGGTATAGTGAATACATGGCTGGGGTTGGGATTGGAAGATGGGGTAGGGACGGGGGGACAGGGGTGGAGGGTCCTAGATGGGTGTTGGTGTCGATGAGTTGTTGGAACTTGCGTTCCTTAGCACTTGAGAGAAAGAGAAAAAGTTTCTTGTTGAGGCGTCGGATGAGCCGAAGGATAAAATGAAACTGGGGGCACGCGCAGCTTTGAAAAAGGGTACGGTGGTGCTGCTGGAGGGGGAGGTCGAGTGTGTTCATATGGCGGCGCATGGCACTGAGTGTGGATCTCAGAATGTGACGGGAACAGCAGTCCGAGAAACGTTTTATGTCCCGGAGATACCTGTAATCCTGGGTGGGTTCGAAACATGAGGGGTGGAATTTCAGTTGAAATCCACGTGGGGTAAGTCGGAGACGGAGACAGTCACTGAGAAAGGAGATGTGGCTGTGAAAGTGGGTTTTAGTAAACACCTTGTCAAACACCAGGAGGGAAACGGAAAGCAAGGAAGGTGAGCAAGGCAAAAGAGAGGAACGGAAATCTTGTCGCAGAGAAGAACAGAACTTCTTCAAGGAGGTAGGCATTTCTTGAAGAGCAGTGGCAGTCAATTAAACACAGAGATAAAAACAAAAAAACTGCGGATGCTGGAAATCCAAAACACAAACAGAATTACCTGGAAAAACTCAGGAGGTCTGGCAGCATCGGCGGAGAAGAAAAGAGTTGACGTTTCGAGTCCTCATGACCCTTCAACAGAACTTGAGTTCGAGTCCAAGAAAGAGTTGAAATATAAGCTGGTTCAAGGTGTGTGGGGGGTGCGGAGAGAGAGAGAGAGAGAGAGAAGTGGAGGGGGGTGTGGTTGTAGGGACAAACAAGCAGTGATAGAAGCTGATCATCAAAAGATGTCACCAACAATAGAACAAAAGAACACATAGGTGTTAACGTTGGTGATATTATCTAAATGAATGTGCTAATTAAGAATGGATGGTAGGGCACTCAAGGTATAGCTCTAGTGGGGGTGGGGAGAGCATAAAAGATTTTAAAATATTTAAAAATAATGGAAATAGGTGGGAAAAGAAAAATCTATATAATTTATTGGAAAAAAACGAAAGGAAGGGGGAAACAGAAAGGGGGTGGGGATGGGGAAGGGAGTTCACGACCTAAAGTTGTTGAATTCAATATTCAGTCCGGATGGCTGTAAAGTGCCTAGTCGGAAGATGAGGTGTTGTTCCTTCAGTTTGCGTTGGGCTTCACTGGAACAATGCAGCAAGCCAAGGACAGACATGTGGGCAAGAGAGCAGGGTGGAGTGTTAAAATGGAAAAATCTATATAATTTATTTGAAAAAAACAAAAGAAGGGGGAAGCAGAAAGGGGGTGGGGATGGGGGAGGGAGCTCACGACCTAAAGTTGTTGAATTCAATATTCAGTCCGGAAGGTTGTAAAGTGCCTAGTCGGAAGATAAGGTGTTGTTCCTCCAGTTTGCGTTAGTCATATAAATACTGTGGCTACAAGAACAGGTCAGAGGATAGGAATCCTGAGGCAGGTAATTCACCTCCTGACTCCCCAAAGCCTGTTCACCATCTACAAGGCATAAGTCAGGAGTGTGATGGAATACTCCCCACTTGCCTGGATGAGTGCAGCTCCCACAACACTCAAGAAGCTTCACACCATCCAGGACAAGCAGTCCGCTTGATTGGCACCCCATCCACAAACATTCACTCCCTCCACCACCGACGCACAGTGGCAGCAGTTTGTACCATCTACAAGATGCACCACAGGAACTCACCAAGGCTCCTTCGACAGCACCTTCCAAACCTACAAGCACTACCGTCCTGATGACAAGGGCAGCAGACACATGGGAACACCACCACCTGGAAGTTCCCCTCCAAGTCACTCACCATCCTGATTTGGGAATATATCGCCACTCCTTCACTGTCGCTGGGTCAAAATCCTGGAACTCCCTCCCTAACAGCACTGTGGGTGTACCTACACCACATGGACTGCAGTGGGTTCAAGAAGGCAGCTCACCCACCACCTTCTCTAGGGCAACTAGGTATGGGCAATAAATGCTGGCCCAGCCAGCGACACCCACATCCCACGAATGAATTAAAAAGATTCATGGCCTGAATTTTCAGTTTGGCGGGCGGGCGCCATTGGCGGGCCCAAGAGAGATCGGGAAACAGACCACAGACTTCTCAGCGCTGCCGGGGTTGGGGGCAGGAGGAGGGCAGGTGATGACGTTCCCACAGGCATGGGTGAGCGCTGAGAGAAAGCTCCCTGAAGGCAGAGAGCTGCAGACCCGAAAACCATGAAATAATGTTTTGAAAAATCAGGAAAAAAAATGTCCAAGCATCACAATCAGGCACCTGAACATACAGACGATAAAAATGCTGTCCATAGATTTTTATTTTTATTTTATTTAATAACGGAAACCTCATCCTGCCCTTGGATGAGATTTCATGAAAAATGTGAAGTCCGCCTGGCCAATTAGCCCGTCCACCAACCGTGAGACTGGACTGACCACAATAGATCAGAGACAATTGCCCTGTTCATATCTGCCTGTTGGATATACTTCTTGGACCCCACCCTTTCCTTTTTAATCTCAAATTATTTAGCATATTGCTCCGAGTGTTCATGTACTGGGATATGGGAAAAAAACCTCTCACCAGTTTTTCTCCACTCTCTCCTGAGGGCATTGACTGCTTTTAGATGTATAATCACACCACCATAGATCACTGTTTAGCACTTTGCTCAAGGGGCCATTACTCATATATGAACCTTAGCAATTAGTGCCAGTCAACTATTTGACTGCAGGAGATATCAAAACAAAACCCAGTTTGACCTTACCAGACATCCACACATGAAAACTTCCAGCAAAAGTTTCTATATTTAGTAATCATGAGCAAGAAACCGAATAGAATTGCCCCTCCCTAATCTACTTGGTCAGTTATTACACCCAAAGCACCAAGCTAGGCTGAGATCAGTCAGCAAATCAGCACAGACAGGAATGAAATCTGGGACTTTCCTGGTCTATATAACAGTTCCTCTGTGTATAAGCTTTCAGAACCAGAGGGGAGCTGAAATATCTTCAAGTCTTGGAAATGTGTTACATCACTTGCAGACAGGAGAAAACTTTGATACAGAATGCACCCTCTGAACACCAAAGCTGGAGACCTACACTGCTGGCAGCCAGAGTCTAGACTTTTAATACAGATATACCCGTTCACTGGCTGGTGGGATGATCCTGACTGTGGGATTGGGAGTTTATTGCTACAGCAGTTCTTAGAGTAGGAAACCTGACCAGCTGGTGATTTCTGGCACCCTGCCCTCAGTTAACAATACAATTCCATTTAGGAACGAGCCATCACTAGTCGTGCAACAGCCTAAAGGGAAATGGTGTGTCGGATTGAAACTAAATAACCCCATCAAAAAACTTCTATTCCACAGCTATTAGTTGTTTATTATTAATATTTTTGCTCAGTGTGTGTAATGTGTTTTCTAATGTAACTGAATCCATTAATTATTGACCTTTCATTTCAATTCTATGAATTAGAGAGACCTGCATTTTGCAATGTATTGTAATTATTTGTGTGCTTGTGCAATTCTTTTACTACTTTTCTGTTATTTTATTCTTAATTTAATGATTGCCCCCATAACCATGCCATGAATTATGATTACTTGTTCTATTTGTATTGTCGACACATTTCAGGATTTGCTGCTGTGGTGATTTTTATAAAAAACAATTTTCTATACACAATCTTCTTGGTCATTAAGGTTGTTAATTGCTGCTTAAAATGTATCATATAAAAAATGTCAGAAGTGTATTCAAATACAAATAATTACTCCACATTATCTTGCATGTCTTAAAGTTGACAAAATTTAACACTTTGTACCATTATTTCTGTTGCTCCAAACTAAAGATTAAAGCAATCTTAGTTTTAGCCATTTCAGTTTCAAACATTAACATATGAGGTGTGATTCTGCATTCTTGAAACCTTTGGGCACATGTCTGTAGTGTGGGGATAAATGACACTGAATTTTATGTGACAAAAACTCCACCCTCTGAATATGTTACAAGCACAGGAAACACTTTCCCAGAGCTTGAGCTGGAGCACTAGGAGCCAAGATTGCAAAGTCTAGTGAGGGAATAGTTCTTAGAAGGCTCTAAATTACAATATAAGGAGAAATTGCAGTCTGTCTAATTGTACAGAGTGAAACAGCAGACACATGCAAGCATCAGTGCTCCCTTTTATACTGAACTTCTGGAAGACTGCTGCAGAAAGTATATTTGGGGGAATTCTTGCTTCCTTCAGGAGGTAAGTATTGTACAGAACCAGTGGCCTTTTTCACTCATTCATTCATTGTGCCTAAGCTGCTTGGCACATCTTTCTTGAAAATGACAGTGGCAGCTGAAGATATTGAGGCATCCAGATTGAGGTGTTCCTCTGCTGCTCCTCATCTTTCTCATGGGGGACAGACACCATGAATGTAGAGGATAGAATCCATGCCACAAGTCAGACAATGTTTCTCACCTGCAAATAATATGAGCACCATGGACTCTTGCACACTCATGGAGGCCCCCTGGGATGGATCATGAAGCGATTGTAGCCAGGTACCATCTGAACAGTTGTTTGATGTAAACCTTTCCTCCTCATTGGATCGATATGAAGACCCTTGATGCCTATGTGACCATATACACATCGCTGTCATCATGAAAGCCTGCCCTAATTTCTGATGGAATAGAGAGGTGACAGAAGATGTATCCTAACCTAACAAGAGTGCAGCCCTGCCAGTGAAGGGTTAAGGATTGGATGTGGTAAATCCTGCCATTTCTGTCCTAGGAGTACATGTGGCAAGGAATACGTGGTATAATATAATTCTGTTATTTCTACCTCTGTACACTATCCCTGTCCATTTTAGTGCAGACATTGTGTACAGCTGATGTCCTTGCCACCAGGAAATCCAGAAGTGTTTTTTGGTGACATTGAGCCAGAAGAACAGTTCCCCAATTGATTGTTTGCTATTGTTTCTGCTGTACTTTTCCCTGAAATAGCCCAAAGTGCAAGGTTCCTATTCAGTGACGTGCTGTGTGCTGTCTGCTTTCTGGGTAATTCCTTACACTCTTAGTTCTTATTTGATTCCATTTTATCTCCTCTATTCCAATCTTTCCTCCTACACTTGCACATCAAGGAATGCCAAAAATAATAGTTTGATCATAGGATAGCCATGGTCTCAAATTCCCCAGGAAGATTCCCCTTTAAGAGATAATATGAACTCTTTAAAATCCTCCCAAGCATAGCCCACCCACAGTTTCAGTCCTCTGAAAATAAGGAGACTGAAATTTGTCAAGTTAAAATAACAGACCATACACTGAGATAGCTCCTCTCTATCCAATTACCAAATGGAACCTCACTGAGTTCTAACCTGTTGCCTATATAGTTGATCCATCACTATTGATACTGTAGGGCCTGGGTCTACTTGTTCTCATTCAGCAAACCCTATGTCTGTCCTGAATAGGGGTGAATGAGGAGACAACGGGTTTAAGTCTGCAGGGTCTGACTGCTCCTTTGGGGAGGGGTGAAACATGAATACTGATGCTTGAGCCAGTTTCCAACAACAGTCACTGCTCTTATGGTGATTTTCTGCTGAGGGTGAGCAGGCTCAGATCGCCACTTCAGTGGCTGAATTTTCTGCCCGGTTTTGGATAACAGCAGGGGGGTAATGATTGGAGATGATCAGGGAACCATCCTGTCAGTGTTTCAGCATTGTAGGGATTTCCAACTGGAGGCAATAGCCATTGTTCATGTTTTGGTCCTTATTAGAGGTCAGGTCTGGATTCCAAATAGATGTTATTGGTAGAAAATGTCATCAACCCGGTTTCTCATCATTCACTGTTTAACAATTCAGGGCAACATTAATGTGGCAAAAGAAAGTGATTTAAAATTTTAAGGGCATTCTTCCCCAGTGTAAGAAGTGGCAAAGTAGTAACTCCTGGCAAAAAAAATAATGGGAACTCTTCTGCTCACCCCACCACCCCACCTTTCCCTCGTTCCCTATCTTGTCAGCTCCTGTTCCTTATTTAAACATCTATTGTGAAAATAACCCAACTCATAACCAGAGAACAAGTCCCAGACTGACTAATGGTCAATACAAGTGCAAAATAAGGATATATGTAACCGCCAATTATTAGCTGCCTAACCACTTCACCATTGAACTTTAGTGACCGGCCACAAAAAAGTCTTAAAGGTGAAAGTTTTCTTAAAAAGTGAAGAAATTACAAAATGCAAACAAAATACAAGTTAGAAGGCATTGAAAGTAAATCTGACTCACTCAACTGCTCAACATTTGTGTTTCACTGATACATTTATTTTTTGAATGCCGTTCTAATATTTATTCTTTTATCCTCCGTAATAACGATGAGTAGTAAGAGATTACTGTGGAGGGAATTCAAATACACAGTTGACGTTCAGTTGCTGCTGTGGACTTAGTATTTACTATATTAATGATATCAGAAAACCAAGAATTCTGTTGTAATATTTGACTTAATTCCAGCTGGGTGCTTCACATAAAAAAGGTGCCAAAATTAGATCCTGAGTATTCTGGGCCCCCACCTGCCTGAAAATTAGCAGGATAGAGGTGGGCATGGCCATCTGCTTTGCCAAGTCTCTGTTCCCCCACCACCCCTCAACTTTTTTGCTTCCCTTCTTATTGGGAGCCCAACACAATGCTACCAGACAGGTGACGTAGGCCATCCCATCGAGAGAGGGTTAATGAGATGATCTGCGACATTTTCTGGCACCCTGTCCCAACCTGGACATGGATAGGATCCACAGAATCAGGATAGATCTGCCAAGGGTTTGCAGTGATGAATTAAATATGCCAGTGCCACATTCAAATGGCACTGAGGTGAGATTTTATTACAATGGCCCCTGTACAACACTGCAGAATAAATTCACTCCGCTCTAGGTGGCTTAAGACCTTCTTTGGTTGCTACACGAATGGCCAAAGTAGAGGAGGTGACTGGCTGCTCCCTATGCATTGGAACCTCATAGGGTTGGGGTCTTCGGCAGCCACTGTCCTGAAAGGGGCAGCTACAGACAGCGTCTCCAAATCTGACAACTGCACAACCTGGAAGCAAACCAGCACTGGGGAGAGACTAACAACTGAATCCACAGGGACTGGATTACTGAGAGAAAGTTATATCCCATGGAGTCAATCTGGAAGTTTGCTGATGTTAACTGCATTCACTGGTGAACCATGATTGGCTGCTGGGCACATCCAATCTAAACTTTAACTGTAAAACAGGAAAGGCCAAACCATGGCTTACAAGGGAAATTAGAGATAGTATTAGATGCAAGGAAGAGGCATACAAATTGGCCAGAAAAAACAACAGACCTGAGGATTGGGAGCAGTTTAGAATTCAGCAAAGGAGGACCAAGGGATTGAATAAGAAGGGGAAAATAGACTACGAGAGTAAGCTTGCGGGGAACATAAAAACTGACTGTAAAAGTTTCTATAGGTATGTGAAGAGAAAAAGATTGGTGAAGACAAATGTAGGTCCCTTACAGTCAGAAACAGGGGAATTTATAATGGGGAACAAAGAAATGGCTGACCAACTAAATACATACTTTGGTTCTGTCTTCACAAAGGAGGACACTAATAACATACCAGAAATGTTGAGAAACACAGGGTTTAGTGAGATGGAGGAACTGAAAGAAAACAGTATTAGTAGGGAAATGGTGTTGGGGAAATTGATGGGATTGAAGGCTGATAAATCCCCGGAGCCTGATAATCTACATCCCAGAGTATTTAAGGAAGTGGTTCTAGAAATAGTGGATGCATTGGTGGTCATCTTCCGAGATTCTATAGACTTTGCAACAGTTCCTACAGATTGGAGGGTAGCTAATGTAACCCCACTATTTAAAAAGGGAGGCAGAGAGAAAACAGGGAATTACAGAACAGTCAGCCTGACATCGGTAGTGGGGAAAATTCTAGAGCCCATTATAAAAGATTTAATAGCTGAGCATTTGGAAAACTGGCAGAATCGGACAGAGTCAGCATGGATTTATGAAAGGGAAATCATGCTTGACAAATCTACTGGAATTTTTCAAGGGTGTAACTAGTAGAGTTGATGAGGGGAAGCCAGTGAATGTAGTTTATTTGGACTTTCAGAAGGCTTTTGACAAAGAGATTGGCGTGTAAAATTAAAGCGCATGGAACTGGGGGTAGTGTATTGAGATGGATAGAAAACTGGTTGGCAGACAGAAAACAAAGAGTAGGAATAAACGGGTCTTTTTCCAAATGGCAGGCAGTGACTAGTGGGATATTCACAATATAGTTATTCACAATATATATTAATGATTTAGATGAGGGAATTAAATGTAATATCTCCAAATTTGCAGATGACACAAAGCTGGGTGGGAGGGTGAGCTGTGAGGAGGATGCAGAGATGCTTCAGTGTGATTTGGACAAGCTGAGTGAGTGGGCAAATGCATGGCAGATGCAGTATAATGTGGATAAATGTGAGGTTATCCATTTTGGTAGCAAAAACAGGAAGGCAGATTATTATCTGAATGGCCATAAATTGAGAGAGGGGAATGTGCAACGACACCTGGGTATCCTTGTACACCAGTCGCTGAAGGTAAGCATGCAGGTGCAGCAGGCGGTAAAGAAAGCAAATGGTATGTTGGCCTTCATTGCCAGAGGATTCGAGTACAGGAACAGGGATGTCTTGCTGCAATTATACAGGGCCTTGGTGAGACCAAACCTGGAATATTATGTGCAGTTTTGGTGTCCTTTTCTGAGGAAGGATGTTCTTGCTATAGAGGGAGTGCAGCAAAGGTTTACCAGACTGATTCCTGGAATGGCGGGATTGACGTATGAGGAGAGATTGAGTCGATTAGGATTATATTTACTGGAGTTCAGAAGAATGAGGGGGGTTCTCTTAGAAACCTATAAAATTCTAACAGGCCTAGACAGGGTAGATGCAGGAAGGAAGTTCCTGATGGTGGGGGAGTCCAGAACCAGGGTCACAGTCTGAGGATATGGGGTAGACCATTTAGGACTGAGATGAGGAGAAATTTCTTCACCCAGAGAGTGGTGAGCCTGTGGAACTCGCTACCACAGAAAGTAGTTGAGATCAAGAAGGAGTTAGATATAGCTCTTGGGGCAAAAGGGATCAAAGGATATGGGGAGAAAGCAGGAGCAGGCTATTGAGTTGGATGATCAGCCATGATCATAATGAATGGTGGATCAGGCTCGAAGGGCTGAATGGCCTACTCCTGCTCCTGGTTTCTATGTTTCTATCTCCATCCCCACTGAATTGAATACTGGTAGTCAATGCCTCATGACAGCATTATGAGCTTCCAGTATGAAACAGACATTTCTGCAAAGATCTCACTAATGGTGGCCTCCATGGAAAGTTGCACTGGTGAAAAACCTTCCCTGGTCATGCTTCATAGGTTGATGACAAGCTCCTGCTGCAGCCAGTTAAAGCACATTTTGGAAAATATCTTGTGGGTTCCTTTCATAAATAAGATTGTAGTCGTTTCACTGCACAGGCAGTGTGCTTAGTCATGGCTACATTAGATTCAGGAATTTGGGTTTGCATATTTATCCTTACGTAAACCTGGTTCCACAATCTGTTCTTTCTCTCCATCTCCTTCACCTGGGCCACTGTATGGTCCAGTGTGCTGAGTACCTCTTTCTTATAGCGGAGAGGAGGGCTTAACACCGCGTAGAACTTCATAAATCCCTCAGGGTCTGCAGTGAGGCCAATGGTTGGCTGAAAGTGTGAGTTCTTGCACTTTCAGCAACACTAACTTGAATCGGAATACCCTGGGCCTGACGACAGGGGGAGTGATGCAATGTTACCTCCCCCAGAGAGTATTTTATCTTCACACTCTGATAACAGATCAAGGTTTGGTAGTATTTCCATTCTAATTGCTGCTTTGGTGCAAAGTAAAACCACTTTGTACCAATGCTAGGGTCATGCACTTGTTTGACTTTTAGCCAATTTCAATCCTATGATAAAGTGATTGTAACACATGTGGGACAACATGTTGTATTGATTTTAATTTTCTTTCTAACAAACAAATTTCTATCCTCATTAAATATTTTGGATAGGTGTTTACTGGGGTTAATTTTGAAGTTGGTGATGTCAACCGAGGGGAGGGGGGTGGGGGAAGGGGGGCAAAGTAATTTTAAGGCATCCCAATCCAACTATCAGATTCGACAAAGGAAAGCTGCTGACCTGAAGGTATGTCACAGAGAGTGGGTGCCTGGGTGACAAGGTCTCTGGAGGAATACTCCTGCTCCAAGACTTAGCTTTGCTGGACATCTTCTCCTCCATCCCCCAATGGATATGGTCATTTTCCCAGTCATGTCATATGATCTCAATTTCCACACGAAATAGGGCCCATAGCCTGAATCAGGCAGGCACTTTAGATGCCGGTGATAGATCCCATTTTAAATGCTGCCAGCTGCATTACCAGTGTTAATGGGCTGATAAGCCTACAGACCTCATTTTGAGGCTGTCGCTGCTCCACTAATGCCTGATGAGGGCATTCAAAAGCAACCTAATATGTAGTACGTCCTTTGCAAACCCAAATTCAAATAAAAATCAATGTACTCATTTGTAGAGACGGCTTCTATCTCAACGTATCCCTGCTGTGTCTCCTTAATAAGAGCGAAAAATCAGATCACATCTTGCTTAGCAATTATGTTCCTGATTTAGACTGGCAAGGTCCCACATGAGGATGGTGGTGCTTGAAGGAAGAGTAGAAATGGCATGTTTGGTGTTAATCTTATTTTATGTTGATGCCAGGGACAGTGAGCATTTAGATCTTTGTGTGCCTCAAAGTTACATAAAAATAAATAAAATTTCAAGCACATGATATATAAGTTAACAGAAACAAATTTCCTAGCTCAGCCTTAATTCACTTTCAATCAGCGGAGCCACAGACGTGTATTTGGACTGGTTGATACCCAACTCCTGCCTATCCTGAATCATTTTCTCCAGTGATAAGGCCACATCAGGAAACACAGCTGGGGGAGGAAGGAACTGGTGTTCAGATCAAGTGAAAAAAAACCCCAGGGCTTCAGGAAGTTCAGTTCGATAGGAACTGATGGAAGTTGTGTTTTTTTTTATTTTTTGCTTTCTTGTTGCTTACATATTCAAATAGAATGAAAGAATACAATCCTGGCAAAATGCATACAAATCCACTCCTTGTGCGTCTCAGGAGGCATTATTGTAATTCCAATTCAATATTTTCAATCTTTTCATCGGCTTTCTGAGAAAACTGCAGCTGCTTCCATTTTTAATTTAACAAGTGCAGCAGCCATTGTTGTAATTGTAAAGCTTATTTAAACACCACAGATCCTGCATCCTATTTGTCTTTGCTGAACCTAAGTTTTGTGATGACAAGTATTAATATGCTAATATATGAGACCTGGGTGCCCTCATTCACCAGTCGCTGAAGGTAAGCATGCAGGTGCAGCAGGCGGTAAAGAAGGCAAATGGTATGTTGGTCTTCATTGCCAGAGGATTCGAGTACAGGAGCAGGGATGTCTTGTTGCAATTATACAGGGCCTTGGTGAGACCATACCTGGAATATTGTGCGCAGTTTTGGTCTCCTTATCTGAGGAAGGATGTTCTCACTATAGAGGGAGTGCAGCGAAGGTTTACCTGACTGATTCCTGGGATGGCGGGACTGACATATGAGGAGAGATTGAGTCGGTTAGGATTATATTCGCTGGAGTTCAGAGACCTATAAAATTCTAACAGGATTAGACAGGGTAGATGCAGGAAGGATGTTCCTGAAGGTGGGCAAGTCCAGAACCAGGGGTCACAGTCTGAGGATATGGGGTAGACCATTTAGGACTGAGATGAGGAGCGATTTCTTCACCCAGAGAGAGGTGAGCCTGTGGAATTCGTTACCACAGAAAGTAGTTGAGGCTAAAATATTGTATCTTTTCAAGAAGGAGTTAGATATAGCTCTTGGGGTGAAAGGGATGAAAGGATCTGGGGAGAAAGCGGGAGCAGGCTATTGAGTTGGATGATCATAATGAATGGCGGAGCAGGCTCGAAGGGCTGAATGGCCTTATCCTGCTCCTAGTTTTAATGTTTCTATGTAATATCACTTGTGTAGAAATGAACTCCGTCAAAAACTCTGCATTGTGAATATTAGAACTGATGGGTAGCTTGCCTGTTTTTGCAAGCAGTTTTCATTTTTGTGAACTTCTCCAAGGTCTCTACCTCTGATAGGAGATATTTTCCAAGTGACTTACCCTTCAAGTTTCCTACTTCCATGTAGGAAATCACCTTACCCCATTGGTATGAACTTATGTGAACATAAATTTTTTTTCATTTTTTTATTAATCACCCTGCAAGTAAACCAATCATGAGCATTTTGAGAACCAATGTGATATATTTTGGTTGAATAGCATATCAGATTCTGTGGCACATCATATTCTTAAAAGCCAAAAAGAAAGCCAACTGTGCATGTTATTACAAATTAACTGTTAAACAAAAAGACAATTGAAAATATGGAAGTAGATTTTCCAATCAGTTTGCTCTAAATTTTAGGTGGGGATCAGGTGAACCTGATTGGAAAGTTGAGCAGAAATTTATAACGTTAGGACCTGTACCCACTTTATATCCACATCTATTTCCATCTTAAAGCATGGATAGCAACCTGCATCAGGGATGTGTTTTACTTAACTATCAAAATGTGGGTGGGGCTGTCCTACATGTCACTCCCGAGGTTCTGTGCATGCAGGATGGCCAGTCATGGTTTATTCTTATTTGACATGAGCCTCTAAGGATGCTAGGTAGTGGTATGTAAATGACAAAGAAAAGGAAGAGTTGAATTTAAATAGCACCTTTCACAACCACTGGACATCTCAAAGCACTTTGCAGTCAGTGATATACCTCTGAAGTGTAGTCATGGTTGTAATGCAGGAAAAATGGCAGGCTAGTTTGCACACAGCAAAATCCCACACAGAGCAATGTTTTTGTGATATTTTTGAGGGATAAATATTGGCCAGGACATCAGAGATACTCCCATACACTTTTTTGAAATAATGCCATGGATTGTTTTACCTTCATCAGAGCAGGCAGATGAAGTCTTGGTTTAAGTCTTCATATGAAATACAGCACCTCCAACAGTGCAGTACTCCCGCAGTACTGCATTGGACTATCATCTTTGACTTTTGTGCTGAAGCCCTGGAGTGAGCTCAGGAGTGAGTATACAGAATTTCATTTAAAAGGCATGGTAATGTTAAGTAAGTATTTTGATTGCTTTTCTTCATTTAAGATAAAAACTTTCTTGACATTTAAGCTCCCATTTTAAATCAGGACGCAAACTGGGCAGGCAGAAAATCCCCTGACATCGTCGGCATAAAGCCTGGACAATCCTAACTCTCAGGCGTTTTCCATTTGACTGTTGAGCTCTCTTCCAATCCAGTCAGGAGTCAGGCAGCTCACCCACCTGCAATACATGGCACGGCTCCTGTGGCTTATTTAAAGCAGGGGTGCATATCTTAAAGCAAAATTGCACCCTCTAGTGAGAAAGCTTTTTCTGATACTCATTGCATTTTAATGAGGTCTCTGTTTGTCTGTGATGAGTTTCTTTCCCAGGCAGTTAGAATGATGGTGGTGGAACACACTGGAAAGACCCTGCCCACCATTTTAACCAACAACCCGATTCATTCCCACCTGATGGACAGCTTGGTCTAAATTGGGTTTTAGGTTCCCATGAAGCCTTATGACAATGGCACAGCGTTTTTTCAGCCCCAAGCATTCTTAAAGAAAGAAGCTACATTAATTTAGAATCTTTCACATCCTCAGGATATTGATATTGATGTCGTGACTATGAACACTTTGGGTGGAATTTTCTACTCCCGCCAGCAACGGGAATTGTGACAGCCAGATACAGTTAATTTGGCAGGAGGCAAAAAATCTGTTTCCTAACGGCAGAATAATCTGTCCGAATTCTGTTCTCTCGATTTTCAATGTTGGTTAAAGGTAGGTCAAGTTTCCTGACAAGCAATGTCGGGAACCCTATTTGCATTCATTAGCATCTCATGCATGCTCTTTAAAAGGCCATCTCTCTGGAATTGAGTTTGTCCTCCAAATTAAGTTACCCGCCAGGGAGCATTTAGAAGTGGCGTGTACTTGGCGAGCTTCACCTCTTACACGAGCTTCAGGTCGTAGATGTTGCTTTCTCCTTCTTTGGGACCTTGCATAACTTCACTCGAGTGCCATTAGCAAACGCTGTGCCAAAGCTGGACAAGGGAAGTGGACAAAGGCTGGAAGGGTGGGGGTAGGATGGAAGGATACAGCAAAGGCTGGAAACGGGAGGCAGGCTTAGGGGGGAAGGTGTGGGGAGATTGTGAGGGCCCTGATACTTCAAAGGCTATGGGCCCTGACAATATTCCGGCAATAGTACTGAAGACTTGTGCTCCAGAACTTGCCGCGCCCCTAGCCAAGCTGTTCCAGTACAGCTACAACACTGGCATCTACCCGGCTATGTGGAAAATTGCCCAGGTATGTCCTGTACACAAAAAGCAGAACAAATCCAACCCGGCCAATTACCGCCCCATCAGTCTACTCTTGACTGTAAAGTAATGGAAGGGGTCATCAACAGTGCTATCAAGTGGCACTTGCTTAGCAATAACCTGCTCACCGATGCCCAGTTTGGGTTCCTCAAGGGCCACTCAGCTCCTGACCTCATTACAGCCTTGGTTCAAACATGGACAAAAGAGCTGAACTCCTAAGGTGAGGTGAGAGTGACTGCCCTTGACATCAAGGCAGCATTTGACTGAGTGTAGCATCAAGGAGCCCTAGCAAAATTATATGTGGTTGTTGGAGGTCAGTCATCTCAGCTCCAGGACATCACTGCAGGAGTTCCTCAGGGTAGTGTCCTCGGCCCAACCATCTTCAGCTGCTTCATCAATGACCTTCCTTCCATCATAAGGATCAGAAGTGGGAATGTTCACTGATGATTGCACAACATTCAGCACCATTCGTGACTCCTCAGATACTGAAGCAGTCCATGTCCAAATGCAGCAAGACCTGAACAATATCCAGGCTTGGGCTGACAAGTGGCAAGTAACATTCATGCCACACAAGTGTCAGGCAATGACCATCTCCAACAAGAGAGAATCCAACCATCGCCCCTTGATGTTTAATGGTATTACCATCACTGAATCCCCCACTATCAACATCCTGGGGGTTACCATTGACCAGAAACTGAACTGGACTGACCATATAAATACTGTAGCTACAAGAGCAGGTCAGAGGCTGGGAATCATGCGATGAGTAACTTTCCTCCTGACTCCCCAAAGCCTGTCCACCATCTACAAGGAACAAGTCAGGAGTGTGATGGAATACTCTCCACTTGCCTGGATGAGTGCAGCTCCTACAACACCAAAGAAGCTGGACACCATCCAGGACAAAGCAGCCCACTTGATTGGCACCACATCCACAAACATTCACTCCCTCCACCATCGATGCACAGTAGCAGCAGTGTGTACCATCTGCAAGATGCACTGCAGGAATTCACCAAGGCTCCTTTGACAGCACCTTCCAAGCCAACAACCACTACTACCTAGAATTCAAGGGCAGCAGATAGATGGGAACACCACCTCGAAGTCACTCACTATCCTGACTTGGAAATATATCACCGTTCCTTCACTGTTGCTGAGTCAAAATCCTGGAACTCCCTCCCTAACAGCACTGTGGGTGTACCTAAACTACATCAGTTCATGCAGCGGTTCAGGAAGGCAGCTCACCACCACCTTCTCAAGGGCAATTCGGGATGGGTGATAAATGCTGGCCCAGCCAGCGAAGCCCACATCCCATGAATGAAGTTTTAAAAATTTGTCAGGGGAGTTAGGAGGTGGTGAGAGTGTCTGTGGAGTGGGAGGCAGAGGGGTTGGGGGGAGGTGTCATAGAGGGTGGCATCAGTGGTGTTGACGATGGGGTCCTGTTGGGTGAAATCAGAATACTGGCAATAGGAGGGAACAAAGATCTGCGAGAGGCTCTATGCATATGATTCTCATCCACCCTAGTCAAAGAGCAGTGCTTTTATATGGTATTCATGTATGAACGGGAGGAACAGCCATTTCTAGTCGTCCAGGATGTTCTTTACCTGGAAGGGGTAGGGTGGAGATGCCATGTCTAGACAGAGGCCAGTTGAAGGGCTTAGCACCGGTCTCCTGGCTTTGAAATGGAGGAAAACCTGGAAAGGAAATGTGTACTTAATAGATTGCTTCAATTTATTCACACATCCATTGAAGTGTTGATGATGCAGGCTGCAGGCAACCCTGCCTTGGTAATGGCTCTCATCGAGATGGGGAGTTGGAGGGCCCTTCGCCAGTTGGCACAGGGCCAGAAGGAACATGGGCCTGGGCAGCAAGTGGCAGCAGGGCCTCAAGAAGGTCAAGAGGCTGACAAACATGGACCTCTGCAATGGTGAGCATTGGCCTGACTATGGATGTGTCGCCAACAGTGCTCTTTTCTAGAGATGAGCAGAAGGCAATGCCAGAGGTGCCCCCAAATATCTTGGGATGTGGTTGCTCACATCTGCCAACTTCTCCAATACAAGCTGCAGCAAGGATTCTGGGTGAATAATCCGGAGCTCCTGTCCTGCACTAAGTGAATGTCAGTCCATTTAAATATGGCACCAGGAAGTTTGATACCGTGAGGTAATGGCTGGTGGGTGACTTTCTGCCTGCCCCACCACAAAATTCGACGAGCTCCTGGCAGATGCATAATTAATAAGCTCAAAAGCAGAAGATGATATATATTCACCCGCCCTGCTGCACAATGGGAATCACACTGACTATCCCACCTGCCACTGGACTTAGCACCCACAATCAAAAATGTTGCCCTTTCTGCTTTTCTTCTTACTGAGCTTAAAAGGACATTAAGAACCAATCTCATTGTTTGGAGATGGATATCACAAGAAGGATATCAGTGAACAGTTTCTTTTATTATTAAAATCCAGAAGCTAGCTCATAAATGATCACATTTATTCCAATCAAATTGAATTCAAAACTTCTAGGGTGCTCATTCAGCACCATGATCTAGACGACTGTAAACACTTTGAGCCCTTGTATCTTGGGGAACTTAAGCAGTTGGTGAAAGTTCTGTTGTTTCTGCTGTTCATGAAATCGAGATCTTGCCTGTGGGTCAGAACTTCAGTTGTCTATTTATTGCAATTGACAACAGTCATTGGCCCCTGTAGTGTCTCCTATGGTAGCTGGTCACAGGTCTCCTGTTGAACCTGGGTGGGCAAATTTAACTCTTCCTGATTCGGTGGGAATGGTGCAGGATGGGGATTAAAATGGCGTGAGGATGGGTCATTCATGAGCATTCTGTTGCATCCAGATAACATCAGGACACACACATCATTTTAGCTGTGAGCCTGTTTAAAACACTTAAGGCTTTCAACCCAGCAGTTAAAAACTGATGGCAGCAAGGATCCTGGCCAGAATAAGCCCATGTAAATAGCTTCAAACTTTTTTTTTGGCTGCCCATTGTTGGCCAGGAGGAGCACTCTTTTTCATCCTGGGCACAAAGAATACCTTAGGCCTCTTCTGACTGGGATTCCCTCTCTCTCTTTGTGAACTTGATTCCCTTCCAAAACCTTCATACTTTAACAGGAATGGTTTCTGTGTAGTCTAATTCACCTCCATGAATTTCAGATCCTGTCACCATTCCCTTCAGCTTCAGTTGGTAGTCAGTGTTGGAGCAAGTTAATGAGAATGGGAGTTAAAACCTCCAGGGCTTCAGGATCCCAGGGCTGGACATTTTGTCGCCTAGCGCAGTCTCACATTTCTGATTCCTGCCTCGAGTTAAATTCACCCCATACTTCTCTGAGTTATTATCTCATTGTAGTAAACCTGTGGGCAGGGTAGCTTGTTCTGAAAATGGTGCACTTGCTATGCTGTGTGCAAGTCAAGGGAGCAGATGACATCGAACAATCGGTGGACCGGTAGGTAATTAGCCATAGTCACTGCACCCATGCTGTGGTGATGAAACCTTACATGTTCTCCATTTGTGTCAATGCTGTTCTTGTGTAACTAATTCAAAAATTTCAATGTTAATTGAGAACTTTATTTTAATTTTTATTCCTCTCCCTACCTCATGAGTTTCTCATGATTTACCTTTCACTGGGGGCATGTTGACATTTGGCAATAGTGGAAAATGTGTGATATCAGCTCAGTTGTCCTCTAAACACCTCTCCCATGTTTTGTTTCCAAGGAAACTAAAATCGGACAAGGTGCATAAGCCAATATCATACATTTTATATTATCGGGAGAAGTCAAACATACCCCCATGAGGTTTTAACAAGTGCATTATTTGGCTACTTTCTTTAAGAATTCATAATGTTTCAAACATTGTAATAATGAGTACACTTCAAAAGTACTTTATTGCTTTGGGATGCCGTGTAGCCACAAAAGGCGCTTTATAAATGCAAGTCTTTCTTTCTTTAACATATTTTTATATTAGTGCAAGGCTCGGAGAAGATACATCCACCTTTTACTGGTTATGTTCACATCTACTTTTTCAATAAATTAAAAACCCAGAAGACAAAATGTCCTGCGAGTCAATTCTATTTCTCAAACTGCATCTCTATTATTTCATTTAAGTTATCAAGTTTCTTTCAAATAAGCGTCACACATCAACGTATGACACTGCCATGGCTTTGTATACTTAGACATATCTTAAACAAACATACTGTGCATTCCATCAAATGCCAGAGAAACATCAAGCTTATTAGAGAAGTGATTTTTGAGATGACTCAACGTTATTGTCAACTCTTCATCCTAAGTACCCTAGAGAGAGAAAACATTGTGACCAACATAAAGTAAATTAATCTTTTTGAATTAGTGCCTGTCAGACGTGTTCTAAAATTGCATACACTTTAACAATAATACACCATGACTCAACAACTACACACTGTATGCTACAATTTTCGTTTCACAATATCCGAGGTATGTTATAACTGATGAACTAAATAACATGTCCTTTCATGAGTACAGACCCAGCAAAATTCATGAGGGAAGTTTGGATTATTTTCTCTGCAAAATATGGTACATAGATACACTAAACTTTCATGAAGACAATTAGATATTACATCAATTAACATCTTTAAAAAGGATGAAGATTGTAAGCATATGGTTCATTTTGTATGAAACACTGCACTGGAAACACTACAGGCACCATGAAAATGTCACCTATTGAAAGGGAGCAACTGGGGTTGAATAATACAGACTGTCTTACATTGATATAGTGGAATATCGAATGAATACCTTTTGAGGACAGGTAGGCCTTTCGGATCTTTTTGTGGAAAATTTACCTTTCTCCGATTCGTTACATTGGGAAATTGCATGTGATCTACTGGGAGGCGTTGTTTGATGGACAGAATGGCCTTCCTCGTTGCATATTTTATGTTTCAATGTTGTAATGAGATTTGTTCTCAGGCTGCTCAGATTACAGTACAAATGCTTCAATTGAGAAATGTCAGGCTGTTCTGCAAGTTAACACAAATTTTGGGCTTTGAAACAATTTTAAAAATGTTATCTCCAACATTAGATGTGATTTCACGACTGGACAATACTTACTAAACAAACCTGACTGTGTGAAGAAGTACACTAACAACCCATTTAAGGTTATCAGTTGGGAATATTTGTGGCTCACTTACGCTACAAGTATTCACACTCAGGGCCCTGTCCTGTGCAAACAAAAAGAACATGTCCTCGAATTGTGCTTTTTTCAACTAATCAAAATCTTGGGGCCAGCCTTTCCCTGGCTCATTCTCCATAACAATGCCTTGACCAATCTGAGAGGACTTGCCTGGTTTGAATTTAAACAAAACTTTGGCAGTTAACTGTTTCCTGGTGCATTCTCTATGCCACAGCTCCACCAATCAGAGCCCACTTGCCAATCAATCAGCACCCTCTTCTCATGCTATATATATATCGTTGTTCTCTTTGAGATTTGGCATTCTTGCATCTGTCCTGATGAGTGCAAGATGAAAAGCTTCAACAGTCTCTTTATTGAGCAATACTCAATATTATCTCTATTTTATTTCTTTTAATCATTTATTGAAATTGAAATTCTTTGAATTAATGATTCATGATGTGAAATTTAGGTTTGGAGAGATTTATTCAATTTAGGAAGGCTTATTTTTCCAAAATAAAACTATTAACAATATATCCAATAAAATGAAAACAGACATATAATATAAAAGAGAGAATATATTGTTACAGTTTAGAAAAATGCAAATTAATATAAATATTCCAAACCCTCAACTGCTGCAGTTACCTGGCCTGCCAAAATTGCAGATTAGAAAGTCTCAGGAGCACTTCCACAATTTTCCAATCTAGTTTTCTGTTGGGCCTTGTCTCTGAAAATGGACAAAGGCTTTGGCTGGGATATTCCATGGTGCAATCTGTTTCACAACAGCATGAAACCAGTTTGCAATGACCCGCGTTTCCCACCTTCAGATGTCGGGAACCTCATGAACCTCATTATAATACGGCAGCATTTCATTATAAGGCCAGCCAGCGGGATTCAACCCCCCACCAAACCACCCCACCACCCCTTACTGGATCACCCTCCACCCACGTCCACATGAAAACAGACTGATGTGTTTCACAACGGCACAAAAGCGACGTGCACCTGCTGAGCTGCACTTCACTCAGGACTTCGAGGTTTGTTTGCTGACCTTGCTTCAGGCAGCACTCACAGTCATCAGCGCCAGGGTTCACAGGCAGCACCACATCACTTTTAGGGGGGTTCACAGTTCTCTGCCTACCAGATCAGCCATATGTGGGTGGCTTTTCAATGGCTACAGGACAAGGTCTTGCCTGGGGTAGGAGGAGAATTGGCCTCAGGCAATGGAAGAGGCTGCAGGACAAGAGCTGTACTGGGGAAGGAGGGTCTCCCCTGGTGTGTGTGAGGGCCACATGTTGATCTGTGCAAATGGCCTCAAGATGGTGAGGGCTGAGAAGGCAGCCTCCTGAGGGGATGAGGCCAGATGGGCATATGAGGGTATGTGTGCGAATGGGTGGTGATGTCGCTTGAACTGGCAGTGAGTGAGATGTCAATGAATGTGTGTTGGTGAGATGGTTGGAGAGCGATGAGATGGTTGCCATACCCTGGCTGCATGGATGAGATCATTCATCTTCCATCTGCAGATGGTCAACCTCTTCTGTGCAGCATTGGCACTGACCACCGCTGCCACCACCTACCATGCTGGATTGGTGATACTGCTGCCCATCCTGCGGCCAGAATGGTTGTAGAGAACATTCCGGTGGGCCTCCATGGCATCCAAATGGCGTTCCAGTGATGTGTCAATATACCTGGGGCCTGCAGCCTTTTTGCCTTTCATGGACATCTCCCCTGCAGTAGTCCTGGGCTGGAAGCACTGAGATGTGTGCGCACGGCTGGACTTTAAATATGGTGCCCGGCTTGATGAAGCAGCGAGTTGATGGTGTGACGGGTGAATGAGAGCTCACCCAGGAATGCATAAGTAATGCAGCAGGTTTGGGACAGTACAGAGTGAAAACCCGCCATCACAGCTGGCAGGTAAAACATCATCCGACCCGCCCGCTATCGCACTTAATGCAAATATGGGATGATCCTGCCCTTTGAAAATTGAACCACATTCTTGATTTTTAGTGACATTGCTGTAGAGTTAATCAGAGCAAACTCTGCTTCAATTATTTTTTTAAACTGTCAAAACAAATGTTCCAGCAGTTTTCCACTGTACTGTTGCATTTCCACATGTAAGAGGGTTGAAGAAAAGCGGGTTTACACTTTTATGCTATTATTGGACTAAATTTGAACCCAACAAAAATAGGAAATTTGAACTTTAAAATTCCACACAACAATTAGCACCGCTGAGTTCTGAGTTGCATCCAGAGTCACTCTGCAGAGTGGAACCCTTCAAAGTTCTGTGGGTCATCTCGTTTACATAACTATTGAGGAATATTCCATGTCAGATGGGAGCGCTGGTCTGGAGATGCTGTAGATTAGCGTACAGCATTTAAACAGCCAGGTTTATCCAAAGATTGCAGCCATAGGCTGGGGAGCAACAGGTAAGTAGGAATGTGTTTAGGTCACTGCAGTAACTTTAGGGTAGCTTCACTGGAAGAGATGATGTGTGATTTTTCACACTTTTTACCTGGTGCAGACAGCCAAATAAAATTTCAAGGCCATTGCAAGGGTGAACAGATAAAGAGATAACAATATTAGTGAAGCTGATCTCCAAACCTACATTGAGGACATTGAGCAAGAGGAAGACAGTGCTGGATCCTCAAGGAAGGAAACCATAAAACAATGTCTCTCAAGCCATGTGGAAAGAGGTGGCATTGGCTGAGTTCCAACTCTTTTAGCACAAGTATTGTAGGTCAGAGCCACAAGAAGTTCAATGATCTGACCAAAGCAGGAAGGGTGACATACCTGCCACTTCTTCATTCCTTTGTTAGACATGCTGAGCACTTCTCCCTTTAAAATTAAAAGCCCTTCATATCGTGCGCTAAATTCTACAGCATAGGTATCCACCTCCCCTAACAGCAATGGCCTGGAAGTAGATCCTTATCCCTTAGAAACATAGAACCATAGAAAAGTTACAGCACAGAAGGAGGCCATTGATCCCATCTTGTCCATGCCAGCCCGAGGACACCCAGGTACTATTTCTAATCCCACCTTCCTGCACTCGGCCCATAGCCCTGCAGCTTACAGCACTTAAGGTGCAGATCCAGGTACTTTTTAAAAGAGTTTAGAGTTTCTGCCTCCACCACCAACTTGGGCAGCGAATTCCAGACACCCACTACCCTCTGCGTAAAAAAGTTCTTCCTCATGTCCCCCTACACCTTCTGCCACTTATCTTGAATCTATGTCCCCTGCTTCTAGAATTCTCCACCAAGGGAAACAATTTTATCCTGTCCACTCTATCTATTCCCCCCATAATTTTGTACACTTCAATCACTTCACCTTTCAGCCTTCTCTGTTCTAAGGAAAATAACCCCAACCTATCAATCTCTCCTCATAGCTATTCTTTTCTAACCCTGGCAACATTCTTGTAAACCTCCTCTGCACTCTCTCCAGAGCTATTACATCCTTCCTGTAATGTGGTGACCAGAACTGCACACAATACTCCAGTTGTGACCTCATCAGTGTTTTATACAATTCCAACATTATATCCTTACTTTTATACTCTATACCTCTGCCAGTGAAGGAGAGCATTCCATATGCCTTCTTTACAACCTTGTCTACTTGAACTGCTGCCTTCAGGGACCTGTGTACTTGTACGCCAAGATCTCTCATTTCATCTACCCCTCTTAGTATATTCCCATTTATTGTGTAATCCCTGTAACTGTTTGACCTCCCTAAATGTATGGCCTCACATTTCTCCATGTTAAAATCCATCTGCCACTTTACCGCCCACTCCACCAACCCATCTATATCATTTTGGAGATTATGGCCATCCTCTACACTATCCACTACTCGGCCAATCTTTGTGTCATCTGCAAATTTCCCAATCATGCCCCCCACATTCACATCCAAATCATTAATATATAACACAAACAGCAAGGGTCCCAACACTGAGCCCTGTGGAACACCAATTGAGACAACTTTCCATTCTCAAGGGCATCCATCAACCATTACCCTTTGTTTCCTGTTACAAAGCCAACCTTTAATCCAGTTTGTCACATTATCCTGAATCTCATGGGCTTTTACTTTCCAGACCAATCTGTCATGTGGGACATTGTCAAATGCCTTGCTAAAATCCATGTACACAACATCCACTGCACTACCTTCATCAACCCTTCTTGTCACTTCCTCAAAGAATTCAATCAAATTTGAGAGCAAGACCTTCCTTTAACAAATCCATGCTGACCATCTCTGACTAGTCCATGCCTTTCTACATGACAGTTAACCCTATCTTTCAGGATTTATTCTACTAATTTGCTCCCCACCGATGTAAGACTAACTGGCCTATAATTGTTTGGCATTTCCTTTGATCCCTTTTTAAACAGTGGAACTGCATTTACATTTCTCCAGTCCTCCGGTACCTCCCCTATATCTAGTGAAGATTGGAAAATCATCCTCAGAGCATCTGCTATCTCCTCCCTGACTTCATTCAGCAGCCTCGAAGACAATCCATCTGGCCCTGGTGACTTATCAACTTGCAAGGATTTCGAGTACTTCCTCTCTCTTTATGACTATCCTGTCCAATATCTCGCAGTGTTCCTCCTGGACTATATCTACATCCTCCCTTTCCTTTGTAAACACGGAGACAAGATATTCATTCAAAACCCTTCCCACAGCCTCTGCATCTACACACAAGTTTCCATCTTCATCTCTGATAGGTCCCACTTTTTCCTCAACTAACCTTCTAGCATTAATGTATTGGTAAAACATCTTTGGATTATCTTTAACTTTACTCACTAATCTTTTTCATGCCCTCTCTTTGATTTCCTTATTTCCTTTTTTACTTCTTCCCTGCACTTCCTATATTTGTCTAGGCTGTCTACAGTGTTTAGTTCTTTGTGCCTATTGTACGCTTTCTTTTTCTGTTTGATCTTCCCCTGTATTCCTCTAGACAAACAGGGGGGGCTAGATTTGGCAGTACCACTCTTATTTTTGTAGGGGACATGTCTACTTTGTACAATTAGGATCTCAATTTTTAGTGCTTCCCACTGGTTTTCCACTGTTTTATCCTCCAGCAGTGCTGTCCAGTCCACCTCAGCCAAGTCCCTTCTCAATTTCTGCAAAATTTGCCTTCCCCCAGTTCAAGACTTTTCCTACTGCCTTATCTCTGTCCTTTTCCATGGTAATGCTAAATCTAACTGAATTGTGATCACCGTCCCCAGTGTGGTCACCAACTGTTACTTCACCCACTTGCCCTTCTTTGTTCCCCAAGACTAGGTCTAGAATTGCATCTCCTCTCGTTGGGTTTGTCCATAATTGGTTGAAAAAAATTTTCTGGACACACTGCATGAATTTCTCTCTCTCAGTGCCCCTTATATTATTTGAATCCCAGTTAATATTAGGATAGTTGAAGTCTATTATTGCCCTCTTGTTCTTACAAGCAGAAATTTGTCTACATATTTGTTCTTCTATCTCCCTTTCATTATTTGGGGCTCTGTAGTATACTCCCAGTAGTGTGACTGCCCCTTTTTTATTTCTAAGCTCAATCCATAAAGCCTTGTTTGTTGACCCATTTAGTATGGAATTGATTCTTTAACCATTAGTGCTACCCCACCCCCTCCTTTTTTTATCTCCTATTCTATTGTGTCTGAAGACTCTATAACCAGGGATATTAATCTGCCAGTTTTGTCCCTCCTTTAGGCAGGTCTCCGTTATACAATGACATCCTGCTGCCATGTGTCTACCTGTGCCCTTAACTCATCTACCTTGTTTGTAACACTCCTTGCATTGAAGTATAAACAATTTAAACCCGTCAATTTCCCTTGCTGGACACTTTGTAAACTTTGCTTCTTCTGTAACTCCATGTCTATCACAACATCCCTAGCTAATGTTCTACCTCCATTTTTCTGATCTGAGTCTGACCTATCTGATCCTACTCCTGGGATCCCATCCCCCTGCCACACTAGTTTAAATAGTCCCCAACAGAACTAGCAAAAGCCCCCGCAAGGACACTGGTCCCAGATCTGCCTGGGTGCAGCCCATCCAGTTTGTACAGGTCCCACCTTCTCCAGAACCGGTCGCAGTGCCTCAAGAATCTGAATCCCTCCCGGCTACACCATCTCTCCAGCCACATTTTCATTTGGTCCATCCTCTTACTCCTGCTAGAACGTGGAACTGGGAGTAATCCTGAGATTACTACATTTGAGGTCCTGCATTTTAATTTATCTCCTAACTCCCTGTACTGAGCTTGCAGGTCCTCATCCCTTAGTTTACCTATGTCGTTGGTACCAATGTGTACTATGACCACTGGCTGTTTACCTTCCCTCCCCAGAATGTCCTGCAGCCGCTCCGTGACATCCTGGACCCTGGCACCAGGGAGGCAACATACCATCCTTGATTCATGTTTGCGGCCACAGAAGTGTCTGTCTGTGTCCCTAACTATTGAATCCCCTATCACTATAGCCCTGCCACTTGTTTTCCTTCCGCTCCTCTGAGCAGCAGAGTCACCCACGGTGCCGTGAACTTGGCTGTTGCTGCTTTCCCCTGAGAGGCCATCCCCCCAACAGTATCCAAAGCGGTATATCTGTTAGAGAGGGGGATGACCACAGGGGACTCATGCACTACCTTCCTGAGACTTTTTCTGTTCCAGATGGTCACCCATTCCCTTTCTGCCTGTGTAATCTTCACCTGCGGTGTGACCACCTCACTAAATGTGCTATCCACAACTGGCTCAGCATCGCGGATGCTCCACAATGAGTCCACCCGCAGCTCCAGCTCTAAAATCCAGTTAGCTAGAAGCTGCATTTGGACACACCTTCCGCACACATGGTCACCAGGGACACTGGAAGTGTCCCTCATTTCCCACATCCTGCAGGAGGAGCATATCACGGGTCTGAGTTCTCCTGCCATGATGTCCCTCTCGATTATGTTAGTTACTCCCTTTAAAAATATACTAGCTCGGGGCCTTATTTATGTTAGCTAGGAACCGTGTTTCTTGGCTAATTATAATTGTACAGTACTACTCTATACTTTTTTTTAGCTCCTACCTCAGTATTAAGCAATAAATTACTTTAATATACTGAAAAAAAAACTCACCAGGATTTACTCACCAATCAGCTGCTTTTTTTAAAAATTCACTTTCTTCCACTTTAACCAGTTGATAACATAACATCACTTGCATGAAGTGTACCCTGTCACTTGACAGATTCTTAAATTGCTGCTCTTTAGCTAATTAACTCAACTTGGTACAGGAGAAATTTGGCCACAATATCCACAAGAGGCAAGGTACTGGACGGAGTATCCTAACAATGGAAAAGGGAAAGGGATGGTGTGTAAAGCAGGCTATCAGTTTGCTATTGTCTTTTTTTCCTCTACCACCCTCATAACTCAATAATTCTGTTTACTGTGATGAATCTGCTTGGATGCTATTTATTAATTTGAACCACAGAGTAGTGATAACGGGGGATGTCAATTATCCTAATATAGACTGAGAAAGTTACAATAAAGAGAGGGAGGATTTCTTGCAATACAATTAAGAGATATTTTTGATCATTGTGGTTCCAGCCCATGAGGGAGGAAGGGGTGCTAGATTTAGTTCTGCGGAATGAAATGGGTCAAGTGGTTCATGTTGCAGTAGGAGATCATTTGAGGAACAGTGATCATAATATCATCAGATTAAGAATAGATATGCAAAAGGACAAGGTGCACTCAAGTGAAAAAATATTTAAATGGAGGGGGGGCTAAATTCAATGAGTTGAAAAGGGATCTGACCCAGGTGGATTGGAATCAAAAAGTGGGAGGCAAATTACAGTACTTTAACATTGGGGCTCCTTTAGGGGGCAATAGTTCAGGTGCAGAGCAGGAAAGGAAGGATATTCAAAGCTAGACCTCCTTTGATAACTGAAGATATAGGGGTTAAGGTGAAATATTAAAAGGTATCTTATGACAAATGGAAGGTTTGTAGTACGGTAGAGAACTTAACTGAATGTAGAAAGTAAAGTGGAGATCTAAAAAGGTATATTAGAGGGCCAAAGAGAGCATATGCAAATAGATTAGTGTCCAACATGAAAGGAAACCCAGAAGACTTTTATAAACATTTAAATAATAGAAGATTTTTCAAAGGAAAGGTGGGGATGATTAGTAACCATAAAGGAAAACTTGACTGAGTTCTTTGATGAAATAACAGAGAAGCTGGATGAGGGCAGTAGCTAGAGTTACATATATGGACTTTTAAAAGGCATTTTCCACATAATAAATTTGTCAGCAAAATTAAAGCCCATGACATTAAAAGGACATCGGCAGCATGGATACAAAATTGATTAAGAGCCAGAAAACAGAGTATTGGTGTATGGTTGCTTTACATATTGGGGAGGAGTGTACTATGGTGTTCCCCAGTGTCAGTATTAGGATCAATGCTCTTTTTGATCTATATTAATCAGCTGGATTTGGATATACAGGGTATAATTTCAAAGCTTGCAAATCATCCAAAATTCAGTAATGTAGTAAGCGATGAGGTGGTTAGTAGTAGACTTCCGGAAGACATAGGCAGGCTGATGAAATTAGCAGATATATAACAGATGAAATTTAACCAGGAAAAGTGGACTAAGTGGTACAATTTTAAAGCAGGTGAAGGATGAGAGAGATCTGGCAGCATATATACACAAATGTTTGAACGTGGCAGAATATGTTGAGAAATCTGTTAAAAAAGCAGATGGGATCCTTACCTGTATCAGTTCAAGAATAGAGTCCAAAAGCAAGGAAATTGTGCTAAGCCTATATAATGCATTGGTTAGGCCTCAGCTGCAGTATTGTGTTCAGTTCTGGGCATCACACCTTAGAAAGGATGTCAAAACCACAAAGGGTACAGAAGAGGTTTTCTAGAATGGTACTGAGGATAAGGGACATCAGCTATGGGGAGAGGATGAATAATCTGGTATTGTCCTTCTTACAGCAGAGAAGGAGAAGAGGAGATTTGATAGATGTGTTCAAAATGATGAATACTTTTGATAGGGTAAATAAGGTGAAACTTTTTCCAATGGCAGGAGGGTTAGCAAGGAAGGGACTTTTCTCACAAAGTGAGTTATTGTGATGTGGAATGCACTGCCTGAAAGGCTAGTAGAAGCAGATTCAATAATAACATCCAAAAATGAATTACATCAGCATTTGAAGGGAAAATATTTACAGGTCTATGCGGAAAGAGAAGGGGAGTGGATTTGGGTAGCTCTGCCAAAAATCCAGCATAGGCACAATGAGATGAAAAGTCTCCTCTGTGCTGTATCATTCTATGATTAAGGTTAATCGTCAATGAGACTGCCTCCACTTCAGAGAAAAAGGCATCCTTTTAACGTAGATACTTTCTGTGCTCTTCTATCTTCTATTCACTAAGAATTTATTTTATACTTTATATAAAGGAGACACTCCATACAAGGGTTTCAAGTGTTTATAAAATATACTTACTGAGATGGTCACTTTACTGGTAGGAAGGAAAAATGAATCAGAGGAAAGAAAATTGGTTATCAGTGACCAGAGTGAGATAATGGTCATGAGTGCAAGGGTTTCCCTGTGAGTCACAAATTAAGTACTGGATACCTATTATGGTTGCAATTTGGTGCCTTAAGGAAGAGTGATCATGAACAATACTATGACATCATGGAAAAACTGGTTACCCAAGTAGAATAAAAAAAAAGGCTATTAATAGAAACGCACTGTGGAGGATTTTATAATTACAGGAATAGATAGGCTTTTCCATACATGAACAGGGTCAAGCATGGTGTGCTTTCTTCCAGTTGCTATGGTAAGAGAGTTGGCAGGAACACTTGTAGAAGGGGAAGGTGAACAGTCAAAGGTTGTCAGAACCAAGAGGAAAAATTAAGTTGAACATCTCGAAAGGAGTTTGAGGGGTTAGGTGTTCAATTAATGAGAAGGATCTTGAGGTTGGAATCTCAGATTTATTCCAGGTCAGCACATTTCCTTGGTATAACATTTTTAGGAGAGATCTAAAAAAAAATGGTAGAAGCGATGGTTTTGCTAATTAATTTTATAGTCAGAAAAAAGACAGCTTTTGTCAATGGTTGTGCTCAGGTGTGGTTTGAATTTAGGAAGATTGAAGGACCTGTTATCATGTTAGGAGTGTATTCTAGACTTAACAGTGGAAAAGCAATTGAGGGTGAGATGCAAAGGCAATAGTAATAGGGTTTTAATAATATACCTCAAGTTTCCTAAAATAGATTGGGATAAGATAAGCATTTGTGGTTAAAGTAGAAAGGGCTTCTTAGGAAGCAATGGGAGAGCTTAATTAATAAGTAACACTGGATGTCGAATAGGAAGGAAGATTTACTGGATTTGGGCATCGGTACTGAAATGGGATC
This sequence comes from Carcharodon carcharias, assembly GCF_017639515.1. Classification (NCBI taxonomy): domain Eukaryota; kingdom Metazoa; phylum Chordata; class Chondrichthyes; order Lamniformes; family Lamnidae; genus Carcharodon; species Carcharodon carcharias. The sequence goes on from NC_054471.1 coordinate 199,961,794, forward strand.
AATAATCAAACTAAAAATCAAAAACACTGTAATAATGACCCGAAACCTTTTTAAGTTCATGTTGAAAACAGAAAAAGAAAAAGATCAGTCAGAGATAAAGATATTGGAGTGAACATTAGCTAAATTAAATGGGATAGAATATAAATTAATTTGTTGGGAAAAAATGGCAGATCAAATGTTGTACATTTATTTAAAAAGGGTGCGAGGGATAGGCCAGAAAACTGTGGGCCAGTCAGTCTGACTTCGGTGGTGGGCAAGTTATTGGAAACAATTCTGAGAGACAGGATAAACCATCACTTAGAAAGGCACAGATTGCTCAGGGAGAGTCAGTGTGGTTTTGTTGGGGGAGGATCGTGTCTCACTAACTTAATAGAATTTTTTTATTAAGTAACAAGGAGGATTGATGAGGGTAGTGCAGTAGATGTTGTCTACATGGGTTTCAGTAAGGCATTTGACAAGGTCCCACATGGCAGACAGATCAGGAAAGTGAGATCTTATGGGCTGGAATATAACGCTCGTCGGGCGGGCGTATGCCCGACCTGAACAAGTGTAAAATGACGTGTGATGACATCGGGCTCGTGTCCCAATATCATCATGCACTTGCGCGATATTTTGGTCAGCAGGAGAGCTGCCGAATCCCACACACACTCGCCGACAGTTAAAAAGCCTATTAAGGCCAGTAAAAATATAATTGAAAGAAATTTTTCACTGATCGTCCAACCTTACAGTTGGCGGGGCTGGCGAATAGGCCAAACAGCCTTTACGTTTTTTTAGGAAACCTCATCCGTGGGCGGGAAACTTCATTCCAACAGCAAATAAAAATAAAATAAAAATTTTAACATTTCATTAATATGTCCCCACTCATTTGACACAGTCACAAGAGGTGACATGTTTTATATCATTTTAAGAATCTTTATTTTTAATTTTTCATATCTTCATCTCCCTGAGGCAGCACTGTGCCTCAGGGAGCTTTTCCAGCGTACATCTGTGCGCATGCGCAAACTTGCACTCTCGTCCTCCTCCCCCCACCCCCACACAGGCAGCAATGAAGCATGTGATTCAAGCTGGGAGGACCTTAATGGGGTTTCCCACCTTCCCCCCGAATGCTCCCGCCAAGTCTGCTAAATGAGGGAAAATTCCTGGCCATAGGATACAGGGAAAAGTGGCAGGTTGGATCCAAAATTGGGTCAGTGACAGGAAACCAAGGGTAATGGTCAATGGATGTTTTTGCGAATGGAAAACCTTTTCCAGTGGTGTTCCACAGGACTCAGTGTTGGGGCCCTTGCTGTTTGTTGTAAATATTAATGATTTAGATTTAAATGTGGGAGGCAGGATTGGGAAGTATGCAGATGATGCAGAAATTGGCCAGGTCGTTGATAGTGACGAGGATAGCTGTCAGCTCCAGAATGATATCAATGGTTTGGTTGAGTGGGCGGAAAAGTAGCAAATGGAATTCAATCCGGAAAAATGTGAGATAATGCATTTGGGGAGGGTAAACAAAGCAAAGGGAATACTCAATAAACGGGAAATTATTGAGAAGGGTAGAGGAAGTAAGAGACCTTGGAGACCATATCCACAGGTCCTTGAAGGTGGCAGGACATTTGGGCAAGGTGGTCAAGAAAACATACAGAATGCTTTCCTTTATTGGGGGAGATATTGAATACAAAAGCAGGGATGTAATGATGGAACTGGACAAAATGCTGGTTAGGCCACAGCTGGAATTTTGTGTACAGTTCTGGTCACCACATTACAGGAAGGACTGTCATAAGAGTATAATAACTTGCATAATATTCTTCTGGTTTGTTGTAAAGTAGGTTTATGGGGTCTGGTTTAATTATATTTAGAGTCAAATTGACTCCAGGCTTTGACTCATGAAAAGAAGCTTGGTGCTTGATATGATAATGAGTAAACATGGAGGCTGGCTTAGCATATAACCATAAAGGGAATTTGCATTTTTAGATAGATGAAGGAGGATTTGGATTTCAAAGGGATCTCAGTCTATTTACAAATAGCCAGACAAGCAAGACTAAGGAATGTGTTTATTTTTCCCAAGGGTTACTGACAATATATAGTGACAACATGAAAGTTTTTGTTATGAGGGAGATGCAGTTTCAAAGATGTATGAAGCAATAGAATTTACGTATTAAGAAGAGAGAAATATATATAAAAAAGAATGAGGCTGTGTGTCAGGGGAAGGCATTGTGAAATCTAACAGAAGTACAAAGTAGCCTTAATGAAGCCTCCAGCATTTGTGAATAAAAGCCTGCTGTATACAGAAACTGAAGCTGGAGAAAGCCATTTTGAATTCTACTGTCCAGGGTATTGTGTTAATTTGCCGGATCTGTTTAAAATCTAAAATCTATTTTTGGACCTATGCTTTAAAAGGGGTGTAACTGGGAGTCAGGTTAATTAGAAGTTTTAGTTGTTATGGTAGTAATTTGTAGTCCTATGTAGTGCTTTTCTATAGTTCTAAACAATAGAGTGGCAATGGAAAATATTTAAATATGAGATGGGTATGATACAGGTTAAATCCCAATGCTGAAATTTCATGGGGATTCTATGGTGTCCTGCAGTAAGAGACTGGTAGAATCACCAGGTATATGGCATGATGATGGAAGAAATTTGTTTACAACATTTCCCTGAGGGATCCCTGCTCCTTTGGCAGTAGACTAAGGCAGCCCCAGTAGAATTTATGGGTTATTCTGCCTAGGACTAAAGAGTCTGTGTCAAAGACAGGGATTTCATGAACAAATGGAAAAGTTAGAGCAAAATAGTGGTTTAAAGAAGAGATGTCTGATAAATAAAATGAGACAATACAGAAGTTGTAAAGTATAATAGAAAGAAAACAAAGATGGAGATTAAGAAGACTAAGGGGGTATGATAAAGATTAGTGGTAAACATAAACATAAAGGAAGCAGCAAATGCTTTTAATTGAACAAAAGCAGGTCAATTCTATACTCCTTCACTTGCAGTTCGGAGTGATACTTGCAGGAATTGCAGATGAGGAAATTGCAGGCAACCAGTGTATAAGTTTCCATTCAACCAAATTAATAGATGGGAAGCGTGTGCTATATACCCACAATGCACTTCCTGCAAGTGCCACTCACTGTTGGTAAAGTGGAATCAATAAAGCAAAAGAAAGGCTTGTATTTTTACAACACCTTTCACAGCCTCAGGATGTCCCAACGCGCTTTAAAACCAATGAACTGTAATCAATGTTGTAATATCAGCAGAAAAATAGTTAAAGAAAAATTGACACCATTTAGCAATGAAAGGACTTGTCTTGTAATGCAAGAGTGAGAGAGCGGTAGAGATGCTTACTAATATTTCACCACTATTTTTAACAGAGGAAGGTAAAAGTGAAACACCAGGAAAATGAGTAAGTTCCAGGCTTTCATCATGATGGAGAGGTTCTCTGACAGGGTGAAAATGGAGGAAGTTGTCTGAAGGACTAAGGCCCGCCCCCAAACACGGCATGTCCCATTTTTGTGGGAGCGGGATTGCGCACTCGTGCTTCACAGAGGTAGCCGGCCATTTAAGTCATCAGCTGCCTCCACTGATTTCCAATTTTGGCATCCGTGCTGTCTGCATCGCAAAGTGCACAGAGTTGTCCAAGTCAGAGGAGGTCTGTGTTTTGTCCATCTGTTTTGGATAGCCAGAGTACCATTTTGGAGAGGTGAGGTACCCCTGTAGAATTATATGCTAGTTTGTATTGACTGGCCCAGAAATATAAAGAACTTAACTCCCACTGTCTTCTCATAGCCCAAGGGATTGGGAGGGTGGAGCTGCTGGTCTGCCAGGGCAATTATTTGTTGCTCCTACTGATTGTTCCACCCAGGTACAAGAAAGAAAGTGAGGCTTCAAAAATGCTAATAGTGCTTTGTCCGAGGAAACGTAGAGGACGGGCATGGCGCCATCTTACATACAGGCAATAGATGCCAGTCAAAGTCAGCAGCCTGAGCCCAGAGGGAGGGTCAAAATTCAGGAGGAAGAGGCTGCAGCACGAGCAACAGGAAGGAGGAGGAGGAGAGGGAGGACAACGGGGAGGGTACACGCCGAGGACATCATAACAATATGACGGAAAACCAGTGCCAAAGGTGACTCAGGTTGAACCATAACATTGTGACAAACATTTATCACGTGGTGCAGCAGCACCTGGAGCACATAGAGGCCCTCCGAGTGGCTGTGAAAGGAACCATCACACTCAACTTCTACGCCTCAGGCTCTTTCCAGGGCTGAACAGAAGACATAGCTGGTATATCCCAGACAGCAGCACACAGATTCATTAAGGATGTGACTAATGCCCTGATTGCTGATGTACATTAGTTTCCCTGTGGATTTTACATCTCAGGTTCAGAGAGCCACAGCCTTTGACCAAATTTCAGGCCTCACCCAGGTGCAGGGCATCATTGGCTGCACCCTCCCATGTTGCAATAAAGGCCCCAGCTCAGCATGCGGACACTTCAGTGAACTAGAAGTCATTTCACTCCATCAACGTCCAGCTGGTTTGTGACCACAATAAGGTCTTTCTTCAAGCGTGTGTAAGATTCTCAGGCAGCCGCCACGACCTCTTTATACTAAGGAGTTTGTAACTCCCCCTTCTATTTCAGCCAGCTGCACAGATCTGGGGATGGTTCCTAGGTGACCAGGCCTACGTGTTTCCCACCGGTATAATGGTAAATCTGGTGTGGGGGGATGATTTCGGCTGGTCCTTACTTTGCATCCCATTACCGGGCCTCCAGCAGGATTCGTGTTCCGCCATGGTGGACACCACTGGCTGATCCCACTGTGCTTTCACGCTGGAGTGAAACTAATTTTTAGCTTTCTCATCGTATTGTCCCCCCTACCCACGCCAATGGGGCCGCAAAATTCCGGCCCGGAATTCTGTCTCTGCGCACCGCACCTGGGGCGACAATCTGCACCTAAGAGTTGATAAAGCCACAACTCTGGATAAGTATTCAAGCAGAAGCTGTGTCAAAAACAATTTCATGGAACTAAAAGTAGAAAATGACCAGTTCGAAATACATTGCAGAATCCTGAGCCGAGAGTGGGGAGGAATTGACAGATGTGATATCCATAATTTTCAAAATTCCATTTTTAGAAATAGTGTCAAAGGACGATGACTCATGTTCAAGAAAATGAACAGGGAAAAGCGAGGAAGTTATAGGCCAATAAATCTGATGTGGATAAAATTCTCAGCTCAGATTTGTCCATCATATTAATAGAAAGTTAATATCCAAGAGTGAGAAAAAGATAGATGCCACACTCCAAAGGAATTTCACACACTTCTGGACACGTCCATTTTCTGATTTTATTGCTGCCAGATTGGCAAAGGGCCTGTTAATCTTTGAGTGATTCTACAGATATAGGGCAGTAATGACATTGTGACATCACATGAGTGCCCAGGGCTATTCCCGAATCTTACAGCTTGGGATGACAAATGGCAAGTAACATTCGCACTATGCAAGTGTCAGGCAATGACTATCTCGAACAAGAGAGAATCTAACCATCGCCCCCTTTGACATTCAATGGCATTATCATTGCTGAATCCCCCATTAGCAACATCCTGGGTGTTTACCATTGACCAGAAACTGAACTGGACTAACCATACAAATACTGGGGCTACAAGAGTAGCTCAGAGGCAAGGAATCCTGCTGCGAGTAACTCACCTCCTGAATCCACAAAGCCTGTCTGCTCTCTACAAGGCACAATTCAGGGGTGTGATGGAATGTTATGGCTGTGCCTGAATGAGTGCAGCTCCCACAACACTGAAGAAGCTTGATGCCATCCAAGTCAAAGCAGCCTGCTTGATTGGCACCCCTTCCTCAAACATTCACTCCCTCCACCACCAACACACAGTAGCAGCAGTGTGTGTACCATCTACAAGATGCACTGCAGGAATTCACCAAGGCTCCTGAGACAGCACCTTCCAAACCCACGACCACTACCATCTAGAAGGATAAGGGCAGCAGAGAAATGGGAACACCACCACCCAGAAGTTCTCCTCCAAGCCACTCATCATCCTGACTTGGAAATATACCACTGCTCCTTCACTGTCACTGGGTCAAAACCCTGGAACACCCTCCCTAACAGCACTATAGATGTACCTACAGCACATGGGCTGCAGCAGCTCAAGAAGGCAGCTCACCACCATCTTCTCAAGACAATGAAGGAAGGGTAATAAATGCTGGCCCAGCCAGCGACACCCACATCCCACGAATGAATAATAAAAAATAAAAACAATTGTTCAGTATTGACAGGCAGTGCTGGAAAGGCACATGTCCAGTGAAAGAGCTCAGTGACAATGTTTTGAAATTTCACAGAATCTTTATCTTTCAACCAATGTTAGAGATAGTTTTTGCTGTTGCCAATTACTTTACCACCTGCCTTTGTACCGTTTGGTGCAGTAATTGTCTTTTCACCTTTTTGCCTTTAATGCAGGACTCGGTTGGTTTCCTATTGGGAACTTGCCTGTGTTTTTGATAGTTGGAATCAGAACCAGTAAAGTAAAAGTAAAACCAGGCTGATCAGACAGCACTACAAGGCACTTCAATAGACATGGATATTGGTGCCCCTGTGGTTTGGATTTGGGTTCACTGTCTACACCAATAATTTAGATACAAAAGAGTGGTGTTCAAAATTTCAGATGATACTAACATAGGAGACATTGGAAGTCTGAGAACCTAAGGAGGCTGCAGAGATAATTAATAATATGGTGGAATGGACAAAAACATAGCAGATAAAAATCAATGTCAATAAATCTGAGGACATACGTTTAGTAAAAAGCATAAAAGACATAATTATATCTTCAATTAGCAAAATAAATAATTGATAAATAAATAAAGAGTGTCCTGCAGTCAGCATAGTGGTGAAGCAGTCACTTCCAAAAGTGATGTCAGCACAAAAGTGAGAGCTGATTGGTCAGTAGTGGGTAAGTCGTTTTCTCCAGGTTTTTTTCTCCAGTTTTTCTGCGGTTTAAAATAGATTAAGCTAAGGAAAGATAAGGGTTCTAGTTTTTATTTAAAGTATATAAATAATTTAACATTTTTTACTGTATTTAACTTAAAGTAGGGTTGTTTATTCAACGAGAGGCATGGCAGGGCAGCTCAGTCCCGTGTTATGTACCGCCTGCAACATATGGGAAGTCCTAGACACTCCTTGCGCTCTGACCAACAATGTGTGCAGGAGATGTCACCAGCTGCAGCTACTTGAGCTCCACATTTTGGAACTTGAGCAGCAGCTGGAGGCACTGAGGTGTATCCAGGAGGCTGAGTTTTGTGGATAACGCATTTTTAGACGTGGTCACCCCACAGCTTACAGAAGTGCAGACAGAGAGGGAATGGGTGGCCATCAGTCAGAAGAAAGGTGTCAGACAGGTAGGCAGGAAATCCCCAGGATGCATCTCGCTTGAGAACCGTTTTTCTGTGTTGGGAAATGGTGAGAGTGACGGTTCCTCTGGGGAGTGCAGCCACACTCATGGCACTGTGAATGGCTCAGCGGCACAGGGGGGAAGGAGAAAGAGGGGGAGAGCAATAATGCTAGAGACTCAATAGTAAGGGGAACAGACAGGCGTTTCTGTGGCTGTAGGCATGACTCCAGGATGTTGTCTCCCTGGTGCCAGGGTCAAGGATGTCACTGGATGTCTGCTGGGCATTCTAAAGGGGGAGGGCAAACAGACAGAGATCGTGGTGCATATTGGTACCAATGACATAGGCAGAAAGAGGGATGAGGTCCTGCAAGCAGAATTTAGGGAGCTAGGAAAGAGATTAAAAAACAGGACCTCAAAGGTAGTAATCTCTGGATTACTTCCGGAGCCACGCGCTAGTGAATATAGAAATAGGAGGTTAGTCCAGATGAATGTGTGGCTGGAGAGATGGTGCAGGAGGGAGGGGCTTTAGATTTCTGGGACATTGGGACCGTTTCTGGGGGTGGTGGGACCTGTACAAGGTGGACATCTTGCACCTGAACCGGAATGGGACCAACATCCTTGCGGGGAGGTTTGCTAGTGCTGTTGGGGAAGGTTTAAACTAAATTGGCAGGGGATGGAATCCTGAGAGGAGGTTCAGCAGGGGGGAATACACAGCCAAAATTAGAAGAGAGGGCAAGTGAGTCTGAAAGGCATAAAAATTATAGACCAGTTAAGGCACAAGGGAGTTTGGCAAGGTTGGATGGTATTTATTTTAATGCAGTGAGTCTGATGAATAAGGCAGATGAGTTGAGAGCACAAATTAACACATGGAAGTATAATGTCATTGCTGGCATAGAGACATGGTTGAGAGACGGGCAGGATTGGCAGCTCAATATTCCAGGATATAGGGTCTTCAGACGAGACAGGGAAGGAGGTAAAAGAGGAGGGGGTATCACAATACTGATCAAGGAATCAATTACAGCATTAAGGAAGGATGACATCTTAGAAAGCTCCTCAAATGAAGCCATATGGGTAGAAATGAAAAACAAAAAAGGAGCAATCACTTTGCTGGGAGTGTACTATAGGCTCCCAAACAGTCAGAGAGAAATAGAAGAGCTGATATGTAAGCAATTTCAGAGAAGTGTAAAATTAATAGGGTAGTAATAGTGAGGGATTTCAACTTCCCCAACATTAACTGGATTGGTCATAGTACGATAGGTCAAGAGGGAACGGAATTCTTAAAATGAATCCAGCAGATCTTTTTAAGCCAGTACGTAGAGGGTCCTACAAGACAGGGGGCGGTCCTGGACTTAATTTTAGGGAATGACTCTGGGCAATTGGTAGAGGTATGAGTGGGGGAGCATTTTGCAAATAGTGATCATAACGCCGTTAGATTCAAGGTTGTTATGGAAAAGGACAAGGATGGACCAGAAATCAGAGTTCTAAATTGGGGGAAGGCCGATTTTAATATGATTTGGCCAGAGTGGACTGGGAGCAGCTAGTTTTAGGTAAATCTGCATCAGAGCAGTGGGACTCATTCAAGAAGGAAATAGGAAGAGTACAGGGCCAACATATTCCAGTAAAGATAAAGGGTGGGACCAACAAATCCAAGGAACCCTGGATGTTGATGGATATACAGGATTGGATAAAGAGAAAAAGGGAGGCTTATGGCAGATACCAAAGGCTCAAAACAGCAGAAGCCCTGGACAAGTGTAGAATATGTAGGGGGGATCTTAAAAGGGAAATCAGGGGAGCAAAAAGGGGGCATGAGAAAACACTGGCAGGTAAAATAAAGGAAAATCCAATGTTATTTTACAAGTACATTAAGAGCAAGAGGATAACTAGGGAAAGAGTAGGGCCCATTAAGGACCATAGTGGTAATTTGTGTGTGGAGCCGGAAGACATAGGGAGGGTTCTAAATGAATACTTTGTGTTAGTGTTCACAAGTGAGAGGGATGATGTGGGGTATGGAAATCAGGCAGAAAGATTGTGATACAATTAAAGAAATTAGTATAGAAAGGGAAGAGGTTCTAAATGGTCTGGCAGGCTTAAAAGTAAATAAATCTCCAGACTAGGATGAACCATATCCCAGGCTGTTGAGTGAAGCAAGGGAGGAGATAGCAGGGGCACTGGCAATAATTTTCAATACCTCTCTGGCCACAGAAGAGATGCCAGAGGACTGGAGGACAGCCAATGTGGTACCGTTATTCAAGAAGGGAGGAAGGGATAAACCAGGGAACTACAGGCCAGTCAGTCTAACCTCAGTGGTGGGGAAACTACTGGAAGCAATTCTGAGGGACAGAATTAATCTACACTTGGAGAGGCAGGGATTAATCAAGGACTGTCAGCATGGTTTTGGTAAGAGGAGGTCATGTCTGACCAACTGGATTGAATTTTTTGAAGGTGTGACCAGGTGTGTAGATGACGGCAATGCATTTGACATAGTCTACTTGGACTTCAGCAAGGCTTTTGATAAGGTCCCACATGGGAGACTGATAACGAAGGGAAGAGCCCATGGGATCCAAGGCAATTTGGCAAACTGGATCCAGAATTGGCTGAGTGGCAGGAAGCAGAGGGTGATGGTCTAGGGGTGTTTTTGTGACTGGATGCCTGTGTCCGGTGGGGTTCCACAGGGATCGGTGTTGGGTCCCTTGCTGTTTGTGGTTTATATAAACAATTTAGACTTGAATTTGGAGGGTTGATCAGTAAATTCACGGATAACACGAAAATTGGTGGGGTGGTAAATAGTGAGGAGGATAGCCTTAGATTACAGGAGGATATAGACGGGCTGGTCAGATGGGCTGATCAGTGACAAGTGGAATTTAATCCGGATAAGTGTGAGGTGATGCACTTGGGCAGAACAAACAAGGCATGGGAATACACAATGAATGGTAGGACCCTGCGGAGTACCAAGGATCAGAGGGACCTTAGTGTGCATGTTCACCGGTCCCTAAAGGTAGCGTGACAGGTAGATAAGGTGGTTAAAAAGGCATATGGGATACTTGTCTTTATTAGACGAGGCATAGAATATAAGAGCAGGGAGGTTATGCTGGAACTGTATAAAATGCTGGTTGGGCCACAGCTGGAGTATTGTGTGCAGTTCTGGAATCCGCATTATAGGAAGGATGTGATTGCACTGCAGAGACTGCGGAGGAGATTTACCAGGATGTTGCCTGGGCTGGAGAGTTTTAGTTATGAGGAGAGATTGGTTAGACTGGAGTTATTTTCCCTGGAGCAGAGGAGATTGAGGGGGGACATGATTGAGGTGTATAAAATTATGAAGGGCATAGATAGGGTAGACAGGAAGGAACTTTTCCCCTTGGTGGAGGGATCAATAACCAAGGGGCATAGATTTAAGGTAAGGGGCAGGAGGTTTAGAGGGGATGTGAGGAAGCATTTTCTCACCCAGAGGGTGGTGGGAATCTGGAACTCACTGCCTGAAAGGATGGTAGAGGCAGAAACCCTCATAACATTTAAGAAGTATTTGGATGTGCACTTGCGATGCCATCGTTTACAAGGCTATGGGCCTAGTGCTGGAAAATGGGATTAGAATAGTTAGGTACTTGTTTGACCGACACAGATTCAATGGGCTGAAGGGCCTTTTTCTGTGCTATAGACCTCTATGACTCTATGACTGTAAAAACACATGGGATAGGAGGTAATATACTGGCATGGATTAAGGATTGGCTAACAGGCAGAAAACAGAGAGTAGGAATAAATGGGTCATTCTCGTGTTGACAGGCTGTGACTAGTGGGGCACCACAAGGATCAGTTCTTGGGCCCCAACTGTTCATAATGTATATCAATGATTTGGATGTGGGAACCAAATATAAGATTTCCAAGTTCGCAGATGATACAAAGCCAGGCGAGGATGTGGGTTGTGAGGAAGATGTAAAGCGGCTACAGGAGGATTTGGACAGACTTAGTGAGTGGACAAGAACATGGCAGATGAAGTATAATGTGGAAAGATGTGAAGTTATCCATTTGGCAGAAGGAACAGATGTGCAGAGTATTTCCTAAATGGTAAGAGATTAGAAAGTGTAGATGTACAAAGGGGCCTGGTTGTTCTTGTCCATAAGTCACTGAAAGCTAACATGCAGGTACAACAGGCAATTAGGAAGCTAATGGAATGTTAGCCTTTATCACAAGAGGATTTGAGTACAGGAGTAGTGAAGTCTTGCTTCAATTATATAGAAGCTTGGTTAGACCGCACCTGGAGTACTGTATGCAGTTTTGGTCCCCTTACCTAGAAAGGATATTATTGCCATAGAGGGAGTGCAATGAAGGCTCACCAGACTTGTTCCGGGGATGGCGGGACTGTCTTACGAAGAGAGATTGGGGAAACTGGGCCTGTATTCTCTAGAGTTTTGAATAATAAGAGGCGATCTCATTGAAACCTATAAAATACTTAAAGGAATAGACAGGGTAGATGCAGGTAAGATGTTTCCCCTGGTTGGGGAGTCTAGAACCAGGGGGCACAATTTAAAAATAAGGGGGAAGCCACTTAGGACCGAGACGAGGAAAAATGTCTTTACTGAGAGGGTTATGAATCTTTGGAATTCTCTAACCCAGAGGCTGTGGAAGCTCAGACATTGAGTCTGTTTAAGGTAGAGATTGTAGATTTCTGATTAACATAACATAAAGGGTTATGGGGACAGTGTGGGTAAAAGGCATTGAAGACATGATCGTATTGAATGGCGGAGCAGGCTCGATGGGCTGAATGGCCTTCTCCTGTTCCTATGTTCCTATGAATGGGTGGGAGCTGAGGTGATGAGTCTGGGAGTCCAAGTGTGGTAATTATGCTTTTATCTAAAGTGTAATATACCTTTAAGAGAAACATTTGTTAAGGAAGATCACATGATCTTTAATATCCAATAGGAGAGTAGCGCAGGCTACCTCAGTAGTTAGTGGTTAATAGTGTAGAGATAGAGTTTGAAGTGAAAGCACACGTGTAGTTGTTGCTGAGTACCTTTGTAAATAAACTATAAGTTTTCCACCTAAGAAGTGTCTGCTGATCAACTCGATCAATAGTACCAACTCGGCCACCTCTCACAACAAACCGGCAACAAGGATCCACAGGATCCAACAAACCGGCAACAAGGATCCACAGGATCCAGCAACTGGCAATGAGGATCCACAGAATCCAACAAACTGGTAACGAGGATAAAACAAGTTTAACAGAAGAAATCAAGTGAAATGAAATCAGCATCCAACCTCGCACAGTAATTGTAAGTAGAAGTTCTGTTCAAATCGAAGAAGTAATTCCCTGTCAGGATGCCACAATTCGGAAGAATTGATCCTTTCGATCTAAACACAGACGGTTGGTCTCATTTTATTGAACACCTCACGTTCTTTTTCCAAGCAAGTGAGATTGCGGGGCAAGAGTGATCCTCTTAAGTACATGCGGGAATAAAACCTATGGTTTGATTCAAAGTTTGATGGCATCCAGTGCCCCAAGTTCCGAAAATTTTGATGAATTGGTGTACCTCATGAAGGGCCATTATCAACCAAAGCCCTGAGTAACGATGCAAGGATTCAAGTTTAACTCAAGAAATAGAGCCCCCAGGAGAGACAGTTGCTGCTATGTGGCAAGTTTGAAGCAGTTAATGGAAGGTTGTGAGTTTGGTACATCTCTAAACGACATGCTCAGCGATTGTTTAGTGTGCAGTGTGAATAAGGACACGATTCAGAAGAGATTGTTATCCGAAGCAAATTTGGATTTCAAGAAGACGCTAGAGATAGCACTGGCCATGGAGATCGCTGTAAGAGGTGTGCAAAATGGCACAGACCTCCACATTAGACAGGAAACACCAGCCAAAAAGTGTGTAAAAATGCAAAACTCTGCTGAGAAGCAGGAAACAGTCCCCATTAGCCGGAAAATGAGAAAAATTACTTTGCAGCAAAAACACAGAATAATTTCAATCGAGGTGGAAACAAGCAGCTTTTTAACAATTGGCAGATTTTAAAAATATTATGTTTTTATTGTCACAGAAGTGGACACATAGTGAGACAGTGCAAGGAACGAGTCAAGCAGGCTTTTAAACAAAAGACAAAAACCCAGTGAGATCCACAATGTAGAAGTGCCTGAAACAACAAATTCAGAGATTTACTCGCTGTATAATTTGAAGACTGGAAAGTCCAATCTATGTAACAGTGAAAGTGAATGGTAGACCTGTTAGAATGGAAATGGTCACAGGAGCTTCCACTACAGTAATTGGGGAACATACCTTCAGATATCTGAATAATGGGGAACATCAATTAAACTTAGAAGAAACAGCTGCCTATTTAAAAACATCCACAGGTGAAGACATTCAAGCCGGAGGCAAAAGTAGGGTAACTGTCCATTATGGAAAACAACCGGCAAAGCTACCCTTGATGGTGACAGTAGGTGAGGGCAAGTCACGGGGGGGGGCAAAACTGACTAAAGGAGATTAAGTTCGAATGGACTGAAATTTTCCAGTTGAGAGCAAATGGGGTACCAGAGCTACTTAAAAAGTAAGCCACAGTCTTCAAGGACGAACTTGGGAAGATCCAGGGGCTGCAGGCAAAAATTCATGGAGATCCACAGGCATCCCTCCAATTCATGAAGGCGAGGTCAGTACCTTATGCACTGCGAGGACAAGTCAACACCGAACTGGACAGACTAGAAAAATTGGGCACATTACAACCTGTGCAGTTCTCAGAATGGGCAGTGCCTATACTCCTCATCCTTAAAACCGACCAAAGCGTCCGAATTTGTGAAGAACTACAAATTTTTGGTTAATAATGTAGCTAAGCTAGATAGACACCCCATACCAAAAATCAAAGACCTGTGTATGCCAAGCTAGCAGGTGGAACCATAAAGTTTGATATGAGTTAGGCTTATCTACAACTAGAGTTAGATAATGCCTCCTGGGAATTTGTCACAATCAATACCCACAAAGGGTTGTACCAATACACTCGATTGCCTTTCAGCATCTCCTCAGCTTGCATCATCTTCCAGAGAACAATGGAAAGCTTACTTCAAGGATTGTCCCAGGCTGTAGTCTACTTAAACAATGTTTTGGTAACAGGATTCACTGAAAAAGAGCAATTGGCAAACTTAGAAGAAGTCTTAGAATGTTTCTTGCAAGCCAGAGTGCATTTAAAAAAAGAAAAGTATACATTCCAAGCGAGGGAGGTAATCTATTTGGGTAGCTTCACAGGACCTTCACTTGGTTAAGGAGAAAGTGAGAGGCAGAAGAGAGGCACCTGCACCAAAGATCACATCAGAGCTCAGATCATTCCTAGGAATGATCAACTATTGTGGGCCGTTCTTACCCAATTTGTCCACAGTGCTGGACCCCTGCATTCTCTACTCAAAAAGAACCAACATTGGTCTTGGGAGGCAGCCCAGAAAGAAGCTTTTATAAAGGTGAAACAATTGTTGCACTCATCCAATCTATTAGTGCATTATGACCAGACGAAAGAGTTGGTGCTGACATGTGACACGTCTCCCAATGGAGTGGGAGCAGTGCTCTCTCATTGGATGGAAGGAGCACGGAACAGCCAATAGGTTACGTATCAAGAACGCTCACCACAGTAGAAAAGGGATATTCAGATATAGAAAACAAAAGCCTGTCAATCATCTTTGGTGTCAAGAAATTTCACCAGTACTTTCATGGCTACCATTTTACAATCTTTTCAGACCAACAAGTCATTACTAGGACTGTACAGTGAGGACAAGACCATATCACCCATAGCCTCAGCAAGAATACAGCGATGGGCTTTAATCCTGGCAGCGTATGTGTATACTTTCATACATAGGCCTGGCATTCAAATCGCAAAATGCCTTTAGTCGTTTGCCTTTAGGAGAAAATGCTGAGGACGTCCCAGTTCCTCAGCAACATGTTTTATTGTTAAATTTCTTAGATTCCTTGCAAGTATGTGCTCGACAGATCAGGGACTGGACAAGGTGGGACCCGGTCCTGTCACAAGTATGAGAGTAAGTGCCACATGGTTGGTCACAGGCGCCCATATCTGACGAAATGAAACCATACTTTAACAGAAGACATGAAATAACCAGTCAGGATGGCATCTTATTGTGGGGAGCTGGAGTGATCGTTCCTCCAAAGGGAAGACAGCCACTTTTAATTGAACTACAGAGTGTCCATCCAGGAATTTCCTGAATGAAGACCACAGCTCGCAGCTATCTATGCTGGCCTGGGATGGATGGTGAAATAGAGAGATTCATGAAGAATTGTGTGCAATGTCAGCAACTGCAAAAGTTGCCAGTAACAGCTCCGTTACACCCTTGGGAGTGGCCTGGTAGACCCTGGGTGCAGTTACACATTGACTATGTGGGACCTTTCATGAGAACAATGTTTCTGTTCATTGTTGATGCCCACTCAAAACAGATGGACATATGTGAGGTGAAGTCACCAACGTCTTTTGCTACAATTGAGAAACTACGTCAAAGTTTTGTCATTTACGGACTACCAGAAGTGATCATTTCTGATAATGGTGCAGCATTTCCGAGTGCTGAGTTTCAATAGTTTATCAGCCTCAACGGTATCACTCATGTAAAAACTGCACCGTACCTACCCTTCCTCAAATGGACTAGCTGAAAGGGTGGTTCAAACATTCAAGGCTGGCATGAAGAAGCTAACTGGTGATTCCTTAGCAACCAAGCTAACACGTTTTCTTTTCCTTTGTAGGACCACCCCTCACACAACAACAGGTGTGACACCTGCGGAGTTATTGATGAAATGCCATCTCAGAATGAGGTTGAGCTTAATAATGCCAAATTTAGAGGCGAAGGTGGAAAGGAGTCAAGGAAGCCAGAAAACTAGACACGACTGGCATAGACATGAGAGGAAATTTACTGCGGGAGAGCTTATATAAATGAAGAACTTCAGAGAAGTTCAAAGTGGTTATCTGGTGAAATAAGTAAAGTGACTGGACCTCTATCTTACCATGTGGAGGTAGAAGGCTGAGTCATACAGAGACATGTGGATCATCTAAGGAAGAGAGAAACATACCAAGAATTGATCCCACCAGGGTTCATGACTAGGTCAGCATTTCCTGATGAAAGTACTCAGCCCAGGACAGACATGTCTGATGTTCCTGTAAGAGTTGAGGATACAGAACAGTAAGTGCCCACTGAAGTACCTGACATTCCGGCAACTCTGGAAAAGGAAGTTCCTGACAAAGCATCTGAAGTTGTAGAGTTGAGATGCTCTACTCAACTAAGGAAACCCCAAGAAAGACTAAATTTGTAAATTACTTACCTGTGTAAATATCTTGCCATCTTGAGAAAATTGTACTTGTAAATATGAAATGTATATCCGAGTAAAGGGGGAGGGGTGTGGTATTTATGGTTTTATCTAATGTGTAATATACCTTTAAGAAGAATGTTTGTTCAGGAAGATCACATGATCTTTAATACCCAGTAGGAGAGTAGCACAGGCTACCTCAGTAGCTACTGGTTAGTAGTGTAGAGATAGAGTTTGAAGTGAAAGCACACGTGTAGTTGTTGTTGAGTACTATTGTAAATAAACTATAAGTTTTCCACCTAAGAAGTATCTGCTGATCAACTCGAACAATAGTACCAACTCGGCCACCTCTCACAACAAACCAGCAACAAGGATCCACAGGATCCAACAACCTGGCAACAAGGATCCACAGGATCCAACACCAAGTTAATAAGATGTTAAAGCAGCACCTCAAGTGAATATGGCAACCAGTATAGAAAATAAAAATCAAGATGAACTGTTGAGTCTATGTAAGATAACAAATAGGGTTTTGGACTCCACCCCATTCGAATGATATTGAGACAAGAGAGAGTACAGTGTCAGTTCACTGAAATGCTGCCTGATATAAGGAAATACAAACATATCGAATTACATGGAGCAGACAGCAGGGAAACAGACCATTCAGCCCAACCAATCTACTTGAGCCCCTTCCCATCCTTCTTCATTTAACTCTATCTCCATAACCCTCTATTCCTTTCTTCCTCATCTACTTGTCTAGCATCCACTTAAATTCCCTGTTTTAGTGAGTTCACCACACTTTGGGTAAAGAAGTTTCCTCTGACCGTTAATTGATTTCTTGGTGACCATCTTATATTGATTACCTCTCATCTTGTTCTCCCCCACCAGTGGAAACTCTCTCTTTGTGTCTATGCTATCAAAACCTTTCATAATCATAAAGGCCTATTTTAGATCACCCCTTAAGCTTTCTCTTTTCAAGGGAAAAAGGATACAGCCTGTTTAATTCTATCCTGATAGGTGTAACCTCTATCGCATTACTGGTATCATCCTTGTAAATGCTTTCTGCACCCTCTCTAGTGCTTCCAAATCCTGTCTATAACATGGTAGCTAGAACTGTACATGGTACTCCAAGTATGGTCCAAACAAGGCTCAATACATGTTTAGCATAACATCCCTACTTTTCAATTCTTTCCCTCTAGACTTAGACCCTATTGGTTTGGTTTGGTTTGGTTTTTAAAATGGTCTTATTAACCCGTGTTATTTGTACACCCAGGTCCCTTTAGATTTTTATTTTCCTAGTAATGTGTGATCTCCTGATTATTCTTATCAAAATGTAATACCTCACACGTTTTGTGTTGCAATTCCTTTGTCAATGATGTGCCCGTTCTGCAAGTTTATTAGGGACATTAATGTTTTCTTGACCAACACAAAGACAGACTTGAGAAACCAGAGAAGAGCGTAGCCGGGATTTTCCGGCCCTGTTGTGGTTGGGACTTGCCGGGGTGGAGGCGGTGCCTCAGCCAGAAGCCCATTGGCTTGCGGCGGGACCGGAAGATCCCGAAAGAGGGCAGGTGCAGAAGATCCCGCCCCTTCATTCAAACACAGGAGTTAAAGGGGTGATGTGAGATGGATGTTTAAAATGACATAGGTATGGGACAGAATGGGCAGAAAAGAGATTATTTCCAGTGGTTAAGGTTCAGTGGTTAAGAGAGAGATTTAAGACAGAGAGCTTGCGAAAGAAGAGTGTGAAGCTGTGGAAAGCAGGACTAAAATGAGTAGGATATAAATTTGATTTAGGCAGATAGCCTGTTTTACACTTCACCTGATGTTCCTTTTCCTGATTTAGTGTCTTGTTTCAAGCTTGAGTTTCAAGTATAGAACAGCAATTACAGAAAAAAACCTACTGGATTATAAGCTGACACTGACTGACCTTTACGTCCCAATGGAGTGTCTGACCCTTGACATTGTCTACAGTTAAAAAGTCAGCTTTGGTGAACAGATTTAGGTTTGGTGGTGCTGCGCTTTGCTTCTGGCGCTGAAAATAAGGTTGTGCAATGTCACACTGTGTTTCCCAATATCACCCAAATCATTCTTCTGTATGTAGAGTACGTCACCTCACATCCTATCTGGAAGTCATTCTTACAACAAAATCCATCAGCACACCCATTTGCAGTGATGCCCTTCCACCTGCTAAGCATTAGTCTGAACTTACATGTGGCGTGTACTATTTATAGTTGTTCGGTAGCAAAGAACTTGAGTATTGCTGAAAAAATACATTTTGTCAAAGCTTTTCACCTTGCACTAATCAGGACAATTGCAAGAATACCAATGTCAGGGGAGCAACAACTTCATACTGTATGGGAAAAGAGTGCTGATAGGTTGACAAGTGGACAGTGATTGGTAGAGGCATTGCCATGGAGAATGTACTAGTTAATGGTGACTGACAGTTAACTGCCAAGCATTGTTTGAAATTTTAAACCAGGCAGCTTGACTTGATTGGTCAAGGCATTGCCTTGAGGAATGAATCAGAGAATGGCTATCACTTATATTGTTTAGCTGAAGCAAGCACAACTTGTGTACCTTCCTTCAGTCACAAATAATACACAGAACCCTGTTCTTGGTCCAGTTGAGAAAAACTGTTCATAAAATGTGCTTTGCATTATTCAAAAACCCAACTGCATTTCAAATATACAGTTTATACAGGGCCTCTCTGGTGGAAAGGGTCCAAGGAGTGGTCATAAATAGAGTACAGAATTTGAGGATTTGGTTAAAGTGGGAATTCTTTGATAAGTATTGGTGAGCATGAGTTGAATTTTACCTCAGGGAAGGAAGTCCTGCTGTTCAAACCGAGAGCAGGTCCCAAGCCCACACGGGTGGACAATGGAGCCACTGGGAGGCGTTTACCAGTGGTGACCAACTAAGAAGCAGCCACCAGGACCATTGTCCAATTGAAGACAGCAGTCTGACTCTCTAAGCTGCCAACCCAGTAAGAGGGCTGACTGCTCAGCAGCCGAGGCAGCCTTGGCAGTGCCACAGATTGAGGTTGTCACTGCTGAAGCTGCAGGGAAGGAGGAGAGGCTGTCTCCAAGATGAGCCGACCTCGGAGGGAGGGTAAGGGAATGTTTCCAACGTGCCAGGGACATGCAGGCAAGTAGGCCCCAGCAATCGTCAGTGCTGAAGACCCAGGGATGGCCGTTGCTGCTGGACAGGCCCTTCCATGGGCCATGGCATGGCCAGAAAGGAAGGACCCACCCCAATTTGGGAAGCTGCTGGGAGGCAGGTGCCTGATGGTCTCCCCACACAACGGGGCCCATGAGAGTGTTGGTGAAATCCTGGCATCGTGGTAAAATGGCTTCCTCCTTGATAACTTGCACCACAATTTTACAAGCCTTGCCACCCCCCTCAAAAGAAGGCTGGTAAAGTTCAGCGCTATAGCTCAAACTGAAATGCTAACAGTTGTATTTAAATTAGAATTTTAAAACTGTAACAGACACTGCAAGCCAGTTAACAGAAACTGTCAATCAGCTGTGGTTGCCTGGAGGGATGCTAATTAATAAATGCAGGAAGTTGAGTAAATGCTTCTAATTGGGTGCAGTTGAAAAGGTCTGTAAAGTAAATAGGATCTGGTCATGCACAGAGTGGTTGTAAAAGGAGTGCATTGTCAATGGAGTGCAAAAGTTGGGAATTTGATGAAAGTGGGAAGTTGAGAGTGAGAATTCAGTGACAGTGGGAATTTGGTGCAGGAGGAGAAGGAGGATTCCACTCCATGGGATACTGAGACATGAAAGGAAGTGGACCATGGGGATGGGCTCCACATAAATGGGGCATGGATCTGGGTCCTAGCAGAAAGGATAAATGGAGCAGTCACAAAGATTTTAAACTAGTACATGGGGGTAGGGCCCAGATGAAAGGTCTCGTTCCAAAGCAGACAAAAGAGAAGGGAGTAGAGTAATAGCTGAAAATTGTGGTTTAGGCTCCACAGGGAAAGGAAAAAATAAAATGTTGAAAGTAATTAAATCAGATGAGAGAAATTATAAAAACAAATGAGTCAAACATTAGAGCAGAAGGACAGGTAAGGATGTGTGGCCCAAGTAAGAATTCTTTAGATAAATGTACAAGATATAAGGAACAAATTTAATTACAGACACCAATTCAACTTGGAGGGTGAGATATTGTGGTTATTACTGAGGCCACAAGACAGTCCGGACTGGGAACTAAATATACCGGCTTCGAAAACCACCTGGAAAGATAAGGAAAACAGTAGAGGGGCAGGAGTTACCTTAATGATTAAGGATAAAAGGCCAATCTCCCGCTCTCACCCCTGCAGCGCTGAGCCCTTCAGCCCACCTTTCCCGCTGGCTGGCCGGTAATTGAACAGCCAGTGTGAAATCGCAGTTGGGGGCCGATTGCAGTGAGGGGTCCATTCCCAGGCCACTCCGAGGCCTGCCGATTGTGGCTGCCCGCTGACCCAGAAATCCTGGGTAACTATACAACAGACCCCCAGCCGCACCACACCCCCACCACCCACAGTCACTCACACTTACTCTCTCTCTACCCCCCTGACCCCCCCAGCCTACCTCCCCCACCCCTCGACTCCTCCCAACCCAACCTGATAGCCCCCACCGCCCGAATCTTCCCTGTCCCCCACAACTCTCCCTGTAGCTCCCCCTGATCTAACCTGACCCAAACCCATTGACCAACTCCCCCCTGATACCCTGATCCAACCTGACTCCTCCCTAACCCAACTCTCTCAACCCACCTATCCACTCCCCCACTGACCACGTTACCCAACTTACCCACCTCACCCACCTACCACCCTATCCATCTGCCATCCTACCCACCTACCACCATAACCACCTCACCAACCTACCCACTTCATTCACCTGTCACCCTACCCAACTCACCCACCTCCTCATCCAACTTACAACCTAACCCTACCTGCCATCCTACCTCCTTGCCCACCCTACCCTCTGACTCACCCTACCCTCTTACCCACTTACCTTACACACTTACCTTCTCTCCGTAGCTATTTTCAAAGCAGCTTTGGGACATCTAAACTCTTTACTTACTGTAGTGCAGCATCTAGTGCTGAAAAAAGGGGGTGTGGTTTTTGTGCAGGTTCTCTGATCTGCTCCCTATGAGGGTCGGATGTGAAGGATCCTCCATCGGAAGAACTCTCAGCAATATCAAAGGAAGGTATATATGTATTTTTTTTCTGATCAAAGTCGGAAATAGGGGTTCCAATCCTGATTGCAAGATTTGGGTCATAGCAAAGGCAAAGTGATTTTAATGGGGGTTTTAACTTGCATGTAGATTGAAATAAGCACACTAGGTCACATCAGAAAGATAATGGGCTGAATATTATGGGAAGGTGGACATCTCGCTCCAAGCCGGCCCACCCTGCAGCCATAAAGCATTATAGCTGGGCTAAACAAGGGCCAAGTGGGACTTCTGCAGCTCCATCAGTCTTGGCAGCGCAAGGGTGTGTTAGTGGGCACAGCCGAGACTGCAAGGGGAGGAGGAAGATGGCCTATGGATCCTGGAGCCAAGTAAGTCCGCGTTCTGAAGCAGGGAGGGTTTGGGCAGGTCATGGTGGGTTTGGGCAGGTCAGGGAGGGGGGCAGGGGGATGGGTTTAAAGCTACGGGTGAAGAGGAAGAAAGGGAACATTTTATCTTAGCCCCAATCAGCAAAGTGCAGCCCCTGAATATAGAACCCACCCCCATCGCCCCCCCACTCTTTGAAGAAATTATTTCAAAAGTAAAACTGACCACTCCCACCCAACTGCCCACTCCAAATATTTAATGGACAGCGTATCGATTATCTATTTAAATATAATGGATGGGCTGCCAATAATGGGGGTGAGCTCGGGGGTGGCAAGGTGGGCACCCAACCTATTTTTCATGCCTCCCCGCACCCCCACCCTCCACTCCCCACTGGAAACACGCCCAGCAGGGGTGTGTAAAATGCAGCCCAAATGAGATGTTGCAAGTGTGCACAGGATAATGTTCTTTCTGCTCACAAGACGTGGGTGATATCGCAAGGCAAGCATTTGACATCCCTCCGTAGATTGGCGGAACACCTTGAAAATGTTCAGTTTATCAGAGAGAGCCAACATGGATTTGTAAAGGGTAAGGCATGCCTGACACATCAGTTTGAATTGTTTGAAGAGGTGGCCAAAGTAGTGGACAGCAGAAAGTCTATGAATGTCATTTGTACAGCTTTCCAGAAGACATTCAATCAAGTCCTTCATAAGAGACTGTTAGCGAAAGTTGAAGCTCATAGAATTGAAGGCAAATTATTTACCTAGTTAGCAAAACAGCAGAGAAGCAGGAGATGGAGAGTAGGGAAAATGGATAGGCACTCTAATTGGCAGGATCGACTAGTGGCATCCTGCAAGGATCTGCGATGGTCCCTCAATTACTCACTGTATTTATTAATTACTTGGATAATAGGTTAAAAAGTCCTATGTCCAAATTTGCCAACAACTCAAAGAAAGACCCTATGGGCAGAATTTTACCATTCCGGGTAAAAGCCAATGGACTTTTGAATCGATACATTTTATGGTCTCACCCCCATCATGTTGGGGATGTAAAATTCACCCTATAAGTAGTGTAACTGGAAGCATAAAATTATAAAAATATATTAATAGATGACAAATGGATTTCAATGCAGGCAAATGTGATATCATCCACTTTGGCCTTAAGAAAGATAGAACAGGACACTTTCCAAATGGTGAAAAACTAGAGACGGTGGAGATCCGAAGAGACTTTGGGCATCTAGATACACCAATCATTTAAACATTATGAACAGCTACAGAAAAATAACTTAAAAGGCTCATTGAATGTGGGCCGAAATATCTAGAGGACTAGAACACAAGTGGATAAAATCATGGTTCAGCTACACCAAGATCTGGCTAGACCATCTATGGAATATTGTGAGCAGATCGGAGTACCACACTGTAGGAGGAACACATTGGACTTGGAGAGAATGAGGTGCAGATTTACCAAATGATGCCTGGACTCCAGGTTGAAAAGAGATCATTTAAACTTGTGCTATATTCCTGGAATTCAGAAGTTTAAGGGGTGGTTTGATCAAAGTTTTCAAGTTATTAATGTGAAAAAATCTGGTAGAAAGGGGGAGAAACTTTTTCTCCTTGTTGAAAGGTTTAGGACTAGGGAGGATAATCTAAAAATTAGAGCCAAATCTTTCAGGGGTGAAATTAGGAATCACTTCTATACAGAAAATTTTGGAACCTTAGGCTAGAAATTGAGCTACTCTGAATTTCTGGTGTGGTGATCTGCCCCCAACTGTTCAGGTCAAAGTGGACAACATGCAAATTTGGCACACCCACCTCATCTGAAAGATCGTAGCATCTGGCTGAGCTGGTGTCCTGCTGTCTTCTTATGAATGCTGCTGGCTGCCTCAATGCTCAGAAGGGGTGCCCAATAGCATTGTTAGAAACCATGTGGTGCCACCAGCCTGCCCTTCTTAAAGGCAGACTGTCCCTCTTAAAGACAGACTGTCCCTCTTAAAGACAGACTGCTCTAGAATTTGCTGCAATTAAAATGATGATAAAATGAACAACAGGATAGAGATGGGGGTGGAATCGTCCCAGATTTGCACTAAGGGTAGTAGTGGGCGGGTAAAACGACGTTTTAACTGCCGGCCGCGATGGTGGGTTTTCCCACCGTATCATCCCAAACCCAACACATTATTCCAAGGAAACACGCCATTTCCATGGCAGGCGGACTGTCATTCACCCACCAGCCATTGCCTCCTGCTTCATCACGCCGGGCTCCATGCAAACCACATCTCAGAGTCTCCAGTCCACAACTACTGCAGAGAAGATGTCCAAGAAAGGCAAGAAGACTGCACCCCCCAGGTTTAATGATGTGTCACTGGAACGCCTTTTGGTTGCTATGGAGTCCCAATGCGATGTCCTCTACCCCTGCTCTGGCCACAGGATGGGCAATGGCATGACCAACCAAGCTTTGGAGGCAGTGGTTGCGGTGGTCAGCACCAACGCCCTTCAAAAGTGGACAGCCAGCTAGTGCCGCAGAAGGATGAATGATCTCCTCCGTTCCGCCAGGGTAAGTCACTCTTCTCATCACTCTCAACTCACACACTCACAAACCCATCACACACTCACAGGGATCTCACTCACTGTCAGTGCAAGGGTCATCACCATTTACTCTCTCACACTCACTGTCATTGTCCTCATCCTGTCCATGGGACCACTCACCACCCACACAGGACAGGCAAACTTATCATCTGGCCTGACAGGCATCCTGCTTACACTCTCTCCATCTGTATCCATGCAGGACAAGCTGGCACACAACAAGAGGGAGAGGTCACAGACTGGTGGAGGAATGCCTGAAATCAAGGTCCTCACAGATTTTGAAAACAGAGCCATCCAGCTGGCCGGCGATGACCGGGATCGGTCCTGTGCTGACAGTGAGGTCAGTGCTGCTCTACCAAGTGAGGATTCAGCAGTGCAACATCCATCAGACAACCATGCTGTGAGTGATGTGTCCTGTTTCACAGGCCACTGCCATGTACTAATTATCTCCCCTTGCTTTCACAGGCACATCCACCAAACAGCCAACAGAGTCCCTGACCCAGGGTCTCCAATCAAGGCCCGAATAAACCTCTGAAGAGGAATCTGAAGACACCCTCCTTAAAGTCTCATAACATTGCTCACCCACACCCTCCACCAGCGCAGAGACACACAACCCGGTGGGACTTAGTTTTAGAGAAGCCACAGGATCACAATCTGCTGAGCACATCGTACTTTCTGATCCACAGCAGGTGGAGGCAGGGACTTCCCAGGTCCCCGGCACTCGGAGGGCTGCTGGAGGCCAGACATTTGCTGAGTCCGAGTCAGATGACAACCCTCTGGACTCGGTCATGTCACAGTTGCTGGAGCTGCAAAGACAAACTCAGGAACATCAGGAAGGGATGTCCGCTGCACTCCTCAGATTGCAAGGCACGATGGAGGAGTCTGTCCACCATTACCCTGAGGTAATAGCGACGGCATTGCCAATGCACCGAGCTCAACAATAGTGGGATGGCGGTTGCCATAGAGACCTTGGTCTAGGACATCACTCCTGCAACTCCAATACCATTGTCTGACTGCCTGTAATGACCATATTGAAATGACTGTAATATTCATTGATTGTACTGAAGCATCTCGTGATCCACGTATAAGTTGAATCTGAATGTACTTTTTGTGATGGTGATTTAGAAATGTTTTGTAATGTTCTTCCAGATATTTTATGAATAAAGTATATTTTTCAAAAAAAAATCACTCCTGCACTGCTGCATGGGCTTAACTCTATCGCTGATGCCATAGTTGGCCTCCAACAGTGTGTACAAGAAAGGGATGCTGGGAAGCTCCATCTCACTCCAGCCAACCCTTCCGCTCATGGAGTCAGCCAGGGCCCTCGGACACCCACAAGGAGGGAGATCAGCAGGTGTACCCGCCCACCACCCCACCTCCCCAGGGTCATCCATCCAGGTGATTCTGGGAGAGTCCGGCCCACCCGAATGCCCTCTTCCTGTGACCTCAGTAACTCCAGCTCCACAGGCCGAGGAGGGTGTCACTGCCACACAGCAGGGCACCAAAAGCGGGATTGGTCCCTCCAGGTTTCAGCTCTCCATGGTCATCACAGTAGCAGTCAGCAGTCTGCCTCCACCTCCACTGTGCATGTCCGGGAAGCACCAAGATGTAGTGGCAGGGTTAGGAAAGTTAAGACGCATTAGTTGCACAGCCTGGGCATGGGTGTTAATCATTTGTACATACTCTTCGCTACTGTCAATAAACTCCCAAGAATGTCTCCCTGCCTATGGCTCCTTGTTCTGATGAGCAGTGTTCGTGTCACTCAGATGTGAAACCTTTCTGCAAAAGATAAAGGCAGGTGTCTCAGTCCAGGGCTTCTTCCTTGTGCAGTGTGTAACCTTCAGACTAAAGTGATGGTCCAGCCTCACACTTCCTGGACACATTAGTGGTGCCTGTACCTCGATGGTGCTGGTCATTGCTGCCAAAATGTTGTGGGCAGGGGTCACAGAGTTCCCTCATTCTCTCTGTGTGCTCTCAGCACCTTTAAGGTGGGACTGGCCCCATCTCTTCAGCATCTGTAACCGGTGACAGTGTGCTCCTGAAGGGCTCAGGTGCTGAAGACGGACAAATGATCCAGTGCTTTTAAAGTTTCATGGCTGTGTCTCCATGGTATGACCCTGATCACAGAGGGCAAATGAGCTGCTCTTGGAAGGACAAGAGTCAGACATTCACAGAGGCCATGTGAAGATCTATGGAGTGCCCTCACTGCATGTCATCATCATCCTCCTGCAATCGAGCGACTATTTGGGCCTCCACTGCATCTCCATGACAGGAGCATTCTCACAGAGGGTATGCACACTGCCATCAGCCAGAATGGAATCAAATGTTCACAGATGCATTGTGGGGATTTGTTAAGTGATTTGTTAAAGGAAGGTCGTGTTTTACAAATTTGATTGAATTTTTTGAGGAGGTAAGCAGGAGTGTTGATGAGGGTAATGCATTTGATGTGGTCTACATGGACGTCAGCAAGGCTTTTGATAAGGTCCCTCATAGCAAACTGGTCCAGAAACTGAGTCCATGGGATCCAAGGCAAAGTGGCACATTGGGTTCAAAATTGGCTGAGAGGCAGGAAGCAGAGGGTCATGGTGGAGGGATGTTTCTGTGACTGGAAGTCTGTTTCCAGTTTGGTTTCATAGCTCTTGGTGCTGGGGCCTTGCTGTTTGTGGTGTACATAAATAATTTGGAGTTAAATGTAGGGGGGATGATCAAGAAGTTCACGGATGATATGAAAATTGGTTGGGTGGTAAATAGTGAGTAGGATAGCCGGAAACTGCAGGAGGATATCAATGGACTGGTCAGGTGGGCAGAGCAGTGGCAAATGGAATTCAACCTGGAAAACTGTGATGTAACGTACTTGGAGAGGGATAACAATGCAAGGGATTACACTATGAATGGCAGGGCCCTGGAAATTACTGAAGATGAGAGGGACCTTGGTGTGCATATCACAGAATCACACAGTGCAGAAGAGGCCCTTCGGCCCATCGAGTCTGCACCGACACGTGAGAAACACGTGACCTACCTACCTAATCCCATTGACCAGCACTTGGCCCATAGCCTTGAATGTTATGACATGCTAAGTGCTCATCCAGGTACTTTTTAAAGGATGTGAGGCAACCCGCCTCCACCACCCTCCCAAGCAGCATATTCCAGACTGTCACCACCCACTGGGTAAAAAAGTTTTTCCTCGCATCCCCACTAAACCTCCTGCCCCTCACCTTGAACTTATGCCCCCTTGTGACTGACCCTTCAACTAAGGGGAACAGCTGCTCCCTATCCACCCTGTCCATGCCCCTCATAGTCTTGTACACCTCGATCAGGTCGCCCCTCAGTCTTCTCTGCTCCAATGAAAACAACCCAAGTCTATCCAACCTCTCTTTATAACTTAAATGTTTCATCCCAGGCAACATCCTGGTGAATCTCCTCTGCACCCCCTCCAGTGCAATCACATCCTTCCTATAATGTGGCGACTAGAACTGCACACAGTACTCCAGCTGTGGCCTCACTAAGGTTCTATACAACTTCAACATTACCTCCCTATTTTTGTAATCTATGCCTCATTTGATAAAGGCAAGTGTCCCGAATGCCTTTTTCACCACCCCACTAACATGCCCCTCTGCCCTCAGAGATCTATGGACACACACGCCAAGGTCCCTTTGTTCCTCAGAACTTCCTAGTGTCATGCCATTCCTTGAATACTTCCTTGTCAAATTACTCCTTTCAAAGTGTATCGCCTCACACTTTTCAGGGTTAAATTCCATCTGCCACTTATCTGCCCATTTGACCATCCCATCTATATCTTCCTGTAGCCCAAGACACTCAACCTCACTGTTAACCATCCGGCCAATCTTTGTGTCATCCGCAAACTTACTAATCCTATCCCCCACATAGTCATCTATGTTGTTTATATAAATGACGAATAATAGGGGACCCAGCACAGATCCCTGTGGTACGCCACTGGACACTGGCTTCCAGTCACTAAAGCATCCTTCTGTCATCATCCTCTGTCTCCCATAACTAAGCCAATTTTGAATCCACCTTATCAAATTACCCTGTGTCCCATGTGCATTTGCCTTCTTTATAAGTCTCCCATGTGGGACCTTGTCAAAAGCTTTGCTGAAATCCATATAAACTGCACCAACTACACTACCCTCATCTACACACCTGGTCTCCTCCTCAAAACATTCGATCACATTTGTTAGGCATGACCTCCCTCTGACAAAGCCATGCTGACTATCCCTGATCAAACCTTGCCTCTCCAATTAGAGATAGATACTCTCTTTCAGAATTTTCTCCAATAGTTTCCCTACCACTGACGTGAGACTCACTGGCCTGTCGTTCCCTGGCTTATCTCTACAACCCTTCTTAAATAGCGGAACTACATTAGCTGTTCTCCAATCCTCTGGCACCTCCCCCGTGGCCAGAGAGGAATTAAAAATATCCACAGGTCCCTAAAGGTAGCAGGGCAGGTAGATAAGGTGGTTAAGAAAGCATATGGGATACTTGCTTTTATTAGCCGAGACATGGAATACAAGAGCAGGGAGGTTATGCTGGAACTGTATAAAATGCTGGTTGGGCCACAACTGGAGTACTGCGTGCAGTTCTGGTCACCACATTATAGGAAGGATGTGATTACACTGGAGAGGGTGCAGAGGAGATTTACCAGGATGCTGCCTGGGCTGGAGGGTTTGAGCTATGAAGAAAGATTGGATAGGCTGAGGTTGTTTTCCTTGGAGCAGTGAAGGTTAAGAAAGGACTTGATAGATGGGGTATAAGATTATGAGAGGCAAAGATAGGGTGGATCGTAAGGCATTTTTTCCATTAGTAGGGGGGTGAATAACCAGGGGGCATAGATTTAAGGTAAGAGGTAGAAGGCTAAGAGGGGAGTTAAGGAGATATTTTTTTACCCAGAGGATGGTGGGACTCTGGAACTCACTGCCTGAAAGGGTAGTTGAGTCTGAAACTCTCGTAATATTTAAGAAGTATTTAGATATTCACTTGCATTGTCATAGCCTCCAGGTCTATAGGCCAAGCACTGGAAAATGGGATTAATGTGGTCAGGTCTTTGTTGACCAGTATGGACACGATGGGCTGAATGGCCTCCTCCTGTGCTGTAAATGTCTTTGAGGATCTATGGGGTCTCCTCCCTGCACATCATCATCATCACCCACAAATCTAGCAGCTATGAGGGCCGCCTGAGCATGCTGCCTCGTCTGACCTCATCCCTGTCAACGCCGCCTACGTGGACTGTCTCACCTTCATCCCCATCGGCATCCTCCTCATTGGAGGAGACCTCCAGTTCCTCCATCTCCTCCTCAGCCAGCTCCTCTCCCCATTGCAGCGCCAGGTTGTAAAGGGTGCAGCAGGTGACGACGATGTGTGACACCCTCTGTGGACTGTATTGCAGGGCTCCCCACCAGACCGGTCCAGACCAGTGGCCTGCTCCACCAACTTGCGAGTTCCAGCATGAGCCTCATTATACCTGAGGCCGCCACATGGGTGTCATTAACCACATCCTCTGCGGGTAGCCCTTGTCCATAAGGGACTATCCCTGCAGCTTCTGTGGATCCTGGGAGACATCAGGGATCTGTGACTGACTGAGAATTCAGGAGTTATGTGCAGTCCCTGGAACTGCAGGATGCATTTCTGGTGGTCGCACACCAGCTGCACATTCAGCGAATGGAATGCCTTGGGGCTGATGTAGTTGACTGTGTGTTGTGATGGAGACCTGAGCGCCATGTGAATTTAGTCGATGGCAGCCTGCACCTAAGGGAAATACGAGATCTGGGCAAATCCAATCACTCTGTCCTGATCCCGAGTGAAATGCACAAAGTTGTGTTGCCCTCATGAAGATGGCATCTGTGACCTCATGGATGTATTTGTGGGTGGCAGGTTGTGATATCCCACAGGGGTCACCTTTGGAGCCTTGAAAGGAGCCACTGGTGTAGGAATTGAGCGCAGTGGTTACTTCCATGGCCACTGGCAGTGGATGGCCTCAATGTCCACCTGGTGCCAAATCCTGCAGTAGCTGGCAGACCAGTTCCCCAGATATGCGCAGCCTTCGGTGACACTGGTTCTTGGCCTCCTGCAGGAATGAAAGCTGGTGTCTATAAACCCTGGGTGTTGCTATGTGCTGAACAGCGAAGGCTCACTGTGGTCCTTCAGCAGTGTGTGTGGGAGACCCAACCACCCCATACAACCAGTTCACCAGGCTCCATGACCCTGATGTACTCCTCCTGCAGAATGAAAGAGAAAGGCATGTGGTTAGCGTGGGTTTTCTGAGCATCTGTCCTGGTTAAACCTGAAGGCCCCTTAAAACATCATGGAGAGTGCTCTCCACCACTTGGATGGCCAGAGTTTAGTGCGCTGCTTGGCTGCCCGAAACCCCACCCACCTCCACCCCACTCCACCCGACCGATTGGCAGCAGCTTTGCCCATTGGACTGCAGGCCGTGCTCTCAGCTCAGGCACAGGTATTCTCCTAACCCACACTGCAAGGCTGCACTGTTAGCTTGAACCATCAGTGAGACATTGAAGGGGCTGTGAGCACCTCCACCAGTGACTGCTCCACAGCTTTAGCAAGGAGATTGTACAATGTGCCCAGTCGTCCAACTGTTCTGCAGTCCACTAAAACACTCATTACTCTGCAGCCTGTGCTCAAGGGGTGAAAAGCTCTGGAACACTTGGTGGCATTTTGATGCCTCTGTGTTGCTTGACCGGGCAGATAAGCTAGAGACCCGACTCCACTCATATCAATGGCTGCGCCTGAACTGCCTCAGTTGCAGAGGAAAGGTCACCTTATATCAGGTGTCCTTAATGTGTGGCCACTTCCCCCGCCCACCCTACCCCCACCCCCATCCTGGTGTGCGCTACATTCAACGGCAGGGCTGCCCTTGCCCCTCCCCCCACA
This sequence comes from Carcharodon carcharias, assembly GCF_017639515.1. Lineage (NCBI taxonomy): Eukaryota > Metazoa > Chordata > Chondrichthyes > Lamniformes > Lamnidae > Carcharodon > Carcharodon carcharias. The sequence continues at coordinate 199,993,458 of NC_054471.1, forward strand.
TTGGGCCTCAAGCTTGAAGTCCAACAGGCGACCCTGGTTGGTGATGCACAATGTTACTGTGCGCTCACCTCCGAGTTCGCCTCAAAGTGCAGCCCGCCAAGTGCACGCCTTTTAAATGCTGTTGTAAAACACGTCAGCCTGCAATCCCACCGACGTTGGCGGACAATCCAACGTGGGGGTGGGGGGGTGGAATGATTCCGGACGGCAGGACTAATAATGATATGCAGATGTATTACAAAGAGGTTCCCAATGTCCGATGGTGGGAAACGTGGACCACCCTTGGCAGGCTGAGCGGACATTCGCAAACTAGTTTCACGCGTCATGAAACCAATCGCGCCATATTGCCCGCTCAGGCACCCAAACCTGCCCAACATTGGCAGTCACGGAAAACCCCAGCCTTTGTTTGTTAAGAAACAAAATCTGCCCACCAAGACTTCTGGTAGGGTCACTGGTCCCAGATGATGTTAATCAGTGAGTTTTTTTCCCCAAATTGACATCACCAAGTGTTCATTCCTCAGTCTGATGACTGTAGTAAAATAACTACAAACATCCTGATGGAGAGGCAATGCCGAGTAGAAGCTGTGTTATCAGGCAGGAAACAGAGCTCTGGCCACATCCGTCAGCTTCAAAATCAAATTCCCAAACTCAGGAAAACAGACAGCGACCGTGGTTGGTCGATTGCATTCCTTTTTATTCTAAAATCAGTTAAACAGATTTCAGTACAATCTGGTTCTGTGAACAAACTTTAAATTGCAATCGAGCTTCTACTTCACAAATGTATATTGACTAACCAAGAGATCATTTTCTGAATTTATATTTTTTATTAGTAGCCCCAGCGGCAATAATAATCCAGTTGCGGAACTGCCAAAAATGATCAGGTGCAATTTAAAGTGTCAGTATTTCATCAAATAATCTAAACATTTGGTATTAAGCTGAGATAGGAAAGAACTACGCACAGTTATATCGAAAAGTAGGACGTGTCATAACCTTTTAATCATCGTTTTTGAACATTAATTTGTATTCAGCTTTAATGACTTCTTCATGGCCTGAATGTTTCGGATGGTGGGGTCTCCCTTCCCGCCATCTGAAGAGTTGGCAGGGTGACTCCGAACACCCTGCAGCCAAGTTACATTCGAGTGAGTGTTGATTGGCTGCAGGCAATACTTCCGCCCCACTTAGGAAATAAGAAATGAACATTATTAGTTCCAAAATGTCCATTCTGTTATAGCTGAAAAGTAAAATAGCTAAGATTACACTATAAGCCTCCAAATAGTGAGAGATATAGAGGAACAAACCTGCGGGAAATCACAGAAAAATGCAAGAACTGGAGAGTTTTGCTGAGAAAAGAGATACATCAGAGCTTTTCATCTTGCGCTCATCAGGACACAATACCAATATAAGGGGAAAACAACAATTTATACTGTATGTGAAGAGAGTGCTGACTGGCTGGCAAGTGGACCCTGATTGGTAGAGACATTGCCATGGAGAATGCACCAGTGATGGTGACTGACAATTAACTGCCAAGCATTGTTTGAAATTTAAACCAGGCAGTTTGACCCTGATTAGTCAAAGCATTGCCCTGAGGAATGAGTCAGCGAATGGCTGTCACTTGTTTACTTTAGCTGAAACAGCCACAGTGTGAATACATGTTCTTTCTGTCTGCAAAGAACAGGGCTCTGTGTATTAATTTAATTACCCAAATATTGATTAGGATAATGTTAGAGAAAAGAATAAGGATGTGAACAACTGTTGAAATGTGTTCAGTTGAGCTTCTTTGATCAATATGTTCTCAGGCCAACTAGAAAGGAGGCATTGCTGGATCTGGTGCTAGGAAATGAGGTGGGCCAAATGGATCAGGTGTCTGCATGGGAATATTTGGGTAAGAGTGATCATTACATCATAACTTTAGATTTGTAATAAGAAGAGCAAGGGACAATTTAATATAGAACTTCTAAATTGGAAGGGGGTAGTTTCATTGTGATGTGAAGGGTAAAATGGAACTGACAAGGAAAGTTGTAACAGAACAATGATTAATCTTTAAGAGATGTTTCAGGTACAGTACAACAAGGGTGAAAGGTAAGGACACCAAAATCAGGGCCCCTTGGATGGCGAGAGAGATAGAGATTATGATCAAAAAAAGGTGAGAATCAGGTCAGTACAATAGGTTGAGGGGGGAGGTAAAGAGGAAAATAAGACTGCCAAAGAGCGAGCATTGGAACAGAATGGCAGTCAACATAAAAAGTGAACCCAAAAATCTTCTACCAGTGTGTAAATAGTAGGCAGGTAGTAAGAGGTGCAGTGGGTCCTACTGAACATTAAAAAGGATGATATATGCAAGGTAAGGTTAGAATAAACAGTCACTTGGTAGTACAGAATTTGAATATTGCTGAAACAAGAGACACATTGCTGAAGCTTTTTGTCATTGTCATAGAGTCACAAAGGTCTACAGCAGAGATAAAGGCCCTTCGGCCCATCGAGTCTGCGCCAGTCAAACAAGTACCTAACTATTCTAATCCCATTTTCCAGCACCAGGCCCATAGCCTTGTAAGCGATGGCATCGCAAGTGCACATCCAAATATTTCTTAAATGTTATGAGGGTTTCTGCCTCTACCATCCTTTCAGGCAGTGAGTTCCAGATTCCCACCACCCTCTGGGTGAAAAAATTCTTCCTCACATCCCCTCTAAAACTCCTGCCCCTTACCTTAAATCTATGGCCCTGGTTATGATCCCTCCACCAAGGGGAAAAGTTCCTTCCTGTCTACCCTATCTATGCCCCTCATAATTTTATACACTTCAGTCATGTCCCCCTCAATCTCCTCTGCTTCAGGGAAAATAACCCCAGTCTATCCAATCTCTCCTCATAACTAAAACCCTCCAGCCTAGACAACATCCTGGTAAATCTCCTCTGCACTCTCTCTACTGCAATCACATCCTTCCTATAATGCGGATTCCAGAACTGCACACAATACTCTAGCTGTGGCCTAACCAATGTATTATCCAGCATGACCTTGCTGAGCTTATATTCTATGCCTCAGCTAATAAAGGCAAGTATCCCATATGCCTTCTTAACCACCTTATCTACCTGTCCCACTACCTTAAGAGACCGGTGGACATGCACGCCAAGGTCCCTCTGATCCTCGGTACTTCCCAGGGTGCTACCATTCATCATGTATTCCCGTGCCTTGTTTGTCCTGCCCAAGTGCATTACCTCACACTTATCCGGATTAACTCCCATTTGCCGCTGATCAGCACATCTGACCAGCCCGTCTATATCCTCCTGTAATCTAAAGAAATTAGTATAGAAAGGGAGGAGGTTCTAAGTGGTCTGGCAGGCTTAAAAGTAGAGAAACCTCCAGGCCCAGATAAAATGTATCCCAGGCTGTTGAGTGAGGTGAGGGAGGAGATAGCAGGGGCGCTGGCAATAATTTTCAATACCTCTCTGGCCACAGGAGAGGTGCCAGAGGACTGGAGGACAGTCAATGTGGTACTGTTATTCAAGAAAGGAGGAAGGGATAAACCAGGGAACTACAGGCCAGTCAGTCTAACCTCAGTGGTGGGGAAATTTTTGGAAGGAATTCTGAGGGACAGAATTAGTCTTGGAGAGGCAGGGATTAATCAAGGACAGTCAGCATAGTTTTGTTAAGGGGAGGTCATGTCTGACCAATTTGATTGAATTTTTCGAAGTGTTTTCGTAGGTGGATAAGGTAGTCAGGAAGGCATATGACATGCTTGCCTTCATTGGCAGGGGAATTGAGTATAAAAGCTGGGAAGTCATGCTGTAGCTATATAGAACCTTGGTTAGGCCACACTTGGAATATTGCGTGCAATTCTGGTCACCACATTACCAGAAGGATATGGAGGTGTTGGAGAGGGTGCAGAGGAGGTTTACCAGGATGCTGCCTGGTCTGGAGGTTATTAGCTAAGAGGAGAGGTTGGAGAAACTCGGATTGTGAAACACTTGTGAACACCGACACAAACTATTCATTTAGAACCCTACCTTTGTCTTCCGGCTTCACACACAAATTACCACTATGGTTCTTAATGGGCGCTACTGTTTCCCTAGTTATCCTCTTACTCTTAATGTGCTTGTAAAATAACTTTGGATTTTCCTTTATTTTACCTGCCAACATATTTTCATGCCCCCTTTTTGCTCTCCTAACTTCCTTTATAAGATCCCCCCTACACATTCTATACTCCTCTAGGGCTTCCGCTGTTTTGAGCCCTCGGTATCTGCCATAAGCCTCCCTTTTTCTCTTCATCCAATCCTGTATATCTCTCAACGTCCAGGGTTCCCCTGGATTTGTTGGTCCCATCCTTTTATCTTTACGTTGGCCCTGTATTCTCCCTATTTCCTTCTTGAATGAGTCCCACTGCTCCGATGCAGATTTACCTAAAAGTAGCTGCTCCCTGTCCACTCTGGCCAAATCATATCTGACCTTATTAAAACCGGCCTTCCCCAAATTTAGAGCTCTTATTTCTGGCCCATCCTTGTCCTTTTCCATAACAACCTTGAAATCTAACAGAGTTAAGATCACTATCTGCAAAATGTTCCCCCATTGATACCTTTACCGCTTGACCAGCTTCATTCCTTAAAATTAAGTCCAAGACCGCCCTGTCTCTTGTAGGACCTTGTAAATGGCAGAACCCTTAAGTGCATCGACGGGCAGAGGGATCTGGGTGTACAGGTCCACAGGTCACTGAAAGTGCCAATGTAGGTGGATAAGGTAGTCAGGAAGGCATATGGCATGCTTGCCTTCATTGGCAGGGGTATTGAGTATAAAAGCTGGGAAGTCATGCTGCAGCTGTATAGAACCTTGGTTAGGCCACACTTGGAATATTGCGTGCAATTCTGGTCACCACATTACCAGAAGGATATGGAGGTGTTGGAGAGGGTGCAGAGAAGGTTTACCAGGATGCTGCCTGGTCTGGAGGTTATTAGCTATGAGGAGAGGTTGGAGAAACTCGGATTGTTCTCACTAGAGCGACGGAGATTGAGGGTCGACTTGATAGAAGTTTACAAAATTATGAGCGGCATAGACAGAGTAGATAGTCAGAAGCTTTTTCCCAGGGTGGATGAGTCAATTACTAGGGGATATAGATTTAAGTTGAGAGGAGAAAACTATAGAGATGTACAGGGCAAGTTTTTTTATGCAGAGGGTAGTGAGTGTCTGGAATTCGCTGCCAGAGGAGGTGGTAGAAGCAGGTACGATAGTGGTGTTTAAGAGGCAGCTTGACAAATACATGAATAGGATGGGAATAGAGGGATACGGACCCCGGATGTCAAAATATTTTAGTTGACGGGCAATATGATCGGCGCAGGCTTGGAGGGCCGAAGGGCCTGTTCCTGTGCTGTACTTTTCTTTGTTCTTTGTTCTTTGTTCTTTGAGCTTCTATGTACTGGCTTAAAAAACTCTCCTGGATGCATTTGAAGAATTCCTCTCCCTCCAAACTTATCACACTATGACTAACCCAGTTAATGTTGGAGAAGTTGAAATCCCTCACTATTACTACTCTATTATTTTACATTTCTCTGAATTTGTCTACATATCAGCTCTTCTATTTCTCTCTGACTATTTGGGGGCCTATAGTACACTCCCAGCAATGTGATTGCTCCTTTTTGTTTTTCAGTTCTACCCATATGGCTTCATTTGAGGAGCTTTCTAAGATGTCATCCTTCCTTAATGCTGTAATTGATTCCTTGATCAATATTGTGATACCCCCTCCTCTTTTACCTCCTTCCCTGTCTCGCCTGAAGACCCTATATCTTGGAATATTGAGCTGCCAATCCTGTCTCTCTCTCAACCATGTCTCTGTGACAGCAATGACATACTTCCATGTGTTAATTTGTGCCCTCAACTCATCTGCCTTATTCATCAAACTCCTTGCATTAAAATAATTACTGCCCAACCTTGCCAAACTCCCTTGTGCCTTAACTGGTCTATAATTTCTATGCCTTGCAGACTCACTTGCCCTCTCTTCTAATTTTGGCTGTGCATCTCCCCCTGCTGAACCTCCTCTCAGGATCCCATCCCCCTGTTGAGTTAGTTTAAACCCTCCACAGCAGCACTAGCAAACTTCCCTGCAAGGATGTTGGTCCCATTCCGGTTCAGGTGCAAGAAGTCCACCTTATACAGGTCCCACCACCCCCAGAAATAGTCCCAATGTCCCAGAAATCTAAAGCCCTCCCTCCTGCACCATCTCTCCAGCCACACATTCATCTGGACTAACCTCCTATTCTATACTTACTAGCACGTGGCATCGGAGGTAATCCAGAGATGACTACCTTTGAGGTCCTGTATTTTAATCTCTTTCCTAGCTCCCTAAATTCTGCTTGCAGGACTTCATCCCTCTTTCTACCTATGTCATTGGTACCAATATACACCACGACCTCCGTCTTTAGAATGCCCTGCAGACATTCAGTGACATCCTTGACCCTAGCACCAGGGAGACAACATACCATCCTGGAGTCACATCTACGGCCGCAGAAACGCCTGTCTGTTCCCCTTACTATCGAGTCTCCTACCACTATTGTTCTTTCCCTCTTTTTCCTCCCCCCCCCCCACCCCCACCCCCAGTGCCGCTGAGCCACTCACAGTACCATGAGTGTGGCTGCATTCCCCAGAGGAACCATTGCTCTCACTGTTTCCCAACACAGAAAAACTGTTCTCGAGCGATACGCACCCTGGGGATTTCCTGTCTACCTGTCTGACACCTTTCTTCTGACTGATGGCCACCCATTCCCTCTCTGTCTGCACTTCTGTAAGCTGTGGGGTGACCACATCTAAAAATGCTATCCACAAAACTCTCAGCCTCCTGGATACACCTCAGTGCCTCCAGCTGCCGCTCAAGTTCCGAAACTCGGAGCTCAAGTAGCTGCAGCTGGTGGCACTTCCTGCCCATGTGGTTGGTCAGAGTGCAAGGAGCGTCTAGGACTTCCCACATGTTGCAGGTGGTACATAACATGGAACTGAGCTGCCCTGCCATGCCTCTAATTGAAAAAAAACCCTTACTTTAAGTTAAATACATAAAAAAAGTTAAGTTATTTATGCACTTTAAATAAAAACTAGAACTCTTACCTTTCCTTAGCTTAATCTATTTTAAACTGGAGAAAAACTGGAGAAAAAAACGTACCCGCTATTCACCAATCAGCTCTCACCTTTGTGCTGATGTCACTTTTTGAAGTGACTGCTTCACCAGGATGCTGACTGTGGGACACTCTTCCCAGTGTCTTGCACCCATCAGGACAAATGCAAGAATGTCAAATTTCAAATGATCGCAACACTTTATATTACAGGAGAAAAGGGTTGCTGATTGGTTGCCAGATCAGCTCAGATTGGCCGAGGCATTGGTATGGAGAAAGCAATGGGGAATATAAGCTCCCCGTGTGTCTGGCTAATTCAAAAAAAGGTGCAAGGCTTGAATATGTTCCTTCTGTTTGCAGAGAACAGGTTATGAATGTGTGTCACTTCCAGCAAGCGTAAATGAGCCATGTTATGAGGTCATTTCTATTCATCACTCTTTCGGAAAGATGTGAAGGCCCTTAACAGGATGCAGAGGAGATCTACCAGAATGGTTCCAGGGATGGGGGTTTTAGTTCCAAGGTTAGGCTGGAGAGGCTGGGATTGTTCTCTTTGAGCAAATAAAATTGAGGGGAGATTTGATACTGGTGCACAGATTAAGACAGGCTTAGATAAGGTAGGCAGGAAAAAACTCTTCTCATTAGCTGACAGTACAAGACTAAGGGACACAGATTGAAGATTTTGGGCTAGAGATGCAGGGAGAATGTGAGGAAGAACTTTTTTATGAAGCGAGTGGTAATGTCCTGAAACTTGATGCCCTTGAGGGCGGTGGAAATGGAAACAATCAATGATTTCAAAAGGAAATTGGATGTGCACTTGAAGGAAATAAATGGCAAGGCAACGAGGATTAAGCAGGGGAGTAGGACTGACTGCTCCGTGGGGAACCAGTAAGGACTCGATGGGCCAAATGATCTCCTTCTGTGCCATAAATGGCTCAATGGGCTGGGTTTTGTGTTTCCCCCACAGGCAGGTTTGAAGGTAAAATCCAGTGTATGCTCTTCCTGCCACCTACCCACCCCCAAACTGTCTAAAACCTGATGGGGAGGTGTCAGGTGGGCCAACTGCCCTTGGGCCTTTTGAGGCCCTTAAGTGGTCAATTAACGACCACTTAAAGCGTTTATCCTGCCCCCGGTGGTATTTTACCTGCATTGGGGGAGGCCGAAGGTGGGTGGGATTCCCAGCAGCTTTAGCTCTGCAGCTGGTGTCAGGAAAGGGAGGGGACCTTCTTTCAGAGCTCCCTGGACACATTGGAGGCATCCCCTCCAAAGGTCATTTTCCCCCCTTTAACCCTCCCCCTTGGCCTCATGAACCTGCCCCTACTCCCCACTTACTCCCCACCTACCCCAACTCACCACATTGGAGCAACCCCTTACCCTGGACTTACGTATCAGTCCAGGCTCCTCAGCATTCAGTGGCTACTGGTGACGCTGTTGGGACTACAGAGCCACCGGCCAATTGTATTTACTGGCAGCTCTCCAAGGCAGAACTTTGTCCCGGGAAAAGGGGCAGAAATCTCACTTTAAAGTGATTAATGCTGCTCCCACCATTAATTTGCTGTGGGGTCCCGATCATGGGTGAGCTCCCCCAACCTTTTAGCTTGGAGAGGGCCAGGGACCATGGCGTTCACTCAGCCTCTGACTCTATGTGCCGCTGTTGGCAAGGTTCCCTGCCAGTAAAACGTGCCCATAAAAATACCACATTGGCCTTTCAGCTCTGGGAGCTGGGTTTGAATCCAAACCAGGCGTAAGGGATAAAATGAGCGAGGTCCATTCATATAACAGAGAGTGCAGGTTTCCTGTGGGACTGTCCCTTCACTGTGATTTTGAGAAAGTATGCAGTAATTATCCAGAGCGTAGTGGCAAAGCATTCTGTTGATTCTAGTGCGAAAGGTTTTTGTTTCCCTTTTAGAGGTTAGCACCTTAAAAAAATGATGAGTCCATCCTATCGAAGAGGCAGTTCTCACTTGCTAACCTATTTGTAGGGGGAGCGAGTAGCTTGTTTTGGATACCAGTGAGGTTAGTTCCACATAAGAAGAAGAGCTCCCACTTGGCATTACCCACCTCCAAGGATTTATCTGACATGCACAACATGTTTTGACCTCATTGAAAATCAATGTTTTTGACAGCTTAATTTTGCCAAAATAGTGGTGAGGGCACTTTGTTGGACAATGACATTATCCTTCTTTTATCCTTCTTTATTTGGCGACAATGCATCTCTGTGTATAAAATTACCAGTTTGTTTAACTTCGTTGCACTAGGTGACATATCGAATCAGTGCTGGAGTCAAAGGTGACAAATGCCCTGTTTGCATGAGCCAACATCGATACTAAGCTTTCTATGGAGGTCAGAGATATTCTGGCGAGACCCCATGGGGATTTTGTGCAGGGATTGATGGGACCCATTGGAATTGTATTGGATATGGTGAAGTCATCAGAGGGTGGTGAGGAACGCAGTGCTCGGGTTTCTGAGAGACATTAACCTCATCTTGTAGCTTGTAGCGTGACCCATGTGGGAGCAGACCCCAGTGAACTTGTTGAAGTTCTCAGCTCTTTCTGTTCAGCCAAGCTGATTTGATAATATGTCCAAAGAGAAAGTCATATTACTGCCCAAAGCATCCATCGCTTCAGTCTAAACACTGAAGAGTGTCGCAGAAACTGGCAAAATGGTGTCTGGGGGTTGGGGGGTGGGGTTGTGGTGGTGGTGGTGATGGACCATTCCACTCCATCTGCCATGTGTCAGAAGCTGAAAGGTACTTTATTCAACAACTCCAATAACATTTTGTGCCCAGAGGAAATTTTAATTTGAAATGCTTGGCCTCAGAACACGATCCCTGGCTTCAGCAGTTAAGGCAACCTGAAAAATGGGCAAAAAGATAAAAGCAAAGTACTGTGTATGCTGGAAATCTGAAATAAAAACAGCAAGTGCTGGAAAAGCTTTGCAGGTGTGGCAGCATCTGTGGAGGGGGAAACAGAGTTAACATTTCAAGCCCCTGTGACTCTTCTTCAGAGTCAGTTTATCTCCGGCACCTCCTCCTTCATGGTGGTCAAAGTGGAGATGGCTGGAGACCATCTCCAGTTCTCTGCCTCTACCTGGTGTTCTCTGCTCTCTTCTCCAGCAGGGAGAGAAAGGAGAGGCCTGTGCATTTGAGAAATGGAATGTTTTGAGAGGATGGAGGGACAACATTTATGGAGGATGACTGTAAGGAATAGGTGTGGCAATGCATTTAGATAAGGGTGTCAGTGATGGCTGTTTAGAGGGTGTGAGGAGATGCCTCAAGAGGGAAGAATGGGTGCATCTGCATTGTCAGGGAATGAGATGCATGTAAAGGCTTGAGAGGGCAGAGCAAGGATGGTTGGGGCTAGACGCACATCAGAATATGGCTCAATATGCCAGGCCACTCACCTTTCCTACCCTGATTAGGCCTTTTCTTTTTATTCATTGAGGGGATGTAGACATCACTGGCAAGGCCAATGGTTTTTGTCAATCCTTAATCGTCCTTGAGAAGATGAGCCTCTTCCAACACGGTATCCAGGAGCATGAAAAAATACTCCTACTGCTGATCTCCTTAGCCATCTCCAACCACAACTGCTTGTTTTCTGAGGCAAGTTTCTTCCTCCAGCCCACAGGGAGCAGAATCATGTCTAGAAATGCATCACTGAAGCATGCCCCCATTCCTGTAGCTTTGGGCTCTGTCTGAAGACCTCTACCGTGTTTCAACTCTGATTCTTGCATGATGCCTCTAAATTCTTCAGCTGGAGTAGACTGCTGCAGGACATGACCAGACCCGCTAGCTCCAACTGATTGGAAAACCCAGAAGTCAAATGCAAATGCAGTGGCTGTATTGAAAAGCCACTGACAAACATGACTGAAACATCTGTGTTTCTGACAAACTGCCCCCCTCCCCCACTCTGAGCGGGGTAAAATGTTAAAATTCAAATGATGATTTTAATGCTCATTTTTGTACCATGTAAACATGTTTATTTTGACCTATTAGTGCTTATGGTAAGACAAAAGGCAGCATGTGCAAATGTTTGTTGATCATTGTGTCTGCTTTACTTCCCTATTTACTCCTTATTGGTTATCTGTTAATCTAGTATGTAATGTGGGTGCAAATGCCAGATTTTAGCACCATGGAATCACCGGCAACTTTGTATGAGGAGGTGAGCTGTCATTCTGCAATGTAATTAACCATTCCAAGCCAGCAAAAGAAAACAGGGCCAATTAATACTCAACAGGGGCACATTGTGGCAAAGAGAAAGCAGCATCCAACTTCTGGATGGAGAGTGGGTTGATGGGGATGGGTCTAGCATATTGTGCAGGTTAACATTCTCAGCAATCACTCTGATAGTCAAAATACCTGTCACAGCTGTTGGACAAAACCCCAGAATTTGCACTATGGTTCGTTGTGTTTGACAAACTCAGTTCAGTTCTCATGCTCTGTGTCATTTTAATAATGCCAAGTACCTTGGATTTAATTATCTCCATCCCTCACCAGGGTGGTCTCCAGGTACTCTGCTTCTTTCTCAAACAGTTTTCATCCTCCAACACCCAATGTCTTTTATCTGTACTTGTTCTTATCCAGTACACTCCTCTTTTAACTCTACACACTTGTTCTCGATTAAAGGTATCAACAAGAGTGTCTCCTTTGCCTTTTTGTTGGATATGTGGAAGACTTTGTTCCAAACTGGAACTCTTCCTTTTTATTAACTGTGTTGCTGTTACTTCTTGTTCTCACTCTGACCTAGAGAATTTCATTGACTGCTTCTATTTCCCACCCATCCCTCACCTTGTTTGGCTGATTTCCATTTGTATTTCAGATTTCCATCATCTGCAGCTTGTTTTCCATTTTATCCAAGTTATCTTAAGCAGGTGATAGTAAAGTTTCCTACTGTCATAATAATTTCATTCATACAATCACTTAGTAGTACAGAACTTGCATATTGCTGAAAAGAGAGACATATTGTCGAAGCTTTTCATCTTGCACTCATCAGGACAAATGCAAGAATGCCAAATTTCAAACAGTCACAGCAATTTATAGTAAAGGAGAAAAGGGTGCTGATTGATTGGCAAGCCCACTCTGATTGGCCGAGGTGTTGCCATGGAGAGGGAACTTTTGGCTTCCTAAGTTCCCAGGTAATTCAAAAAATGCGCAAGGCTTGAACATATTCCTTTTGTTTTCAAAGTACAGGTCCCTGTGTATGAATGCATGTTGCTTCTAGAATGTGTAAATGAGCCATGTTACGAGCTTGACTGGTTATCTTAAATTTGTTGTTTTTGTAGCTCTTCACGCACTCAAGATTGTTCAGCAAGTGCTGCCCAATCGTGGAATTACATCTAAAAGTAGACGTTTTGTTTTGGTTTTTGCAACCGTGGGCTAGCTGAGTATGGTCCATGCTCTGCCTATCATAAACAACCAAAGGAACATGCTGTTTGATTCAATCAGCCAGTCAGGAATGTGTGGTCTACATTTCTTGCATCGCACTGGCACTGAAATTCATACTTGATGTTCCTCAATTGTGTGGTAGGCAGAACATCCTTCTGGACAGATGGAAGTATCCTGTTAATGGAAAATCCCACTTGCATAGCTACTGCATTGCAGCAATGTGAAACAGTTTGCTTAACCTGCTGTTCAAATTTTTTAGATACTTTGCCTTTCCAGGATAATTTGAGGTAGACCAGGCACTTTTCAGCTCCAGAAGTGACGGTTTGGCCCATTTGTGCGTTTGCACGATACACAGCAAACAATGATCTAATCAGGATAGCCGTTGTCCCACAGGATAGCTTTCATGCACTCTATTTCTGTGTCAAGCCTGCAAGGTGAGCAAATAGCTGAGGCCCTATTTACAATGTTGCTTATATGACTTATATATTTTCTTTCAATGCATTTCCCTGTCAACCATAAGGCCAATATTTCCAGGAAGAATGCAACTGTGTACAATTGCAGCACTGCATGCTGCAAGGGTGCTCATTGTGAATCACTGCAAGAGTCCACCAACTTGGTAACCTTGTCATCTGCATGAACTAGAGTTGCTGCATTGGCACACTGCCAGGAATCCCAGGAACTATCTGATCCTTCGCTCCTTACTCTCCATCTTTGCATTTTCTAGACAACTATTATGAGCCCACTGACTCTCATTACAATGTAAACTTTTTACTGGTCATTCCACATGTCAAATGCCTCCCCATTGTTCTCTCTCTCTCTTCTTCCCCTGAGTTTTATTCCGCCCTCTAAAAGGCATTTATCATCCAGTTCTGATGAAGAATCGACATGTGAAATGTTAGCCAGTCTTCTGTCTTCAGGATCAAACCAAATATTTAAAAGCAAAAAAGCACACAGGGGACTTTTTTACAAATTAAGTAAGACATCCTCTCTGTTTTAAAGTATCTAGTTTTCCATTTTCAATTATTAAGTTGTCCCCATTCCCCCCCCCCACCAACTCCAAACTATCCCTGGGGCAGGATTTTCGGGTTGATGGGCAGGTGGGAGGGCCCGGGAGCAGCCGGGAAACAGCCCATCGCCTGCGAACTCACACTGGCTGGCCAGTTCACAGCCAGCCAGGTGAAAGAGGCACTAAGGAGATCAGCGCTGCCGGTGTGGGGGGCGGCTGGAGAGTGAGCGCTAAAGTCTGCGCATGTGTGTGTGGGGGGGGTGGGGGGGAGAATGCGCACTGAGAGCTCCCTGAAGGCAGTGAGCGGCCTCAGGGAGCTGAAGAATTTTAAAATCAAAAATAAAGATTTTGAAAATCAGAAAAAAAAAATGTCCCCACATAGGACTCACTCATGAACAGAAACATAATAAAAATTAAGTCAAAACATTTTTTTTAAACTAATGTCGGGAAGCTCATCCCGCCCATGGATGAGGTTGCCTCAAATATGCAAAGGCCGCCTGGCCGATTCTCCCAACCACCAACCATAAGATTGGACGGGCAGCAAAAAATCGCTTTTAATTAATACTTTAATGCCCTTAATAGGCTTCTTAACTGTCAGCAGGGGTGCTGCCAGGTCTCACACGTGGCCACCGACCGAAATATCAAGCCCTATTTCACCCCCGATTGGGTCGGGCTCACACCTGCCTGCAGGAAGTAAAATTCTGCCCCAAGTGTCGAGATGAAACCTTCTTCGTCCAGCCGTGGAAGCAGTGCTAAAGGATTCAAAATCAAACGTTCACGTTCTCTCCTTTTGTAGTCGATCCTTGCCACTGTATTGGGTTTAAGTGAATTACATGCCATATGGGGAAATGTACAACTTGCTGGTTGCAGTATGCCTATTAATGCCTGGTTGCAGTATGCCTGTTAATGCAAGCTCTGACTGTGCAGCATTTAGTAAATTGTTGAGATGCCTGTATGCAGCATGCCTGTTAATGCCTGGTTGCAGTATGCCTGTTAATGCAAGCTCTGACTGTGCAGCATTTAGTAAATTGTTGAGATGCCTGTATGCAGCATGCCTGTTAATGCCTGGTTGCAGTATGCCTGTTAATGCAAGCTCTGACTGTGCAGCATTTAGTAAATTGTTGAGATGCCTGTATGCAGTATGCCTGTTAATGCCTGGTTGCAGTATGCCTGTTAATGCAAGCTCTGACTGTGCAGCATTTAGTAAATTGTTGAGATGCCTGTATGCAGTATGCCTGTTAATGCCTGGTTGCAGTATGCCTGTTAATGCAAGCTCTGACTGTGCAGCATTTAGTAAATTGTTGAGATGCCTGTATGCAGTATGCCTGTTAATGCCTGGTTGCAGTATGCCTGTTAATGCAAGCTCTGACTGTGCAGCATTTAGTAAATTGTTGAGATGCCTGTATGCAGTATGCCTGTTAATGCCTGGTTGCAGTATGCCTGTTAATGCAAGCTCTGACTGTGCAGCATTTAGTAAATTGTTGAGATGCCTGTATGCAGTATGCCTGTTAATGCCTGGTTGCAGTATGCCTGTTAATGCAAGCTCTGACTGTGCAGCATTTAGTAAATTGTTGAGATGCCTGTATGCAGTATGCCTGTTAATGCCTGGTTGCAGTATGCCTGTTAATGCAAGCTCTGACTGTGCAGCATTTACCACTGGGTGAATATCTAATTAACTGCTTTCTTCACAAATCCCAAATGGTCAGATGTAATTTGTAACATGGCAGGAATGGTGTGATAGCTATCACTAAAAATTAAATCTGGCCAAATATGGCAGCGTATTTCATTGGGTCTTAAAAGCCATGGTAGATATTTATGAATGTTCAGCAACTTAAAAACGAAACTGCAATTATTACTCCATGAAACATTTATTAAATTGAAAACATAGATAATTCATGATTCATTCAGAAATAGATCAGTTAGTTCAGATCACTTAAATTTTCTCAATCTGATAGAACAGGATGCAAACATTTCAAATGAGAAGGCTTACAATAACCAAAAAGAAAAAGATGAAGCAATCACTGGATATTTCAATATATCTTGCAAGCTCTTTACAAGTACAAACGTTTCAGCCTAACGTTTGGAAAGCAAGCAGTCCAAGTATCACATAGCTTTACATTTTATTCTAGAAGTGATGCAAAAAGAAATTACTTCAAGTCAACATAAATATTTTGTCATCATTTATGGAAATGCATTGCTAGTTTATTTTGCTACCCTGAGGATATTTCAATGTCCAGCAATCTTTGTAAATAATACTGTTGTTACTCAGAAAAGTTCAAGTCTATTTGTTTGGTCTAGGAGCCACTGTAGCTATTGTAATATGCTGCAGTAGCATCTGCTAACACAGATATAAGGCTCCTCTCTGAACTTGTGCCCCCAGATAAACTGACGTCAGGTAGATGTGAATTAATTACCATCCCTGCTTGATTTAGATGACTAGAGGTGTTCAAATACTGATCAAACTCATTGCGGTCCACTTCTCCTAAAAGCTCAGCCTGGCTGATATGTTCCAGGTTATCTAGATGATGGTGGTCATGAGGGGGAGAAAGGTGGACAGATGTGCCTGAGTTCATGGACTGGAAGGCTGGATGCTGGAGCCGGTTATAATAAGGAGGTGGTGGAGGATGGCTGGCTGCAGGGTGCATTGTGGTAGATCTATTCTGGGGGATTGAAATCTGACTGAGATGTCCACATTGAATGGGGCTTTGACTGTAATCTGACCGATACATTATTCCATTCATCTGAGAGGGTGAATCTTCTGTACATGGAGGTGGAAAGAAACTGTGATCGGAATCAATCACATCTAAAGGGGACATCTCAGGAGTGGGTAGTCCATAGTTGTCGAAGCTGTTGTTTGTTGTCTGTGTTTCCCTGAATCTCCTGATTGCAGGAAGTCTTGAGGCTGGTGGATAGCCTTTATCCTCTTCCTCCTCCAGAGGTCTACTGCACATTCTTCCAGTGTGGACAGGAGGCTGATCATGGGGGAAGTTGTTGAGCAGGAAGCTGGGGTCTACACGTTTGCAGAGACGTTTGATCTGTTTTTTCCTCCGTGGCCTGTATTTGTAATTAGGATGATCCTGCATATGCTGGACTCGCAATCTTTCAGCTTCTTCCACAAAAGGCCTCTTCTGTGAAGGACTGAGTGCTTTCCATGATTTGCCTAAAATATATCCCATGATTTCAATCAGAAGTTGCAAAAACATATTTATCTACAACTCATAGTTAAACATCATTCCTTCTAGAGTCAGTAGGATATAAACTGACAGTTTTATAATGAGCAATAAACGCCAATATTTTCTTTGATATGATAATACCTTGTCACATGAGATTGTAAGGAAGATTAACTGCTTTCAGGCTAAAAATATGAAAGGAAAGCGATATTGTTTAAAAACAGAGGTATTATTATTGGTTTTTGTTTACCCATGTGGTACGAATGAAATATGTGGTGAGCAAGACTAAAATCTTTACTTCTAAAGTTTCAAAAATAAATAGCCAGTGTTATACAATTAATCAACTCTAGCTAAAAGAATTATTTGTCAGACAAATAACAAAATTAGGTTAGGCCTAATTCTTCATCTTCAGCTCTCTTCGAAATGACTACAGACTCCATGCTACAGGTTTCACACACTGAGCCTTTAGAACAGTTAATCACCAAACCGGTCTACACAAAATGTTTGCCTCTCCTGCTCCCCAAATTTGTCCACCCCCTTCTGAATGTACCAACTCATATTGGGTGCAGTTCCCGTGGCATCAGGTGCCCTTTAATCTCTTGTACAAGAGGATCTTGGATGATGGGTGTTAGCAGGTCACTCAAGTACGTATAACACTCCAGCCAAATCCTCTCCTGCTGTTACCTGAAGTCCACACAGATTTACTTCCCCACCGGTGTCTTGTGGAATGTGATCTCTCGCTGAGATCAACTGATTCAGCAGAAACTAGAAATCTTTGCTTTTAAAGAAAGCAAGGTTGATCAAAATTTAATTAACTTTTGGAGAAAAATTATTCTCTTGAGGAAAGTACATGTTTATAAAGGACACCAAATGATTAAACATAGTCAAGAAACATTTATTGAATTTAGTTGTCATTATTTTCCAAACTCAATTTTCTTCATTTCTTAGGAATACAAGTGCTTTCTGTTGTAAATAAAATTAGTCATATTTTATTGACTATTGTAATGTTAGCCTGCTGTATATTAAATGGAAAAAATTCCTGTTTCTAAATGAAGCATCATTTATCAACTTTTTAAAGCAGATATATTTGCCTAGCCTTTTCAGTTTTGTGGAATGTCTGTCCACTAATGGTGAACGCTCCTTACAGGCACTGGAAGTGCAGTTGTTGGAAGCAGCTGTACATATATTGGAAAAGTTTCCTCACTTTCTGCATTCAAACAGGAAGAGGAGTAACCCTCCGCTATAGCCGGTATATTATTTGCCTGCCAAGTTGAACATTGAGTGAAACAGAAATTTAGAAGGGAAACACTCTCTTGCCTACAAAGTAACATCAAGATTTTCATGTCAATATTTATTTTCTCTGTGCAGCCGAACCATTTTATAAACTTTATTATTGATTTATTGAAGTATAAAATGAGGTTTGCTCTAGGGTACAGTTAGAATACAATCAATCCTGGGTTTTACATTTTTCAGAAATCTATCATGTCCCACAGGTTTAGTGCCAATTGTGATAAATTACTCAACCATTTTGCAGCCTGTGACACCACTTTCTTAAGATAATGTTTTAAGAAAAGTTGGATTGCAAGATCAAGTTTAATATAATTTCCGTCCCAAATAAATGAAGGAAAATTCAGTTTATTTTGCAGTATATTTTGGATAGTAACTTAGATGACAAAAGATTACAGGTAATGACTCTACCATATTCAAGAACAGTGGGATGAAGGGTTTGGCCAGAATTTAAAATAATTTGCACAAAACATCCTGTACTTATGTGGGTTTCCAGTAAACTCTTTGATATCTTTGTAAAAATATTGCTTCAGCTGTGGCTTCCACTCAAAAGGCAGCAAGAGGTGGTAAAGGCCATACTGGTCGTATCTTTCTATGTAGCGAGATGTCTGAATATTAGTTGTTACTGATTTTGATTGCCTATTATAAATTGTAGATGTCTATTTGATGAATAAAAGTCTGTACCAAGTTACTGTTGCGCCTGAAATAGATCTAAGGCAACCACTAGGGAATCCAGGCTGCACGCTAAATGTGCAAGAACTGGAATTATTGAAAAGTTCAAGTGAATAGAAAATAGCTGAAAGGTCCTGTTGATTAATATTTGGGTCAGTTTCTGTAATCCACATTGAAGAAGGAGGTAGATCTATAACTTGCATTCAGAATTTGTACTGACTCTTCACATTTTATTCTGCACCATTTTCAGTAAGGGAATCAGTTCCTTTACATGGCCACTTAGAATTCTTAGGTAGGCCATTTAACTTTGACAATTATTTTATGCATAAATGAGTCAAGAAAAGAATATTTCTGATTTCCAAGGCTGTGCTCTCATACTTTCTCTCTCTGAGTGTAATGCCAGGGAAGAAGGAAGAAGTAATTTAATTAATCTTCCAAAGGACCATACTTGGTCATATGTAAATGTTTATAAAAATAGGAAATATACTGTTAATTGCTGCTCAGATTTTAATAAAACACTAATACTTCTGCTAACTGTTTGGAGTCATCACACTTGGTGGTACTTTTTCAAATTGGAATGGTTGGTTATTGTACCTATAATATAAGCTTTAACTTGGACAAATTCTGCTCCACCTTTAATTCTAACAGTTACTTATTCAGAAGGTCAGGTGGTAAATGCAGTCATTGAAGTTGATCTTGGCTCACCTATCCAGAACAACCAGTAGTCCAGATAACATTCTATTGTTTCTCATGTGCCTCCAAAGTTTGTGCCACCATGGTCAGGATTTTACAGCCCTGGCAGGTTGTGTCTCCCCCCCCCGCCCCGGTGGATGCAGCGAGCTATTTAAATCTCCATTCAGTTCGGTGGGACCATAATATCCCGCCGGGAGGGAAGGACCCTAAAATCTTGGTCCATGACTCTCCCTGACCTGAAGTCTGTTGCAGGTACTGATGTTTGACATCTGTCCCATATTTGTTTTTTGTCAATTTTAACACATGCCCTCTTGTCACAGTTTAGTTTGAAATAGTACTTCAGATTTACCTTATCTATACTATTTAATATTTTCTACACTTCTTTAAATACTTGGTGCTTCCTTTCAATGTCCAGGCTTCTCAGAGCATCCACGGACACATATGATTTAATCACAACATCCTCAAACTTGTAATCTGCTAATTGGCAACACAGCTCAACTTTCTATTTGCTTTGATGGTTGCTGTTTCACAAGGGCTGGGCATATTAGCCTAGATGTTCCGATCACCGTTATTTTTGTACTGGCATTAATCTGTTTAAAACAAGTGGGTCAAGTGGTTAAAATAACACCAATTGGAAAATCTAGGCTGTTAAATGTCAAGCCCTAGATTTCTTTCAATTTCACCAGTGGACAGTGATATAATTCTTGCAGTATTTATGCAAGCCACTTTTCTTTCTTCCAATGTGCATTATCTTACAATTATCTCCTCATAATTTCATCCGCCGCAGTTCTGTCCACATTTTCATGGTATTTACCTTTTGTAGGTCCCATCATCCTTTTATTGGATGAAAACATCATCTGCACCCCATTCCCCAATTTAGTATAATGTACAGATTTGAACATTTGCATCGAGTCCCAGTTGTAAATTAGAAATAGTGATATAGCCTGGGGTAAATGGAGAAAATGGATTATCAGTACTTTCTCCTGTATTTTTATTTTCAGTTGTTTCACTTAAGTTCCCTTGTTTTCTCTTTTTCCCAGGACTATATAGGTGTAACCCCTTAGATAAGCTCCAGACACCCTACCAATCTAAGCGCCTCATTATATTTTCCTTTACAAGGAATATATTAAATGCTGGACCTTGTGGAAGGAGATGTTTAGGTGCCATCTAGTGGACTTTTTATTCACTCAAATGAATAGCACGTGACTAAAGCATGATTTGAAATCAAATCTGTGATCACATTGCACACTGAATTAAAGAAAACTTGATACATTAGAAAATGCAGAAACACTTTTGCAGTGCAAGTGAAATTATGCCAAATAATATTCTAATAAAATGTGCTTTAACTTTCCTTTAGGGTAAAGCTAGTCACATTTAGATGATTGTATTGTTATGTGGGAAGGTTTGTATAAACTAACATGTTAGACCCAGTTCAAATCAAATCCAGCCACAAACACAAAATGTTACATCGTATATGGTAGGTTAAAATTATTCTTAAACAATTTCAGGATTTGCAAAAATTAAAAATTATTTTCATCAAGACTGTCTCTAAACTTAAGAACTGATCACCTCCAGTCCAGTCCTCTTTCAGTTTATGAGGTTAATCTCTTAGAAGAGGAGAAGTTATTTAGTTCTCAGGTACATTCAAATTCTCTTGGGTTATTTTTTACTTTATCACATCATGAGATGATTTTGGTTCAATGCGAAGGAACAATAAGGAGTTTATGACAAATCAACAGTAAAATTGTTCAAACCTATTATAAAGCTATGGCATATATCTCAGCTAGCAAGTTAGCTATTGCTAATTGAGAAAAATCTGCAAAGCACAGCTTTTCAGTTTGAACGCAGGAGGTAGGGCAATTCAAAGTTTCAAGCATTCAATGGAATGACTTTGGTATCTGTGTCCCTGCAGTACTTAGGACTAAGGTAAAATTAAATATAATCCCAAAGTTTGAATATGGCAGACAATCATATATCAAAGGACAGTTGATTTAACACAAGAGGTGTTCACTGTGCTTTAAAACTATTCGTAAATCATAATGTGTCAATATGGTTTTTCCAAAGTAAAAGCAAATGTGATAACACCAGAATTTTCGAAAGTCAATAATAAGGAATTTAATTAGTCCTAATGAAGTTCTTGTAAGGGGCAACAAGCTTTGGTCACAAGTGTAATTTTAGGCAACCCACTCTGATAAATTTATATAATCCATTATTTGCTCTAGAAATTAGCAAAGTCCAGCAGACAAGACAATATACACACTTCATTAAAAGGCCACATCTTGGTTTTGGAAAGAATAAAGATTCTTTCATATGTTAACCACTTTTTTTCTTCTTTTATAAAATCATGTATAGTGAAAAATATTACATTACATTTTGTTAAATAAACTACATGTAAAATCAAAAAATAAATAATTACAACACACCATTCACAATCTACTTACTTAAACCAATACAAATTAGAGGGAAGCAATATTAAATAAAACTTTGTGTAATGAATAATGTTTAAGGTGTGTTGTATTTATAAAATTTTTTCAAGGCAAATAATGTTCAGTCCAGATAAATAATTACCGTAAAATTTGTATTTTCTATATGGTAAATGTATTCATTTACGCATTTCTAGAAATTAGCAAATAAAACTCTGAATCCATCTTTAAAATAACTTTAAATTTAAAAAAAACCCTCTGTACTTATGGTAAATCAGTTTTCTGATTTAGATTGGTGCAACTCTAGATTTAGTCTTAAGTCTATCCAAGTATCACTTGTGACTAACATCCTTCTGTTAAAATTACGTTTTGACAATATATTGTTAAAACGTTTTATGTATACTCACCCAGCATTTTGCTGAGCTCTGCGTTGTGTAGATCAGGGTTTTGGATTGCTAGTTGTTTCCTCTCATCCTTAGCCCAGACCATGAATGCATTCATGGGTCTCCGGATTCGTGGCTCAGCTTTGTTCCTGCCTGAAGATTCGTGAGCTGTGAGCCCAGCCCTTGGCTTTCCTTCGCCAGCAGGAGAGTCCAGACCCTCTGTCCATGAGTATGGGCTCATTATTGTAGCCATCACTGTGGGTCGGATCACTTTAATCAAAAAAATAATCTGTACAACTTTTGGAAATGTATATAAAAGTGAGTAGGATTAAATGACAGTGCTGTTGATGCTTAAAGCTGGTGAGATCAACTCCCAGATCAGGAAGAGAGTCCCAGATTCATTTATTCCCTCAGTGTCACTTGGTAGCAACTTTAACCAATGATCATGAGGCTGTTTTAATAGAAGCTCCTCCCTTTGACTGGTCTGCAATCAAACAGCTCAGACTTGTAGCAACAAACTTAAACTACAGAACAGAAATGTGGAGTGTTGCATTTGAACCTCTACACATCTATACAAATCAAGTTATTTTGACTATCATAGATTGTTTGGTGTGTGATGGATTAAATGTGAATTGTCATAGGACATTGTCATTGTATTTTCCAATAACTGCATTGCTTACGTTGCATTGAATATGATAGGAAGAATAAACTAAACAACTGTGGGCTAAATTCATCAGTTGCCAAAGACATTTGAGGGGATTGTGATGGGTACCCATATCCGTTGACTGCAATACAGGCAGCATGTGCTACCTTCTGTTTCCATGTCCAACAAATACCAAGTCTGCTATTGATTGGCTGAATGCCTCAGCAGGGTGCCAATGCCATAAATGCAGTTAAAGCCAGCTGCACTGTTTAAAGTTGTCTGCAATTCTTAATAGAAAAGTGCTTTGTGGCTGGAGCAGGGACTGGCAGTCATGCAGGAAGTGAATTTGACCTGGATAAGATTGAATGGCAAAACATGGGAGGGCCCAGCTTTGGGCACTGCACTGGAGGCTTTAGTTGAGGAGGTGAAAAGGAGGAGGGATGTCCTGTATCGGCGGGGGGGGGGGGGGGCAGTGGGGGGGGTGTCCTCCAGACACACTCTGAAGACAATAGGAGCAGATGCTGTGGAGGTCAATGAGAGGAGTCAAATGCCGAGAACCTTGATGCGGTGCTACAAGAAGGACAACGACAAGTGGCCAAGATAAGTGAATGCATCTTCAAATGCTATAACCTAGCAACTGTACCACCAGCTTAATTCACCACACCCTTATTACTCACCTACCAACAATCTCTATCAATCAGGATTCCACCACACCCTCACACACTTAGCACTGCTGCAAGCCTCACTCCCACATTACACAGCTTGTAACACACTACCAGCCATTCGACCAGGACAGATATATAACTCAAGTGGATTGTCTAATACTCACTGGCATATTTCCCTCTCTCCTGTACGACAAGGTGACACACAACCGGAGATAGCAGGAATTAACCAGAGGGGGACAGGGACACCTGTATATCGTGACTCCCATGGAGGAGATGGTGCTAGCCATCATCAGGATATCTATTGCCATAGCCAGCAAAGGGACTGTAAGCATCGATGATGATTGTATCCTCATATCTAATCCTCCTCACATCAGAGTTCCCCCTTGTCCCACATACTCTGCTGAGTTATAAGCTATAGCTATTGTTAGCATGCACCTTTTACTTCCCCAATCCCCACTCCAGCACTTCCTGGCACCACAACCCTACCCTGATGCCTTTCTTCTTTCAGATACCCAAGAACTGCAGTGTGACCAGGCAGTGGAGGAATAACAACAAGGTAGTGATGAGGAAGATGTACCATCACACAATTCCACATTTGCAGCCATCAGCTCAGACACTGACACTGCATCTATTTTAGAGGATAACATAGAAGTGGAATCTGCACCTAGTGAGACACCTGCAGCCAAGGCAGGTGAAAAGGGTAGCACAGGTGCCAGCTTGCCATTGGACTAGGCTACAGAGGAAAGCTGATGGTTATGTTCATCTAAATGCTTGGTGCATTGGGTAGCCTGCCAGTAGGCATGTGGTCATTGTCAAGGAGAATGGAAGAGTCCAGCGCCAAATTGGCACAAGGTTTTGCACAGAGCTTAGCCCACATCCTTTCCAGCATGGAAGTTGTGACCAACTCCATGAGCCTTGTGGATCCAAGTGCAGCATCTGATGGCTGATGCCTCAGTTTCCATTGCAGCACAAGCAGCTGCCCCCAAAAGTCTCAGTGCTGCACTCAGACTGCAATCGTGCAAGGCCGACTTGCTGACATGCAGATCGCTGTCATCACGGCTCTGGATAAGTTTGCAAATGGACTTGCAGCAATCTGTCCTCCAGCAGCTAACTAGGCTCAGCAAAAAGGAATGGCAAGGAGCAGGATGCTCAGGAAGACAGCATTCATCCTTCAACCCTGCTAATCCACCAGTGCTCTTGCTGTTGTCCATCATTGAGTCAGCCCAGACTGCCGCTAACCATGCTGATATGCTGCAATCTGTAGCCAAAGCTTTCCAGGCTCAGGGCTGTTCGAGGTTGTCCTCCAAGGCCACCTGCTGTCTCAGCAGTCTTCCACCAGCCATGCTGCAGCCATTTGGGAGCCACACTTAAGGGAATGCACAAGGGTGATTAGTTGACTTTAGTATATGGAATTATTTCATTCCTAAATTTGGTTTGGAACATGTGTTTTGTTGTGGCTTCTGTTTTAGCATTGTGGCTGCTGTTGGTCAGTAACAGAGGGGAGGTAAGACATGGGACCTGTTGGTGAACAGGGAATTGGGGTTGCAGTTACTGGTATCACACTTGGATAAGTTTTTCAGATTGTTCAGAAAGAGGGTGTATAAATTGTCCCCTTTCTTCTTCCTCCAGCTTCTTAGCTGCACGCCAACAACTGGTTGCTAAGGCTGATGGCTCGCGATGGCGAGGTTGTATAGCATAAAGCAAACCACCAAAAATCTTGAAACTTGCTTGGCCAAATAATGCAGGGCTCCTCCAGAAGGGTCCAGGCAGCAGGAGCATTGTCTCAAGATGTAAATGGCCTGCTTTATCACATTTCTTGTGGCAGCATAGTTTTCATTGAATGTATGCTGCACACGAGTGCAGGGTTGCACAGCAGATCATCAGTCACCTGGTCAGTGGATAGTCCTTGTTGCCTAGTAACCCTTTAGTTTGTTGTGGTGGTTTAAATGCAGATATCTCAGTGAACTGCTGTAGAAGGAAGACATCAGAACCACTGCCAGGATAGCAGGCATTAATGTACATGATGTGCTGCCTATGATCACACACCAGTTAGGAACATGGGACTTTGAAACACGATGAGGCCATTTAGCCCTCTGAATTTGCTCCACCATGTGATAAGATCATGGCTGATCTGATTGTGGTCTCAACTCCACTTTTCTCTCTTACCTCCATAAACCTCGACTCCCTTGTCAATCAAAAATCTACCTAACACAGCCTTGAATAAATTCAATGACCCAGCCTCCACTGCTTTCAGGGGAAGAGAATTCCACACACTAACAACCTTTTGATAGAAAAATTTATCTCAATCATAAAAGGGTGACCTCATATTCTTAAACTGTGCCTCTTAATTCTAGTCTCTCCCACATGATTAAGCATCCTCCTTGTCAAGCCCCCTCAGGATCATATTTGTTTCAATAAGATCACCTCTCATTCTTTTAAACTCCAGCGGGTATAGGCCCAATCTGTTCAACCTTTCTTCATAGGATAAGCCCTTCATCCCAGGAACGAGTTGAGTGAACCTTCTCTGAATTGCATCAAATGCAATTATATTGCTTTTCAAAAAAGGAAGCCAGAACTGTACACAGTATTCCAGATGTGGTCTCACCAGTGCCCTGTACAATTGTGATAGAACTTCCTTAACTTTTATATTCCATTCCCCTTGCAATCGACACCAACATTCCATTTGCCTTCCTAATCACTTGCTGTACCTGCACACTAACATTTTGTGATTCATGTACCATGACACACAGATCCCTCTGTACCACAGAGTTCATCAATCTCTCCCCATTTAAATAGCATCGTTTTTTGGTTCTTCCTCCAAAGTGGACAAGTTCACATTTTCCCACATTATACTCATCTGCCAATTTTTTGCCCACTCACTTAACCTTCTCTATATCCCTTTGCAGACTCTCTACCTTCTCTTTACAACTTACTTTCCTCCTTGTCTTGGTGTCATCAGTAAATTTAGCATACATTCGGTCCTTACTTAGGAAATTAGGAAGGTTTCCTTACCAAAGGCGGTTATCATGGCTCAGTCCAAGATTGGTTAGTTCTCACCAGCTGGAAGAGGAAGGGGCGGCGGGGGGGGAGAAAAGTTCTCCGCAGGAGGGAATTTTCACCCAGAATGTTCAAGGAGCAATTCTCCTACCTGAACCTCAGGGTCAGTGTATGTGACATCTGCATTTCATTAAGGACACCCACACTGAAATTGACTGGCTGCTGCAGCCCCAGAGCAGGGAGAGGCGTGCATTGCCAGTGGCTGTGGAGGTGCCTGTGGCCATGAACTCTTATGCATCCGGCTTCTTCCAGATTGGAGCTGGAGATATTTGTAACATCTGACAGTTTGCCATCCCCTATTTTGTAAGGGAAGTCACTGACTCTCTATTCATTGAGCACTAATTTTGTTTCATTTTCTTTTACCAGAGAGAAGCAGGTGGAGCAAGCATGTAGCTTCACTAGGATCGCATGCTTCCTTATGGTGCAGATTGACGTTGACTGTATGCACATTGGTTTATGGGTGCTACACATCAATTCTGCCCTACATTGGAGCCGAAAGGGATTCCACCAGTTCAATGACTAACTACTTTCACAAAGAATAACCAGTCCCAGGCCTTGCTCCAAACAAAATGCTGGTGGTTCCAGTGCACAACATGCAAAACTGGCCCTGAATGAACATAACTGCTGCACTCTGCACATTGACTTCTCTAAATTGACTAGCCTTAACATTAAGTACAATAATGACAAGCAGTTTATCCTATTCTGTAGAAGTTGTGACACAGCCTAACAAATTCTGTCGATTGTGACTGTGTATTCCAAGTGATGAAACATCACCTCGTATGCCTTCCAATATCTCAGTGTCATGCAGCCCTGAAGATCTGAAGGTCTTTAACTCTTGAGCCAGAGCCTTCATGGAACAGTGGTGAGGGAATGTGTCGCAACTGGACAAGAATTAGTCC
Source organism: Carcharodon carcharias (assembly GCF_017639515.1). Taxonomy (NCBI): domain Eukaryota; kingdom Metazoa; phylum Chordata; class Chondrichthyes; order Lamniformes; family Lamnidae; genus Carcharodon; species Carcharodon carcharias. Next base: position 200,020,817 of record NC_054471.1, read on the forward strand.
TACCTATGTGGCCTCTTATTCCTTCTCCAAATCATGCCACTTCCAAGGGGAATAACTGGTGTACCTAGTGGTGTACCCAAGTCAGGAAACAACTGGTGTGTAGAAACTTTGAAGTCAGCAAAAAAAGTCCTTCACCATCTGCCACTCCAATCCCTGCAGACTTTTGCAACTTGAAATAAAATACCAAACACTTGTGGAACAGAAGCAAAAGCCAGAAGAAATCAACTAACCAGTAAGTGTTTTTATTTAAAAGCAAAAAACTGTGGATGCTGGAAATCCAAAACAAAAACAAAAATACCTGGAAAAACTCAGCAGGTCTGACAGCATCTGCAGAGAGGAACACAGTTAATGTTTCGAGTCTATATGACTCTTCAACAGAATTAAAGAAAAATAGAAAAGAGGTGAAATATAAGCTGGTTTCGGTGGCATTAAGGGTAGAAAGCAGGACGAGCAAGGTACAGATAGCCCTAGTGGGGGTGGGGTGGGGGGAAGGGATTGAAATAGGCTAAAGGGTAGAGATAAAACAATGGATGGAAATACATTTAAAAATAATGGAAATAGCTGGGAAAAGAAAAATCTATATAAATTATTGGAAAAAAGGGGGTATCAGAAAGGGGGTGGGGATGGAGGAGAGAGTTCATGATCTAAAATTGTTGAACACAATATTTAATCCGGAAGGCTGTAACGTGTCTATTCAGAAGATGAGGTGCTGTTCCTCCAGTTTGCGTTGAGTTTCACTGGAACAATGCAGCAGGCCAAGGACGGACATGTGGGCATGAGAGCAGGGTGGAGTGTTGAAATGGCAAGCCACAGGGAGGTCTGGGTCATGCTTGCGGACTGACCAAAGGTGTTCCACAAAGCGGTCACCCAGTCTGCGTTTAGTCTCCAATGTAGAGGAAACCGCATTGGGAGCAGCGAATGCAATAGACTAAATTGACGGAAGTGCAAGTGAAATGCTGCTTCACTTGAAAGAATTGTTTGGGCCCTTGGACAGTGAGGAGAGGGGAAGTAAAGGGGCAGGTGTTGCACCTTTTCTGGTTGCGTGGGAAGGTGCTGTGGGAGGGGTTTGAGGTGTAGGGAATGATGGAGGAGTGGACCAGGATGGAGAGACTAAATGCAGACTGGGTGACCGCTTTGTGGAACACCTTTGGTCAGTCCGCAAGCATGACCCAGACCTCCCTGTTGCTTGCCATTTCAACACTCCACCCTGCTCTCATGCCCACATGTCTGTCCTTGGCCTGCTGCATTGTTCCAATGAAACTCAACGCAAACTGGAGGAACAGCACCTCATCTTCCAATTAGGCACTTTACAGCTTCCAGACTGAATATTGAGTTCAACAATTTTAGATCATGAACACTCTCCTCCATCCCCACCCCCTTTCCGATCCCCCCCTTTTTTCCAATAATTTATATAGATTTTTCTTTTCCCACTTATTTCCATTATTTTTAAATGTATTTGCATCCATTGTTTTATCTCTACCTTTTAGCCTATTTCGATCCCTTCCCGCCACCCCACCCCCACTAGGGCTATCTGTATCTTGCTCGTCCTTTCTACCCTTAATGTCACCATTAGCACATTCCTTAGATAATATCATCACCTTCAACACCTCTTTGTCCTTTTGTCTACATCTTCTACATCTTTTGGTTATCTCCACCGATCACTGGCTCTCTTTCCAGCTCTACCTGTTCCACCGCTCCCCCCCCCCCCCCAAATCAGCTTATATTTCATCTCTTTTCTATTTTTTCTTAGTTCTGTTGAAGAGTCATACGGACTCGAAACGTTAACTGTGTTCCTCTCCGCAGATGCTGTCAGATCTGCTGAGTTTTTCCAAGTTTTTACTCTTTTATTGAACGTGGGCATCACTGCCACAGCCAGCATTTGTTGCCCATCACTTATTGTCCTTGAACTGAGTGTCTTGCTTGCCACACCAGAGGCTAAACAGAGTCAATTACATTGCTGTGGATCTCGGGTCACATTTACACCAGGCCAGGTAAGGACAGCAGATTCCCTTCCCTAAAGGACATTAGTGAACCAGATGGGTTTTTATGACAATCGACAATGGCTTCATGGTCAGCGTTACTGAAACTAGCTTTTCAAATAGTTATTGATCCCATTAAATAGCACTGGTATGGGGATCTTCCTACTGCTGAAAGTGTATTCAACTGTGCAAAGCTAACAGAAGGCATTAGGTGGAGCCTTGAGTTCCAAAACTACACTACTGATGTTACATGTTGATTGGCGTGATCTCCCTGCTCTGCATGCTTTTGATGGCCATTCACAGCGGGCACACGCTAATATCACAGAACTGTTAAGGTGCAGGAGCCATTCAGCCCATCATGTCTGCACCGGCTTTCTGAATTAGCACTATGACTTAGTGCCATTCTCCTGCTTTTTCCCCCTACCCTTGCACATTGTTTCTATTCAAATAACCATCTAATACCCTCTTGAATGCCTTGATTGAATCTGCCTCCACCACACTTCCAGGCAGTGCATTCTGGACTCGAACCACTCGCTGTGTGAAGTTTTTCCTCACATCACATTTGCTTCTTTTGCAAATCACTTTAATACCCTGTGTCTATCAGAACTCACCCCAAAAGTGCAAACATGTGCAGAATCTGTGAAGATTTGCACTTTGCTGGAGTCATAGCACTCACTCTCTAGCTCAGAATCTAGCATTCAACCTGTGAACTTGCAGTGGTGTTACAGGCTACCTCTTCATATGTTTCTGGCCCAACTGATTGGACAGTTGGGAAGTACTTAACTTGCAAACTTAATAAATTGCAATAATGAATAGCTTGTTGTGAGAGTCTCTTTATAAGTGAAGACAATTAAATCATCAATAAGTGGGTTCTTAAGCTACAAGTAGCGAGTAGGATAAGATCTTTCATTAAAGTTACATACTGTCACTATTAAATGATTATTTTTATTATGCAAACCTGTACAAAATGAACTCAAGAAATGCATGATCGGCCTGTTTCACTTTTCAGTGGATGTCATCACATGTACTATTGTTTTTTTTTGCTGATAACTTTCTAGTGTGGACACCTCTGTACCTGAAAGAGCCATAGATTTCCTGTACAGAAGGAGAACATTTGTTGACTAAGTCTGTACCCACTCTTCATTAAAGCAAGAATTCACCAAGGTCCCTTTGACATCACCTTCCAAACCCACGACCACTACCATGGAGAAGGACAAGGGTAGCAGATAGATGGGAACACCACCATCTGGAAGCTCCTCTCCAAGTCACTCACCATCCTGACTTGGAAATATATCACGGTTCCTTTACTGTTGCTGGGATAAAATCCTATAACTCCCTCCCTAACAGCACTGAGGGTGTACCTACACCACATGGACTGCAGCGGTTCAAGAAGGCAGCTCACCACCACCTTCTCAAGGACAACTAGGGATAGGCAATAAATACTGTCCCAGCCAGCGAAGCCCACATCCCGTGAACGAATAAAAAATAGTCCAGAACTAATCCCACTGACTCATGCTCTCCTATAGTTTTATTTCTTGTTCTGCTTCTAATCTATAATAACATGCACTTTTTAAAATCTGTTGTACTGTTCTAATTGGTTGTTGGGTTGATTTGGTGGGTGCAGCCTGGTGCAAACAGAGGGTTGTGGGGCACATGGAGGACTGGAGAATGTGAGGCACATGTGGCTGTCAATGAATGGTAGCTATGGCAGGGGCAGAAGCGGTTTGGTGGAAAGAAAAAAAAAGCAAAAGATAAAAGGAGCCATCAACAAAGTTGCCCTAGCTGGAAGGATTAGTGAGTGGGAGGCATGGGGAAGGACGGCATGGGTGGGGGTTGATAGCGTGGAAAGGGGTGAAGGTGGCATGGGGAGATACTGGTTGGAGGTGGGGGGGGAGGTGGTAGAGGGCAACAGCCCAGGATTGGAGCTATGAAATGAAGGATGGGATAGCTTGGAGGAAAGGGCAGAATGGGGGTGAAGATTGTGTAGGAAGAAGAGGTGAGAAGGGGGTGGAATGGCAATGATATGAGAGTGATAAAAGGATTGGGATGGGTACTGCATGGGGACATAAGGAATAGCATGGGATGGGGATTTCAATAAGTCCAACTGTTTTGCAGGTCTCTGCCATTATTTATCTAAGTTCCTCATAGCTACTCCCTGTGTTCCGTGCTTTAACAACCCTCTGCATAAAGTAATTTCTCTTCACTCTTACTGATTAAAATTGATTATACCTAATCACAAATTCAACAATCAGAAGAAGAAATAATATTCAGTTTTAAAAAGCACCATTAAATCTTTCTACCCCAATTTGTTAAAACTTCTCTATTTTATGAATTCATTTGCCTGTACTCACTTGCAAAATTATATATTTGAATCACAGTTTTTTTGCCATTAAATGCATACTTCAATTTTTTCTCCAAAATTATCCCCATTAATCAGTAGCTGCCACATCAGCTCATTCCACTGGTTTTTGCCTTTCTGAAGACACAAGTTCAAGGTGAGGGGCAGGAGGTTTAGGGGGGATGTGAGGAAAAACATTTTTTACCCAGAAGGTGGTGACAGTCTGAAATGTGCTGCCTGGGAGGGTGGTGGGGGCGGGTTGCCTCACATCCTTTAAAAAGTACCTGGGTGAGCACTTGGCATGTCATAACATTCAAGGCTATGGGCCAAGTGCTGGTAAATGGGATTAGGTAGGTAGGTCAGGTGTTTCTCACCTGTCGGTGCAGACCTGATGGGCCAAAGGGCTTCTTCTGCACTGTGTGATTCTGTGAATCCTCTTCAGTTTGCTAAACAACTTATTTTTCTGTCGTCAGGGGATTTTAGTATAAAAATTAATTCATCTAAATCCTTGGAGGTGGCAGGGCAAATTGATAAAGCAGTTCAGAAAGCTTATGGAATACTTGGCTTTGCAAACAGGGGCACTGAATACAAAAACAAGGAAATCATGCTAAACCTTCACAAATCACTGGTTAGGCCTCAGGAATATTGTGTGCAATTCTGGTCACCACACCTAGTGTAGGTATTCAAAATTAAGAGGGGTTTTGATGGAGCAAGTAGGTATATATTTCCTTTGGCGAATGAGTTGGTAACCAGGAGATTAAAATAATTGGCAAAAGAACTTGAGGAGAAATGAGAAATTTCTTCACACATATGATTGGACCTGAAACACATTACCTGAAAGTATGGTGGAATCGGACTCCACATGAATCGGGCGACTGGATATGTACTTAAAGAGGGCTATGTGCAGAAGTTATGGGGAAAAAACTGGGGAGTGGGGTTATCTGGATGGCTCTTTCAAATAGGCAGCACAGGCATGACAAGCAGAATGGCCTCTTTCTGTGCTGTAGGATTCTATGATTTTAATTGAAATGCTTAATTTTCCCTGTGGCATCTGTATTGTTGCCTATCCACTGGTACATTTTGGTTTTTAAACTTAATGTTTTTGATTGACTCAATGAACTATCATTTTTCAGGTATAGCTATTTGTTTATGGGAATTACAATTTTCATGTTTTGTAAGCAATGCCACAAAATGATAGATCAGCAAATAAAAATGCCTCTGAACAAGACAGAAAGCTAATTCTTAACTTCATGTTCAGATGCAAGCAAAAGTACAAAATCTGGAAGTCTAATGCAAGGCTGGGTTAGAAAATAATGTTTTCTCCAAAGTAGTTCATTTTGTATCAGTGAAATCTCTTTATAAAAGAGATGGAGAAACATTTAAAGAGGGCAAAGGTTACAGAAGCGAAGGTGGGCAAATAGGATTAAACATGTCATAAAATGACATGGTTTCTGTGCGCCCAAGTTCTTGGATAAATCGGAGATGAAATCAGCTACCTGGGCATATGCCAGGGTTTGAAATCTGGATGAACCCGCTCTCCACTGGATCAATGCCAGGCTTGGATGCAGATTTGACTATCAAATTGTCTGAGAGGTGCAGTCCACCAAAATATAAACTTGCAATCCCTTTCACGGGTTTTGGCAATGGTTAGTCATCTATTGCAATTGGTATAAATTAGGGATAGGCAAAGCAACATAAACTGTTCAGTTCTGTTGAAGGGTCATGAGGACTCGAAACATAAACTCTTTTCTTCTCCGCCGATGCTGCCAGACCTGCTGAGTTTTTCCAGGTAATTCTGTTTTTGTTTTGTTATAAACTGTACAAGATCCATTGAAAGGAATGGCCTTTTCTTTCTCAAACATATCTATCCATTATTGGCCTGGAATTTGTGATTGTAACAACAGCAAAACTGTTATCATTTGCACCACTACTATGCAAAACTGACAGCAACTTCCAGCATCTGCACATCCACAGTTAAACATGGAAATTCAGAAGGTGCTGTCAATGGTTCCATGCTCCTCCACAGGGTGTGCTGTTGCAGTTTTCACAGATACAAACAAGTTAGTGATCTGAAATGAACTTTAACTTTTTACTCAGTATTCTCATTGTAAAAACCATTGAAATAGTAAAGCCTTGTTGAAGGAGGTTTAACCGAGTCTTTAACAGCATACTATGTCATTACTTATAAACAACCTCTCCGGCTTTGAAAGAATCTAATTTTAGAAATCTGGAGTATTATTCCTTCCATTCCATGAAAAAAGTTTCATGGATTTTTAAAATGAAAAAATATTTTCAAAGTTTATTTTTCAATTTCTACCGTAATCCCTTGTGTATGTCACAATCTTTATTTCACTCACTATAAAATGCTTAAAAAGTGAATGCTAATTCGTGCTTTTGACCCAAAACATTAACTCTATCTCCACAAATGCTGAGTATTTCCAGCATTTTTTGTCTTCATATCAAATTTCCAGCATCCACAGTACTTTGCTCTGGACTATTTTCTTCCTGGTTTGCTGAGAGAAATGTTCGGTTTTATTAGTTGCACAACCTGTTTGATGTCTTCACTGTTACTGGATGGCAAAAATGCTCCTGCAGATGACGCTAGAATGAAACTGACTCAGTAATAAGGGAAATCGAGGCCACAGACCTGCTAAATCTTTATGGGAAACTTTCTTCGGAGTCAGCGAGGAGTGCCACCCCTTCATCACTGACTGAAAAATCTGGACAAACAAAAATTCTTCCATTTGAGTGTGCGTTCTGTCACAATAGCACACTGCCAGTTATCAAGTTCTTTCACATGTTGGCACAAATTTTTTCCATTGTAAATTTCCATGTCCGAGTTTATAATATAAACTGTATAGGCAAAAATGTTAAATTATAATTACACACCAATATGGGTTTGTTGTGTCACAGGATTACATTTCTTCAACCCATACTCCAGAAGAACTCCTCTGCTCCAACCAAATCTACTTCTCTGTCAACAGAGCATACGTAAGCTTGGGAAACAATGAAATGCCTACAAATAAAAATTAATTATTGTACTGCTACCATCACTAGCAGTTTGACTTCACTTCTTCAAATACAGAAAATATTACATTAACTTCAATACCATTTAGGGTAAAAACAGATTAACAGAACATTCGTCTTAAAAAGGTTAAAGGAGCTGAGTCTTTGAAAAAGTGATTTTGAGGTGATCCAATGAAAGATTTCAAGATTATGAAGGGGACTGAGAATCGATTTGGTTGAAAGGTTCAATGTGGTGAATACCAAATTATAAAAACAAAAATCTGCGGATGCTGGAAATCCAAAACAAAAACAGAATTACCTGGAAAAACTCAGCAGGTCTGGCAGCATCGGCGGCGAAGAAAAGAGTTGACGTTTCGAGTCCTCATGACCCTTCAACAGAACTGAGTGAATCTTAGGAAAGGGGTGAAATATAAGCTGGTTTAAGGTGGGGGGTGGGGGGTGGGGGGAGAGAAGTTGGGGGTGCTGGGCTGGTTGTAGGGACAAGCAAGCAGTGATAGGAGCAGATAATCAAAAGATGTCACCAACAAAAGAACAAAAGAACACAGAGATGTTGATTTTGGTGATATTATCTAAACGAATGTGCTAATTAAGAATGGATGGTAGGGCACTCAAGGTACAGCTCTAGTGGGGGTGGCCAAAACTTGTTTAAAAAGGAGAAATTGAGGAGTAAAAGATTGAAATAAATAGTATGACCTAGATTAAGTTACCAGGGAAGGTCATTGAAATAAGTAGAATGAATATAATAGTTAATTTTCTAACTTTGCTCTTTCACCTGGGAGCCTCACCTGTCAGGAACTTAAGTCAGAAATTTCAATACCATTTAAAGTAAACATCAGAAAATGGTGTGCTACCTGAGATTCTGCTTTATACTTCTGGCAGATAAGATTCCCTGACAAAGTCAGGTAATCTAACACCTTTATTACTTACAAGGCAAATATGTTTCTGAAAGGAAAAAATTAAGCAATATAGTAAGAATGTAGTTGAATAGGTTTTAAAACAAATTAAACTGGGAGAGACTTGTTGGACCGAATGACCTCCTCCTGTTTCAAAAATGTATGTTCTTCATCTTGGTCTAAGTATATGGAACAATAGTTAAAAATATTAACCGGTTCTGAAATATTAAACTGTATGTAAATATTTAGTGCATGTTCTGTTTTCAATACCTAAAAAATATATTTACTCCTTTTATTTTGTGTATGTAAAAGAAAATGGTTGTAACATGCTTTTAATCACTTTCCTTACTTTAACTATTTCATCCCCATTATCAATCTTGCTGCTTAAGTTTAGTTACAATAGCAGATGTAAGACCACTCCACCCTTAATATATATAAAATGTAGAGGAACAATTTAAGTACAATTTGCTTTACAATTAGTAAAATAATTCATTTGGATGGCTTACAATAAGAAATGTGGGACAACAATTTCTGCAAGCCCCAAATCTTCTATTTCTTTTCTTTCTTTTTCCTCCTCCTTTCTATTGAACGACAGGCTTGAGAAACCTCATCTTCACCCATGGGTGTTGCCTTCTTCTTAATCTTCTTTTGTTTCTTCTTATCCTCTTCCCAATCCTGCTCATTTTGCTCCTCTGATAACTCATTTACTGCTGAGTACTGTTCAACTTGAACCTCTTCTGATTCAACTTCTAAAGGACAAATCTTCTGATTGAGTGACACTGAATGTTTTGTTCTGCTTTTTTTTGACTTCTTTTTAGTCTGATAATTTTCCTTAATTGGGCTCTCTTCTGTCAGACCATTATTTACCTCTACATCACCTTCACTTGTAGCTTGCTTTGTGGGTATGGACAGTTGGTCAAAGTTACAAATCCTTTCAGCATCACTTCTGCTGCGTTTTTTCTTCTTTTTGGATTTAGTTTTTGCTTCTTTGGATGAAATCAAATCATCTCCTTCAAGTTCCTGAGCAGCGCTGGTTTGATGGATCTCATGCACTGCTTTAGGCTTTTTCAGTTGAGCCATCCTATTGGCAAAGTACTCTTGCATTGTAAGAGAACTGGTCACAGTATTTATTTCAACTTTGGGCTCTGGGGCACTGGCAGCCTTTGGGTCACCAACAGGTACTAAACACGCATCATCCTGAAAAATACAAACATACATCATAAAACACAACTGTGAGGGAGACAAAATGCTTTTAAGTCTCTTCATATCTAAGCAGTGAAAAGATTATGGAAGACAAACTATAACTTCCACAAGATTTAATATGCTTACAGCAACCTCCAGGATATCATTAAAGGTTCCATGCCCGGCACATATAAAAAAAATCTTGCCCAAGTATCAGTCTGTTATTTATATTTAGTTAAATCAGTGATGATGGACAAGTCCAATTCTTATATGTACAATATGAACAGGAAATTCTGGAAATACTTAGGCAGAGTCTGTAGAGAGAGAAACATAGTTAATATTTCAGGTTGGCAGTCTTTTGTTTGGAATTGGAAGACATTAATTCCCTTCCTAACAGCACTGTGGATGTATCTACACCACATGGACTGCAGCGGCTCAAAAAGACAGCTCACCACCACCTTCTCAAGGGCAACTAAGGGATTGGCAATGAATGCTGGCCCAGCCAGTGAAACCCACACCCCATGAATGAACAAAATAAAGTCTAAGGAAGTCCAGAGGTGGTGCGGGGGAGGAGGAGGGAAAAGGAACAAAAGGGGGAGGCTGTGAAAGGATAGAAGGTAGGAGTGACTAAAATGATAAAAAGGATGATGGTGCAAGTTGAAAGAGAACAAGAATTGGACACCAAAAGATGGATCTAGGGGAGCTGTAAATAGCACAATCATTAACACTTCCTGCTGTCCAAAAAAGTGGGAACAATAATTCCAATCTGGAATTGCTGAACTCCATGGCTGGAGTTTTCCACCCCTGCTCTCCAAACCCCCTCCACCCACTCTGATGCAGGGCCAGCGAGCCATTGAAATCTCCATTCACGTCGGCAGGACAGGAAGATTCGGCCAGAGGGGCTGAACAATTCCAATCCACGTTGGGCCGCAAAATGCCAATGAGATACCATCCTCAAGCTTCTTTGGAGTTTCAGGGAAGGCTGAGAACAGAGAGTCAGAGTGGGAAAGGAACAGAGAATTAATGTGACAAGTTGCCAGAGTTCAGGGTTATACTTGTGGGCTGACTAGAGGTACTCTGTATATTCACCCCAGTTGCCAGTGGCCATGATCATAAAACGCAAAACACTGGTTGGCGAGTGTAAGAAAGTGAAAAATTCCTACAAGCACAACAAAGGGCATCCCACAGAAGTAGAGTTTAATCCATTAATTTGCAGTTTCAATCTGAGTTTCCTTCAATGCTTTCACAAACAACAGTGGTATGCACAGCACTTCTGGTTATTGACATTGTTATGATCCATGTAGGGGAACCGTAAACCAAAATAACCAAATGACCCCCAAATGAAGAAATTACCAAGATTTCATTTTTGTAACTTTAACACAAATCAGAACCAATGCAAGTTAACATGAATTAACAGGCAAATGATACTTCAAATATAAAGGTAAATTTTGCTTTTAAATAGTTGATACAACAAAGATACATTTTACACAACCACAAGCATTCACCTTCAGCACGTATGGCACTATGTAGCTACACACTTCCAAAATATGCTGCTATTTAATCACGCAGGATAGATCAGGAGTCGTATCCAACAACAGGTTTACCTTCAAGTTTCATGGGTACAATTACCATCAGCAAGGAACACCTCTACAAATGTTCTCTCCCTTAGGTCATGACAGTCCTGATGGTGTAGCTTTACAGAGTTCCTTTTCAAGTGATCAACTATAAACACCCTGTTTCCTGGTTTGGCAACTTCTGGGAATACACCCAAGTCTTTAGCATCTTCAATCTATTCACACTTTCCAGGTTGAAGCAACTTTTTAGCCAGCTCACACTTTGCCTATAAGAGCTTCTATCTTGTTTGCTGCCAAACAAAACTGACCTCTTCCTGAGTGGTTGGTTTCTTCCCCTCCTCACAAGAATTCGGTGTGTTTCATCTTTCTGTCTTTGTGTTCTCTTTGTGTCTGCATCAGGGCCTTTACCCTCAAGCTCCTCTGCCTGTAGCTCTCCTTTGTGTCTGGCCACATGGTGCCCATATCTCAATGCACTTCATGTCAAGAGTCGCCAGGTCATGTGGACCAGTATTTATTATCCAAGAAAGGAACAATTGATCCCTATACAATTGCTGCAAACTCTTAAAAAGTTCTTTTCAAACATTTTTATAAAAAATTACAGATTCTTTAGACATTAAAAAAAATATAAATTTTCCTTACATTACTGCTCCGGGTCAAAAGTCATCACAACATGTTGGGCAGAATTTTCTGTTGTGGCACGGGGACGGGGGGGGACGGGGGGGGGGGAGAGCGGGTGCGGGCACGGACCCGATCGCCACTCGTGATTGGACCCGCACCGCCATTTTATGCAGGAGGGCCAATTAGGGCGCGCCCAGCGTATTTGCCAGCTCCCGTGAATGGTGGGAGTGTGCGGGCGTGCACAGACCACCAGGTCCAATGGTGTCCCGGCAGTCTGTTTAAAAGGAGGCCTGGCAGCCTCCAGTCGGCAAGTGACAATAGCCAGTTCGAGGGCGCACCACAGGGGGTTGGCTGAGCAGGCCAGGCTGGAGGGAAGGGCAGAGGAGCAGGCCAGACTGCACGGTCTGCCACAGGAGCAGGGCAGGCTGCAGGGTAAGTCAGCGGGAGGCCAATGCGCCCCCCGTTTTTCAGATGAATGTCTTGCTGCCCTCCTCGGCGGGAGGTGTTGGTCCCCCAGGATGGGAGGAGGAGGCCCCCCCACATGATCAAACGTGCCTGGGAGGAGGTGGCAGAGGTGGTGAGCCGTGCACCTGGATCCAGTGCCGTAAGAGCTTCAATGACTTGTTGTGCTCTGGCAGGGTGAGTACCATGTTGCCACTGGGCCTTTAACCCAGCAGGTAGCCTTAGCTTTTGAGGCCCCCCACCCCCCGGCCACAAGTCTTACTGTTGTGGCTGCATTGAAACATGTAGGGCGTTTTTTCCTTCGCTGGGTGGGCAAGCAGATAGTGCCCAAGCTTAGATCAGCTTGAGTGGTTCATGAGATGAGTTCTTCCTCGCACCATTTGTTGCTCTTAGTCGCACATAAGTAGTCTGGGGGCAACCTGCAGAAGATGCAGCTGGGCACATACTCAGAACTCCAGCACATGTCCTAGTCAGGGTGTTGAGATGATGGAAGGGGAGCCTTAAGGTGTCGTGGCAAAGAGCCAACTGCTGCCCTCGATGCTGCATGTAGTTGCGCATCTTTGTTATGGGAGCAATTACTGTGTGGTTCCTAAAGTGATGTACGCAGCATGTGTCCAAGGGACCGTTGGGGGAGGGTGGGGGGGGGGGGGGGGGGGGGGGGGGGGTGTTGGGAGCAGGCATATTACCTTTGTGTGAGCGATCTGCAGTAGCAGGGAGAGGAGGCACTGGAGGCCTGATACAGAGTAGATAGTCAGAAGCTTTTTCCCAGGGTGGAAGAGTCAATTACTAGGGGACATAGATTTAAGGTGAGAGGAGAAAACTATAGAGGAGATGTGCGGGGCAAATTTTTTATGCAGAGGGTAGTGAGTGTCCGGAATTCGCTGCCAGAGGTGGTGGTGGAAGCAGGTACGATAGTGGTGTTTAAGAGGCAGCTTGACAAATACATGAATAGGATGGGAATAGAGGGATACGGACCCCGGAAGCACAAAATGTTTTAGTTGATGGGCAATATGGTTGACGCAGGCTTGGAGGGCCGAAGGGCCTGTTCCTGTGTTGTACGTTTCTTTGTTCTTTGTGGTTAGGGTGCACGTGTAGAGTCCATGTACAATTTGCCATAATGAATGGTGTTCACTCTTTCTCAGGAGAAGAATGCTTATAATCCCTCGAAGTGTGTGAGGACTGGAGGCGGCCTCATCTTAAGCCTCTTCAAGCAGGAGGCCCTTGAGTTGGAGAGGCAGCATGCACCCAGGTCAACTGGTGTCAGTGAGGCTGAGGTGGCTTGGCCAGGTATCTGAGGCCAGTGAGATCTGCAATGTTCCCAACATCCATAGCACTGATGATTGTTAAATTTGTTTTTGTTGCAACATTGCTCAGTCACAGAGTGATAGAGTCAGAGATGTGCAGCACAGAAAAAGCCCCTTCGGCCCATCGAGGATGCACGGGTCAAACAAGTACCTAACTATTCTAATCCCATTTTCCAGCACTAGGCCCATACCCTTGTATGCCATGGCATTGCAAGTGCACATCCAAATACTTATTACATGTTATGAAGGTTTCTGTCTCCACCACCCTTTCAGGCAGTGAGTTCCAGATTCCACCTACCCTCTGTGTGCAAATGTTGCTCATCACATCCCCTGTAAACTTCCTGTCCCTTACCCTAAATCTATGCTCTCTGGTTACTGATCCCTCCGCCTTTCTGTCTACCCTATCTATGCCCCTCATAAGTTTATACATCTCGATCATGTCCCCTCTCAATCTCCTCTGCTCCAGGGGAAATAACCCCAGTCTATCCAATCTCTCCTCATAACTAAAACTCTCCAGGCCAGGCAACATCCCGGTAAGCGTCCTCTGAATTCTCTCTACTCCAATCACATCCCTCCCAAAAAGCACATTTCAGAACTGCATGCAGTACTGTAGCTGTGGCCTAAGCAGCATTTTCTACAGTTTGAACATTACCTCCCTGCTCCTATACTCTATGCCTCGGCTAATAAAGACAAGTATGCCATATGCCTTCTTAAACACCTTATGTACCTGTCCCACTACCTTAAGGGACCAGTCGACATGCACACCAAGGTCTCTCTGATCCTCGTTACTTCCCACAGTCCTACCGTTCATCGTGTATAACCGTGCCTTGTATGTCCTGCCCAAGTGCATCACCTCAAACTTATCCACAATAAATTCCATTTGGCATTCACCAGCCTAACTGACCAGCCTGCCTATATCCTCCTGCAATGTAAGGCTATCCTCCTCACTAATTATCACCCTACTAATGTTCATGTCCATTGGTTCCGGAAGGTTGAGCACATAATGAGCCAGGGGAAAGGGATGAAGTGTGTCACTGTGTGCACACTAACTGATCCACTGTCCTTGTTGCTCCTTTCAGCATCATCAGAGCACGGCCAGGAGGAGGAGCTGCAGATGCCCCCTCTCACACCTGAGGGCCCTCAAGTGTCACCTGCATCACACCATTTCTGCAAGACAGGCACCAGTGCAGACACTAGCACCTCAGTGGGCATTGGAACATTGGCTAGTGTCCCGGGGCACAGTGGAGAGGGCATTCATATTTGCTGGAGGAGCTGGCAAAGACAGAGAGTGCCGATGGCGCCAGCAGAGGACTGCAGGGGACCAGACACACGCTCAGTCGGTGCCTGATGATGTGCCTCTGGAGTTGGCTGCGATGCAGCAGCTGCAGGAAATGCGGGCGGGTGTGCGGGAGCATCTGGGTGTGATAGATGATGTCTGTGGTGGAGGAGTCCACGCGGAGCATCACTGATGCAATGATCGTCATAGCTGGGCATCATGCTTCCTCCATGGAGAGAGTGGTCTCTTGTGGAGAGGTGGTCTCCAGGAGAACAATCAGGTCTTCCTGGGGTTGTGCTCGAACTTGCAAGCCCTCACAACGGCATTGACCTCAGCTGGTCAGTGCTAATGTGGGAGATGGTCTGGGCATCAAACATCCCAGCTTGTTGCCCATCCATCCAAAGTGAGCAGGGAGGTCCAAGGCGACCTCACATCGACGGAGTAGGTGCAATGTCGTATCTGCTGACTCCTCTCACAGCACTCCGGATGAGGGCACCAGCTCCTTCGCCTCTCTCCCAGTGACTGTATCATCCAATGAGGCTGCGACGACTGGGGAGACGCCAGCTGTGGAACTGGCAGGTCCCTCCCAGGCTGGCCCAGCACAGGTTCCACGGGCCAGAGGACGTCCGCCAAGGTCATCAAGGCCAACAGGGCAGCAGAGTCAGCAGGCAGCCTCAGATGCCACTTCGAGCGATGGGGCAGCACCAAGACTTAGCACCCGCAAACGGAAACGTAAGGCACATTAGGCACACCACGGGTTTATCATTGGTGCTTTTGTGTTGGCCCAAGATTAGGTCCTTAGAATTTCTTTTTGCTTGTTTCCAGTAATGTTTTACAATTGGGAGAACATCTGATTTGAAAATTTAAATTCAGATGTGTGACCATAACTGAGGGTGGCTTGTTTGTTCTGCATGTGTATGTTTAAGAAAACTGTCTTGAGTGTTTGTTTAGACATTCAAATTTTTGTACAAGGCCCTTAGTTCCTGCTGATGACCCGGCAGATTTTTCACTTAAGTGTCGAGTATGGATATGCCAGGCAAGGCTGGTCCTGCTGATCCATTTGTGTTGAGTTAGCTGATGGTTCATTGAATTAAAGCCTCCCGGGTTTCCCTGCCTCCTTGGTGTAGTCAGCGTCTACCCCCTCAGCATTACCTGTGCATACTCATCCTCAGAATCAGTGCTGGACTCATCATGTGCAGCCACAGATAATGCATTGACGTCTTCATCATCCATTGCGTCCCCCTTTCCAGCTCAAGGTTGTGGAGAGCGCTGCATGCAACCATTATCAATGACACACGATCTGGGGGATACTGGAGTCTCTCCCTGAGTGGTCCAGGCATTGGATGTGCATCTTGAGAAGACTGATAGCTCGCTCCACCACAGCCCTTGTGGTGCCGTGGCTCCTATTGTAATGCTGCTCAGCGTCTGTTCTTGGATGGCAGAGAGGTATCATGAGCCACCTTCTGAAGGGATAGCCCTTGTCACCCAGCAGCCATCCATCCAGCCGGGCTGGAGCACTGAAGAGCCCCGGCACCTGGGAGTGTCTGAGGATGTAGGTGTCGTGGGAGCTGCCTGGGTACCTTGCACAGACTTGTAGAATCAGCATCCTGTGATCACACACTATCTGTACGTTCATGGAGTGGAAGCTCTTCCTGTTGATGAAGGCACCGGGCTCACCTGCTGGCGTCTTGATGGCCACATGTGTACAGTCTATAGCACCCTGGAAACAGGGGAAGCCAGCAATGGCCACAAAGCCTCTGGCTCGCTGTGTCTGGGCTTGCCTGGTCCCAGTGGAAGTGGATGAAGGTCAATGCACGCCTGAACAGAGCGTCTGTAACCTGCTTCTTACAAGTGTGGACAGCTGATTAGGAGACACCGCAAAGATCACCCACTGAACCCTGGAAGGAGCCAGAGGCATAGAAGTTGAGGGCAACTGTGACCTTCAGAGCTCCTGGCATGGGGTGTCCGCCCACACAGTTAGGAGAGATCTCAGGCCCAATCATCTGACAGATATAGCTGACTGTCTCCCTTGACAGTCGGAGCCTCCTTCGGCACTGCACCTCAGACATATTGAGGTAACTGCTTCGCTGCCTGTATATCCTGGCAGCAGGATAGTGGGGTCTTCTGCAGCCCCTCCCACTTTGGACTACCTCTTGGCCCTGTGCCTCTTGTGCCTGCGCCTGTACTCCCAAAGGTGGCTCACCTGGAAGCTGATTGTAGAGTGCATCAGGGACTGTTTCTTAAAGCAATAATTTGCAGAACCTACCTGGGAACAGGCTAATTTTGATCTAATAATGTGTAATGAGGTAGGATTAATAAGAGATATTGGAGTTAAGGATCCTCGAGGGGGTAGCAATCACAACATGGTAGAATTTCAAATTCAGTTTGAGGGTGAGCAACTCAGGTCTGAAACCAGTGCCCTAAACTTAAACAAGGGCAATTACAGAAGTATGAAGAAAGAGTTGTCTAAAGCAGATTGGCAAAATAGACTAAAGGGTAGGTCAGTGGATGAGCAGTGGCAGACATTTAAGCAGATGTTTCATAACGCTCAGCAAAAATTTATCCCGGTCAAAAAGCAGGACTCGATGAAAAGGATGAACCACCTGTGGTTAATAAAGGCGGTCAAGGAGAGTATCCAATCAAAAACTCAGGCATACAAAGTGGCGAAAACTAGACCAGAGGATTGGGAATTTTTTAGGAACCAGCAGCATATGACTAAAAAGCTAATAAAGAGGGAGAAAATTGATTCTGAAAGTAAACTGGAAAGAAATATAAAACAAACAGCAAGAGCTTTTATGGGTATATAAAAAGAAAGAGAGTAGCTAAAGTGAGCATGGGACCCTTGGATGATGCGACTGGAGAATTGATAACAGGGAACAGAGAAATGGCAGATAATTTAAACCAATATTTTGCATTGGTCTTCATGGTGGAGGACCTATAAACATCCCAAAGATATCAGATAAGCAAGGAGCTAATGGGAGGAAAGATCTTGTAACAGTCTCTATCCCGAGGGACAAAGTATTTGACAAATTAATGGGACTAAAGGCAGACAAGTCACCAGGACCTGATGGCCTGCATCCAAGGGTTTTAAAGGAAGTGGCTGCAGAGATACGGAGGCATTGGTCGAAATATTCCAGAACTCACTGGATTCCGGGAGAGTCCCAGTGGATTGGAAAATCACTAATGTGATGCCTCTGTTCAAGAAGGGAGGGAGACAAAAAGCAGGAAACCGTAGGCCAGTCAGCCTAGCATCTATCGTTGGGAAAATCCTGGAGCCCATTATTAACGAAGATATAGCAGGACATTTAGAAAAGCTTAACGCAATCAAACAAAGTCAACTTGGTTTTGTGAAAGGGAAATAATGTTTGACAAATTTGCTCGAGTTCTTTGAGGATATAACAAGCAGAGTTGTTAAAGGGGAACCGATAGATGTAGTGGATTTCCAGAAGGCATTCGATAAGGTGTTACATAAAAGGTTATTACACAAGATAAGAGCTCAGGGTATTGGGAGTAACGTATTAGTATGGATTGAGCATTGGTTAACGCACAGAGGACAGAGAGTCTGGATTAATGGGTATTTTTCAGGTTGGAAAGACGTAACCAGTGGAGTGCCACAAAGATCAGTCCTAGGGCCTCAATTATTTAAAAGTCATTAATATAGATAGGAGGCGGCAGAGTGTAATGCGTCCAAATTTGATGATGATACAAAAATAGGTGGGAAGGCATGTAGTGATGAGGACATAAGGAATCTGCAAGGGGATATAGACAGGTTGAGCGAGTGGGCAAAAACCTGGCAGATGGAATTTAATGCAGAAAAGTGAGGGTCATGCACTTTGCTGGGAAGCATCAAAAGGCAGACTATTATTTAAATGTAGATAGACTCCAAAAAAGTGCTGCATGGCAGGATCTGGGTGTTCTTGTGCATGAAACAGCAAGATGCAGCAAGTAATTAAGAAGGCAAATGGAATTTTGGCTTATATTGCTAAGGGGTTGGAGTTAAAAACTAGGGAAGTCTTGTTACAACTGTACAGGGTGTTGGTGAGGCCGCACCTGGAGCACTGTGTACAGTTTTGGTCCCCGTATTTAAGAAAGGATACATTAGCATTGCAAGCAGTTCCAAAAAAATTCACTCGGCTGATTCCTGGGATGAAGGGGTTGACTTATCAAGAACGGCTAAACAGGTTAGGCCTTTATTCATTACAGCTTAGAAGAATTAGGGGTGATCGTATTGAAACATGCAAGATTCTGAGGGGGCTTGACAGCGTAGATGTTGAGGTGATGTTTCCACTAGTGGGGGAATCTCGAACTAGGGTACATAGTTACAGAATAAGGGGACACTGATGTAACACTGAGATGCGAAGGAATTTCTTCTCCCAGAGGGTAGTGAATGTCTGGAATTCTCTACCCGAGAATTGTGGAGGCTAGACCACTGAAAGTATTTAAAGAGGAGGTAGATAGATTTTTGAAAAATCGGGGAATTGAGGGCTATGATGAGCTGGCACGAAAGAGGATTTGAGGCTTGGGGCAGATCAGCCATGATCTTATTGAATGGCGGAGCAGGATTGAGAGGCAGAATGGCCTACTCCTTCTCCTATTTTTTATGTTATGTTCTTATTGCAATTTGGCTCGCTGTTTTTGGTTCATGGCATGTGAAGTGATGGTTGGAGGTTCATTCATAAAGAATCATGCTGGTGGGCAATATTACAATTCACATTTTTTTTTCATTAATTGGATGTGGGTGTCCACTGGCAAGACCAGCATTTATTGCCCTTTCCTAATTACCCTCGAGAAGATGGTGAGCCATCTTCTTCAACCACTGCAGTTTTTGTCACATCCAACAGTGCTGTAAAAAAGGGAGTTCTAAGATTTTGACTCAGTGACAGTAAAGGAACATAACTCCAAGTCAGGATGGTGTAGGAACTTAGTGGTAGTGGTGCTCCCATGTTTTCTTGGAAGGTGCTGTCATAGAAGGTAGGTGCAGCAAGCAATTAGGAAGGCAAAAGGTATGTTGGCCTTCAGTGCAATAGGATTTGAGTTCAGAAGTAGGGATGTCTTACTCCAGTTATACAAGGCCTTGGTGGGACCACAACTGGAGCACTGCATGCAGTTTTGGTCTCCCTACCTAAGAAAGGATATACTTGCCATAGAGGGAGTGCAGTGAAGGTTCACTAGGCTGATTCTGGGGATGGCAGGACTGTCATATGAGGAGAAATTGCTTTGACTGGGCCTATATTCACTAGAGTTTCGAAGAATGAGAGGGGATCTGATTGAAACGTATAAAATTCTAACAGTGCTAGACAGACTAGATGCAGGGAGGATGTTTCCCCTGATTGGGGAGTCTAGAACCGGGGCCACAGTCTCAGGATACGAAGCAGGCCATTTAGGACTGAGATGAGGGAAAATTTCTTCACTCAGGGGGTGGTCAACCTCTGGAATTCTCTACCAAAGAAGGCTGTGGAGGCTGGATCACTGAGTATATTCAAGAAAGAAATTGATAATCTTTTGGATATTAGGGACATCAAGGAGTATGGAGAGAAAGCGGGAATATGGCGTTAAGATAGAGGATCAGCCATGATCATGCTGAATGGCGGAGCAGGCTCGAAGGGCCGAATGGCCTACTCCTGCTCCTAGTTTCTATGTAAGGCCTGGTGAGCTGCTGCAGTGCTTCTTGTAGATGGTACACAATGCTGCCACTGCGCAACGATGGTGGACGGAGTAAGTGTATAAGTTAGTAGATGGGTGCTGATCAAGTGTGCTGCTTTGTCCTGGATAGCGTTGGGCTTCTTGAGCATTGCTGGAGTTGCACTAATTCAGGCAACTCCTGAGTTGCAACATGTAGATGGTGGACAGGCTTTGGGAAGTCACAAAGTGGGTTACTCGCTGCAGAATTCCCAGTCTCTAACCTGCTTTTATAGCCCCAGTATTTATATGACTGGCTCAGTTAAGTTTCTGGTCAATGGTAACCCCCAGGATGTTGCTGTTGGGGTACTCACTACTGAACATCATGGGGAGATGGTTGGATTCTTTCTTGTTGGAGATGGTCATTGCGTGGCACTTATGTGGCTTGAATGTTACTTGCCACTTATATGCCCAAGCCTTAATAGTTTTCAGCTCTTGCTGCATGTGGACACTGACTGCTTCAATACGAGGAGTCGTAAATGATACTGAACACTGTGCGATCATCAACGAACATCCCCACTTCTGGCCTAATGATGGAAGGAAGGTCATTGACAAAGCAGCTGAAGATGGTTGGGGTTAGGGCACTATCCTGAGGAACTCCGACAGTGATGTCCTGGGGCTGAGATGATTGGCCTCCAAACATTACCCCACTTGCTTTGAGCTAGGTATGAATCCAAATCGTGAAGAGATTCCCCCTTCCGCCCCCACCCCGCTGATTCCCATTGACTTCAATTTGCTCGTACTCCTCGAAGCCACACTCAGTCAAATGCTGTCAAGTGCAGTCACTCTCATCTTGCCTCTGAAATTCAGCACTTTTGTCCATGTTTGGACCAAGACTGTAATGAGGGCTGGAAGCCAGTGACCCTGGCAGAACCCAAACTGAGTATCAGATTGAGCAGGTAACTGCTGTATAAGTACCATTTGATAGCATTTTGTTCCTCTTGTATCACTTTGCTTGTGATTGAAAGTAGACTGATGGAGCAGTAATTGGCAAGATTGGATCTGTCCTGTTTTCTGTGGACAGGACATATCTGGGCAATTTCCAACATTGTCAGATCAATGCCAGTGTTGTAGATGTACTGGAACAGCTTGGCTCAGGGCATGGCTAGTTCTGTACTACAGCCAGGTTATTGTCAGGGCCCGTGGCCTTTGCTGTATCTAGCCTTAAGCCATTTCTTGATATCATGTGGAGTGAATCAAGTTGGCTGGAGACTGGATTCTTTTTTGGTCGGGACCTGAGGAGGAAGATAACATAGGTCATCCACTCCTCACTTCTGGCTGAAGATGGTTGCAAATATTCCCGCCTCGACTTTTGTATTGATATGCAGGGTTCCACCAACATTGAGGATGGGGATGTTTTTGCAGCTTTCTCCTCCTGTTAGTAGTTTAATTAAAAGTCACCATTCATGACTGGATGCAGGACTACAGAGCTTTGATCTGATCCAATAACTATGGGATTGCTTAGCTCTTTCTATTGCCTGCTGCTGTTTTGCAGGTTTATTGTCTTGTGTTATAGCTTCACCAAATTTTTAGGTATGCCTGGTGCTGCTACTGGCATACTCTTTTTTTTTCCTTTATTGAACCAGGGTTGGCCCCCTGGCTTTATGGTAATGTTGGGCCATGAGGTTGCGGTTAAGTGCAACTCTGCTGCTGGTGATAACCCACAGTGCTTATTTCACTTAGCACTATGGTCGTGCCACAGACACAACAGTGTGTGTCCTCAGTGCGGAGATGGGACTTGGTCCATAGGGAGACCTATGGGGTGGTCACTCCCACCAACACTGTCAGGGACAGACGTATGTGCAACAGGTCCATTGGTGAGGTCAAAGTCAAATATGTTTTTCCCTCTCGTTGGTTCCTAACCACCAGCTGCATGCCCAGTCCGGCAGACATATCCTTCAGGACTCAGCAAGTTGTCAGTAGTGATGCTAAAGCCACTCTTGGTGTGGACATTGAAGATCCCACTCAGAGTATAGTCTGTGCCATTCCTACCCTCAGTGCCTCTTCCAATGGTTTTCAACACAGAGTACTGATTCATCAGTTGAGGGAGGACAGCAGATGGTAATAGCAGGCTTTGTTTCCCACGTTGGGCCTCATGCCACAGGACTTCAATATTGAGGACCCCCAAAGCCACTCTCTTCTGACTGTATATCACTGTGCCACTACCTCCAGTGAGTTTGGCCTGGCGGTGTGACATTACATAATTGGGGTTCGTGATGGAGGAGTCTGGAACATTGGCTGGAAGGTACAATTCAGTGAGTATGTCAGGCCGTTGAGTGGTCTATGGAACAGCTCTCCCAATTTTGGCAGAAGCACCCAGATGTTTGTGAGAAGGACATTGCAGGGTCAACTGGGAGGGTAAAGCTAAGAAGGCAAACATAAAAATCAATTTATGCTGTGCAGAAAGCAATTTGTTGAAACCACAAACTCTTGGAATGGTGAAAGTGTTAAGGTGAAGACAGAGAAAAGCATTAAATCACATCTTTTGTCTTCAAACTATGCGGACTTTATTTACCTTCCCTACATCTACCAGCAGGTCATCCCAATTAGCACTGGTTCCCAAAGATGAGTATCTCAGAAGGGCACGGTACACTGCATGATGCACGTGGTAAAAAATGCTATTTGCCTACATTAGGCTGAAAACAATCAATCAATACATAAATAAATAAATAAACAAGATATTGTTGGCCTAATGCATGACTACCCTCAAAGAGCAAGCCTTAGCAGAAAAGCTTTGGTTTATCTTAACGAGATAACTGAGGTAAACAAGCTTTTGAATAGTTTAAGAACAGGTTAAATTATGATCTAAACCCTGATTTTCATTTACTCAATTGTCAGCACTCATCTACAATTCTGTGCTATAATACATACCAAAAAAAGATGAAGGGGAGAATCAAACATAAAAATTAGGGGGCTGAAGAATAAATTATTGACAAATGCATGATGGTTTATATCAGGAGCACTAGCAAATATAATCACTGGTGAAACTATAGAAGTCTGAACCATGGGCTGCGTCTTCTGGTCGGTGAGTGGGAGGCGGTGCCTGCTCGCCGACGTGTAAAATGATGCGGGATCACGACATCACCCCGTGTCATTTACATTTACAGGTCGGCGCACGCGGAGCCGAGTCAACTGCGCGCTCACCGACCTGTCAATGGCCACTTAAGGCCATTAATAAAGTAATTGAGCTAATCAATGGACCTGCCCATCCAACCTTAAGGTTGCCAGGCAGGCGAAGAACCCAGGCGGGCTTCTGAGAAAACATGAAACCTCATCCACGGGCAGGATGAGTTTTCAAGAAGGATTTTAAATGTTTACAAAATGTTGAAATAAAAGAAATTGACATGTCCCAGCTCATATGACAGTGTCACATGAGAGGACATGTCAGGAATTTTCTTTCTCACACTTCTAACAAATTTTTGAAACTTCCAGAGATCTCCCTGAGGTGGCACTTTGCCTCTGGGAGATCTGTGTGTTCTTTCACCTGCATGAGTGAAAGAGCACACTCCTGGCTCAGGGAATCCCCCCCACACCCCACCCCCAGCCCGCACAGGAAGCGCACAGCGCTTCTGAGAGGACGTCACACTGGGTGGGCCTTAATTGGCCCGCCCACGTAAAATGTCAGCACCCCACCGCCCCCTCACAACGGGGGGCACTTGTCGGGAACCCGCCTGCCTGCACCCGCTCTCACACTTCCCCCCTAACGGGGTGAAAAAGTTGCCCCATGTACCTGAGGCAAGTTGGTCTTGTATTAAAGGGGAACCCAATTATCTGGAAGGGCAGGAACTAGAACCTGAAGTAGATGTACTAAATACCACTGAATTCCAAACACACCATGTCCTGCAGGTTTATAAAATATTTCTGTAAAGACAGAGCTAAGAAATTATGACTGTAGGAAACTTGTACAAAATGTCATATTTTCAAAAATCTAAAGGGACACACAGGCTGAGCTTTTCATCTGAGCTTGGGAAAATGTGGGTTGAGTACTCCTGCACCTCCTGAATCGTACTTCTGCCTGAGTATTTACTTTCCTTGGGATTTTCGTGTTTTCAGTGAAGGGGCAGCCAGGACTGGGTTCGGGCTTACATTCATTCTAAACATCTACATCAGTGGCTCCTTCCAGGGCTCCACTGGGGTCCTCTGGGGGGATCTCTCAAGCAACCATGCACAAACGCATTCATGTGTTTACGGATGCCTATTTTGCCAAGGCCCACAATTACATCAACTTCGACAGAATTCAAGCAAGCCAGGACTCCAGAGCACTGGACTGTGCTGAGATTTCCAGATTCCCACAGGTGTAGGGTGCCATCGACTGTGCTCATGTGGCTATAAAAGCTCCCTGGCAACAGGCACTGCAATACATAAACCAGAAAGGCAACCACTCATTTAACATCCAGCTGGTCTGTGACCATAAGAAACTGATCATGCAGGTTTGCACCAGATACCCAGGAAGCGTCCACAACTCATACAGCTCGAGTAGATCGCAGATATCTTCGAGGGACCACACAGGATCCAGGGCTGCCTCCTCGGTGACAAAGGGTACATGCAAACGAAGTGGCTGATGGCGCTATGCAGCAGCCTCTGGCTCCTGCAAAAAGAAGGTTCAATGAAGCTCATGCTGTTAGCTGAGCAATGGTGGAGCACACCATAGATATGCTAAAAATGCAATTCTGATGCCTGGACAGATCTGGCAGAGCACTCCAGTATAGTCCCCAGAGGGTCTCACAGATCATCGTGGCTTGCTGCGCACTGCACAACCTGGTGCTGCAAAGGGGCGAAAGATTTGCCAGATGAGATGGACGGGCTGCACATCTTCTCTGATGAGGAGGACCTCGAAGGGGATGAGGATGATGAGTTTGAGGAAGTCTGCAGGGGAAGAGGCCATAACAATGGGCCAGATTAGACAGGCATGCGCATGAGGCCCTGATAGCCACCAGATTCCATCAGGAGGATGGCGAGTTGCAGCGAGTGCCTTCTTGGACAAGTGCCCTCCATCATGGGCCAACATGAGCAGCAGCATTGCTACTCCTCTCATGCACTTCAATATGAGATTGTTACACATCAGGCTCACATTGTCCTGATCCTTTGAACGATGATAAACCCTCGGCAGCTTGTGTCCTTGCTGAGATGAGGTGCTAACTGGAGGAAGGCGTCCCAGCATCAGATGTCAGAAGGTGCTGCCTCTTCAAGTGTGCCTTCAGCATACCAGTCGCAACTGAACCGTCCAAGAACCAGGAGCTGTCATTTGATCGTCAGTGGTCTCATAGCTTTATGCCTTCAATGTGACAAGGGTCCTCAAGGAAATCCATCTCAACTACGCACTCTATATAACATTGATGGTGAATCAAATAATTCACACCTGGGACAAGGCAGCCAATGACGTTCTGCTGCTGTGAATCCATTTGGAAATGACTCGGTTGTCTGTAATGCATTCTTCCAAATCACACTGACATCCAGCACTCTCAGTTAGGGATCCTGGGCAGCACTTATCCTCAGCTTAATGTGGATGTGGACCACCTGTGCATGGTGCTATCAAACACTTGCCTGCCACACATTAAAATGCCTCCTCTTTAACACAGGCATTGTGCCCTCATGGCCAGCCCTGGCCCTTGTCAAGTCCAAAATGCACACACACCATGAAGCCCTCAAGGTCACATGTCATTGCTAATAAAGAGCATGCTTCAGCTTCTGTACATCCTCGCTCATATCCCACTGTTCCCCTCCACATTGCTTAAAGCAACCATGTGCGCTTCCAGAGCCTGCTCAAAGCCTCTTCTGGCTGCCAGAAATCACCATTTGGAATTAGCATCAGTGACCTTGGCGAGTGCTCAGGTGAGGGATGCACAGTGCTGTATCCCAAGTTTGTGACAAGAGCTTTAAGCTGACAAGACACACAACTACAGGGTGAGAGACGCTCAAAGTTGGACATTTGAATACAAGCACAATAATGTGGCTGAGGGGGGCCAAACTTTGTCACCTTGAGGTGGCAAAGTGCCACTAACTGGTGAGCTTAGCAGATTTACACTTTGAAAGTGGAAACGTAGTTGACTGACAGCAGCGCACGCAAACTCTGAGTATGGGCTCATACCATGAAACCCTGCTGAGAGACAGAGGACACATGAAGTTGCATGATATGTGAGCCTTCTCCATGCGAAAACACATCTCTCCTTGAACATCACACCTTCATCTTTCAAGAATGCAGACCTCAACCGTTTACAATTTATATAAATGATTTAGATGAAGGGACGGATGGGATGGTTGCCAAATTTACTGATGACAGAAAGATAGGTAGGAAAGTAAATTGTGAAGAGAACATAAGGAGGCTATAAAAAGATATAGATAGGAGTGAGTGGGCAAAGATCTGGCAAATGGCGTATAATGTGGGAAAATGTGAAACTGTCTATTTTGGCAGGAAGAATAAAAGAGGCATATTAATTAAATGGTGAGAAATTGCAGAGCTCTGAGATGCAGAGAGATCTGGGTGTCTTAGTACATGAATCGCAAAAGACTATTATGCAGGTGCAGCAAGTAATTAGGAAAGCTAATAGAATGTTATCATTTATTGCGAGGCAGGTTATGCTTCAGTTATACAGAGCATTAGTGAGACCACATCTGGAATACTGTGTAGAGCATTGGTTACCTTATTTAAGGAAGGACGTATATGCTTTGGAAGCAGTTCAGAGAAGGTTTACCAGACTAATACCTGGAATGGGCGGGTTGGCTTATGAGGAAAGGTTGGACAGGCTGGGCTTGTATCTGCTGGAGTTTCGAAGAGTAAGAGGTGACTTGATTGAAACATATAAGATCCTGAGGGGTCTTGACAGGGTGGATGTGGAAAGGATGATTCCTCTTGTGGGAGAATCTAGAACTAGGGGTCACCGTTTAAAAATAAGGGGTCGCCCATTTAAAATGGAGATGAGGAGAAATTTTTTTCTCTTGAGTTGCAAGTCTTTGGAACTCTCTTCCTGAAAAGGTGGTGGAAGCAGAGTCTTTGAATATTTTAATGGCAAGAGGTGGATAGATTGTTGGTAAGCAAGCGAGTGATAGGTTATCGATGGTAGGCAGGATGCAGATGCGAAGTTACTATCAGATCAACCACGATATTAAATGGTGGAGCAGGCTCAAAGGGCTGAATGGCTTACTCTTGCTCCTTGTTTGTAAGTTCTGCAGAAGAACATCTCTGCCTCAAACTTACTCAGCCAAGGACAAAGATGACATGACCCTGCCAAGCATGTGAACGAGGTTCGTTGCACAAGAAAGCTAAATATGGAGGGATTAGTGATATGGAGAATGATCTGAAAAGGGGACACACACTGTGGTGATATGAAAATACACTGCACAGACTAGAGGACCATGATAGTGACATCTGCGATAAGTGGGAGAGGCACCTGGTATCACACTTGATTGACTGCAACACAGTTCATCATAAAAAGGAGCCATACACAAGACATGTGAAATGAGTGTGATTCTATTTACATTCGTGAACATTATATACATGTTGTGAACACCTGAGCCACCATAGTGCTCCGAAACCCTTTTAACTTTCCTAACCCTACTACTATATCTTGGTGCTTCCCCGGCATCCACAGCATAAGTGGAAGCAGCCTGCTACACGCCGTTGTCTGTGATGTCCTTAGTGGGCAGCCACTGGAGGGCCCCGGCCTGCTTTGGGTCTCCTGATGTGGGGCAGGTGCACTCTCCTCGACCTGAAGCACTGGAGGTGATGGGGTCACAAGATGAGGGGATTTGGATCAGTCAAAGAGTCTGGGAGTCACCTAGCTGGATGACACCTGGGGTGTCCAGCTGCTGGTCCTCCTTCCACAGGTGCCGGAGGATGAGTCCTTGAGGACAGGGCCTGAGTGAGATCTAGCTGCCCCGCGCCCCTCTCGGATACCACCAATGGCTACAGCGATGGAGTGCTGCTCCTGCAGCGGTGCAGCACCGATGTCCTGGACCAAGGTTGCCATGGCGGCCATCAGCATGCCAGCACTATCACCTCAGACGGACAGATGCACCCCTCGCTCCAACTCAGTCTCTCATACCCACAACACCCACTTTGAAGCATTCTCCTTCTGAGAACGCAGCACCTTTGAGCATTCTCTGGCCTAGTCCCAGAAGCACCACAAAGTGCAATGCTTAGGCTACCAAACCTGTGCTAGCCAAACCCTTCATTCCCATGTCACTTACCGATTAGCACCTTCCCCTTACGATCACTGAACTCCATGAAGTTCGGCTCAAGGAATGCCATGACAACCACACATGGTTCATGTATCTCCTCTTCCCTTATTCCAGGATAGCCCATGGCCAGAGTAGCCAGGAATCCTGGGATGGAGCAGCGCCCAGGTTCTCCAAGCACAACCCGGGGATCCTGCTGCAGCAGGTAGAGACCCACAGGAATATTCTGTTCCCCCTAGGACTTAGGCTGCCTCCCAGAATCACCAAGGCAGTGTGGTTCAAGATAGCTGACCTGGTCAGTGTCTCGGGCCAGCACCTGGGAACATGGACCCAGTGCAATAAGTCTTCAGTGATCTTCTGTGCTATGGTAAGGTGGATGTCCCTATTGCTTGTGCAGTCTGGCCTTCCTGTATGCAGCATGGATGGCCTTGAGTGGACACAGCGCATGATGCTCAGAAGTGCAGCAGCAGCAACATGTGTCCATGGCCACGGCGAATCAAATATGTACATTTGAATGAAGGCCACTGCGGAATAGACATTTCAGACATCTTGGAGGCATCTCCCAGTCTCACGCTTCGATGAGCCTACACAGTCGCCAAGGCTCCTTCGTCAGCACCTTCCAAACCCACGACCATTACCATCTAGAAGGGCAAAGGCAGCAGATAGATGAGAACACCACCACCTGGAAGTTCCCCTCCAAGTCACACACCATCCTGACTTGGAAATATATCACCGTTCCTTCACTGTCGCTGGATCAAAATCCTGGAATGCCCTTCCTAACAGCATTATGGACTGCACTACATGGACTGCAGCAGTTCAAGGAGGCAGCTCACCCCCACCTTCTCAAGGGCAACTAGGGGTGGGCAATAAATGCTGGCCCAGCCAGCGATGCCCACATCCCATGAATGAAAAAAAATCACCCTTTGACTCTTTTGCTTTCAGAAGAGGACTCACAACAGGGAGCTAGCCAAGATTTGGGGAGGGGCCCCAAATCTGAATACGGTCAGAGCTGTGGAGGAGAAAGCAATAGCCTAGCATGTATTTCACTGTCAGAATGTGTGGGTGGCAGTGAGTTTCCCCCTCCCGGGTGCACATTGTTGTGGGGCTGATGGGGCATCACAGGTGGTGGAGAGAGCTGATAGGGGGGGAGGAAAGGGATGGATCTTGGGGATGACACCTTGAGTGCTAATGGTGATAGTTGGCTCCAAGTTATGAAGGTGTTCAGCCTGGGAGGTATCGACTGACAGCAAACCCAGTTTAGGCATGGCTTTGGAAGGTCAATAGGAATGGGGATGCTGTGCATGGCTTCACCTTATGACTGCCTTATGTTTCTATCACATTCCTGGAGGTGCAGTCCCACCACCCAAAGATGAGTCCGACCTTATAGTAGAGGGAAGAGCATTGACAAAGCAACTGAAGATATTTGGATCAAGGACACTTCCCTGACGAAATCCTATAGTGATATACTAGTGCTGTAATGACGCTAACAACCACAGCAATCTGTTTTTATTCTTTCACAGAAGGTGGTGGCCAACTGCCTTGTTGAACTGCTGCAGTTAGTGTGCTGTATGTACACCCACAGTGTTGTTAGAAAGGGAAATCCAGAATTTTGGCCCATTCTCTTTTTGATCCCTTTGTGTCAGATACGATTCCAGCCATCGGAAGGATTTCTCTGACTCCAACTGACTACAGTTTTGTTAGGGCTTTTTTGTGTGATACTTGGTCATATAGGCAGTCACTTCTTGCATCCAAATCTGGATTAAGGCTGTGATAAGTCTGGAACCTAAACTGACCAGGGCGAGCAGCTCAGATGATGGTATTATTGATGACTCCTTCTACATTTTACTGATTGGAAAGGGCCAATAGGATGGTAGCTGACCTGCTTAGGTTTAAAATGCTTTTCACGATGTAACATTTCTGGGCAATCTTCCAAATTATTGGATAAATGTCAGTGCCATAGTTGTGCTGGAACAAGTTGGTTAGGACAACAGCTAGCTTTGATGCATAGGTGTTTTGAATTTAAGCCAGAACGTTGCCACGGCCTTTGCTGTGTGCAATGTACTCATACTGTTCCTTAATGCCATATGGAATGAACCAAATTGGATATTGTACAACTACAATGGTGGTAACTTCAGGAGCAGGCCAAGTAGGAACATCCATTCTGCACTTTTAGCTGAAGACACATGTAAACATTTCAGTCTCATCTCTTGCACTCATGCTGAGCTCAACCATGTTCGAGGATGGGGATGATCATGGAGCCCCTACCTCATTAACTGCCTGACTCTCTACCACCATTCTTGGTTAGATGTGGTAGGGCTACAAAGCTTTGATCTGGCTCGTCAGTGTGGGACTGTGTGGCTGTCTATAAGCTGCTAGGTTTAGTCTTTAGTATCCAGGTAGTTCTCTGTGCTAGATTCACTTGGTTGATACCTTATTCTAAGGTATGCCTGCTGCTCCTCTGGGCACATCCTTCTACATTCCACATTAAACTAGGACTTCTGTCTTGAAGGTAATCAAGGAGTGAAGGATGTGCCAGAAAAAAATAAACTAAAAACTACAGATAAGGTTATTCTGATTTGTTTTCAGGCTTGCGCATCTTTGCAAGTGATCACACACTACATCTGAATATTATATTCACCTAAATGCAAATATGCCAAATGACATACATTTAAACAGTTTTTTTTGAAAGTCTGGTATAAACAATTCTGAGTTCTCAAAAGCTTACATTCTTACTCTTTTATGTTATATATAGATATGTGCATTTTTAAAGTTAGCACATATGTTACAAATATTGGAAAATCTCATCAACTGAGAACTAAACTAAACTGCACAGTGAGTAAAGTTTGATAGGAGATGCACAGCATTGAAATTTACAGCAAAGGTTGTAAGTGAACCACTGTGGTACTGTAGGTTAGTCCACGTTTGGGTTTGGGTTTGAATCTAGCCCAAACTCGGGAAATGAAGTTGGTCACTGTTGCAGTTCTAAGTGAGAGAGGTTGAGGAGCCTTACCCAATTTAGTACACTCAAATAAAAGCAAAATACTGTAGATGCTGGAAATCTGAAACAAAAACAGAAGGTCATGAAACTCTGAAGGAGGGTCATACAGACTCGAAACGCCAACTCTGTTTCTCTCTCCACAGATGCTGTCAGACCTGCTGAGTTTTTGTTTTCGTACATTCAAACTTCTAGAACGAAAACTGCTGAAATCTGACACCAATTTGTGCTGAACGAGCAATGTCAGAAGGTGACTCATGCAAGAAATGGAAAGAGCTCACTGGCAAAGAGGGTAATTTTATGAGTTTGTGGTGGATACATTGCTTTGTAATAGCAGTCTTCAGCTAACCTTTGCCCTTACTGGGAGTACTTAGTGCTTACAAAGTGGAAATTCTCATTTCTGAGTAATGACATTCCCTGTTCAAATAACCACAGGATGGATTTTACAGTCACCCACCAGCGTATTTGAAGGCGGGTGGGTCAGTGGGTGGGGGCTGCTCATAAATTAAAGCAGGTGGCCTTCCCATCTCCTTCCCACCCACCCCCAACCTGTTTCCCATATTATGGTAGGCAGGGAAGGCATCAGACAGCCCTTAGGCCCATTGAAGCCCTGAAGTGGCTAATTAATGGCCTCTGAAGGACCTCATTCTGTCTCTGCCACTATTTTACATGCAGGGCAAGGCGGGTAGCCTAGCAGCTTTCAATATGCGTGCTGCTGTTGGGTAGGAAGGATTCACGGAGTACCTCCTTTGGGGGACCCTGTGCCCATCAAACGCAACCCTCTGCTCCCTTAAGATTGTACCCCACCCCCCTTTAAGCCTCCCTCCCAGCCTGTCAAACCTGGCTCCCCAACCCCCTCCTCCCCTTGCTGGGGTCTTCCAGACAGCCCCGTCCAAAATCCAAGACTTACCTCTAAGTCCAGGCTCCATGGGCAGGATTAATGGCCAGCCAGCGTGAAATGCGTGCTGAAAGACCTAGCACTGCCAGGATGGGGGTGGGGACGGGGAGGGAGCAGGGCAGGTGCTGACCCCTGCGCAGGCATGGGGGAGCACGCAATGAAAGCTCCCTGAAGGCAGAGAGCTGCCTCAGACAGTTGAAGAATTTTAAACCCAAAAATAAACATTATGAAATTCTGAAAAAAATTTCTGGCCATATGAATCACTCACCTAAACATACAGATGATAAAAATTCTGCCCAAACATTTTTATTTATTTTTAAAATTAATATCGGAAACTTCATCCCGCCCTTGGATGAGGTTTTCTCAAAAATCCAAAGGCCGCCTGACTGATTCGCCCACCCGCCTACTGTAACGTTGGATGGCCAGCGAAAAATGCAGGTCAATTACTACATTAGTGGCCTTATCAGGCCTCTTAATTGTCGGCAGACATTAGCCCGATGTCAATGCAGGCTATTTTATGCCCAGTCAGGTTGGTCATGCCTGCAGGACATAAAATTCTTCCCCATAACTCTTCTTTCTGGGGGACTGCCTGTAGTCTCAGTAGCGCCAGGTTCAAATAGTGGCCACTGCTGGGACTACAGAGCTGCTTGGGTTGGGGAGAGTAGTCCTGCTCTGAAACAATTAAGGCTGCTCCTAGCATAATAATGCTGCGGGGCAGTCGGGTTTCAGATGAGCAGGCTGACAGCCAATTTTTTGGTCTGGCAATGGGGGCAGGGAATACAGTCCCCTGCAAAAATCCACCCACACAAATTTCAGCAGATAATATTAGGCACTAAACTTTTTATATCAGCTACATTAACAACTTATTACACAGTGGTGTTTTCTAGATCCCCACAAATTCAAAACATTACAGCCTGTCACCTTTTTGTTCAACTTCCAGTCATATTTATAACTAAATCCTACACAGTCAATTACTGTCCTATTAACCAACTTCCAATCATCTATAAAGTGATGGAAAGAGTCATCAACCACGATCTCAACAGACACTTACTCACCAATAACCTACTCACCAATGGTCAGTTCGGATTCCACCGGTTCAAGACCTCATTACTAGTTTGGCCTGAACATGGACACAAGACAGGAATTCCAGAGTTAGGGTGAGTCTGACTGTCTTCAACATTGATTGATGCCACACTCTTTTGAATGCAAAGAGCCCCAGTAACATGGGACACTGGAAATCGGGGGAAAACTTTCCAGCGGTTGAAGTTATAGTTAGCATAAAGGAAGATGGCTGTGGTTGTTGGTGGCCAATCATCTTATCCCCAGGACACCACTCCTGGAGTTTTTTTGCACCATTTTATTTCCCATTAGTCATTCTTTATTTCCAATCAGTCTCTATCGAATTACCCAAATCCACCTCTATGGCACCTGTGTCCAGTGGGCGCAATGCAATGATCACATTTCCTTGCTAGTTCAGCTTGTGTTTGTAAGCTAAGTCTAAGCAAACTGGTACCTAACTATACATCTGTTTCTAAATCTCTTACTCTTCACTAATCTATTATAACCTCATATGCACACACCTGTATGTAGCATTATTATTCCAGACATGCAAGTTTCAAAGATGACAATGCACATAACATGTCTATTTTTACAGTCTGTCTGCAGCACATCCACTGATATACACAATCACATTAATCAACTATCTTGCATCTAAGTTTGAAGCTTGCATGGTGCACGCTCCAAATCTGATATGGGCACATAGTGTTTTCTGTTCCAAGTAAGAGTAATACAGCACAGCTATAACATGAAGGTCAACATAATTTGCGTTATTAAATTACTACCCTGTACTGCACCGCAGAAATGTTATGACCAAGTTGTTCTTCGTGGTTACTGTTCTCATAATTCAACTACAAACTATTACTGATGAAAGCAATTTAAAAATTATTCAAGTTTATCATCTTACATTAGAATAACTTCACTACATACAGTACTCCCACAGAACAAAGTTCTGTAACTACCTTTTCAGGGATAAGAAACAGGAAGAACTTAAAGAGAATCGATTACAAGTGATTTGTATACCACATCCCATAATACTTGCATGATACAGAAACGGAACAAAAGCCAAAAAAGCTCTTTAGCATTAGTTACACAACAGTAGTCATTTTGATCTCTGATATAGTAACTCCAGTAGCGTACATCTGAATTTATGGCAATTCTGGGAGCCACGCTCCACTAAGCACAGAGCTACCAGGGCATGGAGACAGGTAGGTGAACGCCTCCCTCAAGTCAAACAAATTCCTGGCAGATAAATATGGGATATTTAAAGTTATTAGGGAACAGTTGGGAGTTTGTTTTAAACAAACAAAAGCAGGTCACTGAAAAATGTGATTATTATAAATTAAATTCACAATTATCATGGTACAAAATAAAATATTTAAATAACTACAGCTTTGGGGGTTTTACTTCAATCGTGAAAGATTGTTAATGTATAGACACATTCCAGGCTATAGTATTTTCAAAGCTTGGCTTCCTTTAACAACTCCAATCCACTATCTTTTTCTCATTATGCCTTGGTGAAGTAGCTGGGGGCTATTATTACATTGATAACACTACATAAATACAGGTTTTTGCTCTACCTAAGCTGCATACTGTGAAGTGTGGATTGAAACATCTAGAAGCAGTACAGTTTCACAGCACTGTAGACAATTAAAGTCAACAGCAAAAACCTTGACTCAAAGCAATAACCTCATTCTGTGCCTGTTAATACATTCACAAAACCTGCATGAGTTGAAATTGTACAGTACAAATAACAAACGAAACTGTATCAAATTCCTCTGTTATAATTCAAATAAACAGTGAGCCAAGAAAATTCACGTCAAACCACTAATTAACAAATCACCTAGATCAATCAGAATCGGAGAGACAGAAAAAAATATATCTTGGTCAACTGAGGTGTTTTAAGTAATAGATTGATAAAAACAACAAATGGTAACAGCAGTAGCAGCAGAATGACAGAAGGCTTTGCTGCTAAATGTAAAGTAGGGTCGGAATTACAGACAGAAAGAGAAATAGTGTACAGTCTGGGACATAGGTTGGAGGAAGCTGAAGAAACAGAACAAGACCATGGAGGGATTTGCAGACAAGAACGTGGATTATCAAATCAACACAATGAGGGACTGTAAGGTACTAGTGGTCATTGAAGACAGAGGTGATGACTCTAAACTGCCAGCCATCACTCATCCCACAGCATCAAACTGGGTATATAAGTTCTACATTGTCTGCATCAATTTATTTCCTAAATTTTTTTTTGCAATTTGGTATACCTCCTCTTAGATGGGCGCAGGGAATCAATTATTTCGCAAATACAATATTAAGAGATTCAACAGGATTCACAAGACAAAATATTCAATAAAATTTTAACCACAATAACAAAAAATTCTACTGGTACAAGTACAATTATGCAGAGATCAGAAAGGTCCACCCTAAATTAATTAGCTTTAACCAATGTAGCTATGGGGGCACTGCTGGTTTCATTGCCCCTGGGAGAGCAGGAAAAGAAATAGCAGCATTCCCTCTTCCTGATTACAATCCTCTGTCCATGTAACTTCCTGCTCCCATCCACAAATCCTACTGTGCCTCATAACTTAAAGTCACTTGTAAATTTGGACATACAAGTTCATGTCATTAATGTATATGGTAAAAAGCTGAGGCTCCCTATGGAGCACCACATGTCACATCCCACCAAAGAATAAAGACTTTATACCTGAGCAGTCTTCTACCTCCCAACAAATCACTAATCTAGGCCATAAGGTTACCTCAAATTCTATGTACTCTCATGTTTATTAATAATCTTTTGTTCTGAACCTTATCAAATGCCTTCTGGAAGTTCACATGGACAGCACCCATAGACAGTCCCCTATTCACTAATGACCTCACAAAATTCAACGAAAGTCAGACATAGCTAACCTTCAAGGATCTCTTGGATCAATTGATCCTTGTCCAAGTACTCAGTCACTGCCTCTGATGAAAGTTTCATGACGCAGGAGCAGAAGTAGGCCATTCGGCCCATCGAGTCTGCTCTGCCATTCAATGAGGTCATGGCTGATCTGATAATTCTCAACTCCATTTTTCCTGCCTTTTCCCCATAACCCTTTCTGATTCCCTTACTGATTAAAAATGTCTATCTCTGCCTCTACAGACCCAGCCTCTACAGCTCTCTGCAGTAAAGAATTCCACAGATTCACTATCCTCTGAGAGAAGAAATTCCTCCTCATCTCTACCTTAAACGGACAACCCTTACTCTGAGATTGTGCCCTCTGGTCCTAGACTCTCCCACAAGGGGAAACAACCCCTCAGCATCCATCCACCTTGTAAAGTCCCCTAAGAATCTTATATGTTTCAATAAAGTCACCTCTTATTCTTCTAAATCCCAATGAGTACAGGCCCAATCTACTCAACTTCTCCACATTAGAAAACTCCTCTGTAACCAGAATCAACCTAGTGAATCTTCTCTGGACTGCCTCCAATGCCATGACATGTCTGTAGTTACCTGGTTTCTCTTTCTTTAGATGGAATGGCATTTGCAATGTTCGAATTCAAATGCATAATTGCCCGATAATTGCATATTCTGGCTAATGCACTTGCAATTTCCTCACCTACTATTACCACTTTAAAAAGAAAACTGATGTTAAATCTGTTGAGTTCCACTATTGGCATAACTTTTAATTGCTCATGCGATGTGAACATCGCTGGCTAGGCCAGCATTTATTGTCCATCCCTAACTGCCCTTGAGAAGGTGGTGGTGAGCTTCCATCCATGCAGTATAGGTACACCCAGTGCTGTTAGGGAAGGAATTCCAGGACTTTGACCGAGTGACAGTGAAGGAAAGGTAATATATTTTCAAGTCAGGATGGTGAGTGGCTTGGAGGGGAACTTCCATCTATCTGCTGCCCTTGTCCTTCTAGATGGTAGTGGTTGTGGGTTTAAAAGGTGCTGTCTGAAAACGTTTGGTGAGTTCTTTCAGTGCATCTTGTAGATGGTAGACACTGCTGCCACTGTGCGTCAGTGGTGGAGGGAGTGAATGTTTGTGGATCGAGTGCCAAACAAGCAAGCTGCTTTGTCCTGGATGGTGTCAAGTTTCTTGAGTATTGTTGGATCTGCACTCATTCAGGCAAGTGGAGAGTATTCCATGGTGGATAGGCTTTAGAGAGTCAGGAGGTGAGTTACTCTCTGTAGGATTCCTAGCCTCTGACCTGTTCTTGTAGCCACAGTATTTATATGACTAGTCCAATTCAGTTTCTGGTCAATGGTAACCTCCAGGATATTGATCGTGGGAGACCCAGCAATGGTAATGCCATTGAATGTCAAAGAGCAAGGGTTAGATTCTCTCTTGTTAGAGATGGTCATTGCCTGGCACTTGTGCGGCTCGAATGTTACTTGCCACTTGTCAGCCCAAGCCTGGTTTTTGTCCAGGTCTTGCTGCATTTGGATATTGACTGTTTCAGTATCTGAGGAGCCTCGAATGGTGTGTCGAACATTGTGCAATCATCAGCGAACATCCCCACTTCTGACCTTATGATGGAAGGAAGGTCATTGATGAAGCAGCTGAAGATGGTTGGGCCGAGGACACTACCCTGAGAAACTCCTGCAGTGATGTCCTGCGACTAAGATGATTGACCTCCAACAATCACAACCACCTTCCTTTCTGCTAGACGAGACTCCAACCAGCAGAGATATTTCCCCTTGATTTCCATTGACTCCAGTTTGCTAGGGCTCCTTGATGCCACATTCGGACAAATGCTGCTTTGATGTCAAGGGCAGTCACTCTCACCCTCACCCTTCCATCACTTTACTGAAGATCAAGAGTAGACTGAGGGGGCAGTAATTGGCCGGGTTGAATTTGTCCTGCTTTTTATGTACAGGACATACCTGGGCAATTTTCCACATAGCCAGGTAGATGCCAGTGTTGTAGCTGTACTGGAACAGCTTGGCTAGGGGCACGGCAAGTTCTGGAGCACAAGTCTTCAGTACTATTGCCGGAATATTGTCACGGCCCACAGCCTTTGTAGTATCCAGCGCTTCAAGCCATTTCTTGATATCATGTGCAGTGAATTATCGAATTGGCTGAAGACTGGCATCTGTGATGCTGGGGACTTCTGGAGGAGACTGAGCTGGATCATTCAATTAGCACTTCTAACCGGAGATTGTTGCAAATGCTTCCGCCTTATCTTTTGCACTGATGTGTTGCGCTCCCCATCATTGAGGATGGGGCTATTTGTGGAGCCTTCTCTTTCATTGAGCTGTTTAATTGTCCACCACCATTCATGACTGGATGTGGCAGGTCCACAGAACTTGGATCTGATCATTGGTTGTGGAGTCGCTTAGCTCTGACTTTCACTTGCTGCTTATGCTGTTTGGCACGCAAGCAGTCCTGTGTTGTAGCTTCAAGATGACACCTCATTTTTAGGTATGCCTGGTGCTGCTCCTGGCATGCCCTCCTGCACTCTTCATTGAACCAGGGTTGATCCCCTGGCTTGGTGGTAACAGTAGAGTGGGGGATATGCTGGGCCATGATTATGTTCAAGTACAATTCTGCTACTGATCTTGGCCCATAGCACCTTATGGTTGCCCAGACTTGAGTTGCTAGATCTGTTTGAAAGCTGTCCCATTTAGCACGGTGGTAGAGCCATACAACACGATGGAGGGTATCCTTGATGTGAAGGCGGGACTTCGTCTCCACAAGGATTGTGAGGTGGTCACTCCTACCGATACTGTCATTGTCATATGCATCTGCGGCAGGCAGGTTGATAAGGTTGAGGTCAAGCATGTTTTTCCCTCATGTTGGTTCCTTCACCACCTACCACAGGCTCATTCTAGCAGCTATGTCCTTTAAGACTTGGCCAGCTCGGTCTGTAGTACTGAAACTGAGCCACTCTTGATGATGGACATTGTAGTCCCCCACCCAGAGTAGTACATTCTGTGCCCTTGCCACCCTCAGTGCTTCCTCCAATTGATGTTCAACATGGAGGAGCACTGATTCATCAGCTGAGGGGGGCGGTACGTGGTAATCAGCAGGAGGTTTCCTTGTCCACGTTTGACCTGATGCCATGAGACTTCATGGGATCCAGAGTTGATGTTGAGGACTTCCAGATGTAGGATTGGCATCCCCTCCAACTGAGAAATTTATGGTACATAATTTCAAACCAACGGACATATTTTGACCTCATGATTGGAATTATAATTACAAACGATAAGCTACAGTCAGTGTAACAGGGCTTGGCAGCAAGAGATTAATTCGGACGTTCAGTAAAAAAGCCGTGAGTCATCAAAAGTGTTTGAACATTGATTGACTGCCATCAGGGAACAATGGTACCAGGGAAATGCCATTACCTGCCATCAACTAATGCAATCAAGAAGTTTGATTACCTAATACAATGGCACAAAAGACATATCAAAAATACAACACACTCAAGGAATAATGCAACTAAGGTCTGCAACCACAAACTGGAATAAGGTTATTCAAACCCTCATTAACTTTGGAACAAGGTGCTGTTACTGCGCTGTTACCGTGCTGTTACCGTGCCACCTCAAACAGCAGGATAATTGCTCATACAAAGAGAACTGACAATATTCGTCTGGATACATCTTACATGGAAAACCCCGTATTGTTTCAACTAGCAGGAGCTGATGACATTTGTCTGGACTTTGCGTGGAATCAACTAAACAGACATTAGAACAACAGGAAATATGTTTTGACAGATCTGAGTTAAATTATAAAAGAACAGCAGATCTGAATATGTGGGCTGCAGTTGGGAGGAGGGTTAGGGCTGGACACCTTGACTCAGACCTACATTTTACACCAGACAGACTGGCTGTGTTGGAGATTTTAAGTGTTTTCAGCCATATCATAGTGATATTGGCCTGAAGGTTTTGGGCTGCAGTGGGAAGAAGGGTTGAGTTTGGTCACCTTGACTCAGGCCTACGCCAGTCGTGTTGGGGATTGTAAATTTCAGGCAAATCATAGTGACACTGGTGTGAGGATTTTGTGAAGGTTTGGGGCGAAAACTTGGGCCAGAATTTTTCCGTCAGGCAGGCTCAGTGGAAGCAGGCAGGGGCGGTCGGGAAGCTGACTGCAATCGGCTCCACACCGCGATTTCACACGGGCAAGCCAATTAAGCCCCACGCTGCGTGGATCGTGAGCGGCAGCACTGAGCACTATCTGTGCTGGGGGGCGGGAGGTGGCTGGTGGGGGGGTGGGGGGGCTGGTGGTGCGGGGAAGGAGAGAGAGCAGGCCTAGCACACAGTTCGCGCATGCACGTGAACAAGAGCATCAATCTCCCTGAGGCACAGAGCCGGTGCTGGTCATTCTGTTCAAGCCATATGCTTGTGAATCTGGTGTCACAAATTTGAATGTGGGGAGGGTCTCCAAGACAAAAGGGGAACAGGACAACTCCCTCCCAACTGTATACCACTGTCCTGCTGGTGAGGCCGGATATACCCAGGTATGATGATAGTGATGACTGGGACATTGTCTGTAAGGTATGATTCCAGCAGGCTGTTGCTTGACTAGCCTGTGAGATAACTCACCAATTTTGGGACTAGCCACCAGATAGGCTTACAAGGCTGAGTTTGCTGTTGTCATTTCCGGTGATGAGTCAACCACATGGAGTGAACCAGTGGGTTTTTACGACAATCAACAATGATTTCATCATCAGACTTTTAATTCCAGATTTTTATTGCATTCTAGTTTCACCATCTGTTGTGGTAAGATTCGAACCCAGGGTCCCCAGAGCATTATCGTAGGTCTCCAGTGACAATACCACTATGCCACCGCCTCCCTCCCTATTTTTAGGTTCCCTTATACTGCTGGTATTTTGGCCACTTACTCTGCTGTGCAGTTGGATACAAAGTACTCATTTAACAAGCCTAACATTTCCTTATTATAGTCTTGCTTGCATCCATTTTTAATGAGCCAACATTCCCCTTTACGACTTTCTTACTTCAAACTAAAAACTTCAAACAAGATGGTCACCAATGGTCTGAGGAAGTTAGACAAGGCAGCAGGCCTGCTTGCATTTCATAAAAAGTACTTACAGAAGTGACTAGTGAGACTGGTCTTGTTGCCTCTTCAGAGAATCATCAGAAACAAAAGCATTGACTGAGAAATAGAAAATAACTAACATAATCACCCCCTCTAAAAAGAGAAGTAAATTGGCCGAACTTCACCATTAAAAGGCATCCAAGAAAAATGGATTATGAAACAGCTAGTTATGTAATTATGGTAAAAAGGGATCAGTTTGAAGTTAAAGACACTCTAACAAATTTACTAGAGCTCTTTGAGAAAATTATAGGTTTTATTAATAGCAGATATTGTGTCGATGCAATATATTCAGATTCCGGCAAAGTTTCAGATATTGTATAACATAAACTATCAGTCCAGAAGATAGAAAAAGGTACAGTAGGAAGTAGGTTTTGGAGGTGGACTGAAAATGGCTAAACCAGAGAAAGCAAAGGATAGTTGTGAATGGAAATGCTTTAACATAGCATAAAAAGGCCATTGCTTTTCACAATACACATAAATGACATGGAGATTGGAACATCACCATACTGTGATACTTCGCATTTGGCCAAAGTTATGCTAGGAGACTGGGAGAGCCACAATCATGAGGCAGCCCCAGTCATTCTATTTCCACAGACAACCCAGACGGATGCATAATTTTCCACTCCCATTATGCTTATACTTGATGGGTGTTTTATTATATAGTTTTATTATGCATGGGTAATGTGAATTTTGTCTTGAAAAAAATCTTTGTTTTGCTGGGAACATCTTTTATGAATTCATATTAGTAGTAATTATTTAGAAAGGGCTAGAAAGATCTCAAGTGTCAAGAGTGACAAGTGTCTGATTTGATATTCGTGATGAACCTGAAGATGCACATGACAGAAAGAAAACACCCTTAGAAAACATGCTTTGTAATTCACCTGGCATTTCACATGCCTGTTAGATTAGATCAGGTTTTTCTGGTTTATATATAAAAAAAAGACACTCAAGAAGGTGCAAAAATGATTTACAAGGATGATTCCAAAACCGAGAGGTTATACTTATCAGGAAAGATTGAACAAGCCGAGACTCCTTTCTCTTAAACAAAAAGACTATCGAGTGACCTGATAGAGATCTTTAAAATTATGAGAGGGTTTGATAGGATAGATATATAGAAGTTCTTTCCACTTGGAAGGGGAGCAGGCCAGGGGCCATCAATATAAATAGTCGCTAATAAACCTGTAAAGAATTTCAGGAGAATCTTCTTTATCCGGGGAGTGGTTGGAATATGGAACTCACAACCACAAGAAGTGGTTGATTAGCATAGCTACATTTAAGGGGAAGCAAGATAAACACAAGGGATAAAGAAATAGAAGATTATGCTATTAGGGTTAGATGAAGAGGGGTGGGAGGAGTTTCGTGAGAAGCATAAAACCAGTATGGATGAGTTGGGCTGAATGGCCTATTTCTACTCTGTACATGTTATGTAATTCTATTCAGTTTGAGGTGAAGACTAGATATCTTCATAAGCAAACCAAGATGCAATTTGCGATAGCAACTTCCTACCAGCGGCTGTTTCAACTGGTCGTGCTAAAATCTGACACAACTACTTGTTTCAAAGCAACAGACATCTGCTTAAATGGTAGCCAAATGTGCAAAATGGTATTTTATTGGCATATTACATCTAGTGTATAAAATAATAACTCCAACAGACAATATATTCAGGTCATAACAATACTTTCTTTGGGGTCACAAGCCAACCCTCATGATAAGGTATATAAGGCTACTCCTCAGAAGAATGCTGTATCTAGGACAAAA
Source organism: Carcharodon carcharias (assembly GCF_017639515.1). Taxonomy (NCBI): domain Eukaryota; kingdom Metazoa; phylum Chordata; class Chondrichthyes; order Lamniformes; family Lamnidae; genus Carcharodon; species Carcharodon carcharias. The sequence goes on from NC_054471.1 coordinate 200,064,075, forward strand.
AATTTATTTGTTAGGTAGGGGAAATTAAATCAGTGGATACAATTATCAACATATTCTTCCTTTTCTACCGTCCTTCAAGAACTGCTTGATTCCAAATATTTCCTACAGGAGGTTAATAACTCATGCTTGGGATAGAGGAGCAGTCGTCTCACATGCCGAACATCCCTTGTTGCTGCTTGGCTCCATTAATACAATTGACAGCTATTAAACAGGTCAGGACTATCAATGCAGAAACAAATACATTGGCCAGCCTGTGTCAGATAAAACCAGATTGAAAATCATGTGGCATTTATATTCTTTTTCACCCAATTTAGAAATGAAATGTCAGCCATTTTTGTAAAACCTGTTGCATGACTAAATGCAGAGATAATAATAAAGCAATTTTAAAACATTTTAATATTCTAGAAACAGCTGGCAGGCAAGGAGTGTTGAAAATTTTGGTAAATTATCATTCCACATTAGGGCTAAGACATGTGAAATAATCCAAAATGGCAGCTATAAACCTAATCATAACTCAAAGCAAAGCAATCTAGTAAGAACAGGCGTGGACTACTTTAAACCTATACATTCCAAATTAAATTACTACCCTCATTAATCTTACCACCTGGCTCATGGATGAAAATAAATCATTCACATTATCATTTAAACGCTTACTTCATACCTCTACCTTTATAAATTGATACCTGGATATTGCATTACCAGACCTGAGGAATGTTAAAGGAGCACAAAAACACAATCACCTGGAGCAAGACAGTCTGTTCAGTCAATCCTAAACTATAACGGACACACCTTGCTCAGAGCTATAAGAGTCAGTCTGCAATCTGTTTACCCTTCAAAGGATGCAAAAAGCTGAATGACTATTAGGAAAGAATGGGAGCGGAGGGGGTGAAATTTTTTTAAATCTCTCTGTAAAATGAAAATTAGTTTAGATTTCAAACAAGAACCAAGGTTTTCCATAAAATTTATAATCATCTGAGCCAAATTCTTCATTTAGTTAGAACTAAGCTGGCTTTTCAATATATGGCGAGCAACATGTCTCCACTGGTATTATTAAAAAAATGCTTTCAGGAGTGCGGTTGCCAACTCTGCTGGATTACCAGGGAATCTCCCAGGCACTGCTGCTGGCAATCTAAGAAAAAAAACAATTCTGTATTCTACTTCGCACCTGCATGCCTTCTATGGCCTAGCTAACTGTCAACTCCTGAGCCACACCATTCTAGCTCCCACCATGTAGTTGGACTGTATGATTTCTATTCCTCATGGCTGATTGCTGGCCCCGCACGAGCAGCTCTCAAGTCCACTCCTGTGAGGTTACAGCAGTGGAGGGGTCCAACCATGATGAAATTCACTGCGGCTACTACAACCTGCCTTGGTTGCTGGATTTCAATAGAAAAATCCTCCTTATGACTTCTAACCAGCCTAAGTTCCATAACTATTCTTCCCCATCCAGAGTATTGTCAGTCGGACGAGTGAACAGAATGTGAAAATTTACAGCATTTTTTAAAAAATAGAAATACATCCTCAATGTTTAGGAGCTGCTAGGTATATCTCCTACTTTCTGCAGTATACATTTCTAGTTTATTGCTTGATTAAGATTAGAAACTTCAGTGTTTGTTGCTTTCATATATCTGCTGATGGAAATTCCAGTGAGTTTGTTACATAGGGACATAGGAAATAGGCACAGGAGTAGGCCATTCGGCCCCTTGAGCCTACTCTGTCGTTCAAACAGATCGTGGCTGATCATCTACCTCCATGTCATTCTTCTCCACTATTCCCATAACCCTTAATGCCATCAGTATCTAGAAATCTATCAATTTCTGTCTTGAACATGCTCAATGACTAAGCTTCCACAGCCCTCTGGGGTAGAGAATTCCAAAGATTCATCACCTCTTGAGTGAAGAAATTCCTCCCCATCTCAGTCTTAAATGGCCTACCCTTATTCTGGTTCTAGATTCATCAGCCAGGGGAAACATCCTATTCACGTCTACCTTCTTGCGCCTGTAAGAATTTTATAAGTTTCAATGAGATCACCTCTCATTCTTCGAAATTCTAGAGAATACAGGCCCCTTCTCCTCAATCTTTCCTCATTGGACAATCCTGCCATCCCCAGGATTAGTCTGGTGAATCTTTGTAGCACTCCCGCGATGGCCATATTATCCCTCCTTAGATAAGGAGATCAAAACTGTACATAATACTCCAGGCTTGGTCTCACTAAGGCTCTATAAAACTGCAGTAAGACATCTTCACTCCTGTATTCAAATCCCCTCGCGATGAAGGCCAACATACCAGTTGCCTTCCCAATTGCTTGCTGCACCTGCATACGAGCTCTTAGTGACTCATGAACAAGGAAGCCCAGGTCCCTTTGCACATCAACACTTCCCAACCTCTCACCATTTAGGAAATACCCTGCCTTTCGGTTTTTACTACCAAAGTGGATAATTTCACATTTATTCATGTTATATTCCACTCTCCATTTTCTTGCCCATTTACTCAGCCTGTCCAAATCCCCTGGAAACCTCCTTGCATAGTCCTCACAACTTACACTCCCAAATAGTTTTCTGCCTTTTGTTTTGTTGCTCTGCTATTCTATAGTTTACTTCTGAAGTTTGGAAAAAAAATCAGATGAGAGGACATGAATGTTCAGAATGCTTGGTGAATGCTTACCAAAACAAAAAAACCCTTCTATGGTGAGTTTATTGAAGGGAAATGTTCACATGGAGACCAGAAAAAGCATTTCAAGAATAGCCAGAATGTCTCACTGAAGAGTTTCAACATCGACCCTGAAACATGGGAGAACCTCGCACAGGATCAGTCTATATGGCATAGTCTCATCAGGTTAGGCGCCACCTCCTAGGGACAGAACAGAGTCCCACTGGCCAACAGGAAACTTGGACTTTTGCATACCTGCAAAGCACCTCTTGCGCATCAACAATACTTGTGTCCAATATGCAACAAATCTTCTTGTGCTCAAGTTGGCTTGATTTGTCTTCTAAAACACATGGCACCTGAAACTTAATGAATTCCAGATGATTTCATGGTCACTTCAACTATGAAGGATGAACACAACAGGGTCTAGCAAAGGAGATAAGATCTTGTAAGCTTCGAAACAGTTACAATATGGCTAAATAAATATGGCTTGACTTATGGAGTAGTCTAAAACTAGAGGTCATAAATGTAAGGTCACTAATGATTCTAACATGGAATTCAAGGGAATTGTCTACCCAGAGTGGTGAGAGTATGGAATTTCCTATCACGAGGAGTGGTTGAGACAATTAGCACAGATACATTTAAAGGGAAGTTAGATTTTAAAAAATAAGGTAGAAAGAAACAGAAGAATACTTCGATGGGGTAAGACAAAGTATAGTGAGAGAAGGCTCATGTAGAGGATAAATACAAGCAAAGTCCAGTTGGGCCAAATGGCCCGTTTGTGCACTGTAAAATTCTGTGTAATTCTTTGCAAAGCAGTTGGTCACTGGAGTCACTTATTTCTCAGTTAACCCATTGGTATAAACCCAGCACTGAAGAATGCACAGCACTGAACTGTTTTATTTAGAATTTTCAACTCGAATAGACGTGTATGATAAATCTGTAATGTTCTGAGTTTGAAGAATCAATCATTAAGTAAATCCAATTAGAAGGTGCCAAATGTCATAAGGCCTAACTTTTAGGAACAGAATTGGCAAAGTGCACAACAACAGAAAGAATGGCAGCATAATAATAACCAAAGTTCAAACAATCTGAAGCATTAATTTTAGAATCTGTCTCGTGCTACTGACTATGTCTGTACATAGGGTCACCAGTCACAAATCCATGATTTTTTTTAAATTCATTCATGAGATGTGGATGTTGCTGGCTAGGCCAGCATTTATTCCCCATCCCTCATTGCCCTTGAGAAGGTGGTAAGCTGCCTTCTTGAACCGCTGCAGTCCATGTGGTGCAGGTACACCCACAGTGCTGTTAGGGAGGGAGTTCCAGGATTTTGATCCTGCGACATTGAAGAAATGGTGATGTACTTCCAAGTCAGGATGGGGAGTGGCTTGAAGGGGAACTTCCAGGTGGTGGTATTCCCATTTGTCTGCTGTCCTTGTCCTTACAGATGATAGTGGTTGGGAGTTTGGAAGGTGCTGTCTAAGGAGGCTTGGCGAGTTCCTGCAATGCATTTTTTAGATGGTAGACACTGCTGCTACTGTGTCGGTCGTGAATAGAATGAATGTTTGTGGATGAGGTATCAATCAACTGGGTTGCTTTGTCCTGGATGGTGTCAAGTGTTGCTGGAGCTGCATTCATCCAGGCAAGTGGACAGTACATGCGAAATAGGAGAAGGAGTAGGTCATTCAGTCCTTCGAGTTTGCTCTGCCATTCAATAAGATCATGGCTGATCTGTTTGTGTTTTGAATTCCACATTCCCATCTACCCCCGATAACCTTTGATTCCCTTGGCTAACAAGAATCTATCTACAGAATTACCTGGAAAAACTCAGCAGGTCTGGCAGCATCGGCGGAGAAGAAAAGAGTTGACGTTTCGAGTCCTCATGACCCTTCAACAGAACTTGAGTTCGAGTCCAAGAAAGAGCTGAAATATAAGCTGGTTTAAGGTGTGTGTGTGTTCTATTGTACTATTGTCGTTGACATCTTTTGATGATCTGCTTCTATCACAGCTTGTTTGTCCCTACAACCACACACCCCCCTCCACCTCTCTGTCTCTCTATCTCTCCGCCCCCCACACACACACCTTAAACCAGCTTATATTTCAGCTCTTTCTTGGACTCGAACTCAAGTTCTGTCAAAGGGTCATGAGGACTCAAAACGTCAACTCTTTTCTTCTCTGCCGATGCTGCCAGACCTGCTGAGTTTTTCCAGGTAATTCTGTTTTTGTTTTGAATTTTTCAAGGTATTTTTGTTTTTGTACCATCTTTCTTTATGTTTGGTATGACTCCAACCAGCAGAGAGCTTTTTCCCCCGATTCCCATTTGGCTCCAGTTTTGCTAGGGCTCCTTGATGCCACACCCAATCAAATGCGGCCTTGATAACAAGGGCAGTCAGTGCCTTGATGCCAAGGGCAGTCAGTCTCACCTCAACTCTTGAGTTCAGCTTTTTTGTTCATGTTTGGGCCAAGGTTGTAATGAGGTCAGGAGCTGAGTGGCCCTGGCAGAACCCAAACTGAGTGTCAGTGAGCAGGTTATTGCTGAGCAAGTGTCGCCTGATAGCACTGTTGTTGGCCCCTTCCATCACTTTACAGAAAGAGGTTGATGGAGCGGTAATTGGCCAGGTTGGATTGGTCCTACTTTTGTGTACAGGACATGCCTGGGGAATTTTTCACATTGCCAATAGATGCCAGTGTTGTAGCTGTACTGGAACAGCTTGGCTAAGGTTGCAAAATTTCCGGAGCACATCTTCAGTACTATTGCTGGAATATTATCAGGGCTCATAGGCGTTGCAATATCCAGTGCCCTCGTAGAATGAATCGAATTGGCTGAAGACTGACATCTGTGTTGCTGGGGACCTCCGGAGGAGGCCGAGATGGATCCACTCGGCACTTCTGGCAAAATATTGTAGCAAATGCTTCAGCCTTATCTTTTGCACTGATGTGCTGGGCTCCTCCATCATTGAGGATGGGGATATTTGCGAAGCCTCCTCCTCCAGTGAGTTGTTTAATTGCCCACCACCATTCACAACTGGAAGTGGCCAGGAATATAGAGCTGGGATCTGATCTGTTGGTTGTGGAATTGCTTAGCTCTGTCTGGCTCTTGTTGCTTATGCTGTTTGGCACGCAAGTAGTCCTGGGTTGTAACTTCACCAGGTTGACACCTCATTTTTAGGTATGCCTGGTGCTGCTCCTGGCATGCCCTCCCACACTCTTCACTGAACCAGGGTTGATTCCCTGGCTTGGAGGTAATGGTGGAGTGACGGATATGCCGGGCCATGAGGTTACAGATTGCTTATAGCCCACAGCTAGGTTTGTTTGAAATCTATCCCATTTAGCACGGTGGTAGTGCCACACACTATGTTGTGTATCCCCAGTGTGAAGACAGGGGCTTCGTTTCCACAAGCTCTGTGCGGTGGTCACTCTTACTGATATTGTCATGTGGCCGGCAGGTTGGTGAGAATGAGGTCAAGTATGTTTTTCCCTTTTGTTGGTTCCCTCACCACCTGCCGCAGACCCAGTTAGCAGCTATGTCTTTTAGGACTTGGCCAGCTTGGTCTATAGTGGTGCTACCAAGCCATTCTTGGTGATAGACATTGAAGTCCCCCACCCAGAGCACATTCTGCACCCTTGCCAGCCTCCCTGCTTCGTCCAAGTGTCATTTAACATGGAGGAGCACTGATTCATCGGCCTGGGAGAAGTGGGGGTTAGGGGAGTACATGATAATCAGCTAGAGCAGTTAAGAGTCAACCACATTGCTGTGGGATGTAGGCCAGACCAGGTACGGACAGCAGATTTCCTTCCCTAAAAGGGCATTAGTGAACCAGATGGGTTTTTATGACAATCGAAAATGGTTTCTTGGTCATCATTAGACTTACAGACTTTTATTGAATTCAAATTTCACCAATGCCGTGGTGGGATTCAAACCCGGGTCTCTGGATTACTAGTCCAGTGACAATACATTACCGCCTCCCCTTATTCTCACTATCCCTCTGAGCCGAAAACATTACATTTACACAAACAGTCCAAGAAATAAACCACTGAGGTAATAAAAAGACATTGGTTCAAACAGCTCAACTAATGCTAAATAAACAGTTTGATGCTCCAGGCACACATCATAAATACCAAATATTCAGTTGAATATCTTATTAATGACTAAGGTAGTAGGCTGCAACAACTGCTGCAGCAGCCCCCTGCAAATCAGGTGACAGCCCTCAACCAAGATCATGACCTGGTTGACAGAATGGTCTTGACTGTACCCTCATTTAATTAGATATTAACAAGATATTAAGACTGAACAAGTTTGTGGAGGAGGTGAATCCTGTAAAAATTTGTATTTTCTTCACAGGCCAAACTTTCAGTTCAAAACCTGCACCAGCTAGCTAGATTTCAGCTGTTTCAAAATGTTAACCTCTTCCAGGTGGTTTTGCCACTGACACCAAGTTGCCAATTTCTGTGGGATCAACAATATTTGTCTCCATGTTATGCAACAGTCACACCAAATGTGCAGTACATTAAACAACATTCCCTCATCATTGTGTTCAATCTAGTACGTTATCTATACACCTTTAAGCTGAACAGTTATTTAAAATTGCATAATGCTTTCAAAAGTAATACACAGTAGTGAATTGCAGTACATTTTTCGGTAACAATTTAAATTTGTGAATACTAATTCTGCAGTTTTATTGAACCTTAAGAATGCAAGGAGCAGATGAACATAAGTAAGCTTAATGTCCAATCACCAAGAGGCCTGAATCCCTGTGGTGACAATCTGGTCAGCAGTGAGCAGAGATACAAAATTGATATTCATAAACTTAAAAAAACACCTGAATCAATTCTAATGTGCATTTGAGTCTTCTCTTGGGTCACAGAACAATGTTAAAGAAGGCTGTTCTAAAAACAAAATCAAGATAGGTTATACTTATTATTTTTAGCTCCAAGGCAACAGCCCAATTCAAAGTCCTGCTTTTCCTTTGTGGTCTGGAGTCCTGGAATTTGATTTCTTTTTGGTGTGTGCTCCACCACGTCTTGTTGGTTTTGAGAAAAACAAGGTTAAACAGAAGATCACATCAATTAGCGCTTGCAAGTGCTGCTAGAGATTCACTTGCAGGAGGGAGGAAAGCCTGATAAAGCTGATGTGCATTTTTGAAAAGGAACTTATCTCTTCGCAGCAAACAAGAAAATGAAAAATGACCCCCTTCCTCTCTGGGATTAAATAAGTAAACTCTCCAACTGACAGAATAGATCTGAAAGGTCACTTCAATTGGTTTTGTACAGGATTAATCTCTTGGCAGGTTTCCAGCTTTCAGAAGTGGACGCAGGGGAGTGGGACATTGCTGTCAAAGCAACATTTAAACTTTGCAATGATTTTCAAAAGGAATTTGTTATATTGCCCGTGTAAACTGTTGCAAGCTTCAAAGAAAGCAACATTATCTTTGGCTCTTTCTGTTATAAAACTAAGGCTATATTCCTACTGTTAGAAACACTATTGTCACTGATCAAAAAATAAAAATAGCAAATGCTTAAAATGCATTGCATGTCAGTCAGCTTCCAAAAGCTTCCAGGGGAGGTGGTGGCATAGTGGTATTGTCACTGGACCAATAATCCAGAGACCCAGGGGCGCTTCCAATCAGCAAAGGGGGCTCATAAAGGAGGTAACCCCACCCCATTTGCCAGTTCCCAGCCCGAGCAGTGAAAGCTGCCGGGCTTCACACCTGTTGCTGGCCTCCTCCCACTGCGGGTTAAATCCCAGCAGCAGCAGCAGGAGGAGGCCATGAAGTAGCCATTAATTGGCCACTTAAGGGCCTCAATTGGCCCATGGCAGGCTTCCTGATGTCTCCTTCACCATGGGTAAAATTACAGCAGGGGAGGCATCAGGAGGCTAGGTGCTGGGAATGGTGCCCATGGAATGGCACACAATTTTAACCCCCATCTCTCTGTCCCACTGCCAACCCACCCCCGGGGGCCTGTGTCAATTTTGTTAAATTTAGATCAGTGTTGACAAGACAGTGCTGAATTATACACTCTTTTCAGCAGATTCATTACATTAATGTAATTACACTACATACCTGGTTGATGCTGCTGAAATTCAGTTTACTTTGGACTGCTACTCGCCAGCTGTTGGGAGGTGAGTGTTCAGGTACCTAAGGATTAATGTATCTACATTTCTGTAATGATCATCTCCTGTGAACCAGCCAACTCTCACTATAATCATCTTGCACAGGGTCCACCTAGGGTATTGAATTGTCAGCCACCACTAGTTCAACTGAATAAACACAACATATAACAGTCTCTTCTACTTTGGCCATGACAGCAGAGCCTGGATCCTGGCAAGAAGTAAAATCTGCTCCTGAAATAAATTTTGTTATTTGGTGTATGTCATTATTCCAACACACTCCCGGCTGATCTCCCACAGTTCACCTGCCATAAACTTGAGCCATCCAAAACTAACTCACACCAAGTCTTGTTCCCCTATCAACCCTGTGCTTGCTGACCTACATTGGCTCCCAGTCAATGCCTTAATTTTAAAATTCCCATCCTTGATTTCAAATCCCTCCATGGTCTCACCCCTCTCTGCCTCTGTAAGCTCCTCCAGCCTCACAACCTCCAAGATATCAGTTCTCCTCTAATTCTGGTCTCTTGTGCTTCCCCGATTTTAATTGCTACACCATTGGAGGCCTTGCCTTCAGTTGCCTAGGTACCAAGCTCTGGAAGGCCAGCCCTATACCTCTCTGCCTCACTACCTTGCTTTCCTCTTTTAAGACACTCCTTAAAACTTATTTTTGATCAACTTTTGGTCATCTGACTTAATATCTCCTTGGCCAGGATTTTATGGCCTCTCCCACCTGGCAGGATATTACGGTCCCAGTGAACTGAATGGGGATTTAAATGGCTCAATGCATCTGCCAAGCGGAGACATGCCACAGCAGGGCCATAAAATCCTGGCACTTATGTGATTCGGTGCCATATTCTGTTTTAAAATGCTCCTGTGAAGGGCCTTTAATATAAGTACTTGCTATCGTTAAATAGCTTTCAACTAGCGGCACTAGTGAGGTTTAAACCTGTAAGGATCACTGTTTGAGGGCTAATGTAGCAAAACCTCCCTGCCCCCTGCTGCTCTTGCCTTTCCCCAACCAAACAGAAACCCAATTACCAGGTGCTTGATGTTAAAAGGCACCAACCTAAACAGGAAAACCCCGTAGGCATAGGTTTCATAGTAGAATTCTCTCACCCTTAACTGAAGTTTAATCGACGCTGGAAACAAATAGCTCAAACTAAATAAAAGTGAAGTTTGGAGATGATCATTGCAGGCATGTGGATGTATTAATTTTTAAGTGCCTTAGTAAGATAATAGACTCACTTCCCAACAGCTAGCAACAATTTTAAGAAGTGTTATGCCTCATCTTTCAGAACATGGAGTCCTTTTAAAAGCACGTTATGTCTCAAAACAGAATTTGTTACTGGGAGAATCATTAATACTCAGTAATCTATATTAACAAATTGTTCAATTATGGGATGTGGAGAAAAGGAAAAGATCCAAGAACAGATTATATGAGGGTCACAAGAATGAGAAGTCACATTTGGCAGCACAAAAAACAGCCTACCTAGCATGTTATTTTGAAGCCAGCAGGCAAACAGAGAATTAAAATATATGTAGCGGTCCCTTGAACCTACAATCAGGAACAATAAAGGAACACAAGGGAGGGGGCATCCTGGCAAAAGAATAATACAGTTCTAAAATGGGAGGGGAAAAACAACACATTTCCCAGTATTCTCCTCTCTCATTTTGATAAGCAGATTACATAATTAAAACAAAGCTATGTGCCAGATACTTAAAACTGTTTTTCTGCCATTCAATGCTGCGTAAAAAAAAAATGTGTTTTACAACTACCTTTAGAAAGGACCTTACACATTAAGGAAAGTGCCAAACCCTGTATTGCTGCAAAGTCACCTTTTCACCTCAAGTAACATTGTTTTTTTAAAATAAATACTTCCTAAATTACAGGAACAATAAAATAAAAGGTTTGATGTTCAAGAGCTGTGCAATAATGCTTCATTCGTGTAACAGTTGTCGTCGGCTGTCCCTCGATTCGAGGATGATGTATATTCAGGGTCGTGGATTTCTGCCATTGGTCTTCATGTGACTGAACTGGCGCCCTGTGTACCTTTGGGCACATGGAGCAGGATGTCCCACGAGGTAGTGGGATCCAGAGTGCAGGATTTGCTTCCTTTTCTTTCCTTCTCTGCTGCCGCTCTGCCCCACCATTAAGACATTATGGCCTAAATGTGAGGCAGCTTGATGGAGAAGTTGTCAACATTCTTAACGATTGCAAACAAGCTCCTCCCAGTCAATATGTTATACTGTTTTAATTTAAACGGTTTAACATCTCATCAGAAAGATGGTACTTTAAACAGTGCAGCAAAGCTTCAGTATCACACTGAACCTGCAACCAAGATTATGTGCTTAATCTGCAGAGTGAGGCTCGAATCCATGACTTTCTGACACAGAAGCAAGAGTGCCAACATGGAACCAAGGCTGACATATTGAAGAGGATATGGAACAACTACTAAAGATAACTGGAGAAAGAATTGGCTCCAGAAAGAGAGGAGATAGCAGCAACTCTGACACAATTTATCAATTCCCAAATATGCACATCATGCTGCTTGATTGAAAAATAGACACTTGCTCAAACAGGATTAGCAGAAATGGTGCTTCTCAAATTGGAAAGTGTGCCCCTGGGAAGAATTTCATGACCCCTGCCACGAGTGTATATGAAGGTGGGGGGCACGTAAATAAAATGGGTAGGTAGCCCACTGATTTCCCACCCACCCCTGAGCTGTCCCCACATTATGGTGGGCAGGTAAGGCATCAGCCAACTTGCCCACCCTTAGGCCTATCGAGGCTCGAGGCCCTTAAGTTGCCAATAATTGCCGTCATAATACAGTGGGCAGGGGAAGGTGGAAGGAAAGTGGCCAGCCTGCTAATTTCCCAACTCGGGTAAAAAGTAGGAAAGAAGGGGGATACCTCCTTTTTTTTTTTTGGGGGGGGGGGGGGGGTCAGTCATTCTCCGTAAGCCCCCAAGATCAAGGATCCCCTTTGTGTCTCTCCCCCACCCTCCGCCTCTCAAACCTGACTCCCCACGTGCTTCGCTAAAAGGGAGAGGAACATGTCATGAGTTTAAGTCATCACACTGTCACTGTGCATGCCAGTTTAAAAGCGGGCATGGAGGATGTCCCCTGAACCAACATTATGGACCCAAGTCCATAAGCAACTGGACACGGCAGACAGGTGGGCACTTGGCCCCCTGCTTCTCTGATGTGTGCCTTGCCGTTCTCCTGGAGGAGTGGCCGCCAGGAGGGACACCCTTGCCCCAGGGATGAGAGGAAGAGGCCGCCACACCTCACCAAGAGGGTATGGGAGGAGGTGACAGCACTGGTTAGTGGAAGAGTGGGTACCATGTTGGCATGAATCAGTGTGCAGATGTGTTATGGGGTGCGAGAGTCTGAGTGCCAGTCACACCGGAGCTGGTCAGCAGGGGTGAGCCCTGGCTGCTTGGACTGAGTGCCCTGTGGCTCGAGGGCCACAACTCGGATGTGCCCTGCCAGGTACTCCTCAGCTGGGGTTAGCCAGGCTGCAATGGCGCTGCAGGTAGAAAGTGGACCGATCAATGCTCCTCTGCTGTTTTAGGAGAAGACGGCCCACAACAATATAGAAAGGTCACGGACTGGCGGAGGCCCCGCTAGCCTCCTAATCCTCTCGAGATACAAGCAAGATGCCCTGTAGCTCAAGAGCTGGCATGTCCCACGTGCAACCAGGAGTGGTGAGGCAGGGGTGCCAGGCCAAGTTAAGAATGCAGTGCACAGAGGTAAGAATTTCAACTTGTGCAACCATTCTAGTGTAGGCTCTTCATTGATGTGAGCCTCGAAATTTGTGTCCTTGATCATCATTGGAAGGCGAGGGCACCGTGATCCAGATCTCCATTGTCTCACCAGGGTGCCTGGCATGCACAGTGACAGTGTGAAGATTTAAACTAATAACCTGTCCTTTTAGATTCTTCAGCAGGCGTTTGCTTTCCTGACCCCGAAGGGCCACCCCTAATACCGGAGGACCACTGGGTGTCATTTCCACCTGCGTCACATCCACCCTGAGGAAGGCACCAGTGCAGAGACCAGCACCTCAGTGGGCATTAGAGCGGCAGCTACTATCTCGGTGCACATTGGTGAGGGCACTTCACAATCACTTGAGGTGCAGGTGGAGGCAGACAGTGCCCAGGGGTGCCGGCAGTCGGAGGACTGCTGGGGTCTAGGACGAAGCTCAGTGGAAGGCTGATGATGAGCCTCTGGAGTTGTCCATTAGGCGTCAGATGCTGGATGTCCAGTGAGATGCGGAGGATCTGAAGGAGATCCATGCGGCTTTGCATGCCATGGCCTCCATGATGGATGAGTCCAAGCAGAACATGAGTACTGCGTTCACTGTCACAGCCAAGCATACTGCCTCCTCCATTGAAAGAGAGAGTGGTGACTCTCGTGGGGAGGCAGCTCCAGGGACAGAATAAGGGGTTCCTGGGGTTGCGCTCGGACCTGCAAGCCCTCACACAGGCACTTCAGGTGGTCAGTGTTAGTGTGGGAGATGGATGCCAGTATCCCAGTTAGGTGTCAGCACATGTGCGCTCAGTGAAAGCTCCTTGAAGGCACAGGGCTGCCTCAGGGAGCTGAAGATTTTTAACATTATAAATAAACAATTGAAAAATAAGGAAAACACGTCCCCTCATGAGACTCTGTCACATAAGCAGGGAGATGCCGATGAGGGAAAAATTCTGCCCCATATGATAAACATACCCACAGCAACACAGTTTATCATCTAGGGCTATTAGGAAGCAGAGGGTAAAGGTACCTGAATAGTACCTGGGTATGCAGTGACCTTTGACATGTACAGGCCAGAACAATACTGACATAACTTTGAGTTAAATATCCTCTATTACTATTATACTATTGATATTTAGGCCTCTCCCAAAAGAGCCACAGGCTTGACTATCATGTTGCTTCCTTAGGTGCCTTCCTCAGGGTGGGTGTGACGCAGGTGGAAATGACACCCAGTGGTCCTCCCGTGTCAGGGGTGGCCCTTGGGGGTCAGGAGAGCGAACGCTTGCTGAAGAATCTAGGTCTTAGTTTAAATCTTCACACTGTCACTGTGCATGCCAGGCACCCTGGTGAAACAACTTGCTTCCAGTTTATCCATGTAACTGAAACTGATTAGCTATTTTAATACTGCTCATGTCATTAAGTTTCATGATGTGATGATGGACGTCCCCTTTCATGTTTAATATATTAAATGCAAGGCCAGTACATCTCTGTTATTCCTTAAGGAGTGAGATGTCCTGATTGACCTCCCCCTCCCTGCAGCTAATGCGAAATGACTTTTCCCCATGTTAAAGATTATGCCATACTTTTGTGAAAATTATAATTCATTCTAAAGTATATGATCCTATCTGATCAATTCGGAATTTAAAGATAATTAAATATTTCATAAAAGGCTAGCATTTAGCAATTGAAGTTTGTCAGCAGAGTATTTGTGACTGTTAAGCACTGAAACATTTACAAATTTTAACTAATCTTGGGTACTCATACTTATCTGGCAATGTGATTTATGCTACCGTTATAGTTTCTGCCTGCTTGCTCATGTTCAGAAATTATCCTCTCTGTGTTAGAATGGTGCTGTAGGCAGCAAATTTGTAACTTCTGCAACTTGAGGCCAACCCAATCCAATTCTCCATGTTCGTAGTCAGGAAGCATTGTCCTAAAGGTAGCACCTTTATTTTTTGATCTGCCTTTTCTTTTCCATGCATCCTAATTACAAGGGTGGAATTTAACACTCTCCCCCAAGGAGAGTTTGGTGGAGGGCGGGGGATTTAGTCGGGTAGGAGGTTGGCGGGTGGGGACCCCATCACCTTACCGCTTCTGCCCAATTAAGTCCAGGCATCAAGGGCAGAGGATTGTCTCCCAAAGGGCCCCCACCTCGATTCCTGATGGGCTGGAACGCTCATGGAAGATATTCCTGCCCCACTGCCAATTAAATTGGCAATTAATGGGAGACGGTGGACTTGCCAGACTGGAAACTCTAAATGGGCTTCCAGGTGGGGTGGGGAGAGATCTCTTGTTCAAAAGAGACCCAACATCAGGAAAGCGGATGGGCCTGCTGAGAGCCAACCAACTTCCCTTGCTGCCGTCCCCTTCACCCCCCCCCCCCCCCCCATGACCCATGTCCTGCCATCGCACACATGTGGCCTGGGTTCCAAGGCAATCCTGGGCCTCTGGTGAATGCATTGCTAGCAGCTGGCACCACTCCCCCAGTGGTGCTGCCAAGCAATGAAGAGCTCCTGGCCTCTGATTGACTGACAGCTCTCAGCAGGCAGGATTTCCACCACTGGGGTCCTTGATCCAGCGAAGGCCCGCCACTGCCCAGTTAAGGGCCTGATTAGCACTTAATTTGCCAGCCTTCCATAAAGGAGGCATCACAGGGCTCTCGCCAGGCAAGATCCATGTCATCTCCAATAAATACCGCCCAAAGTTTCCAGATATGAATCAAGGTTGAGAACTAAGAAGAGAATCAATGCGTGGCTCTATTCCATAGAGATTTCTATGGACACCACAAGCTCCTCTCATTTCAATTGTTACGGATACCCAATGTGAGCACAATTTCCTCCGGTTTTGATCCTTACACAGGTATAATGTGCAACTGTTTGCCCCAAAATGTTCATTCAAATTTGTTAGCTTGCCCCTCTGGAAAGCTGCAAAACCATGTTCACAATCTTTCTGAATAGAATTTCAATGACTTGCTAGAGTCAAGCTAGCCGTAGGGATTTTATGAGTGAGATTGTAGGGAAATCTATTGAGTATTTGGAAAACGTCCTGCAGGTTTTCAGCAAAAATCCCCAGAAACTTTTGAAAATTTCATCTAAAATTTCCATTTTTGTTTCGGTAATTTTTGCTCTAATCCAGCTGATCTTTAATAGCATGAAAGCACCAGCAGCTGTTCAATGAGATTTACATTAAAAGTGATTGAACTGTTCGACAAGGGAGCTAACAGCTACTAACTGAGCCAACTGTCCGACATATACTTTGGGAGCAACCGGCCAGCTTTGATCATCAGAATGACAACAAACAGAATATAGCAAGTATATAGAAATCAATTTAAAATTCTGGATAAATGGACAGGTAAAATAAGAACTCAATAAAATTTAAGAAAACTGATCAGTGATAATGGTAATAACAAAAATGAAATTCTATTTAGATTCAAACAATGAAGATATACAAAAAAGCAGACTGTCATCTCTTTAAAACGTGCCCTGTGCTTGAATACGTAGGTTCTGATACAACTGCCAGAAATTGAAGTCACGTCAGCAGTGACCCTTGGCAACAGCGGTTGCCGAGCATTCCTTCTGAATTCTGTAACCAAGTTACACCAATCAAACAGTGATTACAGGTTACAGAAGCTGAGCAGTGGAGGTCCAGAGTAATCAATATATGTCAGAAAGTTTGCAGCCCAATTAACATGTGAAGTATTGGTTGTCAAAAATCGTTCTTGTTTCCAGGTGCCCGTTCACCAGCGGCAATGATAGACATCCAGCTAGTCCACACAATTTACTTCAAATTGAAGGCAGCCACTTCATCACTGGTTAAACTGTTTTATTAATTGCAAATCATTACTTTGAAAATCTAATTAGCGGTTTAATTACCATAAACTTATTATTGGCAATGAAATAAGTTACTTTTTTGAACAGATAGCTGAAAAAACAGTGGTTAAAAGATGAGGGATCCTTAATCTAGGCTACACTTCAGTGAATTAGCTCATCAATCCATGCAAGAATGTTTGGATGCTGGTCTCAAGTGACAAATAATGCAGCTAAATTGGAAAGTTTGAAAAAAATCATAAATCTCTTTGGACAGCTGAAAGTACCTTCACACTGGTTCTGTTAACCAGTTCTAATATTGTATTTGGAAATTTCAGATAAGAACTTCAGGACTTTGTCCACAAGTTTAATAAAATGTTTTACGTACATAGCACCTCTCATGTGCAGCAAAGTTTCTCAATGCATTTTACATTCAGGAAAAAAAGCACCGAGTGCCAAACAGGATTAAAAGTAAATAAAGAGGAAAGTTGGTCAAAGGCATAGTAAATAGGTAAATTTTAAGGAAAACTCAAGAAACATCCCAAAGTTTTGCACGTCCAGAATAATCCTGAAATGGCTGCCAAGGAGGTTCATGAAATCAAAGCCATAGGTGAACAGATCCTGGTGGGAGCTAAAGGGTCAAATTTTCCCAACAATCAAACGCATTTTTCTCATGCTCCATATTCATAACATTCCCTATATTCAGCTATATATTGCTAACGCTTAACAGTAACTGTGGTATAAAATAAGCTTGAACAATTCAGTTGAGGTACCCTAATATTCGGAGTGAGGTATTCAGACTGAGGCAGCAACCGTTTTACTAAATTTTTTTTAAAAATCCATCAACAGTTTTCTTAAAATCAAATGCAAGCATTGCTTTGAAGAAACACAAATTAGGCCTCATAAATAAAGTGTTAAAAAGTAATAATTTTACATTTGCTCAGCTACCAAGGCTAACCTGACACATTGACTGATGCAGCTATCTGTAATTTCTATTCTTGGAGCAGGGCTGATAGAGCTATATGGAATCTGGCAGCAACTTCTTGGATAAAGTATGAACAAGTATTCTGAGGAAATATCCAAATACAAAATAAGCCCATAAAAAATAAATCTTGACTTTTCCTTGGACCTTAATTATAACAACTTATAGCTATATAGTACCATTAATGCAATAAAATATCCTGAGGCACTTCATAGTAGTACTATCAAACAAAATATGACACAATGCCATACAAGGAGATAGGTTAAATGACTAAAAGCTTTGTCAAAGAGGTATGTTTTAAGGAGTGTTTTAAAGGAGGAAAGTGAAGTAGATAAGTGGCAGCGTGTTGGGAGGGAATTCCAGATCTTCGGACCTAGGTTACTGAAGGGGTGGCCGCCAATGGCTGGAGAAATGAAAATTGGGGATGCGCAAGAAGCCCGAATTAGACAAGCAAGTGGAATTGTGGAATCAACTGTGGAAATTTGCTTCCCAAACATTGGATATAGGTGGAATGCTGGCTCAAGAAAAACAAATTTAATAGTTAAAAGCTCTAATTTTGGCTTGAGTCTAACAAAATTGGATTGAAGCAGCCAAAGAATCAACAAAAATTTTGATTAGATTGAAACCAAGTTTTGCTTCGACAGTATAGGCCTGAAAATGTAAATGTTCAGTATAAATGAACCGTCAATTACATGTGATAGCTCCTTGGCCTAAAAGCTGCACCACCCATTGCAAGGCTCTGTTTCAGATTTAGAAGTCAAAATGCAGAACAATGTAACAACCTGCAATTAAACAATTAAGGCTTTCATCAAAATATTGGCACGAGTTCAAATTTAGGCAGAGAAATTATAGGAATAATTACATGAAGTGTAGACATACACATCATGCTTAGCTATTATTCTTTCCCTGCCACCAAGAGTGTGAAGAATTCTTAATCCCATGAAATCCTGAAGAACCCGTTTAACATTTGCTTTATTAACTGTAACGCCATAAGCACATCGATCAATGTTACATATTTGATTACTCTATTGAAGGATCTCAAATGTTTTCCACAAAGTTATGATGAATTTTGACAATAATACTAAATGCACGTTTACAGGCTTCCTGGTACACAAGACACCGTTTAAGATTAACTCTATTCAAACATCGATTTTACCTTTTTTTATTTCATGGGTTAGAGCATGTTACGGTGCAACAATTTCATCAGGTAATATTCATAATAAAGCATTGACAAATATGCTGCCTGATTGCGGTTCCACTACTAGTACATATCATTTATCTACTGTTCTTAGTCAGTAGTAAAAAACTGCAAAATGAAAGACAATACATAATACGATCACATGAATTAAAATTAATCTCTTTTTCACCCATACTCTAATATGCAATCATTATAATGGTACGTGTCCAATCTCATTAAAATTTACATCAGTATTTTCAAACACTTTTTTTTTTTAGGAATTCCCCAAGAAAATACCTCCCCCCATTAGTTTTTTGCTCAATTGATACTTTCCACTTAAGTTTATTGTGATGCGGGTTGTAGAACACAGAATGCCATTCAGCAAATAAAATGAGGGAGTTTCCATCTGTAGCCAAGATGTTCCATTGATCTCTGTACAGCAATTGCACCATAGGAGCAAGTAAGTCCCATGCTTTATCCTGGGGCTCTTCCACTGCTATTCTGAAACTATTCTGCCATTTCATCTATTTATACAAATTGTCTAATCACTGCTAGCTAATAACAACAAATACTGACAACAACAGGAAGCAAACACCACCTTTAAAATGTAGATCCGATGGCCAATTCTATGACTGGATGGCGTTAGCCTCTCTCAGTGACAGTGCTTAATCTGGAAATCATACCCGCCCTCTTCAACTTTTTGATTTTAAAATCAAGTGACGGAAAATCTCTAGAAAATGCTATTCAGCAGGAATGCGATTTCAGAAAGCTAACCCCTAAATGTATGGGCTTTAGCTCCAATTATGGTCAACCTGGACTTGAAAAGCTTGAGAACTAGAAGGAAGGAAAGAAAGAGCGAAGCAAAGACTTAAAAATAATGAATCACAGGAGGAGGCTATGTAATTCATTTTAGTTTCAATATAGGATTGAGAGAGGAAAAGCATGCAAGAGGGATTGTTAAAAGGTAGAGGCAGAGAATAAGGAAATGATATTCTCGCCTTGGATAGATTTGAAATTTATAGAATAATTAGAGTAGAAAAGAGATGTTTGGCATAACAGAGGAAACCAAGTTTCCCTGAGATAGCAATACAGGAGATTTGAGTTCCATCTACACCCAATTGTGACACCTTTGTCAGTAACAGAGGAGAGCAGGTAACTCAGCACTGGCTGGGGATTTTCCAGTCTTTCTGACCCAGTAAATAAACTTGCTGGGCCATGGGGGCATAGCCCAAAAATGTTGGCTACATTTCCAAATTATTCACCAATGTGATGTACTGTTACACACTAGCTTGAAATCCAGAATGCAAGAAGACACAACCATTGAATTAATCTGAAACAATGGGGAAAAATTTCCCAATTGGGGGCGCACTGCCATTTTACGTGGGTCAGCCTTAATTGGCGTGACGTCTGCCAGGAAGCTGTGCAGGCTGGGGGGGGTGGGGGGGTGGATTCTCTCAGCTGAGAGTGCACTCTTTTGCGCATGTGCACAAAAGAGTACACTGATCTCCCTGAGGCTAAGTGCTGCCTCAGAGAGATCAGCTCCAAATTTAAAAATGGTAAGCAAATGATGACAACATTTCCCTGACATGTCCCCTCATGTGACACTGTCACATGAGTTGGGACATGTCTATCACTTTTACTGAAATCTTTATTAAATATTTAAAAACCCTCATAAAACCTCATCCCACCCGTAGATGAGGTCTCATGCTTTTTTATAAGCCCGCCAGGGCTCCCAGCCTGCCCTAAGGTTGGACGGGCAGCCCTGTCAATTATCTAACTTGGTTTATTAATGGCCCCAATAGGCCGTTGACAGGTCGGCGGGCGCACAGCTGACTCGGCTACTCCCCTGCTGACCTGAAAATGGAAATTACGCAAAGTGATGTTGGGCGTTCCGCCCGATGTCAGCCCAAGTCATTATACGCGTTGGTGGGCTCCACCCCCGCTCGCCAACCAGAAGATCCTCCCCAATATTTAGAAACTACATTGGAAAATTTAAAAGCGAAATGTGATTATTTGTCACGTCAATGTTATCTCAGTTCTAACTCTTTCACCATCATGTAACGTCTTTGAAATGACAGTCACTACTTATGACATTCAGAATCTTCTCCTTCGTCTTAGGCAGTCCCTTAGGATCGAGGATGACTTGCTTCCTCTCCAGTTCAATGGGTTCTGAACATTCAGAACAATTGAACAATGACTGCCCATCAGGAAACAAGCAGAACTAATGAATCACCAATTCACTACTTCACAAGTTAATTATTGATCATTTTAATACTCAATCTGAAAGGTGTAAATTACTTAAATGAGGGTAAAATGTTACTTGCAAGCTATTCAGGCAGCTGTCAAGATATTTGAGGCCAAAAATTTATTAAGGCCCATTTTCTGGTACGGGGGTGGTCACAATACACGATCTACCCATTACCCATTGAGGCTGGCATCATGCAAATATAGCGTTCCCTCCTCATTTATATGATTGTGGTGTTGGCCAGAACAGGGCACACACCGCTGGATGCCTGAGCATTCAGCAGGAGGCTGAGAGCGTGGGCTGATATCATGTGGTACATGTCATGTGCTCCTCATAAAGGAGACTTGCACCCTATGGAAGAAGCAGTTGCTAACGGCCTGTCTGGACACAGGCTGCATCCATGATTTACACAAATGGAGGAGCAGGGGAGAAAGGGAGGATGCAGTGCTGGGGGTCTTCGTGGTTGAGGACAACAAGAGGAAAGGGGTCATGTTGCTGCAGGGAGGGGGGACTGGGGACTGGGGAGTGGGGTCCAGAATGAAGAGAAGCAACAGAATTAACAGGGTGCTTCTGGAAGATTCTAGTTATAAAAAATGATTCTGTTCCAATGACAAAAAACAAATCAGAGGTCATGTTAGAAGTTCAGGTTTATAGCAAAGACAAGAAAAAAAAGCTAAAAAAGACAAAATTTCCCCCACACAGTAGCCCTAGAGCTGAATCCCCATGGGACACCACTACTCACATCTAACCACTCTGAAAAACTGTCCTTATTTCTTCCCATCAATTTTTAATCCAATTTTCTGCCCTCTCCCCAATTCTATCTACATTAAAATTCTCTACTAATCTCTTATCCAGTATCTTATTGAAGGTTTTACTAAAGCCCATGTATTCTACTTCCATTGAATTCCCACATCTATCATGTCTGTTACTCCTTTAAAAGAATTCAAAAGTTTATCAAGCATGCAGGTTTTTAAAAAAATTAGGTGCTGGTTACTTACACCTATTTTCTTCTTATCCAAATACATCAAACTGTCTCTTTAACTAATTAGGTGGTTACTCTAGGTTTGTCTGATGTAGAAGTTAAACAAACAGGTCTATAAACTGTATACAGTTACAAATTAACAAAAAATAGACTAATACTAGCCTAAGCTGTCTTTTCCATCAGTAGTGTAGGGCACAATCCCATCCTAAAGTAGAGAGCAAAGCGCAGCAGCACGAACACCACCAAATAACTTGGGATTTAAAGAATCCAACAAGCACAAATAAAGTTAAGGATTTTGTTTTAATTTAAAATTGATGCCAATTTGAGGCCTAACCCCTCAATTCACGGTCTAACCCTTATTATGTGGGGAGATAGCAAGCAGAGATGGCCTGCTATACCAGGGGTGGGGAGTGCAGGTAGAGTATCATCTGGGCAGTTCACAATAACTACTAAAAGTAAGCTGCATGGACAATGCTGGAAAACACTCATCCCCTCAGCTGCAGGCTAGGAGACAAGGTACTCAAAACTCATAGACATTTACAACACAGGAGACCATTCGGCCCATCGTGTCCGCGCCAGTCAACAAAGATCTGACAACATTAATCCCATCTTCCCATAGCCCTGGAAGCTATGGCAACACAAGTGAATATCTAAATACTTCTTAAATGTTATGAGAGTTTCTGACTCAACCACCCTTTTAGGCAGAGAGTTCCATACTCTCACCACCCTCTAGGTGAAAAAGATTTCTCAACTCCCCTCTTAGCCTTCTACCTCTTACCTTAAATCTATGCCCCCTGGTTATTCATCCCTCTACTAATGGAAAAAGTGCCTTCCTATCCATGCCCCTCAATCTTATACACATCTATCAGGTCCCCTTCAACCTTCGCTGCTCCAAGGAAAATAACCCCTGCCTATCCAATAATTACACATAGCTCAGACCCTCCAGCCCAGGCAGCATCCTGTTAAATCTCTTCTGCACCCCCTCCAGTGCAATCACATCCTTCCTATAAAGTGGTGTTAAGAACTCCAGCTGTGGCCTAACCAGTGTTTTATACGGTTCCAGCATAACTTCCCTGCTCTTGTATTCTATGCCTTGGCTAATAAAGGCAAGTATCCAATATGCCTTCTTAATCACCTTATCTATCTGCCCTGCTACCTTCAGGGATCTGTGGATAAGCACACCAAGGCTCCTCTGATCTTCAGTACTTTCCAGGGTCCTACCATTCATAGTGTAATCCCTTGCCTTGTTAGCCCTCCCTAGTACATTACCTCACACTTTTCCAGGTTGAATTTAATTTGCCAATGCACTGCCCACCTGACGCCAAAATGCCAGAGTACATAAGTAGCACCAACAAAAACTGAAAACAGTTTACAAACTTGTAACTTGCTGTGAACACACTCATGGATGAGTTACAGAATGCAAGTCAGAAACAAGTCTGGTACAGAAATCATTGTCAAGGGGACTAAAAGGGCCGTATTTCATAGTCAGTAGCAAATGAACAGCACTCCACACTCATTACGCTTACAGCTGCCCACATGCTTTTAGTGGGCTCCTGCATGGCAATCTAAGATAACAAGAAATCCATTCCAGCACAGGGGATTTGGGATTTGTGTCATTGTGATTCTTCAACCAATCAGATTGGAGAATCTTTACTAAGACATGCAGAGTCGAAACCAAGTAGTGAAAGTTAAAACATTTAACTGAATGTCAAATCAGGAACAGAAAGAGGAGTAGGGAGAGAAAGATAGGTAGGATTGAGAGAGATGAAAATGATATTGAAAAAGATTTAAAAAAATAATTTTTTAAAAACTCAACAATAACTAAATTTGAAGGAATGAGCCTTGTTAAGATCCGAGCTGAGGTTACCCCTGGACAAGCCTGATCTCAGAGTGGAACACAGCGTGATACATCCTAACTTTTAATTGTTTGTTTAGATATGTGGAAAGTGGCGACTGAACAGGGTCACCGGAGTCAGCTAATGAACTTTTAACAAGAGCATAAAACATTTATTAACCAAGAAAAGATGACTATATTACAATACACCTTCATCCACAACTATATCTTTACAGACATATACAGATTTGTAAGGATAACACAAGTTACAAAAGCTATCTTATACTTTAACGTTCACAGTAAATACACAATCCATGTAAACCTATGGTGGCCTGTGGTCAGACAAACCACACTCTGAAACGAGTGACAGATACCACCTCAATCTGATGCTATGGATTTCTCATCAAGTCCCCCCCCCCAGATGCTTGTCCCACCGTGAGCCAACCAGTCTCACTGAATTCCGTTCTTTACACGAGGGTTTCTAATCTCCGCTCTCCAAGGACTCACTTTGGAATCTTCTTCCAAACTGATGCTTTCTCACAGACGCCTTCTGCAAGGGTTCACCTCCAAGGTTTTGAACTCTCCTTCTGATGTTCCTCTTCCCTGGGTCACCACATGCATTCAAGCTGTCTTCCACACACTCTCTCTCACCGAGTCAGCCATCAACAGTACCACCACTTCACATGCCCATAGCAAAGAGTTACAGACCTTCAGTTGTCTCTTTGGACTTTCTTGTCTCTTGCAAGCTGTTCTCTCTTTAAATCTGAAGCTTAGAGGCTTTCGGTCTACCCCTCACTCTTAACTTCTCTTTACAGGACCATTTCCATCTTCTTGTCCTTCCTTTGACTAGAAAGTCTGCTTAGGACTTCCCCCTGTTTCTGTCTCACTCCTTTGGCCTTGGGTCCTTTTGGGAAATCTGCAGCTCCCTCTCCCAGTGTGCAGTCTCTCTAGAGTCTTGGCTTCAAACTGAACTTAAAACTGCTGTTTCTTTACTTTTTTATATATATGTCTGTGGGAGGGACCTGCCTTTCTGAACCCCTGCTGCTAGGCAACAGTCCAATTACTCTACCCTTGTTTGTTTACCTTAACTGCAACAGTTGTAAAAAAAACCTCATTAGAAATGCAGGCATCTTTTTATAGTGAAGCTAAAACTTAATTTGATCTTTCTTAACACACAGATACAGAAATACAAATCAAAAAACTTAAACTTTAAAGCTAAAACTCATTCCTAACACCCACAAATACAAGAGAGTTTAAATAAGTTATCTCTATTTCCTCACGGCCTCTATATTTTTAACAGTTAATTTTCAAGACAAGAGATGTTGTTTAGTGGTAATTAGACCTATTGCATTGTTAAAAATTCATCTATACATGAAAGGACAAGTCTTACATTTTTCTGTCATATTTAGTGTGTCACTAATGGCCAAGTACAGCATCTCCACATCCTTCATGTCTTTTAATGCCAAAACTCTCAATAAGGTCCTCATGTAGCAAAATTTCTGGGCAAATTAGATGGAAATATCTTGATTTTCACGTTTTGCTGTTCAAGTTCAGACACTGGAAGTTGCTGTTCAATTTACTCCATAACAATAGTGAGTGTAGTTAGCCCCACCATTATTATTAATGCAACTTCCAGGCTACTAAATAGCCATCTCTTCAAGAGCTCATTGAGGCTACCAATACCAAAAACTCTATAGGTCCTTAAGGTTGCTGATAAACTGAAGTTATGAAAAAGATTAAAAAAATACTGAACAAAAACAAAAATAAAAGTACCTGGAAAAACTCAGCAGGTCTGACAGCATCTGCGGAGAGGAATACAGTTAACATTTCAAGTCCATATGACTCTTAAACAGAACTGATCCTAATCCTGAAAAATACTGATCCTATTACAAATTTGGACCTGCAGTAGATAGCTCTTGGGTTCAGGTAATTAGTTGCTCACTCAAGTATCTTGTATCATCAGTAGGGTGAAAAGCACAAAGTAATAGATAGGTCCAGGTTCAATCTTTACAACTTGCATTCACATAATGATACAAATAAGCACGTGGCACTACCCACTCTGCTTCCACAGATGGATTTTTCATAAGCTGAATGATTCCTTTGCAGCCTGTTATACAAACCAGGGCAGGAAGTCTATAATTTTTCTACAGACTTTTTCTGCCTCCTGTGCTGTATCCTCTCTCCAAAGTTTTCATGACATTCCTTGATGACTACATTGTACTCTTAAAAGCCACTCAGTGTGAAAAAGCCTTTCTACCTCAAAACCAAAAGAGAAAAAACATTTTCCCAACACAATGGGTGAGAGGCATCTTTATGAATATTCAGGCAAATTAACCGATCTTTTATTATTTAGTGTCTGGGAGCAACAACTTCTGATTAGCATAATAACCACCTTTTGGCTGGGTGCCTCTTTTTAATAAATTCACGAAATTACTCATTGCTTACAAAAATAATTCTTTTATTCCCAACTCCTTTTTCAATAAAATGGTCAAGGCATCCAAAGGTGTGGCAGTTCCCCATTTCCACCTATCCAGGTAACATTAAACTTTTGTTCCTGGTGGATGGGAAAATGACTCAAGGTTTTTTTTTTGCGTGCACGATGTACAATAAGTTCCTCTACGTGTTTTCTAGAAGACCATGAATATAAATATACAATGGATTACGATGAAGTGTAGTGTTGAATGTCTAGTTCTCTTCCCCAAGGAAGGGGAGATGCTGGCCAGGATACCAGGGAAAACACTGTGTTCTTCTGTGAACAATGCCACAAGATCGTTAACAAACAGAATGTACAGATGTCACTTTGGTTTAAGTTAGCATCCAATAGACAGCAGCTCTACACCTTAGCACTCCTCAGTCCTGTACTGAAATGTCATCCCAGATTACGTACTCAGCTGCTTTATGCATAATGGCAAGATCAAAGGTCTGGATAAAGACAACAGAGTATTTGATGTAAAGTCTCATTAGTCAGGTAGTTTCAGCTCCTTTTAAATAGGCCACACCTTGACCTATCCCAAGTTGCTCGAATCTGAGGAGTAACCCAACCCACCAGGTAAAAGCCTGAAATTCAGTGAGATGATAAGGCCTGACTATTTATCTATTTGGTTGTCAAAAATAATTAAATTTAAAGCCTTGCTGCCCATCACACCTAAACTTAACCGTTGCAGTTGGGTAATTACATTCCATCATGTTTAGTTAGACCTGAGCCATCTGCCAAAATGTTGAGAGAGTTATTCCTGTGACACAAAAAGCACTTTACTACATAAAGCAGCATTGATTGTAACTTTTCAAAACATCATGGCGCACATACAAGTTTCCTGATGAGATTTTGGCTTTTGGAGTTCATTAATTAAAGGAATTACACAATGTTGAATTATTAAAATGTACAGATCATTTATCTAATTGTTTACAGGACCTTCTGTGCCAGCACATTAACTGCTGTGTTAGCCAACAAAACAATACACTGCGCTCCAAAAGTAATTCACTGACTGCGAAGCAAATCAGACAATCATGAGGACATGCAAGGCACTGTACTAAATCAAGCTGATTCATTCTTAAATATCTGCCCTTTTAACAAAAAGATGATCAGAGGTTTTGGAAAGGGGAAGAGGTGGGTTTGGTTGCGTGCGGGGAATTAAATCCCTTATAAGTGACTTCAGGTCAGGAGTGCATCATCATCCCATCCTCTTCCCGCTTTCACTGGGGTGAGTTGAATGCCAGCAGGGAACACCAGCAGGGAACCCCTGTGCAGCTATCAGGTAAGGCATTTAAATATTCAAATAGGTCAATAAGTTCTGTGCTAAGCAGGGGTTCTGGCTTTAAAAGACCTATTTCCCGAGCCGGCAACAGCTCATCAGGGTCACAGAGCTGAGTGCACAGCAAGGAGACATTCTTTAGTTAAACTGAAGAGTTCCAGCCATGGCCACATGAGAGGCTGCTGCTCAAAGCACTCCTTCTCACAGAGTGTTTTCAGTGCTTAATAGGCAAGGGCCAACTTCTTGGAAATCACTTCACCTGCACTGCACCTCCCTGTTGCCAGCCTTCACAATGGCATGGAAGCAGCTTGGGCAGCTCTCCCTCTGACAAAGAGCAAGAGGAGCAGCAACACTGATACCAAAAGCTCCAACTTTTGGAGTAACACCAGCACCAGTTACCTTCTCCTCAGCTACATGCCTCTCCACAGGGCAAGGTGTTTAGACACAGAGAGCCAGCTTCAAGGAGGTGAGACCCCCAACACAGGGTCTACAGGCAGAAGATCAGCTCTTTCAATAGGTCTGAGCACTTGTGCCTCAGGGGGCTTAGGGTTTCACGGTAGATCACTGCAACATCTGCTGCCTCCTGGAACAAGTCCTCTTTCCCAGAAGACTAGGTAGGCATGCATTACCAATGAGTAACAAGGCGCCTGTCACTGGAGAGCCATACCCTCCCCACCCCAGGGGGAGAGTGTGCAGGTCCTACCTAGGTCAAGAGTGGAGCTGAACATGGCACAAAAACACCGGAGTTAGCCGGTGTTCCAGTATTCTGACCCCGTTCCTGGCGCTGGCCATTTTAAAGCCATTTCTGTTAAGGAACCATGGCAAAGCCTGCTGGAGATTCCAACAAGTTTTCAACACAACAGTGGTCCCACCATTTGACCTGGGACCATCAGTTTAAAATTCTGCCCTTTATCTGTAATGCTCAGCATGCTTAAAATGTAATTTTATTTGCAAAAATTACATAAATACAGCCAAAATATAATGGCCTGCAATATTGCATTTGAAGTAAGCTTTAGGTTTCCAACCAAATAATTTAACAATTTGCATTTATACAGCTTCCTTAACATAGATGAATATCCCGAGGTGCTTCACAAATCAAGGTGAAAGAAATGGGCACCAAGTCAAAAGGAATAAATGCCAGGAATAGTGACCAAAACTTTGGTCAAAGAGGCGAGTTTTAAAGAGGATCTTGTCAAAGATGGAGATAATGAGGCAGAGGGAGGAAATTCCAGAACATATGGTCTAGGCCGTGAAAACATGGCTGCCAATGGTGAAGGGAGGGCATGGGAAATGGACTGAGATCTGGGAGAGAAATCATGCTTCAATTATACAGGGCATTGATGAAACCACATTTTGAATATTTTATTCAAATATTGTGTGCAGTTTTGGTCTCTTTATTTAAGGGAAAATGTAAATGCATTGGAGGTGGTTCAGAGGAAGTTTACTAGATTTATACCTTGAATGAGCGGGTTGTCTTATGAAGCAAGGTTAGACAGACTGGGCTTGTTTGCACTGGAGCCATGGGAATACAGCAGAAAAGTGATTGTGGGGTGGGGGTGGGAGGGTTGCGTTGGCAGAAGGAAACCTGAGGGAAAATCTGGCTTGGTGAGCAGCTGACTAGATTACCTCAATTGTGGTGATAATGAAGTCTGTATGCTTCTCACACCTCCAAGTGCACAGCAAATCACAATTCTTGATAAAGTTATCAAACTTATTCAATGGCAAAGTTTAGAAATATTAGCAATTTATTACCTGCCTTTGAAAGCACATTTTGTGCAATATTCATACTACTATCGAGTAATAGGAATTACATCACAGGCACTGTAGCACTCATGCCCTGAGTCACAAGGTTGTGGGTTCAAGTCCAACTCCAGGAGCCACAAAAATCTAGGCTGATGCCCCAGTGAACTACTGAGGGAGTACTGCACTGCTATGGTGCTGTTTTTGGGTTGAGACATGAAAACCAAGGGCTCATCTGCTCTCTTTTAGGTGGACATAAAAGATCCCATGACACTAGTTTGCAGAAAAGCAGAGGTGTTATCCCTGGTGCCCTGATCAATATTTATCCCTCAATCAATATCACAAAAAAATAGATTATCTGGCCATTATCACATTGCTATTTGTGGGAAATTGGCTGCTGCCAGTCCTACATTACAACAATGACAACACTTCAAAAGCTTTTCATTGGCAGCAAAGCATTTTGAGATGTCCAGTGGCCATGAGAAGTGCGATATAAATACAAGCCTTTCTTTTTTCACTTTTCACCTTTTGAGTATTCAATTTCCTTTACAGCTTTTGACTGCACTTCTAGGCCCAAGATTTTCATCATGACGGGGAGGTTCATCATTGTCATGGTGAAAATGGCAAAGGAGCCTGGAAATCCTAAGTCCCACTCTCAAACACAGCATTTCCTATCTTCGTGGGGGCAGAACTGGAGTTGGGCCAGGGTTCATGCATGTGGTTTACAGATGCAGCTGGCCATTTACATCACTAGCTGCCTCCACTGAGATGAGATTTTGGTAAGCTGATGTGAAACCCAAAGTGATTAGACTGGTAAGAGCTGGTGGATTCGTTTGGATAATTGGAAAGGTAAGGTACCCCTTTAGATATGGGCCCAGGACACCTTTGGGAAAGGTATCCTTCAGGGTTATTAAAAGTAAACATGATTATGTATTTTTTATGCACAAATTCATTGGAACTGTCAAAGCTGTCATAGAACTGTCAAAGGATATTAGGTGAGTTGGCATGTTGGCACTAACATGGCAAAGGGGCTATGAAGGGCCATGAGGATGTGGGGGCATAGGAGGAATGAGGGGCTATGGGGGTGGGTGGGGGGAGCATGAGGTGGCATGCGTGGGGGTGAGAGGGAGGGTGAAGCGGTGAAGGCTGGAGAGCTGTTTTTTGTTTCAGTTTTGTTTCAAATTTGATTTAACGAAGTGTCAGAGCACAGAGGCAGGCCCAGCCCGCCTCTTCACTTGTCCCAGAAGCGGCAGACCTGACTTTTAATCCAGCCTGCTCCACCACCAACGCCCAACACCACCCCCACTTCCCCCCCGTCCCCCCCACCACCCCCCCACCACAAACCCCCCCCCCCCACCACCCCCACCCCCCCCACCACCCCCAACCCCCCCCCCACCCCAACACCCCCCCCACCACCCCCCAAACCCCCCCACCACCCCCCCCCACCACCCCCCCACCCCCCCCCACCACCCCCCCCCACCCCCCCCCCACCCCCCAAACCCCCCCACCACCCCCCCCCCAAACCCCCCACCACCACCCCACCCCCCCACCCCCCCCAAACCCCCCCCAAACCCCCCCCCACCCCCCCAACCCCCCCCAAACCCCCCCCACCACCCCCCACCCCCCCACCCACCCCCCCCAAACCCCCCCACCACCCCCCACCCCCCCCCCCAAACCCCCCCACCACCCCCCACCCCCCCCCCCCCAAACCCCCCCACCACCCCCCCCCCCCACCCCCCAAACCCCCCCCCACCCCCCCCCCCACCACCCCCCCAAACCCCCCAAACCCCCCCACCACCCCCCCAAACCCCCCAAACCCCCCCACCACCCCCCACAAACCCCCCCACCACCCCCCAAACCCCCCCAAACCCCCCACCACCCCCCACCCTCCCCCAAACCCCCCCACCACCCCCCCAAACCCCCCCAAACCCCCCCACCACCCCCCCCCAAACCCCCCCACCACCCCCCACCCCCCCCCCAAACCCCCCCACCACCCCCCCCCCCCCCCCAAACCCCCCCACCACCCCCCCCCCAAACCCCCCCCCCCCCCCCCACCCCCCCCCAAACCCCCCCACCACCCCCCACCCCCCCCAAACCCCCCCACCACCCCCCACCCCCCCCCAAACCCCCCCACCACCCCCCACAAACCCCCCCACCACCCTCACCACCCCCCACAAACCCCCCCACCACCCCCACCCCCCCCAAACCCCCCCACCACCCCCACCCCCCCCCCACCACCCCCACCCCCCCCCCCAAACCCCCCCACCACCCCCCAAACCCCCCCCCAAACCCCCACCACCCCCCAAACCCCCCCCCAAACCCCCACCACCCCCCCCTCCAAACCCCCACCCCCCCACCACCACCACCCCCCAAACACCTTCCTGGAAGGAAAATATTTTTAAAGGTTCAGTTCGCAGAGCCCATCTCTGTGCACCAGACCTGGGATCGAAAATCTGGGTCCTAATGTTTGGCATGTTAAACAAGATTTCAAATATTGCAATTAAAATACACCAACTCATAAATTAGTCTATAAAATAAACATTCCCAGAATGATGAAAAATAGTAACTTGAACATGCATGAAATACTCACTATAAAATCTATTTCAGTTCACTAATGGGGTGAAACTGCATAGTATAAAATTTCCATTGCTCTGAAAGGTGAGCCTGTTAACATCACAACTGTTCATACCTTGACTAAAATACTGGACGGGGGAATTCCTAAGTACCAGTCAACATATTCATATACTGTCACTGCAAAGCACGATTTCATGTCAAAAAGTTTTATTATTGCACTTTTGCAATCAAAATCCAAAAAATCATTACAGTTTAACAAATGTCAGTTTGACCTCTCTATCTACAATACATTCGGTAACTTACGTTGCTCCCATTTATTATTTCACATTATAGTTACACAGTGGCTGAAAATCAGTTTAGTTCTGAGTAATAATAACATTGCTGGGAACAAGAGCTCAGGATCAAGTGGCACAACTGCTCAAACTTTTTTTTTAAACATTTAACGTGATGCCATTGTTTCTGAATAAGCTTACGGGTATTATTCTGCTGACAAATTAGTGTTATTAATTGAGTTTTATCTGTACTGGTTCTATTCATAGTTATTTTGCTCCAGGTACTGAAGCTATGCTCACAGTCCCCATTAGCAAGACTTTGTGCCCTCCCCTTCATTGCCTTTCCTCCACCCACAGAAATACTAACTAGGCCTCATTATAAAAACCAGCAGTGATACATGCAGCTAGCAAT
This sequence comes from Carcharodon carcharias, assembly GCF_017639515.1. NCBI lineage: Eukaryota > Metazoa > Chordata > Chondrichthyes > Lamniformes > Lamnidae > Carcharodon > Carcharodon carcharias. The sequence goes on from NC_054471.1 coordinate 200,096,358, forward strand.
CTATCAGTTCTAAATAAAAAGTTTAAAAGGGTTAAAATTTTACTTTCAATATTATGCAGGTGGACAACATCTTTACTGGCTTTGGCGGAACACATATTTGAGTAGTTAAAGACTGCAGATTCAGCTCAATGTCCCAATATATTCATCAAGTCAGGTCTGGATTTTCCCTGCGAGTTTCTGAACCCTGCTGTCAGGTTCAAACAGGGCTCAGCAGCCCGTTTCGTGGCAGGGAATTGCCGCAGGTAGGATTCGTTGTCCTGTTAAGGCTGGTGGGTGGGCTCCTGAAGCTGCAGGGCCAATAGGAGGCCTTCCTGCTTGTTAAGTAGCAGCCGGATGCCATGGCAGCAAGGTGAGGGAGAGGGCCCCCCAAAATGGATGCACCCTTTCTCCAACTTCTTCAAATTTGAAAATTTAAAAAATGGCCTTTGCAGCTGACCCGCCATTCTTTTGGGGGGCGGGGGAGAGTGGGAACCCCTCTAGAAGGCAGACTGTATCTCCTGCTGCATCCAGGCAGGTAGGAAGGGCCTCCGAGTGCGCCTGAGCTCTAGCCTCCATAATCTACTGCTGGAAGCTTGTCTCAAGGCAGCTAAACTGACACCCACCACCTGCAGGAACCAGGAAGCCAACTGGAAAACCCAACTCGGCTTCCTTCAACCGTCCTTAAGTGACCACCACCCCCCAAAACCTTTCTTCGGGAAAATGGCCGGGGAGTGGGATGGAGCCAGGGAACAGTCACATGCCCCTGGCATGATTTTGAGCACTTCCTCCTCACCTCCATTCCAGGCCAGAGCAAGTGGTCAAAATCCAGCCCCTATGTTTGCAAATACGGTCAATTAGTCTCACTGTACTTTCTAGATCCATAATCTATACCACATTGCATTTTTATTCCAACAATGAAAAACAATCCACATTTTCACTAACATTCCTCTCCAACCTTATAAAATTTGAAAGGTTCAAGAAATCTATCAAAAAAATACATCTAAGAATGTATTTACCACATGTTTGAATAGCAGTACTTTAAAGCTCAACCACTTAAAGTGCAAGTTTCCTAATTAAAGCAAATTAAATTAGAAATTCATTTGAGTTATAAAAATATATGGCAATGTTGGCAGGAAATAGAATTCAATGTAAATTACATTAAAAATAATTTTTAAAACTACATCTGTTCTTGGTGAAACGCCATCACACGATAACGTGTCAATTATTTTCTACCTTCTCCAGATGCAGCTGTAACGATGGAATGTACAAGCAAACAGATAACTACAACAAGTAAAGTTCCTTCCCAAGCTAGTTAATATTCTCTGCAATAAATCTATGGTTTTAATATTTGCAGATGTCACATTTGTGTCCTGGCTCAGAAAACAGCACATTTGAACCTATCGAGGTTTGACCATCCTGGACAGTCCAACGGTTGGATAGTATGACCCTCAAAATTGTAACTTTAAATAATTAAAAATTAAATTATTTCCTCATTTGCACACGTTCTAACACCTGCTTGGCAATTGGAGATTGCATTTGTGAATAAACTACATGCTATTGGTTTTGTTACTGCCCTATCCAACATAAAGAATGACACTACAATAATTCTACGAGGTTTGAAAACTAGTTCAATGGAAGTGTCGCGGTGTCAGTTATTGCTGTAACTACAGTTCAATGTAGCAGCAGTTTAATAACCACAGCAAAAAGGAGAAAGCATCGTCTGCAATCTGCCTTCACGCAAACTCAGGTAAAAAATTACTACGTATTTGTGATATATGAATTCTGGAACAAACCATTTATCAATAGGCTGGTTTACCTTTGCAGCCTAGTCCCACAAGCCAAACGCCATGTCATTCCCTTTTGACTGATTAATTAACCAATCACAGGACATTTTTCACAGAGAGCAGGATGGTTTATTTCAGCTAATGTTCAGTCTCTAATGGCGACACGTTACAGCCAACTCTGCTTTCTGGTCGGATAAACTGACGGAACAAAGGGCTGCCAATAAATCAAAGCCTCTCCCTTCAGCTCTGCAATGGAGCTTAACAAAGCCCCAAGCAGCAAAAAACCTGGGCCAAATCTCCGCCAAAAAACTGCCACAACTGTCCGATTCAAAGTGGCCTTTCCTAGGTTTTCGATGTAGATCAGTCATCCACTGCGAATTATTCTTACTATAGAGAGTCAAAATGAAGAAACGTACAGGTTCTGGCTCCAGTAATATAAAAGAAGATCGCAAGAGTTTTTTTTAGATGTATAAAGGGTAAGAGAGAGGCAAAAGTGGACATTGGGCCGCTGGAAAATGACACTGGAGAAGTAGTAGTGGGGATCAAAGAAATGGCAGAGGAACTGAATGGGTACTTTGCGTCAGTCTTCACGGTGGAAGACACAAGTGACATCCCCAAAGTTCAAGAGAGTCGGGGGGCAGAGGTGAGTATGGTGGCCATTAGCAAGGAGAAGGTGCTAGGAAAACTGAAAGGTCTAAAGGTGGATAAATCATCTGGACCAGATGGATTACACACCAGAGTTCTGAAGGATAGCTGAAGAGATAGTGGAGGCGTTAGTGGCGATCTTTCAGGAATCACTGGAGTCAGGGAGGGTCCCAGAGGACTGGAAAATCACTAATGTAACCCCCCCTGTTTAAGAAGGGAGTGAGGAAAAAGATGGGAAATTACAGGCCGATTAGCCTGACCTCGGTCGTTGGTAAGATTTTAGAATCCATTATTAAGGATGAGATTTCAGAATACTTGGAAGTGCATGGTAAAATAGGGCAAAGTCAGCATGGTTTCATCAAGGGGAGGTCATGCCTGACAAATCTGTTAGAATTCTTTGAGGAGGTAACGAGTAGATTAGACAAAGGAGAGCCAATGGATGTTATCTACTTGGACTTCCAGAAGGCCTTTGTCAAGGTGCCGCACAGGAGGCTGCTCAGTAAGATAAGAGCCCATGGTGTTAGAGGCAAGGTACTAGCATGGATAGAAGACTGGCTGTCTGGCAGGAGGCAGAGAGTGGGGATAAGGGGGTCCTTCTCAGGATGGCGGCCGGTGACTAGTGGAGTTCCGCAAGGGTCAGTGTTGGGACCACAACTTTTCACTTTATACATTAATGATCTAGATGAAGGAACTGAGGGCATCCTGGCTAAGTTTGCAGATGATACAAAGATAAGTGGAGGGACAGGTAGTATTGAGGAGGCGGGGAGGCTGCAGAAGGATTTGGACAGGTTAGAAGAATGGGCAAAGAAGTGGCAGATGGAATACAAGGTGGGGAAGTGTGAGGTCATGCACTTTGGTAGGAAGAATAGAGGCATAGACTATTTTCTAAATGGGGAGAGAATTCAGAAGTCTGGAGTGCAATGTAACTTGGGAGTCCTAGTCCAGGATTCTCTTAAGGTTAACTTGCAGATTGAGTCAGTAGGCAAATGCAATGTTGGCATTTATTTCGAGAGGACTAGAATATAAAAGCAGGGATGTGCTGCTGAGGCTTTATAAGGCTCTAGTCAGAGCACATTTAGAATATTGTGAGCAATTTTGGGCCCCATATCTCAGGAAGGATGTGCTGACCCTGGAGAGGGTTTAGAGGAGGTTCACGAGAACAGTCCCAGGAATGAAAGGCTTAACATATGAGGAACGTTTGAGGACTCTGGGTCTCTACTTGATGGAGTTTAGAAGGATGAGGGGGGATCTGATTGAAACATACAGAATACTGAAAGGCCTGGATAGAGTGGAATTGGGGAAGATGTTTCCATTAGTAGGAGAGACTAGGACCCGAGGGCACAGCCTCAGATAAAGGGAAGACCTTTTAGAACAGAGATGAGGAGAAACTTCTTTAGCCAGAGAGTGGTGAATCTATGGAATTCATTGCCACAGAAGGCTGTGGAGGCCAGGTCATTGAGTGTATTTAAGACCGAGATAGATAGGTTCTTGATTGGTATGGGGATCAAAGGTTACAGGGAGAAGGCGGGAGAACGGGGTTGAGAAACTTATCAGCCATGATTGAATGACAGAGCAGACTCGATGGGCCGAATGTCCTAATTTCTACTCCTATGTCCTATGGTCCTTCGCCACTAACACAAGTGGAGCGAATCATTTCAAGCTATTTGCCAACTATATTTTGCTGATCAATGCAGCAAAATGTGACAGAGAGTTAATGTCACTAATTCAATGGGACTGGTAACTGCATCAAGTCACAAGCAGCAGCAAAGATTAGTAAAAGAGAAAAGTTCCGATAAAATACATGTAGAAACAGAATTAGTTGTTGCAGTAAAGTAGAAAGTCCCAGCTTTTCATATCTAGGCAGCTGGGTGTAAATGCAGCAAATCAGCAGCTGATGAAAGGTTTTGGTGACTGTTTAGATACTCCGTTTGGCTTATGGTGCTGTGGTCCTCACTAGAACACTTGTTACTCATTATCCCAGCTGTTACTTCACCATTCACAGATCTCCTACTCCCTCTCTCACCTTGCTTTTATTTAGTAAGGCTTTACTGGGCTCACAGAGACTCTCGAAACAATGTCACCTGTAATAAAATGGATCATCCCTTACCCTATAAATGAACAAAGCCATAAAAGCTTAAACCAAGATTAATATCACCATGAAGACAGTGTACAGTTTTATCTGCAACTGAAAGGCTTATAAAACAATAAGCTTATAAATTCTAAAGATATGAACGAACTAAGTGGCTGTTGTAGACAGGATCACAGGCTGCACTCATCAGGTAGAATGAGTCCTTTGGCGAGTTATTTCTGATGATTTGATGAACACACTAGTTTCCTGCCAGCTGTTTTATCTATAGCTTCAATTTATTGCTGATATTGACAGGTAACATTAGGAAAGCAGCATCAATGACATTGAGCATATCAGTCAATATATACACTCCTCCTCCAACCCAATTCTCCCTTGTACTACTGATGACCCTATTCATGCTCATTCTGATCAATTCCAATTAGGTCAAGCGCTGGTCCGATTTTAAACTTTAAAAATCATTTGGTTTTGCATTCGTACTTTGACATAACTCGGTATTCGATGATATACAGGAAGGTGGGTGCAAAGTGTTCTGCTTCTTTCCTTCCTCTTCTTTCTCCTTCTTTCCCTAATGAGTTGGCTGATTGCTGCTGTGCTGTAGTAGAAGCACCTCTGATATCTCACCCAACCAACCATGAGTATCGTCAGACTAACAGAATCCTTGTAGCCATTCTGTCCTCACTGGACATTAAGGCATTCTCGCTTCTAGCATGGGCCCCTTGGTAACACTGGAGACACAACAACCCGGCCAATTTTTTCACCTAAACCCAAGAGCATGGAAGCCCATTGCAACATTGCCGACTGGTACCCAAGGGCAGTTCAGATAACTCAGCCTCGATTGGAGATCCAACTAAGGACCCTCCATGGCTGCATAGCTCAGACACTCCACAGATCTGCTTGAGGATCCATTTGGGAAGCTGAATTTGGAATTTTAACCACAATAGTGCTAAGCTCAAAGCTTATGTTTGCTTTTGACAAACCTACAGACATCTCATTATTTAAGTATTTAATCACTTTTCATGTTTTGTTTAAAACTCTGGATTGAAAGATGAAATATTTGCAAAGTCATAGACATGGAAAATATGATTTTAATTTTCAGATATATAGGCAGTCATCTCTATAACTCCCATTTTTTTTGCTGATGTTACGATCAGCATCACTTTCAAATTCAAACAGTTATAACAAAAATGCAGCTTTAACGAACATTGGTATATTTGATACAATGTTATATTTCTCTACTTTTAAAAAATAAACTAAATTATTTATAGAGTGACTGTAAGAAAGAACAGATGAGTTGTTCTTTTAAATTGAAGAATGCCACAAGTCATCATCTTACATCTCCTCATTCAATCTGTAGATTGTGCAAATGGCTCCCTCTGCTGTTCACAAGCCAATATACGGAAGAAAATTGACAAATTAAATTCATCTTGCCGAACGTATAAAAAGAGTAAAACATAACATTCAGGCAGATTCTTGCATTTTCCTTGGATAATCAGTATTCATTAAATCTGATGACTTTTTTCAAATAAAGTAGGTTAAGGCCGCCCATGTGTGATGCTGCTGTGAGTGGTTAGCCCAGCTACCAACCATCCAACCAGCACAGCCATGTTTTGGTGGTTTTCATATGGTCATCACTTACATTTTAAATGAGTTAGAAAATGATGGTGAAAATGTGATAGGCACAAGGGCTTACTATTTTCTAACATATGAATGAGGTCCAATTTTTTTGTTAAATATAAGCTTTCCATAATCTAGGAATGCATCACACGCGTTTTGGTGTTTTAACTACCACAAAGAAGCATCAATCTAGAAATAATATGAACATGTCCATTGGATTACATCACCAAACATACTAGCATTTCTGTCTCTCTCTCTCTCCACTTTCTACAAAATAAAACAAACTCAGTTTATTTATTTCATAACCACAGAATGAAAATCTTACCATAAAATGGTGGAAGGATTACTGGTGTCATTTTACTCTTCACATGGGCCACAAAACTGGCAGGTGAATTGTTAACTACTAGATTTTTTTTTGGAAATCCTTCTTACTTGCTTCTGGCTTCTTTTGGACTCTCCAAACGGAGAACATAAGAAATAGAAACAGGAGTAGACCATTCGGCCCCTCAAGCCTATCCGCCGTTCAATAAGATCATGGCTGATCTTCTTGTGTTTCGATTTCCACATTCCCATTTACCCCCAAACTAGGGTCTCTTGAGTCTAAACTACTTGTTCCCAGTCTTCCTCCAATGTTGCTCTGAAATGGCGGCTGATTCAAATGAAATCTACCATCATGTTGTCCTTTATATTATTTTATATGGCCTCTCTTAAAGTTATCTCACTACAGCTAAATATTACTGCAACAGCCAAGTTCATCCACCTGCAGGTAAATACAATATTGTCCTTATACTGTCGACTTAATACGTACTCAACCAATTCTGTACAAGGCTAGAAATAAAGGACAAAGTACAAGAGGACATTTATAAGGTCCTTGTGCAACTGTAAACCTGAATAACTTAGGATGTGCGCATGACAAAAACAAACTGCAAATGGTATATAAAAGCATCCATCATAATTTTTTAATGCTAATATTATTGTTAAATGCGGTGTTAATGATGCTGAAGCTGAATGAAAATAATTACAGTAGAAGTGAATGTTAGGAAATCTGATTGAATGATGTATCGCAAAAGATGGTGGTTATATTGAAACATACAAATTTGAATGTTATTACATTAAAACATTCAGTTTTGTGAAATCACAAATAACTTACAGTGAAAGGTGAGAACAAAACTGGAGGGTTTGCATGTTTTGAGTTCTGCCATTTTGTCAGAAGATGTATCCAACAGGTCAATGTGTGCCGGCCCACTGGCATGTGGACATGCCCTGTCATTCAAGAACCAAATTCCCAACTGTGGGCAAATAGGTCCACTGCCTAGTACTCCACTCAGGAGAGCTGAAGGCCAAACGAGCAAAACCCTGTCTAAAAATCTGGAGTTGAGCCCAAAGGAGGACCGATATCCAATTATGTCAATCTTCCCACAACTCTTGCAACCGAGCCAGTGTCAAACATGGTACATTGCATTCCTCTGGACTCAACCACAGAGGACGTGAGGAGGGCCCTGATGTGTGGCCAGCTCAGGATCTGCACAGATTTTATTGAGGCCTATGTCCTGGAGAGGACACTCCAGTTTTGCTGCATCAAGCACGGGAAACCCACACTCTGGCAGCATCTGCTGGCGGGAGGGAGCAGTGGCCAGGATAAGCGTGATGAAATGATGACCCCCCTACAAGAACAAGGGCCACCGCAGTGACTGCAACAACTATTGAGGCACTTTCCTGCTAAGCATCTTAGGAAAATTATTTGCCAGTGCTGTCCTCATCAGACTGCAGATCCTGGCTGAATGCATCTACTCCAAATCCCAAAGTGGCTTCAAAACTGGAAGATCTACCACTTGCAGCTGCAAGAGAAGTGTCGTGAATGAAGGAGACCACTATATATTGCCTATATCAATCTCACCAAGGCATTCAACCATGTGAGCAGAGGTGGTCTATTTAAGCTGCTGGGGAAAATTGACTGTCCGCCGAAGCTACTCAATGTGATCTCCTCTTTCCATGACAACATGATGGGTAAGGTCAGCTATCACAGAGCAACATCAGAATGCTCTGAGATCTGCAGTGGGATCAAACAGGGTTTTTTTAAATGCATTTGTTCATGGGATGTGGGCATCACTGGCTAGGTCAGGATTTACTGCCCATCCCCAACTGCCTTTGAATGAGCTGCTTTCTTAAACTACTGCAGTCTATGTGGTATAAACACACCCACAGAGCTGTTAGGAGGGCAGTTCCAGAGGATTTTAACCCAACAACAGTGTTCTGACCCGACACTCTTTGGTATATTCTTCTCTTTGCTGCTGTCATGTGGCTTCAGGTCATGTACATGGTGTCTACTAATACACCAGAACTGACTGAAAGCTCTTCACTCTTGCTCACCTGAGATCCAAGATAGTTTGCCAAGTCCTCATCAGAGAGATGATCTACACTGACGATGCCCCACTAATATTCCATACCAAGGAACACCTTCAGTGGCAAATTGACAGACTCTCTCACACCTGTAAAGAGTTTGGTTTGACCATCAGCGCCAGGTAGACAAATGTCATCGTCCAGAATGTTGCCAAACCACCATCTATCAACATTGACAAAGTGATGCTGGAGGTTGTTAATGGCTTCACATATCTAGGATTTACAATCACCAGCAATCTGTCATTTGATGATGAAATCAACATGCGCATCGCAAAAGCTACAGCTGTTACATCCAAGCTCAGTAAGAGAGTATGGAACAACAGCAATCTGAATAAGAACACCAAGTCTACCAAGCCTGTGTCCTCAGTGCACCTCTCTACAATGATGAGAGCTGGACAACATATGCCAAGCAGGAGAAAGGGCTGAAGTTTCCACCTTCACTGTCTCAGGCATATCCTCAGTACCTCTTGGCTGGGCAAGGTCACCAACTCAGAGGTCTTGGAATATGCTAATTCCATCAGCATACACTCATTGTTAAACCAACGATGTCTGTGCTTGGCTCCGTCACTTCATCGGATGGATGATGGCCATCTACCCAAAGACCTTTTTGTACAGTGGATTGATGACTGATGACCTCCTGTGCATCTAAACCTCCACTACAAGGACATCTGCAAGTGTGACACTGGACATTGATACTTACAACTGGAAGACAGTCGCTGACAGCTGTGACTTCTGGAGACTGACTGTTCAGAAGGGCATTGGAAGAGATGAGTGGAAATGAAAATTTTGGCTGGCTGAGAAGAGGGCCCAGAGAAAACAGGGGCCAGTGAATTGTGCACCTTCTCAGCCCCACTGTCTTCCTCTGCAGCAAATGTGGCAGAGATTACCTTATCCAAGTTGGGCTCCTGAGTTACACCAGACCACGCTAAGCACAAAGTTGACCACGGCACAAACCCTCGTCTCATGAGATAGAAGTGTTGCCACCACATTTGTCAGAAATAATTTCAGCAACAGGATGCACTGGTGTACTAAAGCACTACATTGCGAACTGGTAAGACAAATGCAGCTGCAACTGAATATTCAACAGGATCCCAATCTCAGTTATACCCAGTATAAGAACTAATAATCAGAAGGAAGCAAAACATAGCAAAAGGAGAATTCAGGGAGAAAGAAAAAAAAGGGGGGAATGAGAGAGAAAAGAAAACAATGCACAATTTTTATTTATATATAAAATGTGCCACCAGAAATATTTAGAAGAAACGGAGAAGTTTCACAAAGTTCTTAGAAGCTCAAACAGGCAGCCAAATGTTTGTCATCAACTGTAAGCACAGACACCCTGGCATTTTAGACTAAGACTAAACTTTGAGATGGCAATGATTGTATCTCTAGTATAAAGATGGAGACCCAAGTTAAGCACCAGTATTTCATTAAGGCTGCTGCTCCACAAAGTTCCAGAAAGGGTGGGGATGGGAACTTGAGTGGGGGAGAGGAATAGGTACTTATATAAAAAGAGTAAGCATATGATCCAAGGTTAGGGGTGAGTGGAATATGTAGAAACTGCTGCAACGTTACACTCACAGTTTTAGCCCTCAAGCTTGCACATGCAGCTGAAAAAAATACAAAGAAAATAGGTATAAAATAAATAGAATGAAGGAATTTTAAAAACCTAATCAAGATTCTTGCATCAGTGTCTGGATAAGCCAAATTCTGCATTTATCACTTGGAGTTTTAAAATATATTGTGCATTTTAGTCCATAATTTTGTCCTTTCCCACAGAAACTCTAAATTGCTGACCATGGTAATAATTTTTCTTACAATAAATAGGAAGTCAGTATGACTTACTATAAGAATACAGAATACCTCACATTTGGTATGAACAGGCCTTGCATAGAAATTTAAAATAAAAAATCACGCTTCATAACCATAACTCATTGCTTCCTTCTTCCCTTTTGTTTCAGCATACTTGTTATTGAATTTGAAAACAGCTCTAAAAGGATATCATATACAATCGTTTAAAGGGAATGCCTGTTTAAATAAACGTAGATTTATTGACATATTGACAATAATGGCTGAAGTGGAGATTTCCTTTGCCACTAAGGTGGTCCCACTTTTGACAGACTACTGTAAATTTATTGCAACCATGGTTTCATTGAACACCTGCGTCTTTCACATTAGCTACATAATCAAAATATCACATAAACCAAGGTTATTTTTGTTTAAATGCACATTAGAAAAGAATCTTTGTTTGCCTGAAAGTTCAGCTGAGTTTACTAATCTCACAAGGACAGCAATGGTCAAGGGTCAACAATTGTCCTCAGTGCCTCTGGTTAGAGAGGAGAGAAACAAAAAAGTTAGGCAGAGCCAGATATCAGGCTTCTCCAAATCTCTCAGTTGAATAACCTGCCAACTTGTACGCCTTCTCAATTAATAGTGGTCACTCGTGCAAAGTACTGGAGAGCAACCAGCTCCTGTGAAATCAGTGCCCAGCAACCACTCAAACTCTACAGCAGAGGAAAGGATTAGCAGGCAAAAGGGTCTGGATTTTACGTGGCGACATATTTCCCGGCCCCTGATGGAAAAGTCAGTCTTGAGCCCGCCAACTCAAAAGCTGCCTGCCCTGCAGCAATATTACGCAGGAACAGCCTTAAGTGATTCAGGCTGGGACTTCTACCCCCGTCTGGGAGAAAGTCCCACCCTAGAGAGCTGTCAGTCAATCTGATTGGGTTTGAAGGGCAGGAGGGAGTTAAGGGGGGGTCTGATCTTGGGGGATGTCTCCAATGAGCACAGGGGAGATCCTAAAGTCCCTAAACAGGGGAGCTCCTTAGGAGATGCAGTACCAAAGTGGTATCGTCACTGGACTGGTAATCCGGAAACCCAAGCGTAGTGCTCTGGGAAGCCGGGTTCAAATTCCATATGGTGGAATTTGAATCCAATTTTAAAAAACATCTGGAACCCATCTGGTTCACTAATGTTCATTAGGGAAGGAAATCCGTCCTTACCTGGTCTGGCTTACGTGTGACTGCAGACCCACAGCAATATGGTTGACTCTTAAATTGGGGATGGGCAATAAATGCTGGCCGAACCAGGTGATGCCCACATCCCATGAACAAATAAAAAAACGAGGTGCCCCACTGCCCAACAATAGTCAACACAGTGAAACCCAAACCTCCGCTTCCCCTGCCACAATTAAAACAGCAGAGGAGGCAGAATGAAGTCTGTCAGGCACATTCCCTGCCCACCATGCTGTGTGTGTGTGCGCGCGCGCGTGCGTGTGTGTAAAACGTAGCTCAGATTTAACAGTACAGATTTACCATGGATAGGCGCACCTTCACATTGCAAGAGCCTGCCAGTTAATTTCAGATCAATGTTAAATGTAAAACCAGTCACTGCAATATATGAAGCCATCAGCATATCAGTACTTGAAAAGAAAAACTGGCCAATTAAATAACTGAATAGTTCTAACTGAAGGAAATTGACTCTGCAAAAGTTAATAACGGACAAACAACGCAGATTTTAAAAAGATAAATTGTGTCTGACCAATCAGATTGAGTTCCTTGAGTAGTGGAAAGAGTGATGATAGTAGTACAGTAGATGTTCTACATACAGGTTTTCAAAAGGCATTTTGACCTATTTGGAAAATAGAAGCGTTTGGTATAAAAGAAGTGGTGGTAACCTGGATACATAATTACTTAAGGGATAGGAGGCAGAGAGTAGTAGCAAACTGATATTTTATGACTAGAGACTAGTATGCAGTGGGGTTCCCTAGGTGTCGGTAAGACAGTAAAATTTTGAAGTTCACAGAAGATACACAACTTGGCTATGTAGCATATGGTGAACAAGATTGTAGCAGACCTCAGGAGGACACAAACTGGTGAAATGGGCATTCACATGGCAGATGCAATTTAATGTGGGTCAGTGTGAAATGCACTTTGGGAGAAACAACAATAATAATTTAAATGGAACTATTATGAGGGGATGCAAGAGCAGAGGCACCTGGGTTGTGTATTCATAAATCCTTGAAGGTGGCAGGGCAAGCTGATAAAGAAATAAGAAAGCGTCCGGGATAAAAACAAAAAATGCTGAAAACAGTCAGCAGGTTCACAGGATCTGTAGAGAGAAACAGAATTTCAGGTCGGTAACCTGAGTATCTGGGATACTTGGCTTTGTACATAGGATTATTAAATACAAAAACAAGGCAGTTATGCTAAATCTTCACAAATTACTGAATAGGCCTCATTTGGAGTATGGTGTGCATTTCTGGGCACCACACTTTAGGAAGGATAGCATGGATTTGGAAAGGGTGAAGAGTTTTACCAGGATACCACTAGGGATGAAGAGATTCAGTTATATGGAGTGTATGGAGAGGCTGGGATTGTTCTCCAGAGAAAGTTACGGGTCAGGCCTATAGAGGTATTCAAAATTATGAGAGGTTCCAAAAGAGCAAATAAGGTGAAAGTATTCACTCTGGCAAGTGGGTCAATAACTAGAGGTTATGGATTTAAAATAATTGGCAAAAGAACTAGAAAAGAAGAGAAGGGGAATTATTTCACAGGGTTATGTCGATCTGGAATGTGCTACCTGAAAGGGGTTACTGGAATCAGATTCCACTTTTAAAAGGCAATTGGGCAAGTACTTGAAGGGAACTAATTTGGAGGTTTATGGGGAAAAGGCTGGCGTGTGGGACTACATTAAATAGCTCTTCCAAAGAGGCGGCACAAGCCTGACAGACTAACTGGGCTCCTTCTGTGCATTCAATACAAGCTTATGACGAGGGTTCAGCAACTGTTCAAGGGCGCTCCACTTTAAATTGCACCATTTGTAAGGCTTGATCTTAAGCTAGGTCCTGTTGCTGCTCTTTATCAGCAAATTTTAGATTTATCTAACAAATCAGGTTGAAGTGCAACGGAGATCAGATTTCCTGCTCCCTCCAGTAAGATGGGATTTCCAAATTTCAAATTTTCCAAACCAATCAAATTCTTCTCGAGGCTGAACCAGAGAATTTTACTTGTATTCATCTAAAGAATTTTACTGCCGATTTGCTGGTACCAGCTATAAGCTTTGGAAACTTTGTGCAGCAAAGCATCAGCTACAAATCAAAAGCAGCACTAAAACTGAGTCGCTGCAAATCCTAAGCTATGAATTTCACAACATGTATGAATACTCTCAAATTTTCTTTCAAAGTGCCTGTTTTTTTTTTAAATATAAACTATTTTTTGTACCCATGACTAAAGGTCATGAGTCAATGATCACTTGAGCTTCCTGGATTACCACTTTACAGGTAAACTGCTAGAGCGAGCACTCACGTCAGTGGGGCATTTATGTACTTCCTGCCCTTTACTGACCGAGTAAAAAGCAACTATAACTCTGGAAGCAAGCCCACGACCAATAAAAGTTATAGTACAGTGATAAGAGACAGCAAGGATACGAAACCTACTATTAAAACAAACCAATATTATCTTCCAAACTTTCCTAAATTTTCACTTGCTCGTAATTCTTAGCAGAAGCGGCCTGCATAAAAGTGAGAAGATCATATTGTGAGCAACAACGTAAGAGCAATTGCAGTAACTAAATCAAATAATTATGGAATACAAGGAAGGACCATCAGTAAATTAGGAAATTTTGTATTTCCAGATTCAAAAAAAACAGTCCAATAAAGATAAGTGAAAGATATTTTGATTAGCTTAAAACTAAGGCAGCGTACTAACAAGTCAAGAAGATTCCACGGCCAGAATTTTCCCTCGTTGGGGGGGCTTGGCAGGGGGAGTCAGGAAGCCAACCGCTGCCCGCGATTGGCTCCACTCTGTGATTTCACGCCTGTGTGGATTGCGAGTGGCAGTGCTCAGCGCTACTTGTGTGGGTGGGGGGGAAGAGCGAGAGCAGGCCTGGCGCTCAGTTCGCACGTGTGTGTGAAAGAGCGCTTCCATCTCCTTGAGGCAAGGAGCTGGGACTTGTTTTTAATTCAAAATTTAAGTTAATGTTTATTTGCTTGAGGAAACCTCATCCCGCTCGTGGATGAGGTTTCCTAAAAAGCATAAAGGCCACCTGGCCTTTTCACCGTAAGGTTGGACGGGCAGCATTAATTTGATTTTAATTAGCTTGTTAATAGCCTTAATAGGCCTTTCAATTATCAGCGGTGGCACAGCCGACACCCGCCAAACGAAATATCACACGAGTGCGCGATGACGTTGGGACGCATGCCCGACATCATCACATGTCATATTACTCGCAGTCAGCGTCCGGACGCCAAACGTAAAATTCTGCCCCTTGTTTCGATTTTGATCGGTGTTTAATTGGCTAAACTTAGACAGGGTGACTAAGGAGCAAGGGAACAGGTGGAAGGAAAAAGTCAACATTCTGATTTCTAATCCAAAGGCTTTTGTGAGACAGTGTTTATGCATGCCGTTCAAGTGAGGCGAGGGGCAGAATTTAATTCTGTCCTCAGAAACAGGCTGGGGGTGTTGTTGGGGTGGGGCGGGTGGTGCGGTGGAGGCACTTGGAATCAGGAGGGAAGGTGGGGAATAGAGGGCCTGTCGCCTGCCCGACACCCTTCAATTCACTCAGTGGCGGGGAAGGCCTGGAGGCCAACTCGCACCCTTAAGTGGCCAATTAATGGCCACATGGGCCTCATCTCACCGCCACTTGCAGAATACTGGTGCGGAGAGGGAGGGCCCTACATCATATGGAGAGGCAGCCCAGTAAAAGCTGACAGCCTCCTTGCGGGCTTAGGGCAGGAGGCCCTCCTGATTGTGCTCCCTGTTCCCTATGGAGGATCCCCCCCAGCGGCACGGGCCACTTGTTCAGAAAGCCCCCCCCCCACTCACAACCCCTCCCTCAATAACAATCACCACCATTCCCTCCAACCACCGCCACCTTCTCTCCACCTGCTCCCCACAAGGGCCTCCCTGATACACACACACTTACCTCTGTCCCCAGGTCTCCTCCATTGTTCCTGGCCCAGGTCAGCTGCGGTGCCAGCAGTACCAGTTTCCAGTGGCACTGCTAGGGCTAAAGAGCTGTCAGCCCTCTAATTGGCCATCACCTCTTGGAGGCAGGGTCTCTGTCTTTAAAGAGACAGAAGTCCCAATGCCATTATGGACATGCAATTCAGCCTGAGGTTTGCACTCAGCTGTGATGCCTCCATAAGTGAACCTTGCACCAATTCCCCAGGCTAATAAATGATAAGCAGCACCTTGGACAAGGCCTGTAGCACCTGTGAAACCCTACATAAGCACCATTTGAATCATACATGTACCTGTCATAATATAGGAAGAAAAACCTAAAGTCAGAAGTGGTTGAAATATAAACGTTTATGTTTTATCTAAACGTCATCATTTTGCCAGCTAAGTTCCTTATCATGATGACACAGATTTATGAATAACCATGAGGACAAAATAAAATTTATAGTGCAATTACATAATATACGAAGAAAATCCCAGAATAAGTACAAGCCTAGAGAATTTTTTTTCACTTTGGAACAATGTTCTCCTCTACCATAATTTGATCGATTTTTGTTATTGAAATTCTAACCGTGTTAGGTTATGTATCAACAGAATACAGCAAAAGGCCTAAACATCGCACATCTGACCTGAGGTAACAAACTACGGTAAAATTTGTGTTACCGGCATCGTACCAACTGGAATTCTCTACCAGCTGGAATTCCTGACAGCTCAATTTGTTTTAAAATCAATCTCTAAGCTCACGGGTAAACTCACCACTGAACTCATGGCAAAAGGGATAAAAAGGATCACAGAATAAACCAGGAAATTAAAAGCTAGCATGCGGGAATTTGAAAATTAAGGGTTTAAGTCAGCTCTCTAAACCTTCTGTAATGCCTGAAAGAAATAGCCAGCACTGGCACTCCAATTCCAGGGTCAGCAACCTGATCAATTGCAAAATTTCACAGCCCTCTCATGAGATCGTGAGTGAGCCTGGGTTTGACTGAGAAATTGTCTCTCTCACCATCAATTTGTGAGAGTCAGTATGTCTGGGGGTGACAGCAGACCAAGTCGCAAGTTAATATATCCAGTGAGGCTTAGTCACAGGCGAATATATCCACAGAAATGCTGACAGCCACGTTCATTCCTTGCACATTGTCCTGGAGTTTGAAATGCTCCAATTTCAACCAAAGAAGAGTGGTTTCTCTGCTCCGCCTACAAGGATGGGTTTTATGTAGTATTGCATACCACAAGATCACCCAAGTTTGGCTGAAAACGGAACTCTTTGATATCCGGCATTTTTTGATTGACTGGTACCACCCATTCCCTGCGCATGCTGAACAATAAAAATTTTACTGTATTCTGTCACTCGTATGTTATGCAGCTGGATCTAATTGTTCCTTAATATGCAATTAGTGCACCAACATCTACCACTGATAGTATTTCACTTCAACAATATATGTGTCATGGCAGCAAATCAACTGTATCTGACAAAGGTGAAATTACTACACTCCTGTTTGTGTGTTTTTTAAAAAGACAATCCCAGCCTCAGCTGAGCATTAAATCAGGTTGGTTGAATTCCTCAAAATGTCATATGGTCCAGAGCAATAAGACGCATTGTACACCTTGAGTTAAGGCAAGACTTCAAAATGAAATATTTTGAATTGTAAGGACTCAGTGTACCTAAACCCAACAGGACACTCCCCCACCCACCACCTCAAATTTCTTTCAGGAACATATTGTTTAATTATAAAGCTTGTGTGTGGTCTATGCCAAGCTCCTGTCTATTCGACATTATTTTCTCCAGTGATAAGACCATATCAGGAAACGCAGCTGGAAAAGGAAGGAAATGGTGTCTGAACCAAGTGAGAGAAAAACTGAGCTTCAGGAAGTTTAACTTGATAGGAACCGATAGAAACTGCACTTTGTATTTTTTCATTCTATTTGAATATGTGAGTGACAAGCTAGAAAAGAAAAACTGGCAGATTGCACATAGATCCAGACATTGTGTATCTCAGGAGGCACAATTGCAATTTTAATTCAATATTTTTCAATCTTTTTATCAACTTGGAGAACATCCCAGATGCTTTCATTTTTGATTTCATGGATCAGTAGAAATTGTAGTTATTTGTCTTCAACACAAATAAAAATAAGCCTTGGTCAAATGAGCACCAAGATTATTTCCATAATAGTTAGATTTTCTTAAAAAGGAAAGGAGCCCATTGAATATTGAATGTAACAGGACATCACAGACACAGGCTTTTCAGGCCATCAAGTCTGCAGAGATATTTTTCCTCTACATGAAGCAAATCCCACTTTTCTTTGCTCTCCATACCCTTTAATGTTCTCGAGCATCAATCTGGTTCTACACTAGATTTCATGCACTCTGTTTCAGCAACAGTTTGCAGCAGAATCCCACATTTTAACTACCCTCCTTGTAAAAGAGAAGCTTTCTTTCATTTCCCATTAAATCTTTTAATTGTCTTAAACTTGTGTCCTCTCATTACCATTTCACCAACCAGTGGAAACAATGTCAGAATTTACCCAATCATAACCCTTCCCTAACTGATTTCATGCCACAACATGCACTTCAAGGCAGATTGAAGTATTTGTTTAGGCAGTAAAGAATTCTGTAAATATCATATGTAGCTGTAGATAAAATGTGATGGTGAAAGGGAAATAAGCAAAGTTACTGTTAGCACGTTAATGAATAAACATCAAAAGTAAAATATCTTACCTTCACCTGCTCTTCTTGATCTCTGGATCCTCTGACCCGTTGGCTACGTTTTCCAAAAATGCAGGCTAGATCTGTTGAACTTCGAGAAGAGAGATCCTTTCCTACAATCCAATCATTTAAACAATGCAAGTATTTGTGAAATGTCAATGCCAACTAGAGATCAAACAGCAAATTCTCAAACCCATCTGAACTATCCAGGCCTCTTCAGAGTCAGACAGCATTCATCATTCCATCTGAACATTTTAGTTTTAAATGTAATCTTAGATGTAAGTAACAAGTAAGCTCCATTCAACACACATAAGTGTCAAATGCTTAGCTAAAAAAACTAATTTCTATGTCTTGGTTCAGTTATTCATTTGGAAATTTTTTAGATAATTTTAAATTGCAATGTACATGAAGATATAAAATACTGCACCACACTCCCACTAGGCAACATGAAACACTAGACCATCACTGACACCAAGACATCGGGCTAATCTTCCGGTCTCAGGATCATTGGAGGCTGGATGTACGGCTGAAGATACGTGTCAGGACCGTGTGGAAGTCCTGATGCATGGGCGTATGTGGGAATTGCTTGGGAAGTCAGAGACTTTGGATGACAGGTTAAGACTTGGTCTAACACCTGAGTAACTATACAACTGACTACCCCAATCTACGCCCTGAGCCCCCAACTACCCTGATCCCCGGACCCCACCTGACTAACTCCCGACCTGACCCGACAGCTCCCCCTCCCAACCTGACTACCCGCCTCACCGAGCTACATCTTGAACATCCAACTGCCCCTCCCGACCACCCAATTCCCTCCTCACGACCATCAGACTACCCTGTCTGACCACCCCCCGGACCCAACTTCCCCCTTACGACCATTAATTTACCCTCCCGACCACCCATCTATCCTCCTGACTTGACTACCCCTATCAACCTGACATACCTACCCTTCCAATCACCCCAATACTCCCTGACCATCCTCCTGACCTGAATAACCCACCAACCTGACCTGACTGCCTCCCAGCCACCCCCCAACGAACCTGACTACCCCTCCCAACCACCTGACTTACACCCCGATCCCTCCACTCATCCAGTTACCCTCTACTTACCCAACTCACCCACCTACTACACCACCTATTTATCCAACTCATCCACTCACCCACACGCTAACATTCAAACTTGACCTTTAAACTTACCATAGCTAATGTCATAAAAAGAGGCCTTGTCCTGTCTTCCCCTGACTCTACTCCGCTTCAACGGAGTTCCCCGATGGACTCTGCGTATTTCTGCGAAAGCGGGATCGGAAGACTCCAGTAGAAATGCACAGCGGTGAGAGTCAAGGGAATTTATAGGCACAGCAGCAATCCAACGATCATTGCTGCTGCTTGGAAGATCCAGGCCATCATTTTCTCCATGGCAGAGTTCCTGTCCTTGCTAACTGGGGTGGGGAGGAGGGATGATTAGAGGGTTCCTACTCTGCATCAAGTAGAGGGCTGTACAAACCACTGTTATGGGAGCAAGCTCATTGACCACAAGAAAACTGAGCAGTGTTGCAACAAAAAAACAAAGACACGTTGGGTCTAGAAACTCTTGCTATTATCATTATAAGATTTAAATGTCTCTAGCTATTGATGGTAAACAATCAGAGAGATAGCCTTGTACTTGCATTTAAAAAAGTGTCAGAATTCCAATCCCAGTCTTGACATTCACAAAGCCAGACCACCTTCTCAAAGTTTTAATGCTTCTTGAGAAGCTGCTGAATAAACCAGCTTGGGGGAAAGGAAAACTATTTCATCCCAAAACATTGTATTTCTGGTTAAGTACTATTTGCATCAGTGATGATGTGCCATGAGGACAATACAATAAAGTTTTTGGGATGAGAATAATGGCATCAAGAGGCAGAATGTACATAAAACTGTAAAACTAAAATGCTCTTCCAGGTGATCATTTTATGATTTTGCTCTCAGACTGTGCAGGGGCAAGAAAGAAACTAACCGATAGGATCTTGGCAAAACTGACAAAGGCAACACTTCTCTTTCATAAGCTGGGGATCACAGTTCAGCATGCATGAATCTATTGTAGTCTCATACAATGTGTGAAACTTAAGGACTTATCTAAGTCAGCAAGGAAAAAAACTTGAATTTCGAAAGTTTTCTACGAAAATCCAAAAAATATTTCTCAGATATCCAATCTCCCATCATTTTATCAACCTCTCCAATGACAGCGATACCTTTGTAGAAAACACTGCCACATAGGAGTAAGCTGCTTAATGCTTTGAATCAGAGCTTGTTTACTGCAAGCACATCGTTCACTGCAATCCAACTGAATATTTCACGTTAAGGTTTAAAGAGCTGCATAATGTAGCAAACAAACACTCATTAAAAAAAAGTTACAAATGAATTTTACACATTGGAAAGGCTACTATATTAACTTTTTTTTAAAACTGTGTGCTTAGGGTTTGGGCAACACCATCATTACTACTTTTACTACCAATCCTTAGTTGTCCCAAATGGGACATATTGTAGGAAGACAGGTCTCCCCCAATAGACATTAATGAACAAGTTGCTTTATTTTTTTAAAAAAAACACAATCTGACAACTTCCAGTCATCTTTTTCTGATTCCAGCATACAATAAATAGATTTACCGATTTCAATTTCACAACTTGACATAGCACGACATGAACTCATGACCTCGAGATTGCCAGTCCAGTATCCTGATGACTGCATGGTACCCGCCAGATGAAACACCCACAGAATTAGGAGTCCTCTGTCAGCAGTTACTTACCCATAATTCTTATCAATTAAAGTAATCAGGAAAAATTTACAAACTTGAGTAACTAAATATATATCTAGCATGGACAGAATAAACTATAAACCAATCGGAGGTAATAGGAAGTTCTTCAATATTGTTTACTTTATGAATTGCATTTTAATTTTTTTAAATTGCCACAAATCATCTGTTTAGCTAACACATCAAGTGCACATTGTTACTGTCTTTCCTGTGAGGAGGAAATAAATTTCGTTTAGACTGAGTAGATACTGGTGTATATCCTTGCCAATAGATGCGAGGTCAGAACGAGTCTGTTATTTTCCCCAGTCAAGATGCATTTTTCGAAGGGATTGCTTAATTGCTCAGAGGAGAAATACATGACCTGATACCATTAAGGTCAAAATGGTCCCAATGTTTAATCCCAGCTAGGACAGCACTGTTGGCATTATAATTAATCTCAGTGTTCTCAGGTTAGAAAAATAGGATGGGGAGTGTGGAGGAAAGCTTTCTATTCATGATCATTATACAATGACCACAGCTTGAAAGTATGTACATGTGGATGTTAAAAAAAGGGACATGAGCACAGTTCTGCCTAGTTCTAAAAATGGTTTCACTGTGGGCTCCATGGACTTGAACAGAGTTAGTAAATAACCAGGACAATGGGCTCATTTAAGAAATGCCTATACACTCTAATGGGAAGATGTAGAATGACTGTCCCGAAACAATGAGATCAAACAGGTCAAAGCATCTTCTTCATCTTAACCTACTTTTGTGGAGCAGAGTCAAACTAACGGTACATCACTCTAGTTATATTACCCAACATACAGTAAGCACCTGAGAGCTTCAAGTTAATTTTTCTACTTTTGATCCATCCATTGTTGAGTAAGCTCTCCATCTACACAGCAATGCTGTGAAGCTCTGACTTATTATCTGGGCTGAATGAACAATTTTGCTTTTTTCTCATCGAGATCATGTATGAGAACAGAACAGTAATGATAGACCAAAGATTAGTGAAAAAATAACCAGGATCTCAAAAAACAGAAACAGCACAGTAGCTTCTTCCAAAACTATAACAACCATTTTCATATCAAATCATATATTTATATAATCCATTCTGCATGGTTGCTGCTAATTTAAATTCATCCACTTCCTTCTTGTTAATTGAAACATCCTACTGTACACTTTTGAGGAAAATTAATTATTTCAGAAAAATATCCTTAGCGTAAAAGATTGCAGTGTTTCACATTTCCTGGGAATTCAAATCTGTCACAAGACTGACAGTACACTATCTACCTTACAAGCAGTGTCTATGACGAATAATTCTTCTACACAGATTTTAATTAAAAATTAAATTCATAAGCTAAAATTTCAAATAACAAAACTTAGGTGTTAGGTATAAATTTGTCTTTAATAATTTTTCCCCAAATAGAAAGTGAATATTAAACAAAATGTTAATTATCCTTTATGACCAAAATTTGAAATTGCAGAGCCAAATCTTGAAGTGCTCTTTCAACTTTGAAATCATTGCAAACTCTCCAAGTCACTTGTAAAATATTAAACAAAATTTCCAGAATAGCAACCTTTCAACCATAGTCAGACTTAAAGGGAAGGTGGGGAGTTGGGGGGGGCAGTCAGTGAATGCCTCAGGAGGAAGGTTTGCCTAAGCATTCTGTAATTAATAATTATGACCTGCTTCCATAATAAGCATATCTCTTACAGCAAATACAAATAATCATACCATGTCCATAAGTTACACTGCTGCATATCATACCACAGACACTAAACTAAAAATCTTCCTCTTAATTAGAAAATATCCTGGCACAAGTACTTTAAAGATATCAACATTTAAAACTCAAATGCCAACATTTGGACAAGTATTTGTATTAATTACACTATACCACACTTTGTTCCTTATTTTGAGTCCTAGGCTGTTCTGACGAAGTCAACGACCTGAAACAATCACTCCCTTTCTGACGAAGTCAACGACCTGAAACAATCACTCCCTTTCTGACGAAGTCAACGACCTGAAACAATCACTCCCTTTCTGACGAAGTCAACGACCTGAAACAATCACTCCCTTTCTGACGAAGTCAACGACCTGAAACAATCACTCCCTTTCTGACGAAGTCAACGACCTGAAACAATCACTCCCTTTCTGACGAAGTCAACGACCTGAAACAATCACTCCCTTTCTGACGAAGTCAACGACCTGAAACAATCACTCCCTTTCTGACGAAGTCAACGACCTGAAACAATCACTCCCTTTCTGACGAAGTCAACGACCTGAAACAATCACTCCCTTTCTGACGAAGTCAACGACCTGAAACAATCACTCCCTTTCTGACGAAGTCAACGACCTGAAACAATCACTCCCTTTCTGACGAAGTCAACGACCTGAAACAATCACTCCCTTTCTGACGAAGTCAACGACCTGAAACAATCACTCCCTTTCTGACGAAGTCAACGACCTGAAACAATCACTCCCTTTCTGACGAAGTCAACGACCTGAAACAATCACTCCCTTTCTGACGAAGTCAACGACCTGAAACAATCACTCCCTTTCTGACGAAGTCAACGACCTGAAACAATCACTCCCTTTCTGACGAAGTCAACGACCTGAAACAATCACTCCCTTTCTGACGAAGTCAACGACCTGAAACAATCACTCCCTTTCTGACGAAGTCAACGACCTGAAACAATCACTCCCTTTCTGACGAAGTCAACGACCTGAAACAATCACTCCCTTTCTGACGAAGTCAACGACCTGAAACAATCACTCCCTTTCTGACGAAGTCAACGACCTGAAACAATCACTCCCTTTCTGACGAAGTCAACGACCTGAAACAATCACTCCCTTTCTGACGAAGTCAACGACCTGAAACAATCACTCCCTTTCTGACGAAGTCAACGACCTGAAACAATCACTCCCTTTCTGACGAAGTCAACGACCTGAAACAATCACTCCCTTTCTGACGAAGTCAACGACCTGAAACAATCACTCCCTTTCTGACGAAGTCAACGACCTGAAACAATCACTCCCTTTCTGACGAAGTCAACGACCTGAAACAATCACTCCCTTTCTGACGAAGTCAACGACCTGAAACAATCACTCCCTTTCTGACGAAGTCAACGACCTGAAACAATCACTCCCTTTCTGACGAAGTCAACGACCTGAAACAATCACTCCCTTTCTGACGAAGTCAACGACCTGAAACAATCACTCCCTTTCTGACGAAGTCAACGACCTGAAACAATCACTCCCTTTCTGACGAAGTCAACGACCTGAAACAATCACTCCCTTTCTGACGAAGTCAACGACCTGAAACAATCACTCCCTTTCTGACGAAGTCAACGACCTGAAACAATCACTCCCTTTCTGACGAAGTCAACGACCTGAAACAATCACTCCCTTTCTGACGAAGTCAACGACCTGAAACAATCACTCCCTTTCTGACGAAGTCAACGACCTGAAACAATCACTCCCTTTCTGACGAAGTCAACGACCTGAAACAATCACTCCCTTTCTGACGAAGTCAACGACCTGAAACAATCACTCCCTTTCTGACGAAGTCAACGACCTGAAACAATCACTCCCTTTCTGACGAAGTCAACGACCTGAAACAATCACTCCCTTTCTGACGAAGTCAACGACCTGAAACAATCACTCCCTTTCTGACGAAGTCAACGACCTGAAACAATCACTCCCTTTCTGACGAAGTCAACGACCTGAAACAATCACTCCCTTTCTGACGAAGTCAACGACCTGAAACAATCACTCCCTTTCTGACGAAGTCAACGACCTGAAACAATCACTCCCTTTCTGACGAAGTCAACGACCTGAAACAATCACTCCCTTTCTGACGAAGTCAACGACCTGAAACAATCACTCCCTTTCTGACGAAGTCAACGACCTGAAACAATCACTCCCTTTCTGACGAAGTCAACGACCTGAAACAATCACTCCCTTTCTGACGAAGTCAACGACCTGAAACAATCACTCCCTTTCTGACGAAGTCAACGACCTGAAACAATCACTCCCTTTCTGACGAAGTCAACGACCTGAAACAATCACTCCCTTTCTGACGAAGTCAACGACCTGAAACAATCACTCCCTTTCTGACGAAGTCAACGACCTGAAACAATCACTCCCTTTCTGACGAAGTCAACGACCTGAAACAATCACTCCCTTTCTGACGAAGTCAACGACCTGAAACAATCACTCCCTTTCTGACGAAGTCAACGACCTGAAACAATCACTCCCTTTCTGACGAAGTCAACGACCTGAAACAATCACTCCCTTTCTGACGAAGTCAACGACCTGAAACAATCACTCCCTTTCTGACGAAGTCAACGACCTGAAACAATCACTCCCTTTCTGACGAAGTCAACGACCTGAAACAATCACTCCCTTTCTGACGAAGTCAACGACCTGAAACAATCACTCCCTTTCTGACGAAGTCAACGACCTGAAACAATCACTCCCTTTCTGACGAAGTCAACGACCTGAAACAATCACTCCCTTTCTGACGAAGTCAACGACCTGAAACAATCACTCCCTTTCTGACGAAGTCAACGACCTGAAACAATCACTCCCTTTCTGACGAAGTCAACGACCTGAAACAATCACTCCCTTTCTGACGAAGTCAACGACCTGAAACAATCACTCCCTTTCTGACGAAGTCAACGACCTGAAACAATCACTCCCTTTCTGACGAAGTCAACGACCTGAAACAATCACTCCCTTTCTGACGAAGTCAACGACCTGAAACAATCACTCCCTTTCTGACGAAGTCAACGACCTGAAACAATCACTCCCTTTCTGACGAAGTCAACGACCTGAAACAATCACTCCCTTTCTGACGAAGTCAACGACCTGAAACAATCACTCCCTTTCTGACGAAGTCAACGACCTGAAACAATCACTCCCTTTCTGACGAAGTCAACGACCTGAAACAATCACTCCCTTTCTGACGAAGTCAACGACCTGAAACAATCACTCCCTTTCTGACGAAGTCAACGACCTGAAACAATCACTCCCTTTCTGACGAAGTCAACGACCTGAAACAATCACTCCCTTTCTGACGAAGTCAACGACCTGAAACAATCACTCCCTTTCTGACGAAGTCAACGACCTGAAACAATCACTCCCTTTCTGACGAAGTCAACGACCTGAAACAATCACTCCCTTTCTGACGAAGTCAACGACCTGAAACAATCACTCCCTTTCTGACGAAGTCAACGACCTGAAACAATCACTCCCTTTCTGACGAAGTCAACGACCTGAAACAATCACTCCCTTTCTGACGAAGTCAACGACCTGAAACAATCACTCCCTTTCTGACGAAGTCAACGACCTGAAACAATCACTCCCTTTCTGACGAAGTCAACGACCTGAAACAATCACTCCCTTTCTGACGAAGTCAACGACCTGAAACAATCACTCCCTTTCTGACGAAGTCAACGACCTGAAACAATCACTCCCTTTCTGACGAAGTCAACGACCTGAAACAATCACTCCCTTTCTGACGAAGTCAACGACCTGAAACAATCACTCCCTTTCTGACGAAGTCAACGACCTGAAACAATCACTCCCTTTCTGACGAAGTCAACGACCTGAAACAATCACTCCCTTTCTGACGAAGTCAACGACCTGAAACAATCACTCCCTTTCTGACGAAGTCAACGACCTGAAACAATCACTCCCTTTCTGACGAAGTCAACGACCTGAAACAATCACTCCCTTTCTGACGAAGTCAACGACCTGAAACAATCACTCCCTTTCTGACGAAGTCAACGACCTGAAACAATCACTCCCTTTCTGACGAAGTCAACGACCTGAAACAATCACTCCCTTTCTGATGAAGTCATTGACCTGAAACAATCACTCCCTTTCTGATGAAGTCATTGACCTGAAACAATCACTCCCTTTCTGATGAAGTCATTGACCTGAAACAATCACTCCCTTTCTGATGAAGTCATTGACCTGAAACAATCACTCCCTTTCTGATGAAGTCATTGACCTGAAACAATCACTCCTTTTCTATCCACAGATGCTGTTGGGCCTGCTGAGCATTGCAGCATTTTCTATTTTTATTGCAGTTTTCCAGCATCTGCAGTGTTTTGCTTTTGTACTAGATCTCACCTTTGGTGAATTTCTGGTAGTGAACTCGTTTCTTGGAGGATTTCGATTTTTCTTCAAGACTAAATGTAGTTTTATCCTCAGCCACTGGTGAGCCTGTTAAAAGCAAAAGCCCAAAACATTTAGACAGGAATAAATTTGTCTGTCACTAGGGTTAATTGATGCCATAAACAAACCAATTCACTGAGGCAATACGAAAGGGAAGGCTCAGAGAATTTTTATTTGTGAACCTTTCACCAACTATCCAACTATGTAGTTGGAATGAAATAGGGTGCCATGTGAATAGCGTTGGTTACCAAGTTCAACTATCTTCTTACTTCAGTCCCAAACCAAGTCTAAAAACGGTTTTGTAACAGTACACTGCTCTCTCAGTAGGTAGTTCTTTTGTACATGTAAACAATAGAAGTTCATTTTCAATCAGTGCTTAGAGCACCAACTTGTGCCATTTTCTGCTTCTGCAGCATTCTGATCATCAGTGTAGAAAAAATACAGTGGTAACATTCATACTTGTTAATAAATCATAAAATAAAATGAGAGGTACATTAACCTTGCAGCAAGATTCCCAAGTAAGGCTCAGAAAATACAACCTCTGTGAGCAGTGTCAAAATCTCAAAAATGGACAATAATCACACTAGATTTTTTCACGCTGATTATGTGTTTAATTCCCCTATATCATATTTTAGCCTTTCTTTGAAAAACCATGCTCTTGCTTGCCAACACCCATTCTTCTCTTGGCAATCATAAATCCCCTTTCCCCCAAATTTAACTCAACTGCTTTTTTAAATGAAATAAAAGGATTCTTCCAATATCAAAGGGGAGGTAGGTCATCAGATTTGCAACTATTTATAAGACTTTTGTAAAGGTTAAAACCACAGGTGTAATCCATATATTTGATACTCATGCCAACAATTGAAATTAAACCAAACATATAATAAATGGATATTCAGAATATGTAAATAGGAAAGATGATTGAGTAAAACCTGGTTGAATTTGGTGTCTGGAATATTTCCAAATACAAAACTAATAAAGGAAAAAGACTACATACACTGGATACTAAAACTGGGAAACAAGTGGAAGATAGTCAACAAATAACTTTGGAACAAACATCATGTAAAAAAGTCAGATCTCTTTTGAGGTGCGACCAAAGTGCTAAGGTACAGTAACACAAAAGAAACTGAACTGATTTTTATTAGGCCTCTTGCACAATATAGAAAACGACCACAAAAATGAAGATATTGGCCCAGATTTTGCACTCATTGGTAAACAAATGATCTTGCTGTTCGTTACACTTGCAGCTGCCCATAGCATTTTCATGGGCTTCTAAGCAACAATTAACAATCATCAGGGGTCCAAAAAGAGCCAGGGCCCTCTACAAGGGACTTATGGTCCGTCTATACAAGACAGACAATAGCATGTCTCATCTGCCAGATTGAAGACATGCATAAATCAGGAAGTGCAAGTTAGAACATTTAATTCAATTATCAAATTGGGAAGCAAAATAAACAGATGTAAAGAAAGATGGGATTAAGACAGAGATAAACGACAGAAGGAAAAAATAAAATGTATTTTAATTTTTATATCTTCAACAATAATTAACATCTGAAGGAATGAGACTCAACATTTGTAAAAGTAAATTTTCAGTTACAGAGAAGTTGTTTAGCAATAATTCAGATCTGCCACACTGTTAAAGTTTCATTTACATGCGAAAGGACACTCCTCCCAGGTGCAAAAGAGATTTACTCGCACCTCTTTCAATTCAGAGCACAGCATTCGCTGCTCACAATGTGGTCTCGTTCACATTGGGGAGATCATACATGGGCTGGGTAATCATTTGTGGAACACCTTCATTCAGTCCACAAGGGTGATGCTGAACTTCTGATCACCTGTCATTTTAATATGCCACTCCATTCCCGCACTGGCTTTTCTGTCCTTGGCTTCCCACAGTTTTCCAATAAAGCTCAGCAAAAGCTCAAGGAACAGGACCTCATCTATCGATCAGGCACATTACAGAGCCTTGCTGAGTCAACACTGAGTTCAACAATTTCATAATCTCTGCATCTTTTTCTTGACTGCAGCTTATGGTAGTGATTGTCTTCCCCTTTACGCTTCCCTTAGGCACATATTTTGCTTTTTCACTTTTTTAAAATTCATTCATGGGGTGTGGGCATCACTGGTTGGGCCAGCATTTATCGCCCATCCCAAATTGCCCTTGAGAAGGTGGTGAGGAGCTGCTTCTTGAACCGCTGCAGTCCATGTGGCGTAAATACACCCACAGTGCTCTTAGGGAGGGAGCTCCAGGATTTTGACCCGACGACAGTGAAGGAATAGTGATATAATTCCAAATCAGAATGGCGAGTGGCTTGGAGGGGAACTTCCTGGTGATGGTGTTCCCATGTATCTGTTGCCTTTGTGCTTCTAGGTGGTAACTGTCGTGGGTTTGAAAGCTGCTGTCTAAGGAGCCTTGGTGAGTTCCTGTAGTGCATCGTGTAGATGCTACACGTTGCTGCTACTGTGCGTTGGTGGTAGAGGGAGTGAATGTTTGTGGATTGGGTGCCAATCAAGTGAGCTACTTTGTCCTGGATGGTGTCAAGCTTCTTGAGTATTGTTGGAGCTGCACTCATCCAGGCAAGTGAGGAGTATTCCATCACACTCCTGACTTGTGCCTTGTAGGGTGGAGAGGCTTTGGAGAGTCAGGAGGTGGGTTACTCACCACAGGGTTCCTGGCCTCTGACCTGTTCTTATGGCCACAGTATTTATATGGCTAGTACAGCTCAGTTTCTGATCAATGGTAACCCCCAGGATGTTGAGAGTGGGGGTTTCAGTGATGGTAATGCCATTGATTGTCAAGAGGTGATGGTTAAGATTCTCTCTTGTTGGAGATGGTCACTGTGTGGCACTTATGTGGCATGAATGTTGCTTGGCACTTGTCAGCCCAAGCCTGGATATTGTCCAGGTCTTGCTGCATTTGGACATGGACTGCTTCAGTATCTGAGGAGTTGCAAATGGTGCTGAAGGTGAGGATGATTGCCCTTGACATCAAGGCAGCATTTGACCGAGTGTGGCATCAAGGAGCCCTAGCAAAACTGGAGTCAATGGGAATCAGGGGGGAAAACTCTCCACTGGTTAGAGTCATATCTAGCACAAAGGAAGATGGTTGTGGTTGTTTGAGGTCAGTCATCTCAGCTCCAGGACATCACTGCAGGAGTTCCTCAGCGTGGTGCCCTCGGCCCAACCATCTTCAGCTGCTTCATCAATGACCTTCCTTCCATCATAAGGTCAGAGGTGGGGATGTTCACTGATGATTACACAATGTTCAGCATCATACATGACTCCTCAGATACTGAAGTAGTCCATGTCCAAAAGCAGCAAGACCTGGACAATATCCAGGCTTGGGCTGATAAGTGGCAAGTAACATTCACACCACACAAGTGCCAGGTAATGACCATCTCCAACAAGAGAAAATCCAATAATCTTCCTTTGACATTCAATGGCATTTCCATCACTGAATCCCTCACTATCAACATCCTTGGGGTTACCATTGACCAGAAACTGAACTGCCCAGAAACTGAACTGAACTAGCCATATAAATACTGTGGCTACACAGCAGTTCAGAGGCTAGGAATCCTGCAGAAAGCAACTCACCTCCTAACTCCTCAAAGTCTGTCCACCATCCACAAGGCGCAAGTCAGGAGTGTGATGAAATACTCTCTACTTGCCTGGATGAGTGCAGCTCCATCAAAGTTCAACACCATCTAGGACAAAGCAGCCTGCGTGACTGGCACCCCATCCACCACCTCCAACATCCACTCCCTCCACCACCAACACACAGAGGCAGTAGTGTGTACCATCTACAAGGCCCACTGCAGCAACTCATCAAGGCTCTTTCGACAGCACCTTCCAAACCCGTGACCTCTACCATCTAGAAGGACAAGGGCAGAAGGTGTATGGGAACATCACCACCTGCAAGTTTCCCGCTAAGCCATACATCATCCTAACTTGGAACTATAGCGCCATTCCTTCAGTGTAGCTGAGTCAAAGTCCTGGAACTCCCTTCCTAACAGCACTGTGGGTGTACCTATATCTCATGGACTGCAGTGGTTCAAGGAGGCGGCTCACCACCACCACCTTCTCAAGGGCAATTAGGGATGGGCAATAAATGCTAGCCTTGCCAGCAATGCCCATGTCCCATGAAAGAATAAAAAAAATTGGTTTCTGGCATGAGAGGGTTGTACTATGAGGAGAGATTGAGTAGACTTAAGCCTATTTTTCCAAGGCTTTAGAAGAATGAGAGGTAATGTTTTTAAAACATATAAAATTGTTAAGGGCCTTGACAACGTAGATGCAGAGGTGCTAGAACTAGAGGACATAGTCTCAGGGAAGAAGTCACCTATTGAGGACTGAGATTAGAAGAAATTTCTTCAGAGTATTGGGAATCTTTGGAATTCTCCACTCCACTGTTATGGATGCTCAGTGTATGAGTATATTAAAGGCTGGGATCGAAAGAATTTTGGAGTCTAACAGTAGGATTTTCCACACCTGCCCACTGCCATGATCTTCTGGTCCTGCCACATGTCAATGGATTTCTGACTTGGGCGCCGCCTCGCTTGCAGTGGGCTGGAAATCCCGGCCTAAGGCCTGATTTTCCCGTCAGCGATTTGGGGGCGGGGCCTACTCGCCGAGGGGAAAATGACACAGGATGACATCAGAAGGAACCCCTGACGTGATCCCGGTCCAGTTAAATCTTTAGGAAGGCGGGTGGACAGTGAAATCAGCTGTTCGTCGGCTGACCTGTCATTGGCCATTGACAGGATAATTAAGGTCATTAAAGACCTGTCCATCCAACCTTAAGGCTGGTGGGAAGGCCAGGAGCCCCAGCGGCTTCTGACATTACATGAAACCTCATCCACTGGTGGGATGTGGTTTCATGTCCATTTTTAAAAACTTTAATAAATGTAACGTGAAAATTATTAACATATCCCATCTCGTGTGACATTGTCACATGAGGGGGACATGTTAATAATTTTTTTATTTTTCTATTTTTTAAACTTTGTAACACTTTCACTGATCTCCCTGAGACAGCACTTAGTCTCAGGGAGCAGTGCTTTAATTGGCCCGCCCACTTAAAATGGCGGCGGGACCCGCTTCGGCGGCGGAATTCGGCTGCCCGCCTGCTGCCAAACCGGTGGGGCCGGCCCGCCAACTAAGGGCAAAATTCTGCCCTAAGTCTTTATGTGGCCGGGTAAATATGTGGAGTTGTCATGGGCTTTTTGAACGGTAGAGAAGTTTTGAGGGACCATTTGGCCTATTCCTGCACCCGTTTCTTATGATTTATATTCACCTCATCTATCACAATGCTGCAATACGTTAAACATGAAATAGTACAAATATGTTGTCACTCGCTTCCTAGAATTCACCTGCCGACATTCCATTCAAAGGGCAACATCACTCACGTTGACATCAAACTGGCTGCAATATAAAAGATACAGATATTTCCATTTCCACTTTGTTCTACTTCCTCCTAGAAAAGTCATAACACATTTCCCTAGGTTCTTGTGGCTCAGTCATCATGAAAAAGAAAACTTCAGACCCCTCCAGTAAACAACACTAACTAATTTCCTACTACATCCATAGTTTAACTTTAGAAGCAATACAGATAGCATGAATCTAAACCTCAATAACAAACGTATCCCTAACGTTCTATGCTACTGAGTACAGAAGACAGGACATAAATAAGACATTACAGTAAATATTCTAAAATAAGCATCTGCTTCCAGACAGCGAAGATGTCCAGAAATTCCAACGTGTTCCGGGGCATGGCAATGCTGGAAGGGTCTACTAGAAAAGATAACTTCTAAAGACAGAAACAGATTTAACCCTCAGGACTTGATGAGAACACTGATGAACCAGACATTTTCCTGCCTTCTGAAGTGAGTTAATTTTAAATAAACATGCCATTTAAGTACTGGGATCCTTATGACTTTGTACTGCATTTCCTAAGGCTGTTCCAGTTCCCACTGGATAGTTTGTTTATGGACACAAAGAAGTGCACGTATGATTGCCAGCATAATCAGGAACAAGATCAATTCTGAACATAATTGGAATAGATCCAACCTCTCTGTGTAACCTAATCCAGGGTCTTGCTTAAGCCACAAGTGGCTATGTCAGTTGGCAACTGAAATCTGTTGTGAACTGAAATCTGTTGTGAACTGAAATCTGTTGCGCATATGGATCATAAGATTACATTACGCAAATACTTATTCCTTTTGGACCAACCCAATCTTTTGCCATAGTTAAAAAGTACTGATAAACAAACTACCGATAAACAAACTAATAATCTGTGTTAATGGACTCAGGCATAATTTCTATTCAGCAGAAAGTGACTAGCATCTAATATGACGGGAGCACATGAACTGCTTGGCCTGCATCAGCAACGTCCCATCCATCATATTGGATAGGGATTCTGTGTAGATATTATGGGCATGTGCCTTTAAATAATGGTCCTATGCCAGAAAACAGCAATCTGACCTCCCATGGCAACAGTGTGAACTGCCACCAGAGGCTCCATCATGATGTGCGCTACTGTTTTGTTCATGGAACTGACCATTTGGTCCACACTGGACTGAATGGTCTGCATGAAGCAGCAGTACAAATTGGCAACAGTAGCCAAGCTACTGCATTAAAGCTCGCTAATAGGCTGCCTGGTGTACCTAGTATTCGCTGATGCAAGCCCATTAGCCTTCAGGCATGAAGCAAATGAATAGCGCAGGTAGCAATGGCTGTTGGGTCAGGAGGGCCAAAATCTTTAGGCAGGCTTGAAACACACATATTCATGTGCTTACCAGTCTGATCCAGCAAAATAACAATACATAAGCTGCTCCTCCTACCTCGCCGCTCATCTCCAGAGCCCTCAGTCATAGCGGGGGTTCAAGAGAGGGAAGCAGCGAGTGGGAGCATTTAATAAAACGTGGATTATAACAACCCCAGTTCAGCACTTCTGCACCATCAGGGCCTGGACTTTGACAACCACTGAGTTTCAGCTTCAGATTGGATCTGGACCTTGAAAGAGGACACAGGTTCAGGAGAGGGAAGCATCATCACTTCTGTGAATGTTACAGGTGCTATATTAATGTAAGTTGGTATCATTATATCCTTTTATACATAGTACTGGTGACTAACTATTCTCTACATTCTGCTTTCAATTCTAGTTTATGTAACAAAATAAGCTGCAGTTTCATTATAGGATCATGAAGCTTTAGGTGTAATTTAGACTAGATAATGGGGGCCTCGACTGCCAGCAGCCGGCAAGAGGCACTATAAGGTACTTAACTGGCAAGTGGTGAGCTTTCCTCAGGATCAAGGACCACGGAGGCAGAAATTCCAACCCGCCCCCACCCCTAACCAGAGCTGCCTGTCATTCAGAGACGGGCAAGCTCTCCTTTGCAGGCAGCGTGCACCCAGAGTGGTGGTGATGCAACCACCAGAGGTCTTTGTCTTTGTTGACATTTCCCCAAGTGCTGCCATTATGTCATTATGAATGCTTAGTTGAGTTTCAAAAGCTACAATTATCTCAGCAGGAGGTTCTGAATTCACTGTTTGATTGTCAGTTTAAAGAGGCTATTAAAGGGTTGGCCCTTTTCGATGTGGAGTCTGAATTGAAGTTTGCTTGATTTTATAAGAGACTAACTACCTGAGGAGATTTCAAAGCTTTGAACAGATCTTTTCGAATGGGAGTTTATGCCACTATCAAGTGTGTATGAGTGAGAGCTGTACAAGATTGTTAGAACTTAATTCTTTTTTCACCTCCACATGGCTCCTGAGGTCTGCCCAAAGTGAATGCTGGTTAAAAGGCTATGGAGGTGGTGTGGGAGTTTGAGGGATTAGGGCTAGAGGGTCTAACAGCAATTGAAACAACTGGGACAAGGTTCCAGAGAACTGAGGCAGGCCTTCTAACCAGGCTGCCTCAGCACTTGCCTACCTCCACGCCCACCTATGCTCTGCGTCAGTGATCGGTGGGCCTGGCTCCATTCTGCACTGGCCACGCAGCCTTGTATAAATTCAATGAGCCAGTCTCCACTGGTCTCTCAAACATTCTGAAAATTGTGTCAGTTTAATCACCAAAAGCAATAAAAGTTAGACAACAGTGCCCCCTAGTGACAAGTACCTTATAATTATCAGTGGCAAAGTCTTTACTGCAACAATCAGAATGTACATATTTGAAACTGCAGCATTCGGAACTGCTTATATATTTCATCTTTCAAAGTTTATGAGCATTCAACTTTGAATAGATTTTAAAATCACGTTGAAGAAGCTGCCTTCCTCAGTTTTGGCAATGTTTGAAACAGCATTCCTCTAAATAAATAGTATGCAGAGTACAGAAACCCCCCCCCAATAATCATTACTAATCAACTTACAGTAATCTAACAAATTACATTTATATAGCACCTTTAATTTATGAAAGGTGACAAGGCACTTGGAGAATAGGTCGATGGAAGTAACTAAATGTGTGATTGAGGAAGCAGGATTTGAGAAAGCTCTGGAAACTGGGGAGAGCTATTGGTAATGGAAAAGGTTTTAGAAGGGAACCTCAGAGATGTGATGAATCCCAGAGAGGTGAAGATTGTTAGTAGCAGTAGTAAAAATAAAGTGAGGAGGAGAGACACAGTTTCCCAGGTTTTGGGGCAGTAATCGACGGCTAAACTGTCAGCATTTGTCATCATTACTCGTCTGAAACTGGCACCACCTTCTGGAGTCCACATATGAGCAGTTAAACACAAAAATCCAGGAGTTGCTGTCAGTGATTCTAGGGCTCAGGTTTTCAATCCCAGGTCAGGTGTGCAGAGATGGGAGAATTCCCGGCTCCACAAAGACAACCTTTGAAAGCGGCTGCCCGAACAGCAGATTCTCTGGGAGGGGCAAACTGGATTAGAAATCAGGGTGGGCGACTCCAGGTAAACTGAGGGGGTTGCCAAGTACGGAGGAAGGCTGGACGGAGGCCTGCCTCAAGGATTGGGCACTGTGTCCAAAGTTTAAAAATAAAGAATAAAACATTAAAACAGCCCTCCAGCTCGCATCCCCCCACCCCCAACACACCCTATGATCTGTTAATGCCAACCCATGCCACCTCGTGCCCCCCAATCACCCCCCATGGAACATGCCCAATGCCAAGCTATGTCCCCCACTCCACCCATAGCCCCTCATGCCAAAGTACCAAACAACCCCTATGGCCCCTCATGCCCCCATGCCAAGGTATATCCCCCCAAAACAACCCCTATGGCCCTTCATGGCCCCTATGCCAACCTATGCTCCTCCACCCATGGCCCTTTTTAGCCCCTGTGCCAACTTAGTACCAACTCATGCCCCCTACTCACCACCCTTTGCCTTTACACCTACCATACTAACTCATCCAGTATCGGCAATGTGCAGACCTCAGGTCCCATGCAGAGGTGAGATAAAACAAAGTTCTAAGTGCCTATTGCAGAAGTCATTATATTGAAAAAAACATTTATTCATAAAAAAATTTACTACATTCACTTTCCTAAGCCTAAATAAAGCCTTATAACAACAAACATAGACCCATGTCAAAGAAGTTATAACTACTTGTAGCTGTCAATCAAACTGTGAAATGGCAAGCACCCTAAATGGATGGTTGTGAAATCAGTCATGCAGCCCTTATCCAGTAATGGAAACCCTTAGGCTTATGCCAGAATGAAATAGCAAACAAACTTTTTTTTTTTAAACACTCCACACATTTTTCAAACATTTAAATGGCAGGACTTTAAATGAATTGACAGCTCCCTATGACAAGTCTCCTTAACAAGTGTTTCTGATGGCTTTGAGTTGATGTTGACAGGTGTATTGACAGTTCCAACGAGCTTGACAGTAATGAGTTTATGCACTTCTTACACACATTTATGCCTACTTTTGACAATTCCAAAAAGCACCAGACCTACTCCAAACCTGATCTCCACCAAAGGGCACCTTACTTCTCCCAAAGATGCCCCAGGACCAAATTGAAAGGCATACCTTACCTCTCTGAAGCAGTACCCTGGCTATCCAAATGACCCACAAAGTTCAGGCTTGCTCTTACCAGGTCTAATCTGTGCACTTCGAGTGTCACACTCCAAGGCTACCAAAATCCCACTTCAGTGGAGGCAGCTGATGATTTAAAAGACCAGCTGCTTCCTTAAAACATGCATGCGCAAAATGTGCCCTGCCCTCTTGAAAATGGGAATTGCCATGGTCGGAGGTGTGACTTGCGTTTTTCAGACAGTTCTGCTATTTTCCCACAATGGAGAGGCTCTCTGTTGTGGCAAAAGTTTGGGCCATGGAGTGCACGTTGAAGTCTCCAAATCTCACTGTAAACACCCTTGAAAAAGTTCAACCTTTTTGAATGACTGGGTTTTTAAACAGTGTACTGACTTCATATTTGCTACAGAACAGCTTCACTAGCCCTGAATGGTTAATTTTATAGTGTGGAATGTTAAATTTCTCCAAAATTAAAATTTTTTTTAAAGTTGATGGCCAGAATTTTACATTGATTGGGTGGGCATGCATCCTGACATCATCACACACACAAGCAATATTGAGGTCAAAGGATGCACACTGGAGTCAGAGGCACGCCTGCGGATAATTAAAGGGCCAATTAAGGCCATTAAAAACCATATTGTCCATGATTTTGCATTGTCCGTGTGATTTTACGCCCACCGCACAGGCAAAACGGGCAGGCAGTCAGCCCGTTTTTAATAAAACCTCATCCATGGGCGGGATGAAACGTCCGGGGTGAAACATAATAAAAAATATATCTGGGAACTGATGTTTTTTTTAGTTCTGCTTTTAGATGCTTGATTGTGTTGCATAGACAAAGTTTAGTGCATTTTTTTTCCTTGTCATTTAATCTATCCAGGTCGGCAGCTCCCTGAGGCAGCTCCACAGCAGCCAGCCCCGCTAGCTTGGCGTGCACAGCAAGCGTCTACCTTAAATCCCATGTGTAAGTCCCTGTCATGAAGAGATATTAATGTCTATAATGTTATTGGAAATTATTTTTTAAAATAGAGTTTAGTGATGTCTGTGTCTGTGTGTGTGTATGTGAGTGTCTCTTAATCAGATTAAAGTCAGCTGGTCTAGAGGCTTTGATGTATAGAAAGAAGTAGATTTGGGAAGTAGAAGATATAACTCTGATTAACAGAGTTGGTGGATAAATTACAATTGGGGTTACCTGCGGGGCTAGGAAATCAGACATAATTGAAATGTTAGCACAGCATTTGAAATTGGAAGGAATATCTGAGAGGCAGAGTTCTCCAAGAGGTGGTACATTGGAATGGGCTCAAATTGAGTTGCAGATGAAAACAATTGAATTGAAAGAAAAGGAAAGAGAAAGGGCATTCCAAAGAGAACAGGGAGTAAGGCAGGAAAGAGAAAGAAAACAGGAAAGGGAGTTAGAGGAAAGAGAAAAGAGAGAGAGAATTCCAATTGGAAATGTTGGCAGTTAAAAAAAAATGCCAATAGGTGAGGAAGGACTTATCTCCAGAGTAGTGGGGAAATTTGTATAAGCTCTTCCAAAGTTTGAGGAACAAGATACTGAAGCATTCTTTATTTCATTTGAAAAGATAGCCAATAAATGAAATGGCCACAGGAGAACTGGACATGTTACAGTCTACATTGGTGGGTAGAGCGCTTGAGGTATATGCATCACTATCAGAAGAAATGTTGGTGAATTATGACGTGGTAAAAAAGGCTATTTTGAGTGCATGTGAGTTGGTTCCTGAAGCATACAGGCAGAAATTTAGGGACATGAGAAAACAGCCTGAGCAAACATATTGGGCTGGATTTTGCTGTCGGCGAGTAGGGGGTGGGGCCTGCTCGCCAACGGCAAAATGACACGGGATGACATCGGGAGGAATTCAGGTATTCAGGGCACCCCCGACATCATCCCACCCCATTTAAATATTCAGGAAGGCGGGGGCACAACAAAATAAGCTGTCCGCCCGCCGACCTGTCAATGGCCAATTGAGGCCATTGACATGATAATTAAAACAATTAAAGGCCCTGCCCGTCCAACCTTAAGGTTGGTGGGCAGGCCAGAAGCCCTGGCGGGCTTCTGAAAAAACATGAAACCTCATCCACCAGCGGGATGACGTTTCATGTAGGGTTTAAAAAAGTTTATTAAAGTTTCAGTGAAATTTATTAACATGTCTTAACTCGTGTGACATTGTCACATGAGGGGGACATGTTAAGGATTGTATTATTTTTCTAGTTTTAAAATTTATACAGCTGTCAGCGATCTCCCTGAGGCAGCACTTAGCCTCAGGGAGATGTGCATTCTTTCGTGCGGAAACGCGAAAGAGTGCACTCTCACATTTGGGGAATCCCCTCCCACCCGCACAGGAAGCGCATAGCTTATTTGGCCCGCCCACTTAAAATGGCGGAAGGGCCTCCTTCTCCGGCGGGGATCAGCTCCCCGCCCGCCGGAGATTGGGTCGGGCCTGCCCGCCCATCAGGCAGAAAGTTCTGCCCACTGGGTGCTGTATCTTCCAGTCGGCGAGTAGGGAGCGGGGCCTGCTCGCTGACGCGTAAAATGACAAGGGGTGAAGTCAGGCATGTGTCCCGACATCACCCCGTATCATTTAGATTTTCAGACCTGTCAACGGCCTATTAAAGGCTATTAAAAAATTAACTAAACTGATTAACGGGCTTGCCTATCCAACCTTAAGGTTGGCGGGCAGGCAATGAGCCCAGGCTGCCTTCATAAAAAACATGAAATCTCATCCACAGGCGGGATGAGGTTTCATGAGGGTATTAAAATTTGTCTGAAATGTCTAAATAAAAGAAATTGACACGTCCCCTCAGGTGACAGTGTCACATGAGGGGACGTGTCAGGAATATTTTTTCCCGCCTTGGATGAAATTTTGAATCTTGAGCCGATCTCCCCGAGGCAGCACTTTGCCTCAGTGAGATCTCTGTGCTCTTTCACACGCATGTGGATCGGAAACCCGGCCACTCACACCTGCTCCCGCATAACCCCCCCACCCCCACCCCCCCACTCAGGGGGGAAAATGCTGCCCATTGAGTTTGGGAGAGTGTTATGACCAATGCCGTTGGTAAAGCGGAGTTATTTAAAAATCCCAGAAGGAAACTTTAAACAACTATCATAACTATCATTTTAAGTGTTACATTTGAGATGCGACTCTAAATTCAGGAATCAGACCATCAGTTCTTGAGGCTTTATATTAAACTAATTGAAACATTTTATTAATTTACACAGGTTAAAATATATACACAAGGCTACAAATTACTACTATCATAACTTTTAACAAATTCCCAAACTAAGCTTCATTAAGCCACAGCAACCCATAGACTTAACCAAACACCAAGCAAAGCATTTTCACCTTACAAATTCAAAATTAGGTTCTTTTCACTGTGGAGCCAGTTGGAGGCTTGCCACTGCCTTTTGATCTTACATTGCCTCTGCTCTGCACACCCGAAAACTACTAAAGTTAGACCTACCATCACTGATTGAATTCAAATTCTCATTGTCTCACTAGTCTCTGTGAAATTTACCTTTTAACAATGAAACCCCATTCATTATACCAATTTTATTAGTAATATAAACATATTGCTCGGTAGCTGCTAGAAGGCGTCAAGTTTTCACCCCATTTCTTGAATGCTCTATTCATAAAATGCAAATGCACTCTATCAAAGCTAGTACATTTGAAAACTAGTACATATCAAAGCACCCAGACTAGCTGGCTTTAATCTAATTAAGACCTACCTGCAGATTAAACCTCTATTTTAAAAGAAAAATATTTCCCAAAATATTATACATTAATAGTTTCATGACAGAGAGTAAAACAAAGTAATTTTGACCGATGGATACGGGTATTAAAGTTGGAGGCAACATATGCAGCTCTCAGAGAAGTCATTCTTTTGGAAGAATTTAAAGATTCAATTCCCTCGGTAGTGAGAACTCATGTGGAGGAACAGAGGGTTGGTTCTGTAAGGCAAGCAGCAGAGGTAGCTGATGATTATGAGTTAGTGCAAAGTTAAACCTTTGTTTGCTATCCTTTTAAATCCGAAAAGAATAAAAGTGGGAAGATGAAAGGAAGGTGGCTAGCCAGGGAAGAGGAGTAGCTGGAAATTCCCAGGAAGTTTTTTCTCAGAATAAAAAGGAAGGTGCTGAAGGTAGAAGTGACATTCAAAAGTTGAGGCGTTTTCATTGTAATAAAAGTGGGATACATGAAGTTAGTGTGTTGGAAATTGCAGGAAAAATCTGTTGGAATTATTGGGGTGCAGAAACGTTCTGGAAGTAAAAGTATTGTGGGTTCTGAGATTCATGCACAGGAAAAACCAGTGGTTTGTGTACAGGTAAAACAGGGAGAACCAGTGAAAGGTAAAGAAGTGGGAATGTGTTCACAGTTTACCCAAGAGAATTCTGAGGAGCAGGTTGCAGAAATGTTTAAAGATTT
Organism: Carcharodon carcharias; assembly: GCF_017639515.1. Classification (NCBI taxonomy): domain Eukaryota; kingdom Metazoa; phylum Chordata; class Chondrichthyes; order Lamniformes; family Lamnidae; genus Carcharodon; species Carcharodon carcharias. The sequence goes on from NC_054471.1 coordinate 200,137,900, forward strand.
TGTGTGTGAAGGGAAAGTCTTTCCATGTGTACAGGGTGGAATAGGTAAAGATGTTAAAGTTTTAAGAGACACAGGGGCTAGTCAATCTTTAATGTTGTGGGATAGTAATATTTGTTGTTCAGAGGAAGTATTCCAGGAGCAGGTGATAGATAATAAGTGGGGTTCATGGGGAAGCTAAATCTATTCCATTGTGGAAGATAAATTTAAAGAATAAGTGGGAAACTGGCAAACTGACCGCTGGGGGTGCAAAAATTGCCCATTGCAGGTGTTCAATTTATTCTAGGTAACAATACAGCTGGATCACAAATGGTAATTCAGCAGATGTGGTTTCAACAGAGGTGTTACAGAAGGGGCAACCTGGATTATTTCCAGATTGTGTGATAATGAGATCACAGGCACACAGGTTAAAGCAAGAAAAACAAGAAGGACAGGCAGTTCAAAGGCAGGAAGAAGGTATCAAAATCCAATAAGCAAGCAATGTGTCTGATAACATTGTTCAGAAAGAGACAGGAGAGGACAATTCAGCTGAAGTGTTTAACTCAAGAGAGTTAATTAAGTTGCAGCAAGAGGACTTGCAATTAAAACAGTTATATCAGAAAGCTTACTCAGAAACAGAAGCAAAATGTATTCCAGAATGTTATTACCTTAAGGGTGATATTTTAATGAGAAAATGGAGGCCGGATCATGTCTCAGCAAATGAAAGCTGGAGGGAGGTACATGAGATTGTTATCCCATTAGGGTATAGAAATGAGATTCTGAGGATTGCTCATGAAATTCCAGTGGGGGGACATTTGGGACTTAGAAAGACACAGGAAAAAGTACAAGGACATTTTTATTGGCCAGGATTGCACAGGGATGTAGTAAAATTCTGTGAACATATTACACATGTCAGGTGAAAGGGAAACCATAAACAATGATTAAGCCAGCACCTTTAATCCCAATACCAGCATTTGAAGAACCTTTTACTCGGGTCATGATTGATTGTGTAGGACCCCTGCCTAGGAGTAAAAGTGGGAATCAGTGCTTACTGACAATAATGGATGTGTCTACCAGGGTTCCTGAAGCTATACCTTTAATAAATACTACAACTAAGAAGGTTGTGGAAGAGTTAACTAATTTTTTTACAAGATATGGTTTACCTAAAGAAATACATTCAGATCAGGGGTCAAATTTTATGTCACAGCTGTTTAAGGAAGTAATGAAGAGTTTGGCGATAAAACAGTTTAAGTCAACAGCTTATCATCCTGAGTCACAAGGGGCTTTGGAGAAATGGCATCAAATTTTAAAAACTATGATGAGAGCGTACTGTCAGGATTATGCACAGGATTGGGATACAGGAATTCCATTCTTGTTATTTGCTATTACAGACGCTCCTAATGCATCGACTGGCTTTAGCTCTTTTGAACTAGTTTATGGCCATGAGGTAAGGGGACTACTGAAATTAATTTGAGAAATTGGTGGGTCAAAATCTAGAAACTACTCTCCTGGATTACGTATCAAAATTCAGAGAGAAATTAGACAGAGCAAATGAGTTGGCTAGGGGACATTTAAAGATATCACAGCAAGTGATGGAAGTGAAGGCAGATAAAGAAGCTAAAGCTCACAATTTTATTGCTGGAAAGTGCTAGTTTAATTACCAGTACTGAGTGACACATTAAAGGCAAGGTTTAGTGCGCCTTACAGGATTGAAAAGAACTTGAATGAAGTAAATTATTTAATAAATACTCCAGATAGATGAAAGAAGCAGAGGGTGTGTCATGTGAATATGCTTAAAAAGTACTTTGACAGGGAAGGGGACCAAAAGGAGGTATTAGTGATGGTTGATAATGAGAAAGAGGTAGAAATGGAAGACTCTGAAATTGATTTTCCTTTAATCAAATTGGATAATGAGGGGGCGCTTGAAAATTTAAATATTGAGTTACCTTCCAGACAAGTGTCAAAGTGATTTGGAAAAGCTAATGCAGACACACAAACCTATTTGTGGGAATAAGTTGAGTAGGGCAGATTTAGCTATACTTGTTGTCTCTATAGAAGTTTCATCTTCGATAAGGCAACATCCAGATATGACAAGATATATAAAATTGTTGCCTCAATCAGTGTCACTCACAAGGGGGGAATGGTGACCACTGTATGTCATTGTAGCTGTGCTGTTACCCAGTGTCTTATTGTATTGAACAGAAAGGACCAAACTAAATACTTGCCATTCTGTCCGTGGCAGTCATTCAGCTCAGACAAAAGCTGGTTAAACTCATCTTGGTGTGCAATCCAGTTATCCTATCAGAAAAAATGTTACAGGTCACTAATGAAACTGTACGGCTTTTATCAGTACAAGTAAACAATTGTCGAAATCCGAAACAAAACTCTCAAGGTGCAAAGCAACCTAATCAACATCCAAAAGGTAAAAGATGGTTAATATTTCATCAAAACCTGGAAATGTGAACCATTCTTTTTCTTTCAGGCAAAGGCAAAATATTGAAGGTGGAAATCTGAAATGTAAACAGAAAATACTAGAAATACTCAGCAGGTCTGACATTGTCTGTGGAGAGAGAGAGAGAGAGAATTAAAATTTCAGGTCAGTGACCTTTATCAGAATCATTTATCTGATGAAAGGTCACAGACCTGAAACACTGGGTGAAATTTAACCCAGCCCATCGTGGCAGTAAACATGGCGGATGGGCCCAACTAATCGCAGGAGAGCCCACCCATCAGTATGCCAGTGGTGGGGCAACCTCCAGCAATTAAGTCAGTAGCAGGAAGGGGCCAATGTGAGAAACTCACCTACTCACAAAGGGATGACAATTAGGTTCATTAATGAACCAATTGACACCAATTATCCCAACCAATGGAATTTAGTGACAACTCAGTGATTAAATGGAAGTCACACAACTCTCCCGTGCCCCCCGAAGGCCACCCAGCCAATCAGGTTGGGTATCCCAGCACCCTACTAGGGGGGGGCAATCCCTCATTGTCAGGCATTCTGGGCTCAATCAAGGAACCTGGGCAACAGGAGGGAGGTGGGCCACTGAAAGGTACCTTTCTCTGACCCCTCTGCCTCTACCTCTCTCGCGAGCCACTCTCTGAGACCCCCATCCCGCCTTCACTCACCTGTGTCCAGGAATCCAGCAATGATCCCTTCAGTCTCTGGTGCACTACTAGCAGCAACCACTACTCCCGGTGGCACTGCAGGCAATAGAATGGTCTCTGGAATGGTCCAACCAGAGGTCTCTGATTGGCCAGAAGCTCTTGGCAGGCAGGATTTCCGCCCCCAGGTTCCTAAACGCCATGGAAGGACAAAGTTAAGTGTGTGACAGGCACTTAATTTGGTCAGGTCATCCCTAAGGAAGCGACATGGGATTTCCACCCGTTCTCCAACTGGTGGACGAAAGCCTGGTGCCCACATTTAATCTCAGCCATTAAATCCATTTCACTTTCCACAGATGCTGCCAGACCTCCTGAGTATTTCCAGCATTTTCTGAGTTATTTTTCCAGATACTGCTTATCTATTTCCAATAATTTTGCATTTTATTTCTCTGGCGTTTATAGAAACAGTTTATATATCACTTTATTTCTTAATGCTGAGTCCATATTATTACAAGTTCTATCTGCATAAAAAAATTCTTTCCAGTGTAATTCACAAGCTGAATTACTGTACGTTTTAATGTACTGTATGTAGGGAAGATGGGAAAACTATTTCATTGGACTCTACCTTGGAGTCAGAGCACTTCCCAAGTTTTAAATTTTAATGAAAACAGACAATAGCTCAGGGATCAGAATTTGGACTTGACAATTTCTTCTGAAGTGTTAGGACATTTTGTTTCAAGATAGCAAGGAAACTTAGAAAGTACATTTTAAAGCCAGGTGTACCCATGAACTCAGCTCAACTGTAAGCCTTAATTTTGGGAAAATTAATGAAATGATCAAGACGATTTTACACCTGAATAAAATAAATAGGATAAAAATACAGCAGCTTTACTCCACCCAATTCAATTGGACTATCATGGGCAGAAACCAAGTGAAATCAAGAACAATGGCCACACACCATGGTTACTCTAATCTACTTCCATCAGATGCTTGGTGACATTGTACTAGTTCAAGAAAATACTTCTCGTGCCTTTATTAATGTGAGTGCAGTCTTCCAACTGGCTGTGATCTATGCAAACTTTACTATCTGTTAAGAGCTCAAAGGTTACAGTCTTTATTGAACTGAATGTAAGATGGCTGCCTGCAGGGAGTCGCACATGGCAGAAGTCACATGACTACAAGCCAGCTAGGATATGTAGTAAAGATTGTACTTCAAAACCCAAACATCCCCCTTTTCATAACAAACAAAAGTCACAAACATCTCCTTTTCCTAATGAAAAGAAGACAAATTTGCATGCACTATCATGTGTAGCTGTGAACTACCCAAGTCACCCACTATACAACAACATTTTTCATGCATTAACAGGCTGTTCATTGTTCTAGTCAGTCGCTGCATGTGCATTACATACATAGTCATTAAATTGTGCAGGTCTCTTAAGGTATGCTTGTGCGTTGTCATTGGCGGTTTGTCTGGGTGATGTTCCTTCTCCAAGGAGTGTCATTCCCGTGGCACTTGCTGGTGCCATGGTAACTGTTGCTGTTGAACTGGACCAGTGGACCTCTGGGAGTGATGGACATTCTGTACTCTGTGCAACTGGTGAGATCCCATCTTCCTGCTTGGCCACCTGCAGTGAAGGAACAGCTTCCCTAGTTGCTCGTGTATGCCTGCGGTTGCACTCGTTTCTGTTGTTCACTTCTACCGCGTACGATCGCGTGACAACAGCTCAATGCATGTTCCAAGTTGCCACATGGGCTGTCTCCTGTTGAGAGCTTTGAAGGTTTGTACCATGGCCGGCTCGCCAATGCTCAACTCTGATAATGATTTGGCAGTCTTGTCAAAATGAAATTTGACTTTCTACCGTTTCACTTTGATTTTTCCACTTACGCCTATTACTTCTTCTGGTTTCAATAGCACAATAACTGCAGCATCATATAAGTTTTTGGACTGGCCTACTTTTCACGCCTTCAGCCGGTGTGTTTCTCTACTTGAGGATCGCCTTGCATACATCTGTGCTAGATTTGCTCCATTTCTTGATCGCCAAAATTTGACAATTTTCACTGCTGCCTCAGCCTTTCCATTCAATTACAAATTTGCATGCACTATCATGCGTAGCTGTGAACAACCCAAGTCACCCACTATATAACATTTTTCATGCATTAACAGGCTGTTCATTATTCTGGTTCATGAGGATTATGCGGAGATGATGCATTGTATTGAATTGCCCAATCCTTTGTGAAGAGGCTGAATTCTTCACTCATGACTGAGGGCTATTGTCACTCATCACAATGTCTGGGATGCTGTAACGACTGAAGTGTGCATTTTATTGTCTCTCCTATCGTCGAAGTCAGCTGGTTTAACTCCCAGTAATCAGAATAGTATTCTACGTTGACAAGATAATTAGTTCGTGTTTAGTGAAAAGATCTACTCCCAGCTTCATCCATGGTCTGTCTGGAATGTCATCAATAGCTCTTCAGCTTGTTTAGCTTGGTACTCGTTACAAGCACCACACTGGCCGATGTAGTCTTTGATTTTATTGCTCATGTTTGGCCTGTAGAGCATTTCTCTTGCCTTCCTCAGGCTAGATTCAATTCCTTGATGGCTTGCATGGATGCACTTCTGCATCTGTCCTCTCATCTCCTTAGGGATGGTGACTCTATTTCCTTTATATGGGCAGTCAGTTCTTCACAGTATGCCCAATGTGCTCATGACCACAGTTGTGTCCTTGATGCTCTCAGGCCATCCCTTCATCATTACTTCCTGGAGATTTACGTCTGGTTTGATTTGAGCAAGGCACTTGTCTGTTATAATCAATGTCTCCACTGGGCTGATGACTTCCACAGCATGTCAAGCTGCTGCTTCACGTTGAATCTGGAAGATTTCACATCCTGTTATAGCATCCTCAACTTTCTTTATGAGGAGTGCTGCTCTTGACAGCATGTCAGTGATGTACAACTGTTTCCCTTGCTTGTAAGTTACGTCCAGATGATATCTCTGTAAATAAAGTAACAATCTTTGAAGTCGCTTTAGAGCAGATAGTAGTAATTTGAGAAAAATGCATTGAAATGGCTTGTGGTCGGGCTCCACCTTTACTTTATCTCTCCCAAACTGGTGATGATGAAAATGTTCACAAGCAAAATCAATAGCTACACACACTCTTTCTTGATCTGAGCATAGCGTCATTCAGTTTGCATTAATGTATGGATGCAAATGTATTCTTGCTGCATTAGGGTGACTCCAAGACCAGTTTCACTGTTGTCACACTGCACCGTAACTTCCTCATTGACATCATAGTACTTCAGCACTGACGTTATTGTCACTATTTGTTTGATTTTAGTGAACGCTGCTTCTTTGAGATGATATTCTCCAGGTAGACATCCAAAACTTGTAAACATATCTTTGTACTCCTCTAGGATCAGTTTAGCAGTCAATGGTTTTGTGTACTGCGACACATTGTAAACCTCTGCTGGCACATTTGGGGTTACCAGTCCAAGCTTTAAACTGGCAGCAGCTGAGATGAGTGGCTGTTGCATACTGTCTATGATCTGGAACTCCAGATCTTCCTTCTTGCCATTGCATTGGGTTCTCAGACTAATTTGTCCTCTTGGTATGAGTATCATCCATCATATAGCCTCAACCTTACTTTCAAAGGCTTAATTTTTGGATCGCCATGTTAAGCCACTTTGCACAGGTCTGTGAAGGCCATGACGCTGCATGAAGCACAACTGTCTGACACTTTTTGTTCACTTGATGCTCATCATTCTAACCATCACAAACTGTTTATCCCTTATAGACTTGATGGAACCAACCTGCTGTATGGTATTTAGTGCTTCAGCAGACTCATCTGCTGGTATCTCCAGTGGCCATCTGCATAGCCTTGTTTTGCTTCTTTTTAGCCAACACTTGTGCGCAAAATGATTCTGCTTCTTATTGATAAAACACTGCTTTCCCCACGCTGGACAATCCTTCTTCTCCTTTGCATGCTATCCTTCGCATTATTTGCAGCCTGCCCTTTGTCAGCAATTGTTCTGCTCTTTCAGCCTGGAATGTCTCTCAGCATAATGTATCTCCTGGCCTGTCCTGCCATACAGGTGTAATAGCTGACGTTTTACAACCTCTGCATTTCTGCGCATTTCTAAACTTTCTTGCGAGTAAGTTTCTCCTCTCTGAGTAGACTTGCTCTCACTGTTGGATCTCTTATGCCTAAGGCAAATCTATCTTTAATGAGATCATCTTTTAGTTGCCCGAATTCACATGATTCTGTGAGCTGTGTTACTGTAGTCACATACTGATCAATAGACTTTTTCACTTTGAGCCCAGATGTTGAACACATACCATTCATAAGTCACCTTCATTTAAAACGTGACTTCAAGGCTTTCAAAATATCTGCCGTCTGTTTTTTCTGTTCCTCGGATAGATTAAGGGTGGAATACAATTTGTAGCAGTCCCTCCCCAGCAGAGTTAAAAGTGTTGCTACTCACATCAGCTCCGGCTTGTTAATTAAATATTTTGCAATCTCATAGTTTTACCATGGCCAAGTGGAAAAACTGACAGTTCTACAGCATATCCACTTTCATTTCGACAGGAGCTAGGAGTGAAAAATTTACAGCCATTTTTGTCTCACCCAGTATTTAACTTTCAGCCTTCAGCTTTATTTTTCCTTGTGTTTTCTTTTTCAGCAGCTTTTAACAGATTCGCACATTTCAATGTTCTTCTTTCAGTAGCTGTGACTTCTTTTGCAGCTTTTCAAATCTCAATCCCAGCTCCATTCCTGAAACCATGTAATGAACTCAAAGACCACAATCTTTCTAGAGTAATGTCTTTACTGAACTGAATGTAAGATAGCTGACTGCAGGGAGTCCCTCTTGGCAGAGGCCACATCACTACGGCAAGCCGTAACGATTGCATTTCAAAACCCAAACATTATCATTCACATGGTTCGCTGGGATCAATCTGATCTCACAGTCAGATTCCAAGGTAAACACTGAAAGCAACCATTACTCCACGCCAAAAGACTGAAAATCTTAGGTTTCAACTTTTAAGTGGTATAATTTCCATGGCCCTTTTAAGTAAGTGCAAGCATTTAAAAAAATCAAGAGCCTGAGTTGAAGACCTGAGTCTGGTTGAGATCTGTAACCCCATACAGAACTGGAACTACCGACAGGGATTGCTGATAGAAATAATGAGCTGCTGAAACCATAGAACACTACAGCACAGAAAACAGGCCATTCGGCCCTTCTGGTCTGTGCCGAAATATTATTCCGCTAGTCCTATTGACCTGCACCTAGTCCATAACCCTCCAGACCTCTCCCATCCATGTACCTATCCAATTTATTCTTAAAACATAAGAGTGAGCCCCCATTTACCACGTCAGATGGTAGCTCGTTCCACACTCTCACCACTCTCTGAGTGAAGAAGTTCCCCCTAAACCTTTCCTCTTTCACTCTAAAGCCATGTCCTCTCATGTTTATCTCTCCTAATCTAAGTGGAAAGAGCCTGCTCGCATTTATTGTCTATATCCCTCATAATTTTGTAAACCTCTTTCAAATCTCCCCTCATTCCTCTACGCTCCAAAGAATAAAGTCCTAACCTGTTTAATCTTTCATGTGCATGTATAATTTCAACTGTTTTAAATTTTTGGTCCAAGGTTATGGGAGATTAATTAGTGAGTAAAGGAATACATTCAAAATACATATAATGTTTAAATTGTGCAACATGCTGGATTCATTGCAACCATAAATTAAGGCCAATATTTAATAATTTGTGTACTGCTACAAAGCTCACCTCATGGTTCTTGGCTGCTCCCAAGCCCACCGTGTTGTTCTTTAGCTGAACTTTAATGTGTTCTGTTGACCCCTGTTCGTGAGCCCCAAGACCCTTGAAATTTAAAAAAATGTTATAAGGAAGTTAGGACACAAATTTATCAGAAGTCCATATCTAGCTGTAGTGGTCTGCCTTTTTTGTTAGCTTATTCTAGATACATTTCAATTGGTAATGAAAATTCAAGTTTGCCAAGAAAATCTAAGATATTTCCCCCAATATACCTATCCCTTGGTAGTTTTAACATTTTGCCGCCTTCTTCAATTATCCAACAAAAAATCTCCAGAATCTTAACACAAAAAGCATCTCCTGACTTATATTTCTAGCACTAATTACCATCTTATTTCGCTTATGTAATTGAAACAAATAAATATTTTTCACACCAAACCTTGATTTGTCACAAGGCTATATGACCATTATTGAAATACACAACAACAGGGGAGGTCATGTCACTGTGGTGTTGTCACTGGACTAGCAATCCAGAGACCCAGGGCTCTAGGTCTAGGGCCCTGGGTTCAAATCCTGCCACGGCAGATGGTGGAATTTGAATTCAATAAAAATCTGGAATTAAAAAGCCTAATGATGACCATGAAACCACTGTTGAATGTTGTAAAATCCCATCTGGTTCACTATGTCCTTTAGGGAAGGAAATCTGCCATCCTTACCTGATCTGCTACATGTGACTTCACACTCACAGCAATGTGGTTGACTCTTAACTGCCCTCTGCACAAGGGCAATTAGGGATGGACAATAAATGCTGGCCTAGCCAGCAATGCCCACATCCCATGAACAAATTAAAAAAAAAACTTTTCTTCTATACTTTTCAAATAAGTGAGGTTTTCAGAATATTGGAATAACTTGGCAAAATCAAAAACAATCTTGAAAAATCTTGTGATGCAATATTGATTTTTTTTTGCGTATGTTATTCATTTTCCGTTTTAACAAATCTCTACCACTATATTTCCATAAGTTAAAATTGTTCCTATACATTTGTTAAACTGACCTTCAACTGGAAATGATTTTTCAGGGTTCACAGAATCACAGTGCAGAAGAGGCCCTTTGGCCCATCGAGTCTGTAACAACATGTCAGAAACACCTGACCTATCTACCTACCTAATCCCATTTACCAGCACTTGGCCCATAGCCTTGAATGTTATGACGCGCCAAGTGCTCATCCAGGTACTTTTTAAAGGATGTGAGGCAACCCGCCTCCACCACCCTCCCAGGCAGTGCATTCCAAACCGTCACCACCCTCTGGGTAAAAGAGTTTTTCCTCACATCCCCCCTAAACATCCTGCCCCTCACCTTGAGCTTATGCCCCCTTGTCACTGACCCTTCAACTAAGGGGAACAGCTGTTCCCTATCCACCCTGTCCATGCCCCTCATAATCTTGTACACCTCGATCAGGTCGCCCCTCAGTCTTCTCTGCTCCAATGAAAACAACCCAAGTCTATCCAACCTCTCTTCATAACTTAAAGTTTCATCCCAGGCAACATCCTGGTGAATCTCCTCTGCACCCCCTCCAGTGCAATCACATCCTTCCTATAATGTGGCGACCAGAACTGCACGCATTACTCTAGCTGTGGCCTCACCAAGGTTCTATTCAACTCCAACATGACCTCCCTACTTTTGTAATCTATGCCTCGATCGATAAAGGCAAGTGTCCCATATGCCTTTTTCACCACCACACTAACATGCCCCTCTGCCTTCAGAGATCTATGGACACACACGCCAAGGTCTCTTTGTTCCTCAGAACTTCCTAGTGCCATGCCATTCATTGAATACTTCCGTGTCAAATTAGTCCTTCCAAAGTGTATCACCTCACTTTTCAGGGTTAAATTCCATCTGCCACTTACCTGCCCATTTGACCATCCCGTCTATATCTCCATGTAGCCCAAGACATTCAACCTCACTGTTAACCACCTGGCCAATCTTTGTGTCATCCGCAAACTTACTAATCCTACCCCCACATAGTCAACCATGTCGTTTATATAAGCATAAATGTTTTTTTGCATTGCTACCGGATGAATACAGAGGTGTGATACGTGGTTCTTTATTCTATAATTCACCATCAAAAATACAAACTTATTTTAAAACCTAGACAAAACCAGTTTTTTCTTTAAACCTATAAACCTAGAAACAACTTATTTCCATTGTTTACTCCAATTTTCTCTCATAAAATGAAGCATACATGTTTTGTCCTGATGACTATTTACTTAACTATTTTAATAATTTAACACTTTTTTAACTAAAATTGAGCAACGTGTGTCATTAGAAACAAGGGCTATGATGTCATCTGGCAATAAAACATGGTCGGTGCATAAAATTACAATGTTACACAAAAACATGGTGCCCATTCAGTAACATTTCATCTCTCACTGAAACAGTAGTTTCTGATAATGCATTAAAGGCCTGTAAACCATTGTTGGTGGGTGGGTGGAAGAAAATGAGAACAAAACAGAAATGAACTGGCATTTATGTAAAACCTTATCATATCCTCAGGACATCCCAAAATACACTGAATAAAATACTTCTGAAGTGGCAGACTTCTAGGCAGTGAACAAAGCTGTGACCTTAGCTATAGTCCTTAATGCAATGCTTATGGTACAGGTGGTGGTGCAGCAGCCCCACAGTGGAGCAAACAAATGATGGCTTCTCATAGGGAATTATAGAACAGATTATGACTAGGGTCCTCTGGAACTAAATAAAGTACACTTCAGGGACATAAATGTTACTGCAGCATGGTAAATAAGGTTGGTGATCTTCAGGCCCAAGTAGCCTGATAGGATTATGATATATTGGCAATAAAAGAGGTCTGTTTCAAACAAAGGGAGCATAGGCAATTAATATTCCTGGCCACAAGGTATTCAGGAAAGATAGGGAATAGAAAAACAGAGAATAGATGTCGCAGTATTACCAAAGCTATTGTTACAGCACTAGAAAGATGTACTAAAATCTGTTTAGAATTAAGGAACAATAGCACAGCTATTAGGTTGCTAGATCCATACTATTAGCCACCAATTAGAGAAAGAGATAGAGGAGCAAGTTTGCAGGCAAGTTGCAAAAATATGCAAGAGCTAGAGCAGAGATAATCAAGGATTTCAAATATCCTAATATAGATTGGGAAAATAACAGCGTAAACTGCAAAGAGGGGAAGGAATTCCTGAAATGCGTAGAAGGGCATTTTCTTCATCTATGTTTCCAGTCTAATGAGAAAGGCAGTTGTGCTGGTTCTGGGGAATGAAGTGGGCCAAGTGGAATATGTTTTAGTGGGAAGCATTTTGGAAACAGTGATCATAATTTCATTAGATTTAGAGTAGTTATTGAAAAGGTCAGGGAACAATTCAATGTGAAAATACTCGACTGTAGGAGGGCTAATTTCAGTGAGTTAATATGGGATTTGGACCACCAGCTCATTTAGAATCAACAACAGGTAAGTAAAACAGTAAACGGGCAATGCAAGGCCTTCAAATAAGAGTTCGGGTACAGAATGGACACATTCCCACCAGAGAGAAAGGAAGAGTATCTAAAGTTAGAGCTCCCTGGATAACTAACGTTAGAGAGGTTAATATTAACTAGAAAATGGAAGTTTATGACATACTGCAGGTGCATAATACAATAGAGAACCAAGCTGAGTACAGGAAATACAGCAGAAAACTGAAAAAGGAACGAGGTGCAAGACAGTAGAGATTAGATCATAAGGTAACATAAAAAGGAACCCAAAAGTCTTTTATAAACATATAAATACTAAAAGAGACCTTTTTGTCGAAGCTTTTCATCTTGCACTCATCAGGACAATTCACAAGAACACCAAATGTAAAGGGAACAACAATGAATATTATATGAGAGGAGGATGCTGATTGGTTGGCAAGTGGACTCTGATTGGTGGAGGTGTTGCCATAGAGAATGTACCAGTTGATGGTGACTGACAGTTAACTGTTAAGCATTTTTTGCAATTTACTGGTCAAGGCATTGCCCTGATGAATGAACCAGTGGGTGGCTGCAACTTATTTTGTTTAGCTCCCAGTGTGGCACATTTGCGTGTACTGGAAGCTACATATATTAATACGCAGGACCCTGTTCTTTGCAGACAGAAAGAACATGTGCACACATTGCGCCTGTTTCAGCTAAACAAAATAAGTGACAGCCATTCACAGGTTTATTCCTCAGGGTGATGCCTTGACCAATCAGAGTCAAGCTGCCTGGTTTAAATTTCAAACAATGCTTGCCAGTTAACTGTCAGTTACCATCAACTGGTGCATTCTTCATGGCAACACCTCTACCAATCACAGTCCACATGCCAACCACTCTCCTCTCATATAGTATAAATTGTTGTTCCCTCTACATTTAGAATTCTTGCTAAATGTCCTGATGAGTACAAGATGAAAAGCTTCAACAAAAAATCTCTGTTTTCAGCAATACTCAAGTATAAAGGTAGTCAAAGGAAGGATAGAAGTAATTAGGAACCAAGAAGAAAAAGTTGTAGTGGAGGCAGAGAACATGATTGGAGTATTAAATAGATACTTTGCATCATCTTTACTAGAGACAAGGACATTGCCAAAGTCACAATTAAGCAGGAGGCAGTAGAGAAATTGGAGAGGATAGAATAGATAAAAGAAGAAATATTTAAGAAGTTACCCCTCAAAATAGAAAAGTCAACTGGTCTGGACAGGAGGGATCCTAGATTACTGAGGGAAGTAAGGACTGAGATAGCAGAGGCTCTGGCCACAATTTTCTAAAATTCCTTGGATATGGGAATGGTTTCAGAGGACTGGAAGATTACAAATGTTATATTCCTGTTCAAAAACAGGGAGAGGATAAACCCAATAACAGGTCAGTCAGCCTAAGGGCCATGATGGGGAATCTTTTAAAGGAAATAATCTGAGACAAAATTAATTGCTACTTCGAAAAATGTAGGCTAATTAATGACAGTCAGCAAGGATTTGTTGAAAATAATCGTGTTTAACTAACTTGATTGAGTTCTATGAAGAAGTTATGAGGGTAGTCTGATAATATGTATAAGAACTTTCAAAAGGTGTATGATAAAGTACCACTTAATAGACTTGTTAGCAAAATCAAACCCCATGGGATAAAAGGGACTGTGGCAGCAAGGACACAAAACTGATTCTGAGCCACAAAATAGAATAGTGATGAACAGTTGTTTTACGAATTGGAGGGAAGTCTACCGTATTTTTTTTTCCCCCAGAGGTTGGCAATAGGATCACTGTTCTTTTTGATGTGCCACCTGGACTTGGCTATACCCGACCTAATTTCAAAGCTTGCAGATGACAGGGACCTCAGAAGTGTAAGTAAACAATGAGGAGGATAGTAACAGGTTTCAGGAGGAATTAGGCAAACTGGTGATATGGGCAGGCACAAGGAAAATTAAATTTAACACAGAGAAGTGTGAAATGTTGCATTTTGGTAGGATTAATGGGTAGAAGCAATATAGGCTAACTTGTACAAGTTCAAAAGAAATACAGAAAGAGAGACTTGGGTGTATGTACATTAATCTTTAAAGATGACAGGGCAAGTTGGAAAGCTGTTAAAAAAAAAAGCAAATGGGAACTGATTTAAACAGTAGCACAGTGAACAAAAGCAAGGAGATTATGCTAAACCTTTAGAAACAGCTGTTTAGGCCCCAGTTGGGGAATCATGCTTAATGCTTCAGGAAGAAGGCAGAGATGAAGCAAAGGAAATTTACTAGAATGATACAAAACCCAATGGAAGCTTGAGGAAATGCACCTCTTTTGATTAGGCACTTTACAGTTTTCCAGATTTACCATGAATTTTAATCATTTCAGATCCCAATTTTGTGGGAAGCAGCTACTGGTAATGATTCTGCCGTTGTCATTTACACCTACTCTAGGCCCATCTTTTGCTTCTTTCCTTGTTCCATTACCATCCCCTGTTGTCTTGCACCATCATGCTTTTAATTTTGTCCTTGGTTTTACAGCTGACCTGAATTAGGGGCTGTGCCTGATTTATCCCAATTTTGTTGATTTAGTTTAATTGGTTTCATTTAAAAGATTATCATGCTTTTGTTTCTTAAGCACTCCTACCTTCCACCCTATCACGGACCTCCCATTTTCTTCTTTCCTTCCCACCCTTCAACCACCACCCCCACCTCTGTACTTACTTAAAACCTGATACAGCTCTAATGTCTTCCAATTCAGATAATAGGTCATCGGCCTGAAACGTTAACTCTTTTCTTTGTAGATACTGCCAGACCTGCTGAGTAATTCCAGCATTTTTTTATTCTTATTTCAGTTTCCAATATCCACAATATATTGTTTTTTTTTAAATAGAATGGTGCCAGGAATGATGGATTTCAGTTATATGAAGAAACTGGAGAAGCTGGAGTTGTTCTCTTTAGCGCAGAGAAGGTTAAGAAGAGGTTTAATAGAGATGTTCAAAATCATAAAAAGTTTTGATAGAGTAAATCAGGAGATGCCCTATCCAGTGGCAGAAGGGTCAGTGATCAGAAGACAGAGATTTAAGGCAAAAGAACTAGAGGCAACATGGGGAGAAACATTTTCTCGCAGCAAGTTCTGATGATCAGAAATGCACTTCCTGAAATGGTGGTGGAAACAGGTTCAACAATAACTTTCAAAAAGAAATTGTAACACTTGAAGGTGAAAAACTGGCAAGGTAGTGGGGATAGGGCAAGGAAATGGGACTAAATGAATAGGTCGGCTTCGGGAAAATGGCCAAATGACCTCCTGCTATGCAGTATCCTTCTATGATATTTACTCCTGAACTCATAGATGCTGTAACACCAATACCACTGCCTCAGTTGAGATCAGCTAACTTAGCATAGGCCAGGAACCACATTTGTAACAGAGATGGCGGATGACTATAGCACAAATTTTTAAACATAAGGTAATTAAAAGCAGACTAGTTACTCATAATTCATACATCTCACTCAATGTTAGCTGTATAGTATTCACCTTTCCTTTTGACCACCCCATTTTTTCCAACATCTTCTGCCCAAACCTGGATTCATCGTTGCTCCAGGTGCTGTTCCTTGGATCCACAGACCACTTCTGCCTTCTACGGGCTACAAACAAAACAATTGTCATCTGGTACAGTGAATTCTATTCCCTGCTAATAACAAATGGCTGATATAACATTATGGTTTCACTACCTCACACAGTGATTGCAAATGCATACATTAGAGACACAAGTCCCACTCCCTGCATTAATCTACACAGGGAGTCAAGACCAAGCACAAGTCAAAAAAGGAAATAAATGGGAAGTTGGAGGATGAGGGAATGGGAGAAGAGGAGAAATGGGTTGGGAGGCAGAGGTTAGAAAGAGGAGGATGTCAGAGGAAAATTATTTTGCATAGTTCATAATGTACATCTCTTTTCTCTCTTCAAATGTTGACATGCTTGCTGTGGGTTTTCTGTTTTAATTTCATATTTCTTCTTTTAACTTAGCTATAATGAACAGTGTCACACAACTGGCAGCAGAGAGCTTTACATGTGGTTCTACATCAATGTTGGAATTTGGGGTATCAGAGTCAATTAACCCTTTAACCCCTTCATTCAGTTCTGAAATGATTCATCTTACTGGTGACAGTGGTTATATTTTTTCAGTATAAGTAAGTCTTGACACTTGCTAATGCCTAGGCCAGTAGTAACAAAATGCAATGGCATTACCATAGATTGGAGAGGTTGGGACTGTTTCATTGGAGAAAAGGCAGCTGAGAGAAGACCTGATAGAGGTATTCAAGATCCTGAGGGGTATGGACAGGGTAAATAGTGAGAAACTATTCCCACTCAAGAGTACATCAAGAAATAGAGGGCACAGATTTAAAATAATTAGCAAAAGGTGTAAATGTGATGTGAGGAAAAAATGTTTCACCCAGAGGGTGGTTGGAGTCTGGAACAAACTTCCTGAAAGAGTGGTGGAGGCAAATTCGATCGAGGTATTCAAAACGGAGTTGGGTTGCTACCTAAAAAGAGAGAATGTACAAGGTTACGGGGATAAGTCAGGGGAGTGGGACTAGGTGGAATGCTCTTTCAGAGTCATCGCAAACTCAATGGGCCAGATGGCCTCCTTCTGCACTGTAACGTTAATGTGATAATTCCCTAGGTAGAAGCACTATCTCTACATAACTACTCCCTAGTTGTGCTGCAAGTTAGCTCAATTGGCTAGACGTCTGAGTGCGTTTCTTCACATTAACACCAGCAGCAAAAGTTCAATTTCCACTACAGCTGAGGTAGGCTTGAGACCTGCCTCCTGCCGCTAAGAGTGGAAAGCAATGGCAAACCATCACTGACAAAACCTGCCAGGAAAATGGCTCAGGGTGAAACATCAGCAGACAATGAGCCAAGGACCTGCATTCCAGCAGGGCACACGTGACAATAACAACATAACCACTGTGCTCTCATACCCAACCAAACTAAATCAAGCAGACAGTTAAACATTTAATGTTCAAAGAAGCTTAGTTCCTTATCATCATTGCAAGTTTAAAATTGGGGGTTTAAAAAGATCGCCATAGTGATGGATTAACACAATTCCGAAACAGCCTCCTTGATATTGCCCTGTACCACATCAAAGCAGTCAATTTTATAACTTTACTTCTGAGATAAATATCGTCAGTTTGCACGGTAAGCTGAACATTCAATAACAATGGTATAATTGAACAAGGGTGCAAGGTAGAACAATGCACGTAAAACTGGAAAAGTACAGCTGTTTCAAAGAAAGGACTTGCAGTTATATACAGCTTTTCACAATCACTGGATGTCTCAAAGCACTTTACAACCAATGAAGTGCTTTTGAAGCATATTTACTGTTGTAATGCAGCAAACAACCGGTGCACAATCAGCAATGTGATAATGAGCAGATATTCTGTTTCTTGCAATGTTGTTTGAGGGATAAATATCAGACAGGACACCGGGGACAATTCCCATGTTCTTCTTCGAAACAGTGTCATGGAATCTTTTGCACACTCAAGCAAGCATATGTGGCTTCACCCAAAAGATGGTATCTCTGGTACTGCAACACTCTCTCAGTACTGCACTGAAGTGTCAGCCTTGATTTCTGTGCTCAAGCCGCAAGTGCGACTTGAACCTAGAACCTTACAACTCAGAGACACGAGTACTACCAACTGAGCCACAGCTGATAATTGTAATGAGATTGTGCTAAAAGTGTCCCTTATACCAGTGATTAAAGATTAGTTTATAACACATTTGTCAGAATTAGCTGGGGCTCAGTTTAAGGTCAGCTGGTTCGAGGACTCCAGCACAAAAATCAAGTGCTATGAGAGTGCTACACTGTCAGAGGTGCTGTCTTTTCGATGCGATGTTAAACCGAGGCCCTGTCTGCCTTTCTCAGGCGGATGTAAAACATTCCATGGCACTATTTTGAAGAGGGGGGAGCAGACAGAAGTTATCGCCGGCGTCCCTGGCCAATACTTACCCCGTTAATCAACAGCACAAAAACTGTCAGGTTGCTGCTTGTGCTCTTTGTCCTGTGTCCAAGACACCCTTTGTCTCCCGCCTCCCCCCGACCTCCTCTATTCTGCTCCACCCCCCTTTTCAACGGTACAAAATGGATCCTATTTCTACGTCTCTTTAGCTGTGAAGAAGTCACGCGGGCTCCAAACGTCATCCTTGTTTCTCGCTCCGCAGATGCTGTCAGACCTGCTGAGCTTTTCCGGCACCTTCTGTTCTTATTTCAGAATTCCAGCATCCGCAGCGTTTGGCTTTGGGTGGGATCTTCCTGTGCGCAAATTGGCTGCCACATCAAGACAGGGACTAAAAAAAAAAGTACTTCACTTGGGCTGTAAAGTGCTTTGGGGGCACCCCCGGGGGGGAGGGGGAGGAGGAGGGGGGGGGGGAGGGGGGGGAGGGGTGCGGGTTGAGAAAGATGCTATATAAATGCATGTTTTTCCCCCTGTTGCAGTCCCAGGGCCCGGGCGGACCAACCGCCGCTCCACGTGCTCCGGGGGAAGGTTCCAGAGCGGCGCGCGGCCGCTCGCGCGTCCCCGTCCCTGTCCGTCCCACCCACACTCACGCTCCGCCAGCATCGCCATCCTCGTCCCCGTCCCCGTCCCCGGCGACCGCGGGCTCCAACTGACGACAACGTCTTCGGCACAAATACGCCGGTTTTTCAGCTCCGCGCGTTATAAACCAGTCGCATCCCTCGGGCTCCAACTTAACGAGGCGCCTGCGCAGGCCCGGGCCCGGGCCCGGGCGGGGTGGTGAGTGCGCATGCGCGGGTCTCCCGCCGGCCTCCGGCTGAAGCTGGGAGGAGGTGGCGGTGAAACGGGGGCAATGCGGCCTCCTCGTTCCTCCGCCCCGCTCCGTGTGCGGCCTCCTCGTTCCTCCGCCCCGCTCCGTGTGCGGCCCAGTTGCACTTTGGTTAGTATATCCTAACTGTCTAAATGCAGCACCTAGTTACAGATGGCAATACCTGAAATGTGAAAATGCTGCTTTTATTTTTAAAGGGTGAGGATTTGGAGGCCGCGTTACTCTCTCACCCTGTGTTTTCTACACAAGGAGAGAAATAACTTGTATTTGTAAAGTGCCTTTCTCCCGACCTCAAGAAGACCCAAAGCGTTTTAAAGCAGTTAGAGTGCTGTTACTGTTGTGGGAAAATCCTGAAGATTCAGAATCACACAGTGCAGAAGAGGCCCTTCGGCCCATCGAGTCTGCACCGACACATGGGAAACACCTGACCTACCTACCTAATCCCATTTACCAGCACTTGGCCCATAGCCTTGAATGTTATGACGTGCCAAGTGCTCATCCAGGTACTTTTTAAAGGATGTGAGGCAACCCGCCTCCACCACCCTCCCAGGCAGCGCATTCCAGACCGTCACCACCCTCTGGGTAAAAAAGGTTTTTCCTCACATCCCCCCCTAAACCTCCTGCCCCTCACCTTGAATTTATGTCCCCTTGTGACTGACCCTTCAACTAAGGGGAACAGCTGCTCCCTATCCACCCTGTCCATGCCCCTCATAATCTTGTACACCTCGATCAGGTCGCCCCTCAGTCTTCTCTGCTCCAACGAAAACAACCCAAGTCTCTCCAACCTCTCTTCATAACTTAAATGTTTCATCCCAGGCAACATCCTGCTGAATCTCCTCTGCACCTCCTCCAGTGCAATCACATCCTTCCTATAATGTGGCGACCAGAACTGCACACAGTACTCCAGCTGTGGCCTCACCAAGGTTCTATACAACTCCAACATGACCTCCCTACTTTGGTAATCTGTGCCTCGAATGATAAAGGCAAGTGTCCCATATGCCTTTTTCACCACTCCACTAACATGCCCCTCCGCCTTCAGAGATCTATGGACACACACACCAAGGTCCCTTTGTTCCTCAGAACTTCCTAGTGTCATGCTGTTCATTGAATACTTCCTTGTCAAATTACTCTTTCATCTATCATCTCATGCTTTTCAGGGTTAAATTCCATCTGCCACTTATCTGCCCATTTGACCATCCCCATCTATATCTTCCTGTAGCCCAAGACACTCAACCTCACTGTTAACCACCCAGCCAATCTTTGTGTCATCCACAAACTTACTAATTCTAAACCTGCCCCCCCATAGTCATCTATGTCGTTTTATATAAATGATGAATAATAGGGGACCCAGTACAGATCCCTGTGGTACGCCACTGGACACTGGCTTCCCGTCACTAAAGCATCCTTCTGTCATCACCCTCTGCCTCCTACAACTAAGCCAATTTTGAATCCACCTTATCAAATTACCCTGTATCCCATGTGCATTTGCCTTCTTTATAAGTCTCCCATGTGGGATCTTGTCAAAGGCTTTGCTGAAATCCATATAAACTACATCAACTGCACTCCCCTCATCTACACACCTGGTCACCTCCTCAAAAAATTCAATCAAGTTTGTTAGGCATGACCTCCCTCTGACAAAGCCATGCTGACTATCCCTGATCAAACCTTGCCTCTCCAATTGGAGATAGATACTCTCCTTCAGAACTTTCTCCAATAGTTTCCCTACGAATGAAGTGAGACTCACTAGCCTGTAGTTCCCTGGCTTATCTCTACAACCCTTGTTAAATAGCAGAACTACATTAGCTGTTCTCCAATCCTCTGGCACCTCCCCCGTGGCCAGAGAGGAATTAAACATTTGGGTCAGAGCCCCTGCGATATCCCTTGCCTCCCTCAGCATTCTGGGACACAAATCATCTGGACCTGGAGATTTGTCCACTTTTAAGCCTGCCAACACCTCCAATACCTTGTCACTCTCTATCAATTTGCTCAAGAACCTCGTAGTCTGTCTCCCTGAGTTCTATACATTCATCCACATTCTCTTGGGTGAAGACGGATGTGGTATTCATTCAACACTCTAGCGATGTCCTCTGGCTCCACCCATAGATTACCAGCTTGGTCCCTTATGGGCCCTACTCTTTCCATGGTTATCCTTTTCACATTGATATACTTATAAAATATCTTGGGATTTTCCCCACTTTTACCAGCCAGAGCTTTCTCATATCCCCTCTTTGTTCTCCTAATTGCTTTCTTAAGCTCCATCCTGCACTTTCTGTACTCCACTAATGCCTCCGCTGATTTGCTTCCCTTGTACCTGCTAAAAGCCTCTCTTTTCCTTCTCATCGTAACCTGAATACCTCTGATCATCCATGGTTCTCTGGGCTTGTTACTCCTTCCTATCACCCTAGAGGGGACATGTTGAGCCTGTACCGTCCCCATTTCCTTTTTGAACACCCCCCACTGTTCCTCTGCAGATTTCCCCACAAGTAACTGTTCCCAGTCTACCTTGGCCATATCTTGCTTTATTTTACTAAAATCCACTCTCCCGGAATTCAAAACATGTTTTTGCAACTTGTCGATTTCTTTGTCCATAGCAAACTTAAACTGTACCACGTTGTGGTTGTTATCACTAAAATGCTCCCCCACCACTACCTCAGCCATCTGTCCGGCTTCATTCCCCAGAATTAGGTCCAGCAATGCACCGTCCTTTGTTGGACCCTCTACATATTGACCTAAAAAGTTCTCCTGTACACTTTTCAATAAATCCACTTCATCCAAGCCCTTAACACTATGTCTATCTCAATTAATGTTGGGAAAGTTGAAATCACCTAATATAATTACCCTATTGTTATTGTTTTTACACACCTCCACAAATTGTGCACATATTTGCTCCTCAATTTCCCACTAACTATCTGGGGGTTTATAATAAACACCTAACAATGTGGCTGCCCCTTTTTTATTCCTAAGCTCTATCCACAAAGCTTCATTCGATGCCCCCTCCAAGATATCATCTCTCCTTACTGCAGTAACTGACACCTTAACTAATAATGCAACGCCTCCTCCTCTTTTACCCCATTCCCTATCTTGCCTTAAGATTCTATATCCCAGAATGTTGAGCTGCCAATCTTGCCCTTCCCTCAACCACATCTCAGTGATGGCTACTATATCACAATTCCACATGTCAATCCTCACCCTTAACTCATCTGTTTTACCTGTAATACTCCTGGCATTAGAGCAGAGGCCATCCAGCCTTGCCTTACTCCCTTGAAGCCTATTGCAGCTGTACTCCCTCTGACTTTATTGTTTTACTGTATTGTGATGTGTCCCTATTCTGCTCACGTTCTGTGTCCCCTCCCCCTGCCAAATTAGTTTAAACTCCTCCCAACAGCACTAGCAAACATGCCCGCAAGGATGTTAGTCCTGCTCTGGTTCAAATGTAGACCGTCCCACTTGTGCACCTTCCCCAGAAACGGTCACAGTGTTCCAGGAATCTAAAACCCTCCCTCCTGCACCAACTCTTAAGCCACGTATTCATCTGCGCTATTCTCCTTTTCCTGAGCTTGCTAGCACTTGGCATTGGGAGTAATCCAGAGATTACAACCCGAGAGGTCTTGCTTTTTAGTCTACTGCCTAACTCACTGAATTCTTGATGCAAGACCTCATCCCTCTTTCCACCTTTGTTATTAGTACCAACATATACCATGACTTCTACCTTTTCACCCTCCCCCTTCAGGATGCCCCGCAGCTGTTCAGTGACATCCTGGACCCTGGCACCAGGGAGGCAACGCACCACCCCGGAGTCACGTTGATGGCCACAGTAGCACCTATCTGCTCCCCTGACTATAGAATCCCCTATTACTATTGCTCTTCCTCTCTTCCTCCCTTCCTGTACAGACAGGCTGCTTATGGTGCCAGAAGCTTGGTTCTGTCTGCACTCCCTGGAGGAACCAGCTCCCTCATCAGTCTCCAAAACGGAATAACGATTTGCGAGTGGGACCTCAGGGGACTCTTGAACTACCTCTTGGACTGCCTGGCGGTCACCCATTCCCTTCCTTCCACAAGTGCCTTCATCTGCAGTGTGACCACCTCTCTAAACGTGCTATCCACGATGCTCTCAGACTCCCGCATGCTCCACAGTGTCCCCAGTCGCCGTTCCAGCTCTGAAACCCGAGCTTCCAGGAGCTGCAGCTGGACACACTTCCTGCACACATGCTGGTCCCGGGCACTGGAAATGTCCCCGGCTTCCCACATGGAGCACGGGGAGCACACCATGGCTTTGAGCTCTCCTGCCATGACTTATCCCTTTAAATTAAACCTTTTAAGTCAATTACTCTCGGGCCCTTCTTTCCTGATCCTCATTACTGTAGAATATACAAACCGTAAACCACAAAAAGACCTTAAAGTATAAGTGATTAAAGTAGTAAATACCTCACCCACTACTTACCAGTGATTCCTTTCCCTTGTATCCTCTACTGCTGCGGCAGGGCAAGACCCACGCTCTGAAGCTTTAAGAAGTTGGATAGCAAGGAAAAAATGCAAAGAGCACCTCGTCCCCTATGCACCGAATTCCTGCTTTACACCAAATTGCCAACACCCACTATGGCCGTGCCCCACTCAGGATGTGTTCCCTCTCCTGTTTGTGTGTAAGTATGCAGAGATAAAAAACAGAAAATGCTGGAAATACTCAGCAGATTTTTTTTTTAATTCATTCATGGGATGTGGGCTTTGCTAGCTGGGCCATCATTTATTGCCCATCCCTAGTTGCCCTTGAGAAGGTGATGGTGAGCTGCCTTCATGAAGCGCTGCAGTCCATGTGGTGTAGGTACACCCACAGTGCTGTTAGGAAGGCACTTCCAGGACTTTGACCCAGCGACAGTGAAGGAATGGCAATATAATTCCAAGTCAGGATGTGAGTGACTTGGAGGGGAACTTCCAGGTGGTGGTGTTCCCATCTATCTGCTGCCTTTGTTGTTCTAGATGGTAGTGGTTGTGGGTTTGGAAGGTGCTGTATAAGGAGGCTTGTTGAGTTCCTGCAGTGCATCTTGTAGATGGTACACACTGCTGCTACTGTGCATGGTGGGTGTGAATGTTTGTGGATGTGGTGCCAATCAAGCAGGCTGCTTTGTCCTGGACAGTGTCAAGCTTCTTTAGTGTTGTGGGAGCTGCACTCATCCAGGCAAGTGGGGAGTATTCTATCACACTCTTGACTTGTGCCTTGTAGATGGTGGACAGGCTTTGAGGAGTCAGGAGGTGAGTTACTCATCGCACAATGCCTAGCCATGTCCTGCTCTTGTAGCCACAGTATTTACATGGCTAGCCCAGTTCAGTTTCTCGTCAATGATAACCCCCAGGATGTTGGTAATGGGAATGGGGGATTCAGTGATGGTAATGCCATTGAATATCAAGGGGCGATGGTTGGATCCTGTCTTGTTGGAGATGGTCATTGCCTGGCACTTGTGTGGTGTGAATGTTACTTGCCACTTGTCAGCCCAAGCCTGGATATTGTCCAGGTCTTGCTGCATTTGGACATGGACTGCTTCAGTATCTGAGGAGTCATGAATGGTGCTGAACATTGTGCAATCATCAGCGAACATCCCCACTTCTGACCTTATGATGGATCAAGCAGCATCTGTGGAGATAAAAGTAGAGTTAATGTTTCAGTTCAATGAACTTTCATCAAACAGCTACATGGTAATCTGAAGTGTAAAGAACGTGAGCAAAAATAAAAACAAAAACAAAAAACTGCGGATGCTCTAAATCCAAAACAAAAACAGAATTACCTGGAAAAATTCAGCAGGTCTGGCAGCATTGTCGGAGAAGAAAAGAGTTGACGTTTCGAGTCCTCGTGACCCTTCAACAGAACTAGGTGAATCCAAGGAAGGGGTGAAATATAAGCTGGTACCAGTTTGATTCACCTAGTTCTGTTGAAGGGTCATGAGGACTTGAAACGTCAACTCTTTTCTTCTCCGCCGATGCTGCAAGAATGTGAGCAGATTGACCAAATGACTGCAAGACCCAATCGCTGTCTGGCACAAGCTACCATGTTAATATTAGTCTCGAGTAGTGTCTGGCTGGAGAGGCACACATCCTCTTAATACTCTGTTGTTTATGTAAATAAATAACATGTGCTTCATTTCATTTTGGTCTCTGCGTCTGCAGTATGTTGTAATCGACTCACCTGCCGACAGGTAAGCGTGCAGTCAGTTCACAAGGAAAGTGACCCCATAGCAAAATATAACACCTGGCGACGAGGCAAAACACTGCCAGTCAATGACAACAAGGAAAGCCACAAAAACTCACCTATACTAAATTAGCCATGTCCTGCAGGCCGATTGTAAGTACTTTACAATTGTAACCCCTCACCGTAGTCGTTGCCCTCCAGTATGCCACATTTTGGCCACATCGAACCGTTTGATCAGACCACCGATGACTGGTCACATATTGAATGCCTTGCATTTTTCTTTTTGGCCAACGACATATTGGGGGAAGAGGAGAAGTGGGCGATCCTCTTATCGATATGGCAGTAAAACATACGACCTAATTCGTAGTCTATCAGCACCCAACGCTCCAGATTCCAAGAGCTTTAAGTTGGTGAATCTAGTGAAAGGCCACTTCCCTCGGTAACAACGCAGTGTTTTGAATTCAATTTGAGATGTTGCACCCCTGGAGAGACAGTCACTTGCTATGTAGCAGCCTTAAAACAACTGACAGAGCACTATGAGTTTGGGATGTCGAATAACGACATGTAAAGAGACCGATTAGTGTGTGGGATTAACAAATTTGAAAAACGTTGCTGTCTGAGACAAATTTGTATTTCAGCAAAGGAGTTGGCGCTCGCAATGAAAAGCGTGGTCAGGCACTGGCTAGGAATTGTGCAGTATTGCAGGGCTCCGTGGAAAGGCAGGAAACAGCTGCCATTAACAGACCAGCAAAAAGCAATGGCTTAACAGATTAAAAACAATATTCATAATAGCAGAATTGGAACCAGACAGCCAACAAATGAATGACAATTTAAAAGAACTGAATGCTTCTACTACTATTGCAATGGGCACGTTATGCAATATTGTAAAGAAAAATTGAGGCAAAATTTCAAACAAAAAGACAAGGGTTGTGAAATTTATATAATGGAGGAGCCAGAAAAAACAAAGTCAGATGTTTACTCTCTGCACAATTTAAAAATGGGTAAAACAGAGCCAATCTACATGACAATAGAAGTCAACAGAAAACCCCTTCGAATTGAAGTGGATACAGGCACATCCACAACAGTCATTAGGGAACAAATGTTTAAGTATCTGAATGGAGGGGGCCACTCACTAAAGCTGAAAATCTCAGAGGCCAGACTAAAGACATATACTGGCGAAAGCATACGAGTAAGAGGTATATGCAAGGTTCCAGCACAATATGGAAGCCAGTCTACTAACCTACCCCTGATAGTGGTAGCAGGGGAGGGTCCAACTCTACTTGGTCGGAACTGGCTTAAGGAAATAAAATTGTAGTGGACCGAGATTTTTCAACTCCGAATGAAAGATCTGCAAGATTTATTGCAGAAATATGCCCCTGTGTTCAGAGAAGATTCAGGAGCTGCAAACTAAAATCCACCTGGATCCTGAGGCAACCCCCAGATATTTGAAGGCGAGGCCAGTCCCCTATGCGTTACGAGAAAAAGTGGATATTAAATTGGACAGGCTGGGAAGGTTGGGAGTCTTAAAACTTGTACAATTTCTGAATGGGCAGTACCCATATTTCCAGTACTAAAGCCTGACCAGAGTGTACGAATATGCAGGGACTACAAGTTGACCGTTAACAAAGTAGCCAGACTAGACAGGCACGCTATACCGAAAATAGATGAATTGTACTCCAAGCTGGTAGGGGGAACCGCATATACGAAACCCAACATGAGCCATGTTTACCAGCAAGTCAAGCTAGAAAAGGCCTCTCAGGATTTTGTGACCATCAACACACATAGGAGGCTATACCAGTATACCAGGTTACCCTTCGGAGTCTCATCAGCTAGTGCCATTTGCCAATGGACTGAGGAAAACTTGCTCCTAGGTCTACCTCATGTGGTGGTTTATCTCAATGGTGCCCTAATAAGAGGACTAACTGATGAAGGACGCCTGGCTAACTATTGAAACGTTTCTCACAAGCCGGAGTACACTTGAAAAGGGAAAAATGTATCTTCAAAGCAAAAGAAGTGATTTGCCTGGGTCATGGGGTCGACCCACAGGGCCTTCACCCAGTAGAAGACATGGTGAGAGCTATTCATGAGGCGCCAGCACCGTAAAATGCCATAGATCTCAAGTCTTTCTTGGAAATGGTTAACTACTATGATCATTTTCTCCCAAATTTGTCGATAGTACTGGCTCCATTATACAGGTTACTCAAGAAAAAACACAAATGGACTTGGCAAGGCCCACAACAACAGGCTTTTACGGCAGTAAAGCAGTTACTACATTCATTGGCCCTGTTGGTACATTTCGACCAAAGGAACAATTGATTTTAACCTGCGATGCATTCCCTTACAGAGAGCACTACCTCCCAACCTCTCAATGGTCCATTGGTTACGTCTCAAGAACACTCTGTGGCAGAATGAAGATACTCACAAGTAGAGAAAGAAGGCTTATCCATTTGACGTTAAGAAATTCCACTAATACATCCATGGTTGCCACTTCACCATAGTATCCAACCACTACTAGGCTTAAACAAAAATACCTGCAAAAACTAAGCACGTCTGACAGCATCTGCGGAGAGGGATACAGTTGACGTTTAGAGTCCGTATGACCCTTCATCAGAACTAAGACATATAGAAATGAGGTGAAATATAAGCTGGTAGAAGGGGGTGGGACAGGAGAGCTCGATAGGAGGCCCGTTATAGGTGGAGGCCAAGAAGAGATTGCCAAAGATGTCATAGAAAAAGGACAAAGGGGTGTTGATGGTGATGATATTATCTAAAGGATGTGCTAATGGGGACATTAAGGGAAGCAAGCTAGTAGCAGATGGCCCTAGTGCGAGTAGGGTGGGGCGAAGGGATCGAAATAGGCTCAAAGGTGGAGATGAAACAGTAGATCAAAATAAATTTAAAAATAGGGAAAAGAAAAAAATATAGTTGTAAACAATTATAACATATTGGAAAAAGGGGGATCAGAAAGGGGGTGGGGATGGGAGAGAGAGAGTTCATGATCTGAAATTGTTGAACTCAATATTAAGTCCGGAAGACTGCAAAGCGACCAGCCGGAAGATGAGGTGCTGTTCCTCCAGTTTGTGTTGAGCTTCACTGGAACATTGCAGCAGGCCAAGGACTGACATGTGGGCATGAGAACAGGGTGGTGTGTTGAAATGGCAAGTGACAGGGAGGTCTGGGTCATGTTTGCAGACAAACCAAAGGTGTTCCACAAAGCGGTCACCCAGCCTTCGCTTGTTCTCTCCAATGTAGAGGAGACCACATTGGGAACAGCGAATGCAGTAGACTAAATTGAGGGAAGTGTAAGTGAAGTGCTGCTTCACTTGAAAGGAGTGTTTCAACTAGGCTTGCTTAGGGAAGGCAAGGCAATCCCCAATTGCTTCAGCACGCATCCAAAGGCAGGCGCTGGTTCTAGCTGCTTACGAATACACTTTTATCCACCGGCCGGGAAGCCAGGTTGCCAATGCCAACACACTGAACCCAATACCTCTAAAAGATAGCAATGTGAATGTCCCCATCCCTCAAGAATTTGTCTTGTTATTGAACTATCTGGATTCTTCACCAGTATATGCCAAACAAATAAGAGAGTGGACAAACCGATCCAGTTTTGTCTCACGTCAGGCAACAAATCTTGCAGGGAAGGTCTAACAAGCCAAAGTCGGGCGAAATGAAGCCCTAATTTAACAGGAGATATGAGCTCACCTGCCAGGCTGGCATCTTACTGTGGGGAGCAAGAGTCATTGTGCCTCCGAGGGGAAGATGACCATTATTGACTGAATTGCATAGCGCTCACCCCGGCATTTCCAGAATGAAAATGTTGGTGCACAGCTACTTATGGTGGCCAGGGATGGATACTAAAATCAAAAACATGGTCAAGGGCTGCATGCAGTGCCAACAGGTGCAGAAATTGTCTCTTGCTCCACTGTGTCCTTAGGAATGGCCAGGAAGGCCATGGGTCGGCCTCCTCGTTGACTACATGTGGCCTTTTTTGGGCACAATATTCCTCTTATTGACTCCCACTTCAAATTGATGGATGTATGCGAGGTGTGATCACCCACATATGCCACCGTCATAGACAGATTGCATCAAAGTTTCACGATACACAGTTTACCAGAGATAGTGGTGTCTGACAATGGAATGGCATTCACTAGCAGGGAATTCCAAAGGCTTACAACTTTCAATGGCATAACACATGTCAAGACTTCGCCATACCACCCTGCATCTAATGGGTTGGCCAAGAGGGCAATCCAGACCTTCAAGGCCAAAATGAAAAAACTAGAGGGGGACTCTACAGCAACAAAGTTTTCACGCTTCCTGCTCAGCTACAGAACCATGCCACATATGATCACTGGTATTGTCCCCGCGAAGTTATTAATGAAGAAACCTCTCAGGACACGGTTAAGCCTCATAAGGCCAAATTTAGGGAGAAGTCAGGAGGCCCAAAAAAACGAACATGATTACCATAGTCGTGAAAGAAACTTCACTGTAAGGGAAGCTATTATCATAAAGACTTTTGGAGATGGGCCCAAGTGGCTATCGGGTGAAGTAAGTGCAGTGACAGGACTGCTGTCTTACCATATATCAGTTGAAGGTCAGATAATCAGGAGACATGTAGATGACCTCAGGAAACAGATCAACAAGGAAAGCTGTGCCAAACATTCCCTTTGGCGTCTACACCACAGGAGAAGGAACTGCTCTTGCTTTGGAAGTACCTGTAGGACCTGTAGAGCCTGAGAGTGTCGAAGAGGCAAACTTACAGGTTCCTACTAGGGAACCTAGTGGACATGAATCCTGAGAGGGAGGCCTCAGATAAACCATCTGAAGTCGTAGAATTACGACGGTTGACACATTTTAAAAAGCCACCTGAGAGACTGAATTTGTAAAGAGATAATTTTTGTAAAAAGTGAATATATTGTAAAATGTACTTTCAAGTAAAGGGGGAGGGATGTGGTAATCTGAGGTGTAATACACTTTAAGAGAATGTGAGCAGATTAACTACTTGACTGTAAGACCCAATAGCTGTGTAAATAGCTACCATGTAAATGTTAGTCTAGAGTAGCGCCTGTCTGGAGAGGCACACATCATGTTAATGCTCTGTTGTTTGTATAAATAAATAGTATGTGCTTCATTTCAAATTGGTCTCTGCGTCTGCAGTATGTAGTAATCGACTCACCTGCCGACAGATAAGCGTGCAGCCGGCTAGCAAGCAAAGTGACCCCATAGTAAAACATAACAAGCTCTCTCCACAGATGCTGGCAAACATGCTGATTGTTTTCCAACATTTTGTTCTTATTTCAGATTTCCAGTATCCAGTGTTATGACACAGCAGTTTTTAAAGGCTGTTATTTAAAATCCCAGAGGGAAACTTTGAACAACTGTCATAACCTATATTTTCAATTGGCACGTTTGAGATGCATCTCTGAATTCAGGAATAAGACCACCAATTCTCGAGAGGTTTTTATATCAAACTAAATGAGACATTTATTAATTTACAACAAGGTATTAAACACATACACATGGCTACAAATTATTCTTATAACTTTTTAACAAATTCCCAAATTAATCTCCACTAAGGCAACAACAACCCATAGACGTTAAGCAGACACCAGGCAAAGCATTTGCACCTTACAAATTCAAAATGAGCTTCCTTTCAATTTGATTCATTTGCAGACAGTTCTAGGCTTACAGCTGCTTTGATGTTACATGCCTCTGCCTTTCACACACAAACTCCTCTCAGGTTATACTCTGCCTGCCCTTTGAATGCAAATTCCCATTGTATCACCAGGCCTTTTGAACTCCACCTCTTCTAACAATAAAACCCCTTTCATAGTACCAATTTTATTAGTAATATTGCTTGGTGTCTCCTAGCTAGGTGCAAGTTTTACTTGTTGAATGCTCTATTCAACAAAATGCAAATGTACTCTTTACCTCTCAGTTTACATCTCAAAGTTTGCATCAAAGCACCCAGACTAGCTGGCTTTAATCCAATTAACACACACACAGACTAAACCTCTTTTTAAAAAAAATTTCCAATAACATTATATACATTAATAGCTTCATGACATCCCCCTTCCTGTTGAAAAATGAACCGTCATAATTCTAAAAGACGGCTTCATTTTTTAATAACCCTTCTCACACTATCTCCTATACTTATGACATTATTACATTACCAGGTCCATGCATTAACATAAAAATATATATACAAAAGTCCTTAGTATCAACAGAAATCACTCCAGTTCAGTGTCCAGGTTTTTTTTTTCTATGTCCAATTTTCCCTTTAATCTTCAAACTCCTGATAACACATCTGCAAACAGATTTTCTCTTCCAGCAATATGTATAATTTGTAGATTACATGGTTGTAATAATAAACTCCACTAAAAAGTCCTTTGTCTCAAAATTTGTCCAGAAACTTTAAAGGATTATGATCTGTATAAACAATTGCTCCTGATGAATTGTTTGCAACATAAATTTCAAAATGCTGCAATGCTTAACACCGAACCCAAAGTCTCTTTTTTGATTGTTGAATATCTTTTTTTTATTCATTCATGAGATCTGGGTGTTGCTGGCTAGGCCAGCATTCATTGCCCATCCCAAATATACCTTTGTTCAGAGGCCATTTAAGAGTCAACTACATTGTTGTGGGTCTGGAGTCACATCTCTGCTAGCAGATTTCCTTCTCTAAAGGACATTAGTGAACCAGATGGGCTTTTATAACAATTGACAATGGGTTGATGGTCATCATTAGACTTTTAATTCCAGATTTTTATTGAATTCAAATTCCACCATCTGCTAGAGTGGGATTTGAATCCAGTTCCCCAGAGACTTGGGTCTCTGGATTACTAGTCCAGTGACAATAGTACTGTGCTATTGCCTCACCTCCCCTTCCCTGTACATCCAGCTCCTGTGAAAAATACCATATCTGTTTTTCAATTCCAGTGTCATCTTCTTGTAACAGTATAGCTTCAATGTTTTTATCACTTGCGTCAATGGTCAACTTAAATTGCTTAGCCAAAACTGATGTCATAGTTAATACAGTTTTCAAATTCTCAAATGACTTCTGACACTCCTGTGTCCATTGAAACTTCTTGTTCTTTTTTAACAGTGGAGCAACCATTTGGCTAAAATTTAGTACAAATTTCCGATAAAACCCACTCATGTCCAGAAATCTCAAAACTTCTCATTTTGTTGTAGGCACTAGGAAATCCATGATAGCCTTGACTTTGCATCTCTTGGAGCCACCTTACCATGTCCAATGGTATGGCCTAGATACATAACTTGCGCTTTTGCAAATTCACTTTTAGCCATGTTCATCACCAAATTAACTTCTTGTAGTCGAGTAACTAATTCTTCCAGATGCTGAAAATGCTTCTCCCACGTCTGACTGAAAATGATTAGATCATCAATATAAACAGCACAATTGCTCAGACCCACAATTACTTTGTTTGTCAGTCTTTGAAATGTCGCAGGTGCATTCTTCATACCCAATGGCATGACTTTAAACTGATATAGTCCATTTGGTGTTACAAAAGCTGATATCTCCTTTGCTGTCTGTGATAACCGTACCTGCCAATGTTCTTTTAGCAAGTCAATTTTTGTGATAAATTTTGATTGTCCCACTTTCTCAATGCAATCTCCCAACCATAATATAGGATATGAATCTGCTTTTGTCACTGCATTCACTTTTCGATAGTCCACACACTGTATTTGTGCTCCATCCGGTTTTGGTATCAGTACAATAGGTGAACTCCAGTTACTACAACTAGACTCAATGATATTATTTTGAAGCATGAAATCAATTTCTTTTTGTACTTTTGATAACTTTGCTGGATTTAATCTATAAGGATGTTGCCCTATTGAAGATAAAACTTCTATACATACATCATGTATAGATAAATTTGTCTCCCCTAACTTATTTCCACAAATAGGTTTTGTAAAAACCATTGAAAAAGGTAAGGCTTGTTGAATGAGATGTAACTGATGTTTTTTCATGGTGGTTGTAATTATTGCTGAACGGCCTATCTGGCCCTGAAAAACTAATTTTAGAATCTGGAGTGCTATTCCTTCCATTCCATGATAAAGTTCTATAACATTTAAAATTAATGCAAATTAGAGATCTTTAAAGTTTTTGTTTCAGTTTCAACCTTAATCCCATGTATATGCCACCTTCTCAAGGGCAATAAGGGATGGACAACAAATGCTGACCTTGTTAGTAATACCCACATCCCATGAAAGAATAAAAAAATTATTTTGCTCACTGCAAAAATGGTTAAAAGGTGAATGATAATCAGTGATTTTTTTACTTGTTGCTGTGAGAATTTGTGTGTAATGTCAATTTTTACATCATGTTAAAAATTCCATAGCATTTCAAGATAACCTTTTTAAGTTTGCCTATGTTTCAGTTTTTAATGTCCCAATCATTATTTTGCTCTAAGTGAAGGATCAGTGCATTTTGCTTCCTGGTTTACCTTCTGTGATAATTCATCAATGTGATTGGCTGTTTTGCCTGCTTGAAGACATCACTGCTGCTGGACAGATGGAGATCCCCTTAACTTGGTGCCAGATTCAAGCTAGTTTTAAGAAATATGAAATCCACAATACAGAGACTGCTAGATCTTTGAGGGCTGCTTTCTTCGAGGTCAGCAATCACAAGACCCAGTGTTCCAGTGATGTTGGTCAAGACATAATTTTATTGGCCAGGAAACGGAGGATATTTCTCATGCTGTACTTCAAATAGAACCATAGAAAAGTTACAGCACAGAAGGAGGCCATTCGGCTCATCTTGTCCATGCCAGCCTGAGGATACCCAGATGCCCTTTCTAATCCCACCTTCCTGCACCCGGCCCATAGCCCTGCAGCTTACAGCACTTAAGTTGCAGATCCAGGTACTTTTTAAAAGAGTTCAGAGTTTCTGCCTCCACCACCAACTTGGGCAGCGAATTCCAGACACCCACTACCCTCTGCGTAAAAAAGTTCTTCCTCATGTCCTCCTACACCTTTTGCCACTTATCTTGAATCTATGTCCCCTGGTTCTCGAATTCTCCACCAAGGGAAACAATTTTATCCTGTCCACTCTATTTATTCCCCTCATAATCTTGTACACCTCAATCAAGTCACCTCTCAGCCTTCTTTGTTCCAAGAAAAATAACCCCAACCTATCCAATCTCTCCTCGTAGCTACACTTTTCTAACCCTGGCAATGTTCTTGTAAACCTCCTCTGCACCCTCTCCAGAGCTATTATATCCTTCCTGTAGTGTGGTGACCAGAACTGCACACAATACTCCAGTTGTGGCCTCACCAGTGTTTTATACAATTCCAACATTATACCTTTACTTTTATATTCTATACCTCTGCCAATGAAGGAGAGCATTCCATATGCCTTCTTTACTACCTTGTCTACTTGAACTGCTGCCTTCAGGGACCTGTGTACTTGTACGCCAAGATCTTTCACTTCATCTACCCCTCTTAGTATATTCCCATTTACTGTGTAATCCCCGTAGCTGTTTGACCTCCCTAAATGTATGACCTCACACTTCTCTATGTTAAAATCCATCTGCCACTTTACCGCCCACTCCACCAATCCATCTATATTGTATCTAAATAGTAGCATGGGATCTTTTACCTCCACCATTGCCCACAAGCCAGACCCTAGTGTTTCTCATCTCTCAGCTATTGTCTCATATGTACTTATTACAGTAGCACTCAGACAGTCACAGCCTCTATCTTTCTGACTTCCATACCTAATTCTAAGCTGATACTATCTACTTCATGATTCTGTGTCTGCAAGAGGTAAAAAACACAGACTCTGTAGTTTAGGTAGCAGCTAACTATTCAATTGTTAGATCTATTATAACCAGGCTAGATTCCAAAATCCATATACTCACACTTCCAGCAAGTGTCACTGTGTGGCAATCTGGAGAATAATTCTTGTTTGAATTTTCCCCTCCCTATCTGAACATAAGGGCCTGAGGTCAACTGAAACAATACTGAGGTCAGTCATCTCAGCACTGATATGGAATTTAATCTGGAATATTCTAGGTCTTTTATAGTTCAGCTAATCATTCAATTAACTTGCTAAACCTTTGGCAGGTTATACTTCAGGTTTCTCCTCCCTGCCCTTGTTCAATCTACACCAGGGGGTTATTTCACCAGTAAGGGTTTTCCTTAAAGAGGAATCACAATCTTAGGGTGGAATTCTTCCTGTAGAGTATACAACCAGGCTAGATTTATTTAGAGTCATTGACAGCAAAGAAGTAGGCCATTCAGCTCATTGAGTCCATGCTGGCTCCCCGCAGAACAATCTAGTCAGTCCCACTTCCCCGCTTGACCCCGTAAACCTGCAAGCTTACTTCCTACAAGTGCCCATCCAATTCCCTTTTGAAATCATTGTTTCCACTTCCATCACCCTGGTGGGCAGTGACTTCTAGGTCATTACCACTCACCACGTTAAAAAATGTTCCTCCTCACATTCTCGCCTGCATCTCTTGTTGAAAATCCTAAATCTGTCCCCTATACCTTGTACTATCAGCAGTTTTTTCCTTATCTTCCTTATCCAAACCTGTCATAATCTTGTACACTTCCATCAAATCTCCCTCAATCCCCTGCTTCTAAGGAGAACAATCTTTACAACCCAACCTTGGATCGAAAGTACCCCAGTCCTGGAACCATTCTGGTAAACTTCTTCTGCACCCCTCTTAAGGACCCTCACATCCTTCCTAAAGTGTGATGACTAGAACTGGATGCAATACTCTAGTTGGGACCTAACCAGAGCTTTTTAAAGGCTCAGCATAATTTCCCTGCTTTTGTACTCAATACCTCTTTATGAAGCCCAAGTGTTTTGCTAACCATCCTCTCAATGTGTCCTACCACCTTTAAATATTGATGCACATGCTCCCCAGATCCCTCTGGTCCTGTACACTTTTTGGAACTCTGTCATTAACTCTATATTTGCCTCTCCCTACCCTTTCTTCCAAAATGCATCACCTCACACTTCTGTATATTAAATTCCATCTGCCACTTGTCTGCCCATTCTGTTAGCCTATGTATGTCATCTTGCAGGTCCTTGACCATTGAAAAATACAGCTGTGGAAATGGTTTACTAGCTTTTATAAATAAATGTTAATTGTTTCATCTCCATGGAGACCCACCACATTTGAAAATGTTCTGGAGCGGATCTAACGAATGAGATCACTTGATCTCAAGAACATCCCGTGAAACCTTTAGGAAATGCTGCATGCTCAGACAGAAACATATTTTCCTATGGTTGGGACGTTAGAATCAGCTCCCAGGCTGGTTCAAAGTTACGGCTTTTCCCATCATTCAGTGGAGCTGCCCCATAATGCATGAGGCACCTGTGATGTCACCAGAACTGTTTGGCAAAATGATGGGTCTGTGTAGAGTTGACAAAAATTAGATTTTTTTTAAAAAGGCTGGACATCATTTTTTAAACTCTCTGAATGGTACCAAAACTGAGAGGTTATAGCAATCAGGAAAGATTGAACAAGCTGGTGCTCTTTTCTCTAGGAAGGAGAAAGCAGAGCAATGACCTAATACAGAAGGGAGAAAAGAATACAACAACAACTTATATTTCTATAGCGCCTTTAACATAATTAAACATCCCAAGGAGCTTCACAGGAACATTATAAAACCAAATATGACACTGAACCACATGAGAATTAACCAAAACCTTGGTCAAAGAGGTAGGTTTTCAGGAGAGTCTTAGAGGAGAAAAGAGAGGTTGAGAGGCAAAGAGATTTATGGAGGGAATTCCAGAACTTAGGGCCTACTGAAGGCATTGCCACCAATGGTGGAATGATTAAAATTGGGAATTCTCAAGAGGGCAAAATTAGAGGAGTGCAAATATCTCAAGAGAGTTGTGGGCCTAGAGGAAGTTATAAAGATAGGGAGGGGCAAGGCCATGGAGAGATTTGAAAACCAGGATGAGAGTTTTAAAATTGAGACTTTGCTTGACCAGGAGCCGGTGTAGGTCAATGAGCATAGGAGTTAAAGCTCAATGGGACTTGGTGTGAGTTAAGACACAGCCAGCAGAGTTTTGGACGACTTCAAGTTTACAGAGGATAGAATGTGGGAGATCAGCCAGGGGTGTAGTGAAATAGTCAAGTCTACAAGCAACAAAGGTATGAATGAGGATTTCAGCAGAAGATGAGCTGAGACCAGGGTGAAGTTGAACAATGCTGGAAGGTGGAAATGGCCTGTCTTAGTGATGGAGCGAATATGAGGTCGGAAGCTTATCTTGGGGTCAAATGTGACATCAAGGTTGTGAAAAGACTGGCTTAACCTCAGTGTTGTCAGGAAGAGTGATGGAGTAATTAGCTATGGAACGGAGTTAGGGACAGAGGATATGTTGATAGACTAAGATGAAGTAAGGTGGAAAGAGGCTCATGTGGGGCATTAACACCCGGACAGACCTTGGGGGCTAAATGGTCTTTTCCTGTGCTGTAAATAGCCCTTCACATCTGAGACCACTTCCACTCAATCTTTTCTCCTAACCCTTTCTTCAAATCACACTAACTGAAGGAAACACGGTCACAATTTTGCATGTGTTAAATGCTCTGTAAATATGTCTTTTGAGCTGTTCTTCATGAAAGTTGCCCTCGGTACCTCATCCATTCAGTTGTATTGTAAGGCGGAATTTTCAGTTCCTGCCAGCAGTGGGAATCATGGCGGGCAGGAACGCAAAATTGAGCTTGAGGCCAAAAGTCAGATATCCACCGGTGGGAAAATAAGTTGGAATTTTCCCCTCAGCACTTTCATGGCGGCTTTACTGATGGTTCGACTGTCCCACTGATATATGTTGGGAACCGCATTTATATACATTAACATATCATGAATACTCATTAATATCACAACTCGCCAGAGTCACATTCTCACTCCTAATTTACCACCACGTCAGCAGATAATTAGACTGGTCTAATTTACAACCGGATAAAAGTGGCACACACCTTCACTTAACTTGAAACTTGGAGGTGCGTGCACACAGCATTCATCTACCTTTCTCTGCACTGCTGCCATCTTTCTCAGCTGCTCCAACTCCTGACCGCTGGCAATGCTGCTTTCTCAGGCGGGATCAGGGTGGGGTGGGCTGATAGGGCTGCGCTGTACCCAGAGAGACTGCTGTGGGACGCAGACGGGACTACACTGTGCCCAGAGAGACTATTGCGGGGCACATTGTGGAGTTCCAGGAGAATCGGGGGGACTTCTACAGTGACTGGTGGAGGTTGGAAGCTGGTCTCAAAGTAAAAGTGTAGCACCACCATGTTAACTCTATGATGGAATGAAGCAGTTAAAAAAGACCCTTAGAAAAGAATTGTCAGGAATAGACATGACTTCCAGGGTGCAAGGTATCCAAAGATTCCAAAAGTGCAAGGCAGGGGAGAATTCAAATACTAATGTGGGGTAGCCTGACAGGACCTTGGGAAGTACCAGGTATTTTTATTTTTGTTTTGGATTTCCAGCATCCACAGTTTTTTGCTTTTATCTTAGTGCCTTGGATGAATCTGAAATCCCGTGGCTGTGCTCAGCCCTCGGTAAGCCTATTTGTGATGGTGCTGTCAAGTTGCTGGGGGATTAATAAGCACATCTGACCCTTGAGTGAGTTCCTCAGGTGCAAGGGTGGAATGGAGCATGGCATGTATCTAATGAGCACAGCCCAATGGCTTCACATTGGATTTCAGCCTTGGAGTGGGAGGTTAATCATTGCAGGCTAAGCTGCATTCATGTGCCTGATCTATCTATCCCCAGGAAGAAGGAGTGCACAATGGAGGCTGCAGAAACTGCTGCCTTCTTGATGGCTGTGTTTAGAATAAGGGGGAAGAGAAGGGCCCGTTACCATTTGGCAGGGCTTAGAGAGGAGCCTCGGCCTGAGGTGCATGGACCGGGGGGCCCCAGGAAGACCCAGAGGTTGAGGAGGTCTCACAGAGGCGGCTGGCGCAACCCAGACTGTACCGAAGGAGAGCCTCATTTTTGAGATGAATGAGAGTACCGCAAACACCTTCAGATGGTGAGGTACCGAAAACACCTTCAGATGGTGAGGTACCGCAAACACCTTCAGATGGTGAGGTACCGCAAACACCTTCAGATGGTGAGGTACCGAAAACACCTTCAGATGGTGAGGTACCGAAAACACCTTCAGATGGTGAGGTACCGAAAACACCTTCAGATGGTGAGGTATGGTAAACACCTTCAGATGGTGAGGTACGGTAAACACCTTCAGATGGTGAGGTACCGTAAACACCTTCAGATGGCGAGGTACCATAAACACCTTCAGATGGTGAGGTACCGAAAACACCTTCAGATGGTGAGGTACGGTAAACACCTTCAGATGGTGAGGTACCGTAAACACCTTCAGATGGTGAGGTACCGTAAACACCTTCAGATGGCGAGGTACCATAAACACCTTCAGATGGTGAGGTACCGAAAACACCTTCAGATGGTGAGGTACCGAAAACACCTTCAGATGGTGAGGTATGGTAAACACCTTCAGATGGTGAGGTACGGTAAACACCTTCAGATGGCGAGGTACCATAAACACCTTCAGATGGTGAGGTACCATAAACACCTTCAGATGGTGAGGTACGGTAAACACCTTCAGATGGTGAGGTACCATAAACACCTTCAGGTGGTGAGGTACCATAAACACCTTCAGATGGCGAGGTACCATAAACACCTTCAGATGGCGAGGTACCATAAACAACTTCAGATGGTGAGGTACCATAAACACCTTCAGATGGTGAGGTACGGTAAACACCTTCAGATGGTGAGGTACCATAAACACCTTCAGATGGTGAGGTACGGTAAACACCTTCAGATGGTGAGGTACCATAAACACCTTCAGGTGGTGAGGTACCATAAACACCTTCAGATGGCGAGGTACCATAAACACCTTCAGATGGCGAGGTACCATAAACACCTTCAGATGGTGAGGTACCATAAACACCTTCAGATGGTGAGGTACGGTAAACACCTTCAGATGGTGAGGTACGGTAAACACCTTCAGATGGAGAGGTACCATAAACACCTTCAGATGGAGAGGTACGGTAAACACCTTCAGATGGAGAGGTATGTTGTGGCTCGCATCTGCCACATTCTTAGGAAGGATTTTATGCTGCATGGACTGGGAGGTTATCCATTGCCCGTGGCTGTAAAGGTGACCTTTGCACTCAATTTTTTTGCAAGCAGCTCGTTCCAGTGATCCACTGGGGGTCTATGCAGCATACCCCTGTCCTTCACACATTAATACCTCTGTCCTCCACACATAAATGCAAAAGGGAAGTTACGGAACCCTTCACAGTAAGGCATATCATTACATCAAGTTTACAATGGATGACGCTCGCCAATCCGCTAGATTTCTGGGATTTGCAGCAATCTCCAGCTTCCCACGAATGCCTAGATTGTGCACGTTACTTTGAGAGCTCTGTGGCAGCATCCACTGATCTTCATCAATAGGAAAGGGTTCCACCCCATCAACGTGCAGCTCATGTGCAATCATCAGAAGGAGATTATGCATATTTGTGCCAGATTCCCTGGGAGTTCTCATGACTCTTACATCCTGACTCATCCCTAGGTGCCACAGGTCTTTGAAGTCCTGCGGCACTTATAGAGTTGGCTGCTGGGTGATACGGGGTACCCCCAAAAGCCATGGCTTTTGACACCCGTGTGTCATCCTCGAAGTGCCTCAGAGGAGGGATACAATGTGGAGCAGTCTGTGACAAGGTCCAGCAAAGAGCAAACCATTGGCATCCTGAAGGTGCACTTCCAATGTTTGGACCATTCAGGTCGGGCTCTACAGTACTCTCCACTGAGGGTAACCCACATCATCTGCTGTGCACTGCCCAACCTGATACTTCAAAGGGGAGATCACTTGCCAGAGGAAGACATAGAGGAGGTAGGGATTTCCTCGGACAAGGAGGACTTGGAGGGCCTGAAGAGGGCCAGGATGGAGCCTTCCCACATGAGGATGCCAGCGCAGTGGCACGACAAGGAAGACATGCCCATGACACGCTGACTGCCATTAGGTTCCAGGAGGAGTAAGGTCCACACAAGGTGACAGGTGCACATTTCTCCTGTCTCCTAGAGGCATGGAAGTGATCAGGAAGTCCTTTCCAAATGTCCACATTTGAAGCCATCTCCTCTTTCAGCCTGGGGCCAGTAACCCTCAGGGATCACAAAGGTATCAGTGTTGGAGAGGTCTACATGTGGGGCCTGTGCGATGTGATAACCAACACACCAGCACATGACCTGAGTCAGCTGCACATCGTGCAGTCTTTGCCAACAGCTTGTGACACTTTCAGCAGCCATTTAGATTTGGACTTGGTTGTAATGAACATAATGCATCCAAGAGGTATGCTTTCACACTCATAAGGGACACAGCTCAGTCCTCATGCTGCAACATTAGATGTCACCCTCTAAGACACAGGAGCACACATTATTCAATTATGTGCTGTAAGTCTTAAAAGAACATTTCTGTATCTATGTGCACTTTCAGAATCTGGCTTGACACATCTCCCTCAAATGACACAAGGAGCAAGTGACTAAAACAAAAACAAAAATACCTGGATAAACTCAGCAAGTCTGACAGCATCTGCAGAGAGGAGTACAGTTGACATTTCGAATCCATATGACTCTTCATCAGAACTAAGGAAATAGAGAAATGAGGTGAAATATAAGCTGGTGGAGGGGGTTGGGACTGGTAGAGCTGGATAGAGGGCCAGTGATAGGTGGAGGCAAAGAAGAGATTGCCAAAGATGTCATAGACAAAAGGACAAAGGGGTGTTGATAGTGAGCAAGTGACTAACATGACTTAGCTGAACATAACACGAAGCTGAGGGACACGAAGGCAGACCACTGAGGAGTGGGAGCTTAGGTCATCCTTGAAATAAGACGGCACATAGAATCACACACAAGAGGCATTCACATCCTGAGATGTTGAGTCATAAAATCAAATTGTATTTACTAAGGTACATTATATATACAGTGAATGAGCACCCATGCCACCAGTCTTCAATCATAATTCCTTTACATATGCTGCCGCTACACTGGGTACAGCCCCGACGTCTGCAGGAGAGCTGGAGTCAGCCTGCTGACTGCTATGCTCTATGGTCTGAGATGACTTTGGCAGACAACCTCTGGAGGCCGGGGCCTGGAGGCCTTGCCCTGCTTTGGGTCTCCTGCTCTGGAGCAGTGCACCCTCCTCGGCCTGAGCAGCTGGAGCTGATGGGGTCACACGAAGAGGGGATTGGAAAGGCTGGAAACCCTTGGGGTCGCCTGTGTGGATGGCCCTGGGGTATCCAGCAGATGATGCTCCACCCTTTGGGTTCCTGAGGACCCCTTCTTGACTCACTGAGGAGAGGGGGCACCTGGAAGAAGGTAGAGCTGCCCTGTCCCCTCTCGTCTAGCCACTGATGGATCCCACCTATGCCTAGAACGATGGAGTGCAGGTCTGCATGCAGATCCGGCAGAAACTGCTGGACCATGTCTCCAAGGCAGACACCACCCTTGCCGTGGAGACCTCAGTGTGCTTGCATGTCAGAGCCATGTCATCAGAGCGAACACGGATGGAGACCCCCATCCTTCATTCTAGTCTGGTAACTGCCTGTGAAAACTCTGCCTGATGTTCCCTGCCAATCTTTGCATCTCCGGCCTGTGTGCACTGGCCGACTGCAGAGGCTCATTATCTGACAGACGCAGTAGGGGCATTTTCTCCAGCAGTCGTCCGAGTGCCAGAGACATGGGCTATCACTGCCTCCGACTGCTGGGGAGATGTGTCTGTGAGGTGTTCTCCAAATAATGAACCCAAGCCTAATCCGAATCTAGGATCCACCGAGGTGTGTGTCTCTGCCCTGGTGGAGGGTGCAGGTGAACGCAGTGATGGCTCCACATCTAGTGTGCCCTCAGCATCATCATGAACGGTGGACTGGGGGCTGGGGCTGAGGGGCTGGCTGGAGCTTTGTCAGGCCTGACATCTCCATTGTTAATAGTAACAACCGTTCATTTATTATATATAATATCTAGCTCAAAATGTTCGGTACACATTGCAATAAAAATTAAATGCCAGTTTGAAAACAGCGGCGCTCTTGCTGATTATAAATGTCTATTCCAGGTGTTTCTTTGATTCCCAATGGATGTGTAGGTTCTTGTATTTGTCCAACCATTTTCTGAAAATGATTTGCAAATCTAAATACAAGAATATTAGGGTGTCCTGGTGTTTTAGCTTTGAGTGATTATAAAAGAATGAAGATGTAGCCTATTAAATTAAAAGAAATTATTTG
Organism: Carcharodon carcharias; assembly: GCF_017639515.1. NCBI lineage: Eukaryota > Metazoa > Chordata > Chondrichthyes > Lamniformes > Lamnidae > Carcharodon > Carcharodon carcharias. Next base: position 200,181,523 of record NC_054471.1, read on the forward strand.
ATTTCAAATCAAAGCCGTCGATAGAAAGAAGAAAGGAAGTTTGTCTCGGCCTGCTTCTGCTGGTGCCTGGAAGAGAGAGAAGATAGAATTAGCTCCTGAGTAGACAGAATCCAACATTACATTTCACTCACTGTGAAGGTCATGATGTCTTCAACTAATGGAGGGTTCATCCATACTGCTTTGCTGGGGAAGGCTGCTCTCGGCTTCACCACAGGAGCGAAACCTGTCCTTTCCTGCCAATTCGGCTGCCTGCTGCTCTGGGGGAGTCAGCTGCTGTATTTCGGGGCTTGCCCCACAGGTCTGAGTTCTCTCCCTCTCGTTGTGGGCTAGCTTTGCCTGCATGAAGACAGATGGAATGGAATGTGATGAGGACAGGTGGAAGAGAAGTTGGGAACCACCATGACTGCTGGTTGTACTGTCCCCTCCCCAGTAAGGGCAGAAAATGTTGAGTGTGCAGGATAACATTTCAGATGGTGGTGATGTCAAAGTGTGTGTGAGACAGTCAGGGCAGATACACCTTCTGCTAATAGTGTTTGAGATCCATGTGCACTGTAACCCTTAGAATGGCAGATGCCCTTATGAGAGTCTGAGTCTAGAGTGAGTTGAAGGTTGGCTGAAGGTGGAGCAGATGAGATCATTCACCCTCTTCCTGCAGTCAACACATTTCTTTTCTGTGTGCCCACGGATGCAGACTTCCATGGCGACCTTCTCCCAGGCCGGCGTGGTCCTGTTTCCATCCCTCAGGAAGTGGACAGCTTGGCATTCGCGCACAAACTGGAGGAGAGTCACCCGGGACTAGTGGCTGAATCGAGGCGCCACAGGGCTTGGTTCTCCTGGAGGACATAGCGTTCGGCCACACCAGACAGCTGGCCTGCAAAGAGTGAACGCGTGTTTGGGCGCAGCTTAAATATGGCGCCCAGAGCTTCGACCCCATGAGGTAATGGCAGCAGACGAATCAGTGCCCACCTGCCTCCTGATTCGACGAGCAGCTCGCCAATTCATAACGAATCAGCTTTCAGGTGGAAGATCGGGACGGGAGAACACACCCCACCAATCGGCAGCAAACTCGCCGACTGTCCCACCCACCACCACACTTAGTCTGCAAAACGGAAAATTCCACCTGTAGCTCTAATGAACTCTCATTGTTACTGCAGAGAAGAAGGCTCTTGGTTTTAAAAGTGATTTATTTTCTCCACTGCCTGTAGTGAGAACCCCAAATTACCAGTAGGTGGCGACTCAGATCTTTTGCATATTTTTCCGCCAAGCATATTGATGACCCCCATCCAATCAGGCCTGACATCTCCATTGTTAATAGTAACAACCGTTCATTTATTATATATAATATCTAGCTCAAAATGTTCGGTACACATTGCAATAAAAATTAAATGCCAGTTTGAAAACAGCGGCGCTCTTGCTGATTATAAATGTCTATTCCAGGTGTTTCTTTGATTCCCAATGGATGTGTAGGTTCTTGTATTTGTCCAACCATTTTCTGAAAATGATTTGCAAATCTAAATACAAGAATATTAGGGTGTCCTGGTGTTTTAGCTTTGAGTGATTAAAAAAGAATAAAGATGTAGCCTATTAAATTAAAAGAAATTATTTGATTTCAAATCAAAGCCATCGATAGAAAGAAGAAAGAGCCAGCATGGCTCTGAATCACGGAATCACTGAATCTTTACAGTGCAGAAGGAGGCCATTTGGCCCATCGAGTCTGCCCTGTCTCTCTGAAGGAGCATTCCACCTAGTCCCATTCCGCTGCCTTATCCTCATAACCTTGTACATTTTCTCTTTTCAGGTAGCAACCCAATCCTCTTTTGAATACCTCGATCAAACCTGCCTCCACCACCCTCTCAGGATGTTTGTTCCAGACTCCCACCGCCCTCTGGGTAAAAACATTTTTCCTCACATCTCTTTTATTCCTTTTGCCCATTATTTTGAAACTGTGTCTTCTAGTTCTTGGTGCTCTCTTGAGTGGGAACAGTTTCTCACTATTTACCCTGCCCATACCCCTCAGGATCTTGAATACCTCTATCAAGTCTCCTCTCAGCCTTCTTTTTTCCAAGGAAAACAGTCCCAAATTCTCCAATCTATCCTCATAGATCTATTTTCATTGTACCTAATTTCTCTACTGCTCTTTCCTTTACTGTAACATTTGCAACATCCTGGTCTTTAGTAAAGACAGATGCAAAGTACTCACATAGTCGCTCTGCCATGCTCTGTGCCTCCACAACATAAACTCATTTTTGGTCTTTAACTGGTCCCACCCTTCCACTAATTATATGATTATAAGAGACTTTTGTGTTCCCTTTTATGTTGCTATCTGCTAATCTATTCTCATATATTTGCTCCTTATTTTCTAAGTGATCCCATGTACTTCATGTATTCAGCTTGGTTTCCAACTGAATTTAAGCACCTGACATTTACCAGAAGATCCTCTTATGCTATTGTAAAATGGATCAGTAATGGTTTGAACAATGTAGCCCAAGTGGTATCAGGTATTCACTTCATGTCACATTTGGCCTTGCAGATTTTTAAACCTCAGGTGACTTTCCTCTTTTCCTTTTCTGAAGAAACTGGCTCACGGTTTGACAATCAGTCAGATGCAATAAGCTCTCCTCCGCTTTGCACAAGTCATAATTTAACCTATAGCAGACTAATAAACTGAGGGGAAGGGATGCAAAAACAGTCTAGTCCTGTCTTTGCCTGATGTTTTTATGTAACTTTTCAGAGGTAAAGCTCTGCTAGCAAGCTGGAAAAGAATAGGAACATTGGATTTTATCCTCCCCTGCTACACAAGTTCACTGCCCCACTCCAGGACAGATGAACATTATCTAGGCTACAGTTTAAATGCAGTACAGATGGAGTACTGCATTGTTGGAAGCACCATCTTTTCATTAAATCAAGCTCCCATCTGTCTGCCTGTTCGGATGGATTTGAATTTGATCAGGGAATTCTCCCGGTGTCCTGGGTAACATTCCTTCCTCAACTAAAACTGTCAAAAGCAGTTAACTGCTATTTCTTCTCACTGCTGTTCGTGAGACCTTCTATGCAAAATGAGCTGCTTTGTTTACCTACATATTGGCGATTATATTTAAACGCTTGAGGCCTTGCATCTGAATTGCTTTGACGTCATGAAGATAAGATGATATATAGATGCAAGTTCATTCTTTCTTTTCTACATGTAAATCTGGCTCTTCTAGTTCTTCTCCTTCCCCTCCACCCACCCCCACCCCCACCCCACATATACACCAATAAACTAGGAAATCAAATACTGGGTTTGGTGAGCGTTAAAAACTGCAAGTCTAGTATTTCTTATTGTTTGTTTAAATATTTCCCAACAGCCATACAGAGTACGTTCATGTGCTCCATGTGATTAATCTGTCACATTTTTCAACACACAGTTCACTTAACTGGCTTAGGGTGCAGCTACACTTCCCTTCCCTGTCCATCAGCATTTTGGTAAGCAGATTGATACCATTTTTCATGCTACACGTGCCACTGTAATGCACTCTGGAGCATAAGGTGGCCATTTTAGAACTATATAGGAGTTCAAAATCATAGAGGAGTAGAATGATACAGCGCAGAAGAAGGCCATTCAGTCCACCATGCCTGTGCCGACTCTGTGGTAGAATTATCCATTTGGTTCCATTCTTTGGCTCTTTCTCCATAGCTCTGTAAATATTTTCACTTCAGGTATTTATCCAGTTCTCTTTTGACAGCTCCTGTTGAATCTGCTTCCACCACCTTTTCAGGCAGTGCATTCCAAATCATAACTTGCTGGTTTTTTAAAAATCCTCATTTTACCACTGATTATTTTGCCAACCATCTTAAATCTGTGTCCTCTGTTTACACATCAATCAAAATTCCTCTTAAGCTTCTCTGCTGTAAGAAGAACAACCCCAGCTTCTCCTGTTTCTCCACATGACGCAAGACTAATCACTATTCGAGTGAATCTCTTCTTCACCCTCTCTAAGGCCTTTACATGTTTCCTGTAGTATGGTGACCAGAATTGAACGGAGCCCTAAACAGTGTTTTGTAAAGGTTTGACATAACTTTGTTACATTTATACTCTATGTCTTTATTAATAAAGCCAAGGATCCCAAATACTTTTTGTAATAACCTTCTCAACTTGTCCTGCCACCTTCACAGATTTGTGTATATACACCCCCACTCCTCTCTGTTCCTCCATCCCCTTTTAAAATTGTACCATTTATTTCACCATTGCTTCTCCTCATTCTTCCTACCAAAATACATCACTTCACTCTACTCTGGATTAAGTTTCATCTGTCATGTGTCTGCCTATTTCACCAATATGTATCCTCCTCTCATTTCAGGTACAATGTCCTGATCATGAACTTTTATTGGCGACCATGGATCTCCATTGGATTGGTCCATGATTATGCTTGGCAAAGTACTGCAGTGGTCTCCCAATGCCCTCTGCAGTATGGCTGACCAGAAAATTCTCCCTCGCTTACCGCCTGTCATCAGGAATATTGGAAGGATTTACAGCCTGTTTGGCCACATTATGTACACATCTTCCATGGCCATCGAGAGGGACTTGAACTCGGAGATTCTGGCCCAGAGGTAGGGATGGTACACCCTGCACCACAAGACCTGCTTCCAGCCTGTATACCTTCTCTTAAAATTCCATTACTATTGTCCTCATTGTTTACCACAATTCAAGTTGTTCGTCATCTGAAAACTTTGAAATTATGTCCTGTGTAACTAAACCCAGGTCATTAATATGTAGTCACTTGGTAGTACAAAACCTGAGTATTGCTGAAAAAAGAAACATGCTGTCAAAGCTTTTCATCTTGCACTCATCAGGACAGATTCACAAGAATTCCAAATCTCAAAGGGATCAATAATTTATACTGCATGAGAAGAGAATGCTGATTGGTTATCAAGTGGACTTTTGCCTTGGAGAATGCACCACAGAACAGTTAGCTACCCCTCTTGCTGGTGGGATTTTCTGGTCCTGCAAATGGAATTTTGAATGGCTAGCTGCATTTTCCTGTCCCAACCCCGCCATAGCAGGGCCGTAAAATTCCGCACTAAATGTATTGTTAAAATATTAAGGGTTCACGACATATCAAATTAACCTTTTGTCAGTTATACATATTTAAAACTGATCAGTTAATCTTGACTGCTTTTTGACTGATTCTGTATTAGTCTCAAAGAGTTAGGTGATGTACATTGCTGAAAATGTTGTACAAAGGGATACTGCAGATTCAAAATATTTGCGTTGCAAATGCTGAGCTGATTGTTTTACATGTCTTTTAAAAGTTGATAATGAAACTCATACTGATTGTTAGTGGCGAGTTCTGAATATCTAATTTGTCCTTGAACTCAAAGTAATAGAAAACATATTTTGGTTTTGAAAGGAGTTAAAATAATTTCCTGATATCTGTTACAAACTAACGATGGATAAGGAAGCTATCTTAATACACCCATGCTGCAGAAGGACCTGAACAATCCATTTCAGAAGCTGCTTATTCCTTATATTAAATCAACCAACATCAATTAATGATGTGATTAAAAGCCTTTTTAACCTTGGACTCCTTCTTTCCCAACAGCGTATGGGTTCCACGCTATTGGTGGAAACTTTTGGAGGTGATGGGAATCTCAGCCAGCAGTTGAAGAGCTGATGAAATTCCCACGTGAAGAAGGCTGATGCATTTTGCGCCACTTTTACACTTAACAGGAGTAGTGGGCCTTGCCCCGGGATCAAGGACCCTGGAGGCAGAGGTCCCACCAGAGGCAGAGGCCAGCTTCTTCTGTACTCAGTAGTGCCACCAAGGAGGTAGTGGCTGCTGCAGGTACTACACCCACCCAAGGCCTCCAATCAAGGAGAGACCCAAGCACAGGTGAGTTAAGGGGGGGGGAAGGGGTCATGGGGTGGGGGTCGCTGAAGAGGGGGAGGGGCGTCAGCAGCAATGGTGGAATTGTGTGACTCTCAGCAGATTCCCCCCTTCCTAATGCCAGGTCCCTTGATCAGGCACTGAGAGCCTTTGAATGAGGGATCCCTCCAGTCAGGCCCTCCGCATGGTGAGCTCCCCACCAGCCACTCGGTTAATACCAGTGGAAGCAGAATTAGGCCCTTAAGTGGACATTAATTACCCAGTTAACGGCCTCAGTTGGCAGTGATACAGAAAGTCTCTCCATGGGCCTGACATAAGAACATAAGAAATAGGAGCAGGAGTAGGCCATTCGGTCCCTCAAGCCTGCCCCGCCATTCAATAAGACCATGGCTGGTCTGCCCTAGGCCTCAACTCCTCTTTCGTGCCAGCTCCTCATAGCCCTCAACTCCCCGATATTTCAAAAATCTGTCCACCTCCTCTTTAAATACTTTCAGTGATCTAGCCTCCATAATTTTCGAGGGTAGAGAATTCCAGACATTCACTACCCTCTGAGAGAAGAAATTCCTCTGCATCTCAGTTTTAAATGAGCATCCCCTTACTGTCATGGACTAATTTGGGATGGAGGTGGGAGGTCTCCACCTGCCACCCACTTGTCCAATTAAATGCCCCCACTACCAAACTCGCCATGAGGTAGTCACAAAATTCCACCCTGTTTCTTCCCCTCATCACCAAGGTGAGTGTACAGCAGAAAGTGCTTTTGCAGTGAAACTGACAAGCTGAGAAGGCTTTGCTCAATTACACTGAAGAGCTCCAGCCATGTCCATTGGGGGAACTGCAGTTCAAAGTACTTCTTCTGTGTTTCAGGAGGCTCAGAATGTCATGGCGGGTTGCTGCTGACATCTGCAGCCTCCTAGAACAAGATATCCTTCCCAGTGGAACAGGGTGGCACACAAACCAATCCCTGTTAAAGTGCCTGTCACTGGAAAACCACAACTACCAGGGTCACTGCCTGTTGTCACATTGTATATAGTCCCATCTTAAAATAAAGAACCCACATTATTGTTTCACCCATCCTTGTCTTGTGATTGGTACGTTTATGTCAAATAGAGGAACATAACATGGTGGAAGCATGGTTCTGAAGGTGTGGCTGAAGTAAACAAGCCTCAACCCCTTGTATGCAGCAGAAGAAAAGAATTGGTGTGAAAGTAAAGCAACTATCAGGCCTCGTCATGTATGAGTGATTCTGCTTCTTTGTAGGAAACCTAAACTCTGAGCCTTCATTCTGGGACATTGTTGCAACTCACTCCAGCCAACAGGCACCAGGTCCTGGTAAGAATGTTCAAATTTGGGAGAGCTTAATCAGTATAAGTCTACCTGCTGTGAAGTTTAAGCAGGAACAGAAATTAAATACAAAAACAGAATTACCTGGAAAAACTCAGCAGGTCTGGCGGCATCGGCGGAGAAGAAAAGAGTTGACGTTTCGAGTCCTCATGACCCTTCGACATTATGCTACCAGACCTGCTGAGTTTTTCCAGGTAATTCTGTTTTTGTTTTGGATTTCCAGCATCCGCAGTTTTTTTGTTTTTATTACAGAAATTAAATAGATGACTCTAGAAAGTATAATTTTAAGCAGAACTCACACAGGAGAGACTCCATTATTGCTGCTACTGTAGGTCAGGGGAAATTAATACACTGCAGGCTGGGCTGGAAAGAAGAATCCACCCAGTAACAGCTCCTAACAGCCAAAAGAAGCCTGAGAAAAAGCTTTTTATTTTATTTTTGAAGTCTGCAGTTCCAATCCATGCCTGAATCACTCTTTTGTGGGCTGAGCTTCAGTAAACCCACGAAAAACCAGAAAGAACTCAACAGCACCACCATTGCAGTAAAGAACTCAACAGCACCACCATTGCAGTAAAGAACTCAACAGCACCACCATTGCAGTAAAGAACTCAACAGCACCACCATTGCAGTAAAGAACTCAACAGCACCACCATTGCAGTAAAGCAGTGACCTATGACCAGCTAAGGTAGTAGCCACTAAAGGTGCTGCAACTCTGAGCTAAATTCACTTTAAAAGAGCTGTCAAAACAGCCCAAGTAGCTGCCAACAGTTCCAGGCTGCATTAAATCCCGTAAAAAGCTAAAAGATGACCACAAAATTTGCAAAACTCAATTAGAAGGCAATGGGCCTCTTATCCAAGTTGACTTTATTCCGACAATGTATAGAGCTATGTTTTCTGGACCTCAATATTTCCAAACTAAATAAACAAACCGTTAAGATTAAAATTGTTATACACAATGGAGGCCTCCACAGACTGAACATGTCAGGTCTGTCCAATGACCATCTTCAAAATCCAGATAAAATATGGTCAACACTCGAATATCAATTACAGTGAAACTCAACTTCCAAATACACCATCTGGAATTCATGGGCTGGATTTTACCATCGGTGAGTGGGGGGTGGGGCCCGCTCGCTGACATGTAAAATGACGCATGGTGACGTTGGGCAGAATTCCCGACGTCACCGTGCCCCATTTAAATTTTCAGGAAGGAGGGGGCGCAGCAAAATCAGCTGCAGACCCGCTGACCTGTCAATGGCCAATTGAGACCATTGACAGAACAACTAAAATAATTAGTGGATCTGCCCGTCCATCCTTAAGGTTGTCAGGCAGGTCAGGAGCCCCAGCAGGAAGTGGAAAACGCATGAAACCTCATGCACAGATGGGTTGAGGTTTCATACAGGTTTTGAAAATTTTAATAAAGTTTTTTTGGAAATTATGAACATGTCCTAAGTCATGTAACATTGTCACATGAGGGGACATGTAAGGGAATATTTTTTTCTATTTTTAATATTTTTGAAAGTAGAGGTGATCTCCCTGAGGCAGCACTTAGCCTCAGGGAGATGTGTGCACGCTTTCTTGCGCATGCGTGAAAGAGAACGCTCTCGATTTTGGGAATCCCCCGCCCACACAGCGAGCGCATAGCGCTTCCCTGTGGATGTCACGCTGGGTGGGCCATAATTGGCCCGCCCGCCCGCGTAAAATGATGCAGCACCTCCGATCGGGGGCGCCGATCAGAAGCCCGCCTGCATATGCCTGCCCATCAACTTCCCCCCCCAATGGGGGGAAAATTCAGCCCCATGTCTTTTAGGCAACAACTGACAGAGACCATTGACCAATTCATAAGTAGATGCAGATACAATTGTGACTTCACAGTAGCAGAGCTGAAGGGTTCTCAAAATTCCCACATATTTCATATCATCAACAAGGATATGATTTTTGGACTTTACCTGAAACCAGACAACGAGAGGAGACAGAAAACGCATTCTTCCCTTTAAAACAATCAACACGAAACTAAAGCCCATCAAAATCTTGCATAAAGAATCGCTACTAACTACTAAGACAACAATCAATGCAATTATGCAAACCCATCAATACTCCACATATACAATGGCTTTCAGTTCAAGACTAGTCACGGGGGCAGGAAGACAATGATAAACATCATGCGAGCCCATTAAAAACAACGAGACAACAATCACCGAGGGAATCCCACCAAAATCAGACAAAGAACTAACCTTGATTTGGATTGAGATAAGAAATTCGAAAGACAGTATAAGTGACCCAGTCAGTTACGAAGGAGAGAGAGAGAAACCAGATAGCAGGAGGGTGGGCAGTTTTGAAACAGTTGAAACAGAGTTTAAGCAAGAAGATCTGGAGGTTTGCAGGCCCACAGGCAACATCACAGCGAGGGGCACGGGGTGTCAGGTTCAACCGAAGACAACAAGGCCACGACCGCAGCCCTCCATGAAGATTGACCACCCACACCCGCACCCTCCACCCAACTGAAGAATCTTCACAGATTCCACAGACCAGGACTACGTGGGGCTGGCAGGCCCCAGAGGACACAAAGAGCGGACCCCAAAACTGCAACCAGCTTACCTGGCTGGATTTCCAACTGTCAAGGAACCCTGGGTTGGTGAGCATGATCCCTGACCTCTCCTAGTTCAATTTAGTTAGGTTTGGGGGTGGGACAAGGGTAAGGGGATTAGTAGCGTGATTTTCCCTTGTAATGCTGTGTGTTCCTCATTCTTATCTAAGTGTACTTTGTAAATCTGTATAACCTCAGTGTAATCCTAATGTTATAAGTTCATTTGTGTAAACTCAGTTCTTTCCTTGCACCAAAACCAGTTGTCTGCTGCACTTTGTCACAGCCCCCAAATAAGTCCAAGGTCTAGAACTCAGGAAGTGGGAGTGATTCGAACCGCTCAGAAGTCAGAGGTGAAGCTGACACACACACCACCACCCCCTACATAATGGCGACCGTGACAGGACCTTGGCAAAAAGGATGTGATGCAGTGGACACTGATGTGGAAGAGAGAACTGGAATGGAAGAGAGGATTTCAAATTATGTGCTCAGTAAGGTGTATATGGAAAAATATGGATCACTAATCTGTTAAAGGCTGGGCACCCGGTAGATGCTGCAGCTAAATGGACAGAAGGGAAGGATCATAAAACATCCATAGAAAAGGCCGTCTGGCTGATGTGCTTGAAGAAACAGATCCAGCTTTCGGACTGGCCCGGTGAAGCCCAGGCAGCTGAGATTCAGGATTCAGCCCTGGAAGCCCAAACAAAGGCCCTAGCAGGGGAGAAGTTACTGTTAGCATTGCCGGCTCTGAACCAGGAAAGGGTGCAGTTAGTGGGGGAGCATAAGAGCCAGCAGGAATATTTACAGTGTCAGGTCACCGAGGCCAAGAGCAATGAGCTGGGGTTGTGGGAAAAGAATACCCACCTAGCAAGACAAGTAAGAGAGCAGGAGGAGAAAGTAAAAGGTTTACAGGCAGTCTATAAGATACTGAGCACACAGGTATTTGAAGATGCAGACCATGGCCCCTGTCAGAAGCAGATAGAGAGTCTGAACCTTGCTCTGAGGATGGCAAACGGCATGGTGTGTCTTATAAGCCCTAGTGCAGCCCAGGTCAACTTCACGGGGAACCTGGGGAGGACGGTTCAGACACCACAGGTAGTTCCAAGGGACTACCCAGTTGAGGAGCAGGAGGGCTCACGACCACCACCCGTAGCGCCAAGCTTTAGCAAAATCTGGCCGGGGGGGGGGGGGGGGGGGGCGGGGGGGGTGCAGAATTAGGGGCAGAAGCTGAGGAGGAAACTCCTTAGCAAGAGAGGCTGGGACCGGGGCCGATGTGCCTGGCCTAGCAGCAAAGGTTCAGCCCGCTTGCTGGTAACGGAGAAGAGGGACCCCTCCAAAACCAGTTCCTAGTTCCCCACGGCACCCAACAGCTTAGGGCCATGGTAAACCATTTAACCGAACTTGCGGCAAATGGGGATCCCTCGGTCCACTCCAGGGAAGTGGAACAAGCAGCAAGCATCAACGAGTGCAATGATTCTGAACAGGCCAAAATGCTGCTATTCTCCCTGGAGAGTGAGCTCTTCCAGTCCCTGTCTGACCAATGTAAGATGGGACAGTGTGATTATGGGGAGCTCAAGGAGGAAGTTCCTGAGACCATGGGGATGAATGACGGAAGGCCTTTCTCCTGGGTGGAAAAATCAGATGAGCTCGTAGGAGAACCCCCGCGGGCTTTTGCAGACAGGTTGTGGCCGGAGTATAGGAGCACATGCAGTGGGAAGCCTAACCGGGCTAACCTGGACCAGGATCAGCGGGTACACTGGCTTCGTTGCCTGGTGACAAACAGCTTGCCACAGGTCAGGGCCGCAGCAGGAATGCGGTTTCACCCAAAGAATCCCCTGACTACCGAACTCACAGTGATCAGACAATTGACCTTGGCTTACCGTAATGTTAAAGGAACCGATGCGCACCCACCTAGAGGGAAAGTGCATGAAATGAAACCCGGCCAGGGTAGGAAGGAGTGGCATCAGGAAGGGAATGACCCTGCCAGCACAAAGCTCAACTGTTATGGGTGTGGGAAGAAAGGACACTGGAGGGAGCAGTGTAAGAATCCTTGGAAAGATAACATGGGAAAGAATTCCTCGACCCCAGTCCAAAAGACAGAGACAGGAATCCCTCCCACCACAATTGAGTCATTTTTGGGTGCCATGAGAACCCTATTGACTGGCCCAGGGAAGGTAGCAGCCACCACTGGCGTGCTGACCCCATCAGCCCCATCTCACCCACAACCCTGACCAGAGCCAGCAGCAGTGGGGGAGGGAGGGGAGGTTTTCATCCATAAGGTGAAAGCCCATTCCTCCACAGAACACCGGAGTGAGGAGCAGGCCAACGTGCTAGCTAAGGAGGGTGCCCACACAGGCATTTTCTGGGACCCATATGGGTCCTGTCCTATAGCAGCAGTCACGGGTAGGAATGGGAATCAATGTAAGTTGTTTAAATCCGAGAGAAGGGAACAGCCAGCTGGGGCAAGTTCTGAGGATAAAAATCCTCGGCCTGCAGCAGAAGCAAACTCTGTGAGACTGCACAGACTCACAGACTGCGCAAGCAGATGCAGTGGCTTGTTTTAAGAGAAGGGCCATCCCACCCACCGTTTGGGACACTCCCCCGCTCATAAGATCATAAGACATAGGAGCAGATATTAGGCCATTTGGCCCATCGAGTCTGCTCCGCCATTCAATCATGGCTGATAAGTTTCTCAACCCTGTTCTCCCGCCTTCTCCCTGTAACCTTTGATCCTCTTACCAATCAAGAACCTATCTATCTCGGTCTTAAATACACTCAATGACCTGGCCTCCACAGCCTTCTGTGGCAATGCATTCCATAGATTCACCACTCTCTGGCTAAAGAAGTTTCTCCTCATCTCTGTTCTAGAAGGTCTTCCCTTTATCTGAGGCTGTGCCCTCGGGTCCTAGTCTCTCCTACTAATGGAAACATCTTCCCCACGTCCACTCTATCCAGGCCTTTCAGTATTCTGTAAGTTTCAATCAAATCCCCCCCTCATCCTTCTAAACTCCATCAAGTATAGACCCAGAGTCCTCAAACGTTCCTCATATGTTAAGCCTTTCATTTCTGGGATTGTTCTTGTGAACCTCCTCTGGACCCTCTCCAGGGCCAGCACATCCTTCCTGAGATACAGGGCCCAAAATTGCTCACAATATTCTAAATGTGGTCTGACCAGAGCCTTATAAAGCCTCAGCAGCACATCCCTGCTTTTATATTCTAGTCGTCTCGAAATAAATGCCAACATTGCATTTGCCTTCCTAACTATCGACTCAACCTGCAAGTTAACCTTAAGAGAATCCTGGACTAGGACTCCCAAGTCCCTTTGCACTCCAGATTTCTGAATTCTCTCCCCATTTAGAAAATAGTCTATGCCTCTATTCTTCCTACCAAAGTGCATGACCTCACACATCCCCACGTTGTATTCCATCTGCCACTTCTTTGCCCATTCTCCTAACCTGTCCAAATCCTTCTGCAGCCTCCCCGCCTCCTCAATACTACCTGTCTTTGTATCATCTGCAAATTTAGCCAGGGTGCCCTCAGTTCCTTCATCTAGATCATTAATGTATAAAGTGAAAAGTCGTGGTCCCAACACTGACCCCTGCAGAACTCCACTAGTCACCGGCCGCCATCCTGAGAAGGACCCCCTTATCCCCACTCTCTGCCTCCTGTCAGACAGCCAGTCTTCTATCCATGCTAGTACCTTGCCTCTAACACCATGGGCTCTTATCTTACTGATACTCATCTGGGACTCAGATGAGGTGGGATCTGAGGGCAGAGAGTTACCTGCCCCCGACACAGGTTTAGAAGAGGTACAGCCTGAGGATAGAAATCCCCAGTCAGCGGCTGTGGAGATTCCACAAACCGCACAAGAGGGGACAGTGGCTCGGGTTGGAGACCCACCAGCCAAAAACCCCCCACCAGCCAGATTCCTTAGAAGGTCCCCACGAGCGCCACGGCCAAAGAAACCATGGTCACCGGCTCCCCAGTTTAAAAGGGCAGCCCCTCAAGTCAGGGATCGATCTGAGGACAGAGGTCCCCAGCCAGCAGCCGCTGTGAGGGACCAAAGGTACAGGACAGCGCGGCCACACTGAAGGGAGTAGTGTGCTGTAGCCTGAACAGGGATTAACCTGGACGCCTGTCCCCGGGCGGTGGATGTACATAGCTTCTGTTATTTAATTTTGAGATTGTTAAGTTTGGGTGTTTTAGTTAAATTTTAAATAAGGTGGTTGGTAGTTTAAGTATTATTGTTTAAGAGTGTTTGTGTTGAGTCGAGGTCACAAGACTCGACTTTGCTTTACCCAAGCCAGCGAATCCGTTTGGGACCTGACTATATGCTCTTATGTCTCCCTACAGAAAGGATTTCGATAGGATGGGGGGCATACTCCTCCTCGCCCTGATAGGAATGGCCACTGGGAGGCGAGGTGACCTGGAGGACTCCCACATTTTTGGGTGCTCAGGGGAGAGAGCACCGGTTGTGACTGCGAGGGGCAGCGAAGGTAACGTGGAGGAGAACACTACCTATTCCCGTGTGGGAAGATGGCCAGGGTGACTGGGATCTAACTCCACCCGATACTCCAGTCAGACCGGGTTCACCTACAGGGAGGCCTCCCTCCCCTGCCCCAGCTTACAGGTTTGTGGCCACATGGGTCGGGGTCACTGAGGGGAAACGCACAACCTGCAGAGGACAGATTCTCCTGGAAGCTGAGCAGAGACATGGGGGACGGTACAGCTGACTGGGAGCGACTGGGGCCATTACCGGGAACCATGGTGGGAGGTGAGCGTGTGCTGGAGGTGGAAATCGGAACAGGGAATCTATGTCTGCATGTGGGGATCGCAGAAGACCTGCCCCACGGGCTTTTCCATTATCTTTTCCGCAGTGTGGCTGGACAAGGGGAAGGGGGTGGAATGGGATTCCCACCTGCACACTTGCATAACCCCATTCTCTCCAGCCTCAGTTAAGGCCACTGAACTCGTGGCACACGCCCCAAAGCCCCTGCCCATGGCCCCGACAGTGAGGACACATATGGAGAAGTGCCCTGCCACCACCGAGGGACCAGGGAATGGGCTGGTACTAGTGCCGACCGAAAAGGTGCTATACCAGGGAGTACACTACGCGGTGGCTTCCGTGATTCTACACCTCACAGAGGTACACTTACCTGAATGGTGCCCCAAGGAGACAGAACAGCTATATCAGGCCCTGTCAAGAGAAATGTTCAGGAAATTCTACAAGTTCGGTTTTGCCAATGTAGACAAAACAGAACTGTACACTGCTCACACTGAGTACTTTAGCAACGTGGGGAGACAAAGAAGGGGGAACCTGGAATGATGTATTCACAGCTTATAATACAGGATCCTCTGTGATAAACAGTCTGGATGACAGAGAATTACAGACACAACGAAACGGTTTAAATACACAATTACGAAAAATCTTACCAGAGGGGAACACAGTGATAGGCTCAGAGCTACACGAGGACCAGGCCATGATGGTCCATTTAAAGGAGATTATTGCTGAGATGGAAAGGCACGTCAAAACAGTGAATGCACTCATTCGAGAGGATAGGAATGCACCAGACCAGGCTGCACAGAATGAGGTGTGAGTGCTGTACGGGGCATGGTTCCTGGGCGAGGGCTGCAGCAACCTGGAGAATTTAAAGCCAGGTTTAGTCCCGTCCTGGATCAGCACCTCGCAGCCCTCCACCCATTTGAGAACTCACTCAGCCTGTGTCAGTTCCGTCTAGCCTCTGAAGCCTACCCTGTCCCTGTAGATTGTAGGCGCTCCAACCACACCATCATGGGTATAGTAGTGAGGATGCCGGTCATGGGTGGGACAGCCCGACCTGCACCGGTTTATAGGGTGGAGAACATTGGAGTCATTCAAGGGGGTGCACACGTCTGTTTGCAGTGGTCCCACCTTACGTCATAAGGTGGGAGCACATGATGACAGGTACAGACCTCTCTGGGTGCCGGAGCCGGGGTGCACACGTAATACTGTGTCCCCAGCACTTGAATGCCTATTCCAGACCACAGTGCGGGTTTAAAACTGCCGGTGCACGGCCTATAAACTGCACCATGGAGGTAATGACACAAGGCCATGTTCCCCCACAGGTAGCATATATAGGGGGTGAGACATATTGTGTCACCACAAGTGCGTCCCACTACCAGTTTGGACAGCACATCCGGTGTCCGGTAAGTGACAGCAGTTTTTGTTTTAAACCCGAGGCAGAAGTTCAAGTCCCCCAGGAATGGATTGTCCCCATTCCTGAACCCTCCACTGTTCACCTCACTGTTAGGGAAAACACTACCAACCTGCAGAGCTCTGTCACACGTTTCGGTTATGAAATTCCCCCTCTACCAGAACATCTTACTAAACTACTAAAAGCTATAGAGTTATCACAAAAGTATTTCTATACTTTGGAACAGAAAACACATGAGATAGAGGGAGAGATTCAAGGTATCACAGTCCCACCCTGGTGGGACATTTACGAAAACATAGAGGTCCCTTCATGAGTCAGAATGGCTTCCCACAGCCTGGTGGTTTGCCGGCTGGGAATATTGTTGTACCTGTTGTGCTCTCAGTGCAAAGGGAAAAGGCTAAATCCTAGAGTTCTAAAACGAAAAGACCTGGAAGAAGCATCTTGCTAAGGTGGAGAGAGATACACCTGTTTGAACCTTTCCTATTTTTTTTTGTGTGTTCCTGAATAAAGATTGTTGTTTTTTGTGTTCAGTTATTTTTAAGAAAGACTTTTACGTGTTGTTTTCTTTTAATAAAGATGTATGAGCACCCAGTGGGGTGTTGGACCCCCTAAACATTTGGATGTATGTAAATAACTGTAATTTGCCTCTACTTGGCCCCCCCACCCTTAAACCAGCTTATATTTCACCTCTCTTCTATTTTTACTTAATTCTGTTGAAGGGTCATTCGGACTCGAAACATTAACTGTGCTCCTCTCCGCAGATGCTGCCAGACCTGCTGAGTTTTTGCAGGTATTTTTGTTTCTGTTTTGTGTTTTGCCTATGCACATTTTAAAGAATGGGAATGTATGTGTCATGAGATCTTAGATAGGTAACTACAGGGGAAGATTGACTATGGAGGGTCGGGAATTTTGTTTTTTTCCCATATGACACTTGAAGCAAGATTTAAGTATCACGGGGAGGCTGGAGGGTTCTCAAAATTCCCACATTTTTCATGTCATCAACAAGGATTTGACTTTTGGACTTTTAAACTGCTGAGTTAAGTGTAAAACCCTGCAGACAGGAGGCTGGGCCCATGAAGGCCTGGAACTGGACATGCCTGGGCTTGTTGAGTGCAGTGTGGGTTTTTTTACCTGAAACCAGACAACAAGAGGAGACAGAACACACATTCTTCCCTTTAAAACAATCAACACGAAACTAAAGCCCATCAAAATCTTGCATAGATAATCGCTACTAACTACTAAGGCAGGAAGACAACTGCCCTCACCACTGCCTTCACAAGGGCAGCTAGGGATGGGCAATAAATACCGGCCCAGCCAGTGAAGCCCACATCCCGTGAATGAATAAAAAAATAATTTGAACTGAATATGTATACCTGTTCTGAACGTGCACACTTCATCATACCGCAGAACCAATGGAGAATTACTATTTGGCATTCAAGTGCTAGACAACAGTCCCCAGTCATCTCTTGTCGCTACCCACAGGTGTATGAGATGCATTGATCGAACAGGGGAAGGTGAATTATGCCCATAACCAGCAGGTAACAAATTACCCAACTGAACATCGAAAAGAAAGTTCAAGTCCAGCACCGAACTGATGGCACATGTCAGAAATGCCCAGAGCCATGATCATATCAAGTACAAACACCAAATGGCATGACAGTGTAACAAAATAGATACTAAATCAGAACGATACCACAGCCAGATATACAGAGTCCAATTTTCTTTTAATTCATTCATGGGATGTGGGCTTCACAGGCTGGGCCAGTATTTATTGCCCATCCCTAGTTGCCCTTGAGAAGGTGGTGGTGAGCTGCCTTCTTGAACAGCTGTAGTCCATGTGGTGAAGGAACACCCACAGTGCTGTTAGGAAGGGAGTTCCAGGATTTTCACCCAGTGACAGTGAAGAAAAGTTGATACATTTCCAAGTCAGGATGGTGAGTGACTTGGAGGGGAATTTCCAGTTGGTGGTGTTCCAACTATCTGCTGCCCTTGTCTTTCTAGATGATAGTGGTCGTGGGTTTGGAAGGTGTTGTCGAAGGAGCCTTGGTGAATTCCTGCAGTGCAAATTGTAGATGGTACACACTGCTGCTACTGTGCATTGGTGGTGGAGGGAATGAATGTTGGGAGATGTGGTGCCAGCTAAGTAGGCTACTTTGTCCTGGATGGTGTCAAGCTTCTTGACTGTTGTGGGAACTGCACTCATCGGGCAATGAGGAGTATTCCATCACATTCCTGACCTGTGCCTTCTAGATGGTGGACAGGCTTTGGGGAGTCAGGAGGTGAGTTACTTGTCGCAGGATTCCCAGCCTCTGACCTGTTCTTGTAGTCACAGTATTTATGTGGCTCGTCCAGTTCAGTTTCTGGTTAATGTTAACCGCCAGGATGTTGATATTGAGGGATTCAGTGATGGTAATGCCATTGAACATCAAGGGGCAGTGGTTTGATTCTCTCTTGTTGGAGATGGTCATTGCCTGACACTTGTGTGGCAGGAATGCTACTTGCCGCTTGTCAGCCCAAGCCTGGATATTGTCCAGGTCTTGCTGCATTTGGACATGGACTGCTTCAGTATCTGAGGAGTCGTGAATGGTGCTGAACATTGTGCAATCATCAGCGAACATCCCCACTTCGATCTTATGATGGAAGGAAGGTAATTGATGAAGCAGCTGAAGATGGTCGGGCCAAGGACTCTATCCTGAGGAACTCCTGCAATGTTGTCCTGGAGCTGAGATGACTGACCTCCAACAACTACAACCATCTTCCTTTGTGCTGGGTATGACTCCAACCAGTGGAGAGTTTTCCCCCTGATTCCCATTGACTCCAGTTTTGCTAGGGCTCCTTGATGCCACACTCGGTCAAATGCGGCCTTAATGTCAAGGGCAGTCACTTTCGCCTCACCTCAGGAGTTCAGCTCTTTTGTCCATGTTTGAACTAAGGCTGTAATGAGGTCAGGAGCTGAGGGGCCCTGGCGGAACCCAAACAGGGCATTAGTTAGCAGGTTATTGCTAAGTAAGTGCCACTTGATAGCACTGTTGATGACCCTTTGCATTACTTTACTGATGATGGAGAGTAGACTGATGGGGCGGTAATTGGCTGGGTTGGATTTGTCTTGCTTTTTGTGTACAGGACATACCTGGGCAATTTTCCACATAGCCGGGTAGATGCCAGTGTTGTATCTGTACTGGAACAGCTTGGCTAAGGGCACAGCAAGTTCTGAAGCACAAGTCTTCAGTACTGTTGCAGGAATATTATCAGGGCCCATTGTCTTTGCAGTATCCAGTGCCTTCAGCCATTTCTTGACATCATGTGGAGTGAATTGAATTGGCTGAAGACTGGCATCGGTGATGCTGGGGACCTCCGGAGGAGGCTGAGATTGATAATCCACTCAGCACTTCTGGCTGAAGATTGTAGCAAATTCTTCAGCTTTATCTTTTACACTGATGTGCTGGGCTCCTCCATCTTTGAGGATGGGACTATTTGTGCAGCCTCCTCCTCCAGTGAGTTGTTTAATTGTCCACCACCATTGACAACTGGATGTGGCAGGACTGCAGAGCTTAGATCTGATCCGTTGGTTGTGGGATCACTTATCTCTGTCTATCACTTGCTGCTTATGCTGTTTGGCATGCAAGTAATCCTGTGTTATAGCTTCACCAGGTTGACACCTCATTTTTAGGTATGCCTGGTGCTGCTCCTGGCATGGCCTCCTGCACTCTTCATTGAACCAGGGTTGATCCCCTGGCTTGGTGGTGATGGTAGAGTGGGGAATATGCCGGGCCATGAGGTTACAGATTGTGTTCCAGTACAATTCTGCTGCTGCTGATGGCCCACAGTGCCTCACAGATGTCCAGTCTTGAGTTGCTAGATCTATTCAAAACCAATCCCATTTAGCACAGTGGTAGTGCTACACAACACGATGGAGGGTATCCTCAATGTGAAGGCAGCAGTTTGTCTCCACAATGACTGTGCGGAGGTCACTCCTACCAATACTGTCATGGACAGATGCATCTGTGACAGGCAGGTTGGTGAGGATGAGGTCAAGTATGTTTTCCCCTCTTGTTAGTTCCCTCACCACCTGCTGCAGACCCAGTCTAACAGCTATGTCATTTAGGACTCGGCCAGCTCGGTCAGCAGTGGTGTTACTGAGCCACTGTTGGTGATGGACATTGAAGTTCCTCACCCAGAGTACATTCTGCGCCCTTGCCACCCTCAGTGCTTCCTCCAAGTGGTGTTGAACATAGAGAGCACTAATTCATCAGCTGAGGGAGGGCGGCACATGGTAATCGGCAGGAGGTTTCCTTGCCCATGTTTGACCTGATGCCATGAGACCTCATGGGGTTCGGAGTCGATGTTGAGGACTCCCAGGGCAACTCTCTCCCGACTGTATACCATTGTGCCGGTGGGACAGGACATACCCAGGGATGGTGATGGTGGTGTCTGGGACATTATCTGTAAGGTATGATTCCATGAGGATGACTATTGCTTGACTAGTCTGTGAGACAGCTCTCCAAATTTTGGCACTAGCCCCCAGATGTTAGTAAGGAGGACTTTGCAGGGTTGACAGGGCTGAGTTTGCCGTTGTGGTTGAGATTGCTGTTGCCGGTGCCTTGGTTGATACCAGGTGGTCCATCTGGTTTCATTCCTTTTTTGTGGCTTTGTAGCGGTTTGTTACAACTGAGTGGCTTGGTAGTGGCCATTTCAGAGTCAACCACATTGCTGCGAGTCTGGAGTCACGTGTAGCCCAGACCAGGTAACGACAGCAGATTTCCTTCCCTAGATGGCATTAGTGACCCAGATGGGTTTTTACAACAATCAACAATGGTTTGGTGATCATTAACTTCAATTCCAGATTTTTATTGAATTTAAATTCCACCATCTGACATGGTAGGATTCAAATCCAGGTCCCCAGAGTATTACCCAGGGTCTCTGGATTACTAGTCCAGCAACAATACCACTAATGCCACCCCCTCTCAATTGCAAACAAAACACGGTCTAAGATGCAACACAAAGAAAGCACAATTAATCAACATTCTGAAACCATACAGCAGCCCTCCAGCAAGTATCACCTTGACTAAGTCTGGATGGAAAAGCAAACTATCAATATGTTTCAGAGACTTGCAAATTTATTCCTCTGTGTTAAAGTTCATTCAGACACAATATTATTTTCTTCTGCTGTCATGTAAATAGTTTGATTCTTTAAAGGTAAATCTTTAGTTTAGGAAAAAGGGGGATGTTGTGATATGATGTTCTTTAAGGGAGTATATCTTAAACTGTTATCACCTTGACAGGATGTGACATATTAGACCCATGATCTGTATTCTATCTACAGCAGCAGCTGATAGGGTCCAGACATGTATACTTAGCCTCCTAGTTAATATTTTTTGTATATAGTCTTATCCTCAGATAAAGAACCCACATTATTGTTTCACCAATCCTTGTTGAGCAATTGGTATGTTTACATTGAGTAGAAGGATGTAACTGTCTCCAGACTGGAGAGGCCATATTCCTGCTGCTGACTTCTTCACCTGCTTGGCTGAAGAGACCGTCCTCTTCCTCCTGTCTTTGGGAGAACTCACATCAATGCAACCTCTTAGATCCTGCTGCAGGACCTCCAGGTAAGAGGGAGCTTTCCCAGCTCTCCTCTTCATTCCCTGTAGTTGCAGCAGCCTCACAAATCCATTCATTAGAAATCTTTCCCAGGACAGAATGTATACATCATCCTGCCTACTCTCCCTAATTATCCAGGGGGATCCCATAGGTGGGATGCTAATATTGTGGCTCTGGGAAACAGCCTATTAGGAAATCAGGTTCCTGACAATGATCCTGCTGCTCCATCAGAGGGCTAAGTCCAAAAGATTCTGCCCTAAGTGAAAAATTGCTTCCTGAAATCGGTCTTAAATTTACTACTTTGAACCCTTGTCTTACTCTTGCAATTTAATTGAAAATAATATTACAGATTTACCTGCATTTTCCTATCTACACCTTTCAAATCAACTCTCAGATGATTCATTGCTCGTTAAAAAAGCCCCAAATTTTGTGGCGCTCCTCACAGCTCAGTACTTTGACACAAGTGTATAACCTATGCCCTTTTTTAATATTGCCTACAACATTTAACTATTCCATGGACAATCAGAACTGTACACAGTGCTGAAGATGTGGATCAGTAAGAGTTCAGTACTACTTGGCCATAGTTTTCTGAGGTTTATCTATTGTTTGGCTATGCACTGAACCTTTGAGTGTCTTTGTTGATTGCTGCTCTACATTGTTTGAACACGTTGAGCACCAAACTTAAGACTCCAAGGTCTCTTTCAACTTCTTCCTTTTAACTTTAACTTTTAACTTTATTCCTGGAGTGCAAATATTGCCCATTTCTCCTTGCTATGTGCAATACTTTAGACTTGTCAACAGTAAATTTCTTGTATTCTTGCTCTTCTTACCTTACAAATCTTGCCTGGTTTATTTTGTAACTTTTGTGTAGATTCCTTCTATTCTACTGCCTGCCTAACTTGGTGTCATATGCAAATCTGACTAATTTGTATTCAGTTTCTGAGTCTAAGCCATAAGTACAGATTAGAATCAGTAATGCTCCCAGCACCCTTTCCTGGGTTACCCCATTTAGTACTTTTCCCCAATCTTCACATAGTTCCTTTTAATCCTTTTATGTTTATTCATTCATGGGATGTGGGCTTCGCTGGCTGGGCCAGCATTTATTGCCCAACCCTAGTTGCCCTTGAGAAGGTGATGGTGAGCTGCCTTCTTGAATCACTGCAATCCATGTGGTGTAGGTAAACCCACAGTGCTGTTAGGAAGGGAGTTCCAGGATTTTGACCCAGCGACAGTGAAGGAACAGCGATATATTTCCAAGTTAGGATGGTGAACGACTGGAGGGAACCTTAGGTGGTGGTGTTCCCATCTATCTGCTGGCCTTGCCCTTCTAGATGGTAGTGGTCATGGGTTTGGAAGGTGCTGTCTAAGGAGCCTTGGTGAATTCCTGCAGTGCATCTTGAAGATGGTACACACTGCTGCTAATGTGCATTGGTGGTGGAGGGAGTGAATGTTTGGAGATGTGGTGCCAGCTAAGTAGGCTACTTTGTCCAGGATGGTGTCAAGCTTCCTGAGTATCATGGGAGCTGCACTCATCCAGGCAAGTGGGGAGTATTCCATCACACTCCTGACTTGTGCCTTGGAGATAGTGGACAGGCTTTAGGGAGTCAGGAGGTGAGTTACTTGTCATCCGATTCCTAGCTTCTGACCTGCTAGTGTAGCCACAATATTTATATGGCTAGTCTAGTTCAGTTTCTCGTCAATGGTAACCCCCAGGATGTTGATAGTGGGGGATTTGGTGATGGTAATGCTATTGAACATCAAGGGGCGAAAGTTGGATTCTCTCTTGGTGGACTGCAGCGATTCAAGAAGGCAGCTCACAATCACCTTCTCAAGGGCAACTAGGGATGGGCAATAGATGCCTGGTACTTGTGTGGTGTGAATGTTACTTGCCACTTGTCAGCCCAAGCCTAGATATCATCCAGGCCTTGCTGCATTTGGACATGGACTGCTTCAGTGTCTGAGGACTCACGAATGGTGCTGAACATTGTGCAATCATCAGCGAACATCCCCACTTCTGACCTTATGATGGAAGGAAGGTCATTGAAGCAGCTGAAGATGGTTGGGCCGAGGACACTACCCTGAGGAACTCCTGCAGTGAGGTCCTGGAGCTGAGATGACTGACTCCAACAACCACAACAATCTTCCTTTGTGCTCAAACCAGTGGAGAGTTTTCCCCCGATTCTCATTGACTCTCAGTTTTGCTCGGGCTCCTTGATGCCACACTCAGTCAAATGCTGCCTTGATGTCAAGGACGGTCACTCTCACCTCACCTCAGGAGTTCAGCTCTTTTGTCCATGTTTGAACCAAGGCTGTAATGAGGTCAGGAGCTGAGTGGCCCTTGAAGAACCCAAACTGAGTGTCAGTGAGCAGGTTATTGCTAAGCAAGTGCCACATGATAGCACTGTTGATGACCTTTTCCATTACTTTACTGACGATCACAAGTAGACTGATGGGGCAGTAATTGGTTGGGTTGGATTTATCCTGCTTTTTGTGTACAGGACATACCTGGGCAATTTTCCATATAGCCGGGTAGATGCCAGTGTTGTAGCTGTACTGGAACAGCTTGGCTAGGAGTGCAGCAAGTTCTGGAGCACAAATCTTCAGTAATATTGCTGGAATATTGTCAGGGCCCAAAGCCTTTGCAGTATCCAGTGCCTTCAGCCATTTCTTGTTATCACATGGAATGAATCGAATTGGCTGAAGACTGGCATCTGTGATGCTGGGGACCTCTGGAGGATGTTGAGATGGATCATCCACTCAGCACTTCTAGCTGAAGATTGTAGTAAATTCTTCAGCCTTAGCTGTTGCACTGATGTGCTGGGCTCCTCCATCATTGAGGATGGGGATATTTGCGGAGCCTCATCCTCCAGTGTGTTGTTTAATTGTCCACCATCATTCACGACTGGATGTGGCAGGACTGCAGAGCTTAGATCTGATCCCTTGGTTGTGGGATCACTTGGCTCTGTCTATCACTTGCTGCTTAAGCTGTTTGCTGTTTGGCACACAAGTAGTCCTGTGTTATAGCTTCACCAGGTTGACACCTCATTTTTAGGGGTGCCTGGTGCTGCTCCTGGTATGCTCTCCTCCACTCTTCACTGAACCAGGGTTGATTCCCTGGCTTGATGGTAATGGTAGAGTGGGGGATATGCTGGGTCATGAGGTTACAGATTGTGTTCGAGTACATTTCTGCTGCTGCTGAGGGCCAGTCTTGAGTTGCTAGATCGGTTTGAAATCTTTCCCATGGTGATAGTGCCATACGATGGAGGGAATCCTCACTGTGAAGGCAGTACTTTGTTTCCACAATGACTGTACGGTGGTCTCTCTTACCGATACCGTCATGGACAGGTACATCTGCGGCAGGCATCCATTATTTTCTATCCTTCAACCATTTACTTATCCATTCCCAAGATTTATCCTGAATCCTCACAGCTTTGATCTTAACTAGTAGCCTTTCTTGTGAAACCTTGTCAAATTGTAAGTTAAGCTGCACGCTTGTAGTTTCTCACAGTCCACTCGGGCTGTCGCCTCCTCAGGGAGCCTTGGGTTATGATCTCTCAGGATCTTCCCTTTCTGAGACCATCTGAACTGTTATTATAGTTGTTGTACAAATCAAAGTTCTAATATGTCATTGCTAGTTGATCTCATGTAGCAATACTCAGTAAATCAGTGTATCCCTTACATGTTAACCATATAGTTGCTGTCCCTTTTTCTGTTTTTGCCCTGTTATCCTCCAGTCCTACTAGGAGCTCTGCTGTCCTGATATGTTATGTTCACCTGTCTTCTGCCATCCTCGTGCTTTGTTATGCTTTTATGTTTTTAAGTTCTCCTTTGCTTATCTTTGCATGCATCTCCTGCCTCTTTTTTTGCATTTGACTGTGTCTGTTTGTTTTCTTTGCCTTTCCTTTTGAGTGTGCAGTGGTGATGGCTCAGAGCACTGGGGAAAGGTGATAATGTGGGCTTCAAGGCAGTGTTTCCATGCCACATGTAGACTGGAAGTTCCCTTCCCCTCCCTTCCCCTGTGCAAGCTTTGCTTCCTCCTATGCTCTTGTGCAGTTTGTATGTTCCATGACCATTGCTGCATGTTCAGTTGGTCTCACAAAGAGGCTCTTGAGTCTTGTGTGGTTGAACATTAACTGTTTCTTGATAACACAAAACTATGTACATATATACAGGGTATAGCCCAAGCTATAACTCCATGCTTGTTTCTACACAGGTCTCTGCCCAGTTCACAACTGACTCTAGTCTCAGCTCATGTATCTCTTTTACATCACACTGTGGGCAGTACTGTTTCCCAGTCCTACATTACCCCTTGTTATGCCAGATACCCTTATACTATACCTCCCCCCAAGTCTTTACCCAACATATTTACACAATAATTGTGCTATCTTTTCTTTTCCCCCCTCCCCCAAGCCTCTGACTTTATAAATTCAAACTGTCTGGAGGCTTGATAATTCTTCCAGATCTCATTCTGGTCACGTTCAGAGGATTGGCAGGCTCTGTTGATTTGAGAAACCTTTGTTGATTCGAAGTTTGAGTTGTGGTCTCTTATTTCTGGTACTTGGTTGTTTTCTTCTAATTTGCTGCTGTTTAGTGGGAGGTTCACCTCAAGGGGTGAGGC
The DNA here is from genome assembly GCF_017639515.1 of Carcharodon carcharias. Lineage (NCBI taxonomy): Eukaryota > Metazoa > Chordata > Chondrichthyes > Lamniformes > Lamnidae > Carcharodon > Carcharodon carcharias. The sequence goes on from NC_054471.1 coordinate 200,207,722, forward strand.
TCCTCCTGTTCCTCCTGCTCGCACCTTCCAGTATACAGATGAGGTATGGCCTTGGCTGGTCATCGTTTCTCCAGACAATGACACCCTCTCTTTCAAGGTTCCTGAACTGTACCCTGTCCCCTTTGTGTAACTGTGGTAGGTTTCTAGCATGGTACCTTCTATTATAGGTGGAAGCCTGCTGCTGCCTGTTGGACTGTTGTTGGTTCTAAATGTTTTGGTAGACCCTGACTGCCAACCTTGGGGTTGGTTTCCTTGGCAGCATTGGGAGTTGGATGCAGAGATTTCTGCCCATCAGGAGCTCTGATGGAAGTAACCACTATGCAGCGGGCCGGATCTATTAGTTAAAAACACCATCGGAAAGTCACCATTCTTTCTCAGAAAAGCTTCAATAGTGCAGATACCCTTTTCCACCTCACCGTTCGATTGTGGATGTCTTGGGGAGTTGGTAGGGTGTTGATAACTGTAACTGATGGCAAATTGGGTGAAGTATCCACTTGCAAATTGCGGGCTGTTATCGGACAACAGCTGGTCCAGGAGGCCAGGATTTGCAAACATTTCCTTCAAGGATCTTACTGCCTCAGTGGTCCTCGTGTGTAATTGTTTCGCCTCAACTCATGGGGAGAAGTAGTCAACCACGATGAAGAAAGACCTGCCGTTAATGAGTTGCCGACAAATGAATCAATTCCCAACTGTTCCCACACCTGGCAGGGGATGAGGGGCTCTCCCTCTGGTCCGGCTTGTGGAGTACTCACACCTGACAGTTTGTGATCATTTTTTCAATGACCCTTGATATATCTGGCTACCATACTGCAGATTGGGCACGCGCTCTGCATTTTTTAATGCCCAGGTGGCCTTGGTGTATCTTTAGGAGAATCTCTGGCCAAAGGGAGACTAGAATGACCAACCACTACTCATTGTATACTAGCAGATCATCTATCATGGTAAAGTGTTTCTGATGTTGAAACCAAAGTTCCATGATGCTAATGCCTAGCTTCTGCTGCTTGTTTACAGTAATGGTGGATACGGACACATTCCTCACTGGTAGATTCGCTGAAGTTTCCCTGCGGTAACCAGCAGCTGTCTCCTCACCAAGCGGGAATATGATTCGAGCTCCTCAACCATGACATCATGTGTTGCAGGAAGGTCGACTGTGGCCCTGGATAGTGTGTCTGCAGTCGTTTGATGCTTCCCTTGAACATGCACCATCTCATATTGGAATCTCATGAGACCCAAACGGAATCTCTGAATTCTGGGGTGGTGGGGGGCACCTTAGTAAGTTCCCTCTTGCCAAACAGTGAGACCAATGGTTCATGGTGAATTTCAGGCAAATAATGTAGCCAAAGAACCTTTCACAAGTCCACATGACTGCAAAAGCTTCTTTTTCGATTATGGTATACTGCATCTCTGTGTCTGACAGTCCTCTGGATGTGTAATATACTGGTTGAAGACAACCATCCAGTTGTTCCTGAAATAAAATCGCTTCTAGGCCTGTGGAAGCAGCATCCGTTGTCATAATAGTGGTCAGGGATGGGTCATAGTGAGCCAGGATATCTAGTCAGAGCAGCATAGCTTTGATGTGATGAAATGCTTGCTCCTGGTGCATCTCCCAATACCACGCCTGGCCTTTTTGGAGAAAGCATTCTGTGACCTGCACCAGGTTGGTAGAAATTTCGCCAACTGGTTCACCATGCCCAGGAATCTCTGGAGGTCTGGAATAGATGATGAGTTTGGGAACTTGCTGATAGATTTTGTTTTTTTGTGGGTCCACCATGATGCCTTTGCTGCTGCCAATGAGTCCTAAGAATGGAATAGAGGTCTTGGAGAACTCGCATTTCTCATTCACTGTCAGCCCTGCTTCCTGCAAGCATGCTAGGACAGTCGTGAGCCTCCTGTCATGTTCCTCCAAGGTCATGCCGTGGACCAAAACATCATCCAAATGGCAGATGTCTGGTGACAGGTCTCTGTCCAGTCCACAACTGACTCTGGTCTAATGTGTCTCTTTACATCACACTGAGGGCAGCATTGTTTCCCAGTCCCATATTAACCTTTCCTATGCCCTATGTCCTCAGACAACCATCAGTTTATTTTGTGAAATCTGCTCTCTGAAGAAGGTCGGCTGTGGGTAAGTAACAAGAAGGTTGTTTTTCTCCAAGTGGTGAGATAACATCAAAAGTCTTAAGGACAAATCTCGGGTAGTTTATGAACTCATTGCTACTTTCAAGCATTGCTACTTTAATGTTTTCTTTCCATATCTTCATAATTTTTTGAAAAAGAAATCATGGGAAGTATTGGCAGGCCACAATGTGAATGCTCCTTCCATGGCTTTAACCATCTTTGTACCAGCCGATAAGGTAGGTAAGTCCTATACAGTCATATAATGAGAGGGCATGGGAACACTCATACTCACCATAAATAAGTAGCCTAGCTGGATGTTCACCAGGATGGAACTGTGATCTCCACTTGCCAGACTGTCTGAAGCAATGTTCAAACCTTGCACCTTCTCACTCACACTAAAGCTGACTTATCATTACTTTTAGTGGGGAGCTACAGTTTCCGACGCCCGACATATTGATCTCAGACAGCCAGTTACAACTCCAGAGAAAACTTACCTGATTTGACAATGCTGGCTGCTAGAACAACTAAATTTCTTTTCCCTGACTATCAACCTTAGAAATTCTGTTATGTTTACTCTGAAGCTGCAGCTGATTTATCTAAACCAGGGGTAGGGAAACTTTTACTGATCAAGTACCACTCACACATAGGCATAATCAGTCACAGACCAGGCACACATAAAAACCAGTTTAATTTATTTTTTTGAGCGAGAATACAGAAATGTTCAACTTGCCCACTGCTTTATTGTGGTGGATTTATTTTTATTAATTCACGGGATGTGGGCTTCGCTGGCTGGGCCAGCATTTATTGCCCATCCCTAGTTGCCCTTGAGTAGGTGGTGGTGAGCTGCCTTCTTGTACCGCTGCAGTCCAAGAAGGCAGCTCTCCATCCCCTTCTCAAGGGCAATTAGAAAAGGGCAATAAATGCTGGCTGAGACAGTGATGCCTGCATCACATGAATGAACAATAAAAAGATGGCACAATCTGAATTGCCTCCCTTGCTAAACTTGGTTAGGTCCTGGGACTAGACTTTGTATGGGGCATTCCTCCAATATGCCCCAGTGTCCTCCTTTTTTCATCCTCCAGGGAGAGTAGGGTCCTGAGGCCGTTCCCCACAGTGTTACAGGAGAGTGGCAGCAAACAGAGATGGACGGGGTTGCTTTGAAAGAGCAGATCCAGGTCTCCGTTGAACACCAACTGATATGGTAAAACGATGAGCACGCTGTTTAATAGCGGGAATATCACAGGATGCCCCCATCAGGCAATGTGTAGCCTTGAACTGGTAAAACAAAACTCTCACAGTCGAATAAATGGCTCAGGGATTCATATGGCACCACTAAGTCCTGGATTTCCAACTCCGAACCAGAAACAGTGAGAGTGTTAATGGCAGAACAGGACTGGGACGTTGTCTTTGTCATATTAAATAAGAGTAAAATGGTAACCACTTAGCAGAGGCCATGTTAACACAGAGAGAGGGGGAAGGAATGAAGGTAAGATCTTATTCTACCCTGGGGGAGATTTTGGCAAGAATGAGCAGAGAAGCTAATATTCAACCACCCCAACAATATTTAATCACGGCGAGGAAACTTCTAACCATCATGGAGGTCACCTTATAAAAGTCTTTGTTTCTGATGTGAGCAGGTTTGCTTTAAGATTGACTGACATAACTGCAATAGTTGTTTCCTTGAACTCCTGAAAGAAATGTGCTTCTCATGGAGTGTTACTCTCTAAGTTAACCATTAGGCTGCAGAGATATTCAGAAGCTTGATGTCGGCAATTTCAATAACACTGGGATGGCACAGGGAGATGTAACGAACTGAAGCACCTCTTGATGCAAGTGGAGATTTTAACACTGTGTTTCTGTTAAGATTCTGAGAATATTCAAAGCCTTACCCGACCATCCATCAGCACACTGACACTCCCAACTGATTTATGGTCAGTCTATCTGCTGCCAATTTCTCACCGCATACACTGCTGGAAGTATTAAAAAATAGTATTTGAAATATTAGAAAATGGGACAGGAAAAATCTGACACAAAAATACGGAAATTACTGAGTGCCTGTTGAATTTTTAATTTTGTACTATAACTCAGTGGAGTTGCAAGTGCAGCAAACTGAAATATATTTCTGCCTCTCAGTCAATGACTTTAGATGGTTGAAGTACATTGGGAAATCAGTAAATGACAGAACAAATGACAGGCCAACTGCCATAGTGATTTATGTATTTATTGCAGTAATAGTCATAGAGCAGCACCACTTCATAGGCCACAGGGAAACATTGTGGAGAGATCTCACTGTTATTTTGCCTTTACATTTACTGTCCACTGGGTGTCTTCATAAGGAGATTGTCTGAGCAACATTGGAATTGGAAAAAGTTAGAGCAAAAGCCTTGGCTTCTCAGCCACGTAGAGTATGTTTCGCTTACAAGTAGCTGAGCAATGAAGCACACGTTGTACGGTTCAGTATCGGTTCTGGGTGTGTTTCAAAGTAATTAGCAACACATTGGCCAGAGATTTTAGCCCGGCGGGTGGGCGCGCGCCAAGCGTGAAATGACATGCGATGATATCGGCCTAGCATGCAGACATCAGCGCGCAGTCACATGATAGATCTGTCGGCGGGCGCCAATTGAAAGGCCTATTAAGGCCATTAAGTTACCAATTGTCCTAAATTTTTCACTGCCTGTCCAATCTAACGGTTGACAGGCAGGCGAAAAGGCCAAGTGGCCTTTGCACTTTTTTGGAAACCTCACCCACAGGCGGGATGAGGTTTCCAAAAGCAAATACAAATGAAATAAAAACTTTAATTTGTAACTAAGGATGTGCCCTTGCTCATGTGACAGAGCCACGTGAGGGGACATGTTTTATTAATTTTTTCCACTGTTTAATCATTTTTTCAATATACTCTTCATCTCCCTGAGACAGCTCCATGCCTCAGGGAGATTGTTCAGTGGTCTTTCACGTGAAATGCGCACCAAGCCTGCTTGCCGTCCCATGCCTGCCTGCACAGACAGCGCTGAGCGCTGCTGCTCACCTTTCACACTGGACGGGCCTTAATGGGCCCACCAGCCTGAAATCGCAGTGCGCTGTGGATCGCTGGCGATGCTCAGCTTCCAGACACCGCCAGTCGATCTCGCACACCAAAGGCAGAATCCTGCCAATTATTTTTCCGTTGTGCAGCATTTTTAAAAGACGTGTAGAAGCAGCAAATGTTTTTTTTGGCCTAGTCAGCAGGCTGACTGCCTGTTAAGAAATTTGTTTATGGATAAGCTTTGCTGAAAAAGGCAGCAATTGCATGAAATTGTTGGTAAGTGAATTATTAATTCGCATAGGTTCTGTATTCTCTTTGTTCGATGGCTATTTATTTAGGAATTGCTTTCTGTGTTATATTTTTTGAAATCTCACCGCGGGCTGGATGAAAAAGTGTAATGGGTCACATTGGGTCCTAGGGCCGGGGGTCAGCTGTCCCTGGGCCGGGGGTCAGCTGTCCCTGGGCCGGGGGTCACATTGGGTCCCAGGGCCGGGGGTCAGCTGTCCCTGGGCCGGGGGTCAGCTGTCCCTGGGCCGGGGGTCACCTGTCCCTGGGCCGGGGGTCACCTGTCCCTGGGCCGGGGGTCAGCTGTCCCTGGGCCGGGGGTCACCTGTCCCTGGGCCGGGGGTCAGCTGTCCCTGGGCCGGGGGTCACCTGTCCCTGGGCCGGGGGTCAGCTGTCCCTGGGCCGGGGGTCAGCTGTCCCTGGGCCGGGGGTCACCTGTCCCTGGGCCGGGGGTCAGCTGTCCCTGGGCCGGGGGTCACCTGTCCCTGGGCCGGGGGTCACCTGTCCCTGGGCCGGGGGTCAGCTGTCCCTGGGACGGGGGTCACCTGTCCCTGGGCCGGGGGTCACCTGTCCCTGGGCCGGGGTTCAGCTGTCCCTGGGCCGGGGGTCACCTGTCCCTGGGCCGGGGGTCACCTGTCCCTGGGCCGGGGGTCAGCTGTCCTTGGGCCGGGGGTCAGCTGTCCTTGGGCCGGGGGTCAGCTGTCCCTGGGCCGGGGGTCACATTGGGTCCCAGGGCCGGGGGTCACCTGTCCCTGGGCCGGGGGTCAGCTGTCCCTGGGCCGGGGGTCAGCTGTCCCTGGGCCGGGGGTCACCTGTCCCTGGGCCGGGGGTCAGCTGTCCCTGGGCCGGGGGTCACATTGGGTCCCAGGGCCGGGGGTCACCTGTCCCTGGGCCGGGGGTCAGCTGTCCTTGGGCCGGGGTTCAGCTGTCCTTGGGCCGGGGGTCAGCTGTCCCTGGGCCGGGGGTCACATTGGGTCCCAGGGCCGGGGGTCACCTGTCCCTGGGCCGGGGGTCACATTGGGTCCCAGGGCCGGGGGTCACCTGTCCCTGGGCCGGGGGTCACCTGTCCCTGGGCCGGGGCTCACCTGTCCCTGGGCCGGGGGTCAGCTGTCCCAGGGCCGGGGGTCACCTGTCCCTGGGCCGGGGGTCACCTGTCCCTGGGCCGGGGGTCAGCTGTCCCAGGGCCGGGGGTCACCTGTCCCTGGGCCGGGGGTCACCTGTCCCTGGGCCGGGGGTCAGCTGTCCCAGGGCCGGGGGTCACCTGTCCCTGGGCCGGGGGTCACCTGTCCCTGGGCCGGGGGTCAGCTGTCCTTGGGCCGGGGGTCAGCTGTCCTTGGGCCGGGGGTCAGCTGTCCCTGGGCCGGGGGTCACATTGGGTCCCAGGGCCGGGGGTCACCTGTCCCTGGGCCGGGGGTCAGCTGTCCTTGGGCCGGGGGTCAGCTGTCCCTGGGCCGGGGGTCAGCTGTCCCTGGGCCGGGGGTCACCTGTCCCTGGGCCGGGGGTCAGCTGTCCCTGGGCCGGGGGTCAGCTGTCCCTGGGCCGGGGGTCACCTGTCCCTGGGCCGGGGGTCACCTGTCCCTGGGCCGGGGGTCACCTGTCCCTGGGCCGGGGGTCAGCTGTCCCTGGGCCGGGGGTCAGCTGTCCCTGGGCCGGGGGTCAGCTGTCCCTGGGCCGGGGGTCAGCTGTCCCTGGGCCGGGGGTCACCTGTCCCTGGGCCGGGGGTCACCTGTCCCTGGGCCGGGGGTCAGCTGTCCCTGGGCCGGGGGTCACATTGGGTCCCAGGGCCGGGGGTCACCTGTCCCTGGGCCGGGGGTCAGCTGTCCTTGGGCCGGGGGTCAGCTGTCCTTGGGCCGGGGGTCAGCTGTCCCTGGGCCGGGGGTCACTTTGGGTCCCAGGGCCGGGGGTCACCTGTCCCTGGGCCGGGGGTCACATTGGGTCCCAGGGCCGGGGGTCACCTGTCCCTGGGCCGGGGGTCACCTGTCCCTGGGCCGGGGCTCACCTGTCCCTGGGCCGGGGGTCAGCTGTCCCAGGGCCGGGGGTCAGCTGTCCCAGGGCCGGGGGTCACCTGTCCCTGGGCCGGGGGTCACCTGTCCCTGGGCCGGGGGTCAGCTGTCCCAGGGCCGGGGGTCACCTGTCCCTGGGCCGGGGGTCACCTGTCCCTGGGCCGGGGGTCACATTGGGTCCCAGGGCCGGGGGTCAGCTGTCCCTGGGCCGGGGGTCAGCTGTCCCTGGGCCGGGGGTCAGCTGTCCCTGATGCAGTCCCTGACCATGGTGCATGCATAAAGAAAGTGTGAGTAGCTGCAATATGGAAACCCAAGGAGAAAATCACATAAATGATAAAATTCATGAATCACTGCACAGTTGTTTAATGCAACTACGGGGACCGACATGGTACAAATATATGGTGGCCATTTTAAATGCGTGTTAACAGTGCTGTTCAGGATGTTGACTGCATAATAGGGCATGTGCATATTTTTTGAGGCTTTAATGAGGCACACACATGCTTGATGTGCTGAGCCTGAATGTCACAGGCACTTCTCCACAGCACTGTACCACCCAATGTGCTTTAGGGGCATAGCAGACCTCAGACTTTAGCACCAGATGATGGACATTATCAGACCAAAGTTTCACAGAAACTGTCTGTGTTGATGCTGGTGTTATTATGGAGTTTGGATGTTACAAGAATGGATATTTGTTTCTGTTTTTGCATGTATATATTGATTTTGATGTGTTTATGTAGAGCTGCACACATTGTACAATGCTCTTCCATTTGTAGCAAAGATTATCCTGAAGCATAGTGAACTGCTGATGACATCATTGGCAATGATGTAGCAGCAGCTGACTGTTTTGCTGAGGTAAACATTGCTCTGAATTTGTCAGAAAAGATGGGATGGCTCACTAGTGTTACTGAATTGCAATCCTGAATTACGTACACAGTGTCTCTGACCTTCAACCATTCAATCAGACTGATGTGCAAGTCCATACAAATCCAATACCGGTAACCTTCATAAAGACAGAAAATTAAATTACATTAATTTCCTTATCATTGGTCGCTCCTAGATAAAAATAACCAGTCTATTGAAGCAGACATATAACGTCAGCATTATAAACATCGATATCCTTTATCTGAACGAGCAAATGTTTTGCGTAGCTATGAAACCTTATCGTTCTAAATTAAGATGTAACGTGAAAACACAGGATGTTTTGGCTACTACTCATAAGTACCACCCCTTCAGTTTGTGCAATAGAAAGTGGAGAACACAGCCCTGCCCACTCACACATTGGCTGTCATTCAGCTGCAGTAATGTCAACAAGAAAAGACTAGTATTACTGTACAGTTAGAAAATCCAGCTAAAATATTGAATATTATACCTCGATTGGAAAATAAGAATCTGTTTTCCTCCACAAATTGTTAGTACATAAATTAGTTACATATGGGGATTGAATGCTAATTCATGTTTAGACCCGTAAGGATCTGACTTGTCTCACTTCCCTCACTCCACTAACTTTCTGATGCAGGGAAGAGGTCATCTGTAAGGTGTAGCAATTATGGTTTTATTTAGTGTGTAATGTATCTTTAAGAATAATAGTGGTTAGGAAAGATCACATGATCTATAGTAACCAATAGGAGAGTAGAAGGGCTACCTCCGCAGCCAGAGTGGTGATAGAGTTGAAGTTGAAAGCACACATGCAGTTGCTGCTGTGTATAGTGTAAATAAACTTAGTGGGCAGAATCTTTCCCTTGATGGGTGGGCGGACCCCACTGGCTCGGTGACAGGCGGGCAGGCAGCCAATCGCCACAGCCGAAACGTGCCCCGCCGCCATTTTGAGTGGGCGGGCCAATTAAGGCCCACCCAGTGGGCCTGCCTGATGGGAAGCGCTATGTGCTTACTGTGCAGGGGGTGGGGGGGAGGTAGGGATTCCCCAACTGTCAGAGTGCGCTGTTTCACACATGCACGCAAAAGAGCGCACTGCTCCCTGAGGCTAAGTGCTGTCTCAGGGAGGTCGATGACAGTGGTTCAAAGTTTAAAAATGGAAAAATAAAAATATTAACATGTCTCCCTCATGTGACAATGTCACACGAGATGGGACATGTTAATAAATATGAATAAAACTTTATTAAAGTATTTTTTAAAACAGACATGAAACCACATCCCACCAGAAGTGTCTGCAGTTCAACTCTATTATGAATAGTACAAACATGCCCACCCTACAACAAACTGGCAACAAGGATAAAACAGGATTGAACAGAAGAAATCAAGTTAGAAAGAAACTGGCACTGTACCTCGCCCAGTGATTATAAGTAGCAAGCTCCATTAGAATTGATGAAGTTATCCCCTCAAAATGCCACAATTTGGGAGAATTGATCCTTTTGGACCAGCCACAGATGATTGGTCTCAATACATAGAACGCCTCACGTTCATTTTTCAAACAAAGAAGATTACGGGGGAAGAGAAGAGGTGAGCAATCCTTTTGAGTGGGGGGTTGTGGGAGCAAAACCTACAGTTTGATTCGAAGTTTGATGGCACTCAGTGCCCCAGATTCGAAGAATTTCGATGAACTGGTGAACCTTGTGAAGGTACATTTTCAACCCAAGCCCTCAGTCATGATGCAGAGGTTCAGGTTTAATTTGTGAAACAGAGCCCCGGGTAAGACAGTTGCAGGCTGCGTGGCGTATTTGAAGCAGCTAACAGAACATTGTGAGTTTGGTACGACTCTGAAGCTCAGAGATTGTTTAGTGTGTGGTTTGAAAGGGAACACTATTCAGAAAGCATTATTGTCCAAAGTGAATCTGGAATTCAGGAAAGCACTAGAGATAGCACTGGCTGTGGAAAGCGCTGTCAGAGATTCACACGCAATACAGGGCGTGGCAAATGGCACCACACTCCACGTCAGGCAGGAAACATCATCCGAAAGTGGGGTGAGAAATCGAGACTCTGCTAAGAAGCAGGATACAGCCTCCGTTAGCCAAAAAATAAAGAAAAATAATTTAGCAGCGAAATCAAAGAATAATTTTAATAGAGGTGGAAACAATCAGTCTTTTAGCGATTGGCAATTTAAAAAAATTGAATGCTGCTATTGTCACAGAAATGGACATATGATGAGGCAGCTCAAGGAAAGATTCAAACAGGCTTGTAAACAAAGGAAGAAGCCCAATGAAATCTACAATGTAGAGGAGTCTGAAACAACAAATTCTCTGACATTTACTCATTGTTTAATCTGAAAGTTGAAAAGACAGAACCAATATTTGTCACAGTGAAAGTAAATGGCAAACCTGTTAAAATGGAAGTAGACACAGGAGTTTCCACTACCGAAATTGGGGAACATACTTTCAGATATTTGAATTATAGTGAACATCAATTAAGCTTGGAACATACAACTACCAAGCTAAAAGTGTACACAGGTGAACACATTCAAGTAAAAGGCATAAGCAGAGTAAATGTCCATAAGGAAGCCAATCAGCATAGCTACCAGTGTTGGTATTGAGAGGCAGAGGACCAAGCCTTCTAGAGTGAAATTGGCTGAGGGAAATCAACCTTGATTGGTCACTGAGATTCCAAAAAGAAGCTGGAAGCATTCCTGTTTTGCAAAAGGAGTGTGTAAGGACTCAACAACCTGAAGAAATATAGGCTGTCCTAAGCCAAAACCTAGAAGAACAGCAGAAGAAACTCAAAGAGACTCTGTTTGATGATAGAGTTCGAGACGAGGTGAGCAACCTTCACAGGGAAAAATCAAACCTGTTAAAAGTCCTTCACACACTACAAGATTCCATCAGGTCAAAGTTTGTACCTCTGGAAAAGTATGAAGAGAAACAGAAAGAATTCAGCACCTCTCTGAACAAACTGAAGAATCATTTGGCAGGGAAGACACAACAGTGTTCAGTTTTCCAGAAGGCAGCGAATAAATACAAAAAAGATAAAAACAAAAAGCTGCGGATGCTGGAAATCCAAAACAAAAACAGAATTACCTGGAAAAACTCAGCAGGTCTGGCAGCATCGGCGGAGAAGAAAAGAGTTGACGTTTCGAGTCCTCATGACCCTTCAACAGAACATATACAAAACAAATACAAAAAAGAGATGGAAGAGCTGAAGAATCGGCTAAATGAAGCCAAAGAGGCTTTGGAAGCAAAAGTCGCAGAATTTTCCAAGAAGCAGACAGATCATGAAGTTTTGGGAGTCTCAACCATTGAGTTCAGACAAGCTGAGCTTGCTTTTGAGAGAAGTCTGGCCAACAGTGAATTTTGAATTCAAAAGGAAGGCTGAGCTTAAAGTCTGTGCTAGAAAGAAGGCAGCATGTAGAAAGGAGATACAGAAATACTAATAGGGTTTAATTCTGGCAGCATACGAATACACTTTCATACATAGGCCTGGGGATCAAATCGCAAATGCTGATGCCCTTAGTCATTTCCCTTTGCAAGAAAATGATAAGCATGTCCCAGTTCCACTGGAATTTATTTTACTGTTAAATTTCTTAGGTTCCTCGCCTGGCACATGCTTGAGATATCAGAGACTGGACAAGTTGGGACTGAGTCCTATCTCAGCTACAGGAATGAGGCATGTTCCACATGTACCAGGAAACTGCCTGAAAGACTGAACTTGTAAATTCCTTACCCAGTGTAAATATTATGTTGTCTTGAAAAGTATGTACTTGTAAATATAATATATATAGCCGAGTTAAAGGGGGAGGAATGTAGTAATTATGGTTTTATTTAGTGTGTAATGTATCTTTAAGAATAATAGTGGTTAGGAAAGATCACATGATCTGTAGTAACCAATAGGAGAGTAGTGTGGGTTACTTCCTCAGTGTAGAGATAGAATTGGAGTTGAAAGCACACGTGTAGTTGCTGCTGAGTATAGTGTAAATAAACTTAATATTTCCAATTAAGAAGCGTCTGCAGCTCAGCTCTATCACAAAAAGGCAACTCGGCCACCCTACAAAAGAAGGGAACATAAAGTCAGGTTGGTGAATCTGGCTTTCCTGCCCAATGCTGCCTTGTTCACTGCTGCTCTCCTGAGTGATTTTCAGCAAGATCATGAATTAAAATCCTGCCTCACTAGTTGTATAGGATAAATTCTGCCCAGCAAAATGTGTGCTTGGTCCTATTATACAGCTGAGTCGTAAAGACATTCTCTTTTACTATTGGATTATTCTCAGTTGGCAAATGTGACAATGAGTACTTTCAAAAATAATCCTTTGGCTGTGAAGCATTTTGGGCCTTTCTGTAAGCTAATCAAGCATTTATTTAAGTCTGCAGCTGGTTGAAGAGAAAACAAAAACAGAATTACCTGGAAAAACTCAGCAGGTCTGGCAGCATCGGCGGAGAAGAAAAGAGTTGACGTTTCGAGTCTTTTCTTCTCCGCCGATGCTGCCAGACCTGCTGAGTTTTTCCAGGTAATTCTGTTTTTGTTTTGGATTTCCAGCATCCGCAGTTTTTTTGTTTTTATAGCTGGTTGAAGAGTATTTGTTTCTTGTAGACATGCTATTTTAGTATACTGTGAAGAGATAAATAAGCAGGCACTTATTTTAACTAATTTTCTCAAGGTGTTGAATTTCGTCCTCATCTAAGAGGACAGTCTTAATACAGAAATTAATTTACCTGCTTCACAGGAGGGCCTGACTGTTGAGCAAAGTATCCCTCATATCCAGAGGTGGCATACCCCCTTGTCATATTGCCTCCCTCTGCATGGCCTCTAGTGCTCTCTCAGAAAAGGTAACTGTACTCAATTCCCATGGGAACTGGCATGTTTCCCTAGTCATCTTAACACAATATAGAGAAGTAGCGCATATGCTGCATTGAGGAGCAGAACCTGCCCAGTTCTGTTCTTGACCAGGAACATCTACTCCCAGGGCATGATGCAAATCACCCTGCAAGCACACCAGGAACATTTAAATGAGAAGGCTGCAGATAAGTGAGGTTGGCACTGTCTGCTGGAAATGAGAAATGTATTAGAATAAATACGGTAGCGCCGACAATGTGTCCTGGAGAGAATTTCAGTTCTCTAATAGGCCCTGATTCTTTTTTACATAGACATTTCACTCTCAGCTTCCCTTCAATTTTCTCCTGTTATCTTTCCCCTCTTCAAGACAATAATATAACGTGGTACAGTTCCATGGGTGACTGATGCCCCCTAGATCATCCAAGAAACCATGCTTCCTGTGCAAGTTGAGGTTATGTGTGTTTCAGATGGGGAATCAACTCTATGGACCATTTCAGCCCAACTACATCCTGTTTGTTCTTAACATCTTGTTATTGGTGATGAAGAATGGGAAGCTTGGCTGACATTTCCTTCCATAGCTGAGGACACTGATGGCAGATGTAGCGTCATGCTGGTGGTCTGGTTGAACTGGACTACTTCAGTCCAGAAACACCTCACACTACAATTACAATGTGAAAGAAGGCAGTCGATGGTTCCGACGTCATATCTTCAACTCACCACTAACATCCTATTATTATTCCCAGGGAATTTAGGGATTGCTTGCTCTGCCCAACCAAAAAGGTTATCTGAATGTGGAGGTTGGAGGAGCTGGAGTGCTCCTCCAGAATCCGGGTTAAAAGGACCGATTTCAGCCACCATTCTCTCGCCTCCCCTCCATATTGCACCACTCCCAAGCTTACTCCTGAAGGCTGCTGCTACACTAGCAGAGGCCTCATCTTGTACTTTTACTTCCCAAAAGTTCAGTTATCTGACATGCCTCATCATTCAGGGATGCACCTAAAAATATGCCAGCAAAAATTTCTGGGCCAGAGAACCAACAAAAACCTGAAACACAAATAAAAAATAAATGCTTCTTCAAACAATTATTTCAGAAAATTCAACCCTTTGTCAATGTTGCCTCCTAACATTGTCCGGGCACTTTTGCCTAAAGTTTGTTAATACTTCAAGGGCACATGGGATTCAATGATTCCTTTTAACTAATAAATGCTATTTCTCTTTTGTTGGAGGCAGCTATTTTCCTGGTCCTCCCTTTGATAACAAAGGCCAATTGATTTAGTTAGTTCAGGCTGACACCCCACTGCAGTACTGAGGGTGTGCTGCACTGTCAGAGGTGCCAAAGTCCTGTCATCCCTCTCAATATGCAAAAGAACCCAGGACCCTATTAAAAGAGGAACAGTGGAGTTCTCCCATTGTCTTGGCCAACATTTTTCCCACAACTAACATTATTAAACAGTATTATTTGGTCATATATCTCAGTGTCATTTATGGGATATTGCTGTGCACAATCCCTTCAACACTTACTCTGTGCTAGAGGCCACTCCCTTTGGTTTGCAGCAGAAGCCTGCACCCACCTAATTCCAACTCATCGGGGGTGGGGGTGGGATGGGACTTGATTTCATTCCCGCAAGGATCAGGTAGGAGTCTTCCTTCCCTTTGCATCTTCCACTTTAGACCTACCACAGACCCACACACTAGTTAAAATCTCCTCCCATTACTCAATTCACTTCTAGTGAATCAACCACCTTGAGACAATTTCAAAGATATCATTTTTCTAGGTCAACACTAACAACTAGATCTTCTGACCATTGACTATGAAAAAAGCCATGAAAAACGGTAGAGCTACTTTGGATTTTCTGGACAAGGGCATAGTGTACAAGAGCTAAATGGTAATGAGAAACCTGCGCCAAGAAGGGCAAGTGGGTGAAGTGACAGTTGGTGACCACACTGGGGACGGTGATCACAATTCAGTTAGATTTAGCATTACCATGGAAAAGGACAGAGATAAGGCAGGAGTAAAAGTCTTGAACTGGGGGAAGGCAAATTTTGCAGAAATTGAGAAGGGACTTGGCTGAGGTGGACTGGACAGCACTGCAGGAGGATAAAACAGTGGAAAACCAGTGGGAAGCACTAAAAAGCGAGATCCTAATTGTACAAAGTAGACATGACCCCTACAAAAATAAGAGTGGTACTGCCAAATCTAGCCCCCCCTGTTTGTCTAGAGTAATACAGGGGATGATCAAACAGAAAATGAAAGAGTACGATAGGCACAAAGAACTAAGCACTGCAGATAGCCTAGACGAATATAGGAAGTGCAGGGATGAAGTAAAAAAGGAAATAAGGAAATCAAAGAGAGGGCATGAACAAGATTAGCGAGTAAAATTAAAGATAACCCAAAGATGTTTTACCAATACATTAATGCTAAAAGGTTACAGGGGAGGTACTGGAGGACTGGAGAAATGCAAATGTAGTTCCATTGTTTAAAAAGGGATCAAAGGAAATGCCAAACAATTATAGGCCAGTTAGTCTTACATCGGTGGTGAGCAAATTAGTAGAATCAATCCTGAGAGATAGGATTAACTGTTATGTAGAAAGTCAGGGATGGTCAGTATGGATTTGTTAAAGGAAGGTCTTGCCTCACAAATTTGTTTGGATTCTTTAGGAAGTGACAAGAAGGGTTGATGAAGAACAAAACAAAAATACCTGGAAAAACTCAGCATCTGCGGAGAGGGATACAGTTGACGTTTCACCTCCATATGACCTTTCATCAAAAATGAGATGAAATATAAGCCGGTAGAGGGGGGTGAGTGGGACAGGAAGAGCTCGGTAGGGGGCCAGTGATAGGTGGAGGCCAAGAAGAGATTGCCAAAGATGTCATAGACAAAAGGACAAAGGGGTGTCAACGGTGGTGATATTATCTAAAGGATGTGCTAATGGGGACATTAAGGGTAGAAAGCAGGACAAGCAAGTGACAGATGGCCCTAGTGGGTGTGGGGTGGGGGGAAGGGATCGAAATGGGCTAAAAGGTGGAGATGAAACAATAGATCGAAAAAAATTTAAAAATAGGAGGGAAAAGAAAAATATATTTGTAAAAAAATTATAAATTATTGGAAAAATGGGGATCGGAAAGGGGGTAGGGATGGAGGAGAGAGTTCATGATCTAAAATTGTTGAACTCAATATTAAGTCCGGAAGGCTGTAAAGTGCCTAGTCGGAAGATGAGGTGCTGTTCCTCCAGTTTGCATTGAGCTTCACTGGAACATTGCAGCAGGCCAAGGACGGACATGTGGGCATGAGAGCAGGGTGGAGTATTGAAATGGCAAGCAACAGGGAGGTCTGGGTCATACTTGCGGACAGACTGAAGGTGTTGATGAAGGCAGTGCAGTGGATGTTGTGTACATGGATTTTAGCAAGGCATTTGACAAGATCCCACATGGCAGATTGGTCAGGAAAGTAAAAGCCCATGAGATTCGGGGTAATGTGGCAAACTGGATAAAAGGTTGGCTTTGTAACAGGAAACAAAGGGTAATGGTCGATGGATGCCCTTACGAATAGAAAGTTATCTCAACAGGTGTTCCATAGGGCTCAGTGTTGGGACCCTTGCTGTTTGTGTTATATATTAACGATTTGAATGTGAACATGGTGGGCACAATTGGGAAATTTGCAGATGACACAAAGATTGGCCGAATAGAGGATAGTGCAGAGGATGGCCATAATCTCCAAAACGATATCGATGGGTTGGTGGAGTGGGCGGTAAAGTGGCAAGTGGATTTTAACATGGAGAAATGTGAGGTCATACATTTAGGGAGGTCAAACAGTTACGGGGATTACACAATAAATGGGAATATACTAAGAGGGGTAGATGAAATGAGAGATCTTGGCGTACAAGTACACAGGTCCCTGAAGGCAGCAGTTCAAGTAGGCAAGGTTGTAAAGAAGGCATATGGAATGCTCTCCTTCATTGGCAGAAGTATAGAATATAAAAGTAAGGATATAATGTTGGAATTGTATAAAACACTGGAGAGGCCACAACTGGAGCATTGTGTGCAGTTCTGGTCACCACATTACAGGAAGGACGTAATAGCTGTGGAGAGAGTGCAGAGGAGGTTTACAAGAATGTTGCCAGGGTTAGAAAAGTGTAGCTACAAGGAGAGATTGGATAGGTTGGGGTTATTTTTCTTGGAACAAAGTAGGCTGAGAGGTGACTTGACTGAGGTGTACAAAATTATGAGGGGAATAAATAGAATGGACAGGATAAAATTGTTTCCCTTAGTGGAGAATTCTAAAACCAGGGGACATAGATTCAAGATAAGTGGCAGAAGGTGCAGAGGTGACATGAGGAAGAACTTTTTTACGCAGAGGGTAGTGGGTGTCTGGAATTCGCTGCCCAAGTTGGTGGTGGAGGCAGAAACTCTAAACTCTTTTAAAAAGTACCTGGATCTGCACCTTAAGTGCTGTAAGCTGCAGGGCTATGGGCCGGGTACAGGAAGGTGGGATTAGAAAGGGCACCCAGTGTCCTCGGGCTGGCATGGACAAGATGGACTGAATGGCCCCCTTCTGTGCTGTAACTTTTCTATGGTTCTATGTTTTGCAATGGTTAAAACACAGTTAGAATGCTTTATGCAGATTTTGGCTCCTCAACATAGCATAGCTGAGAAAAGTCATAAGAAGCATATGGTGTAAAGTCACTAACATGATTCCAAGGAGAAGGAAATATAAAAACAAAAAAACTGCGGATGCTGGAAATCCAAAACAAAAACAAAATTACCTGGAAAAACTCAGCAGGTCTGGCAGCATCGGTGGAGAAGAAAAGAGTTGACGTTTCGAGTCCTCATGACCCTTCGACAGAACTTGAGTTCGAGTCCAAGAAAGAATTGAAATATAAGCTGGTTTAAGGTGTGTGGGGGGGCGCGGAGAGAGAGAGAGAGAGAGAGAAGTGGAGGGGGGGGTGTGGTTGTAGGGACAAACAAGCAGTGATAGAAGCAGATCATCAAAAGATGTCACCAACAATAGAACAAAAGAACACATAGGTGTTAAAGTTGGTGATATTATCTAAACGAATGTGCTAATTAAGAATGGATGGTAGGGCACTCAAGGTATAGCTCTAGTGAGGGTGGAGGGAGCATAAAAGATTTTAAAACATTTAAAAATAATGGAAATAGGTGGGAAAAGAAAAATCTATATAATTTATTGAAAAAAAAAGGAAGGGGGAAACAGAAAGGGGGTGAGGATGGGGGAGGGAGCTCACGACCTAAAGTTGTTGAATTCAATATTCAGTCCAGAAGGCTGTAAAGTGCCTAGTCGGAAGATGAGGTGTTGTTCCTCCAGTTTGCGTTGGGCTTCACTGGAACAATGCAGCAAGCCAAGGACAGACGTGTGGGCAAGAGAGCAGGGTGGAGTGTTAAAATGGCAAGCGACATGGAGGTTTGGGTCATTCTTGCGGACAGACCGCAGGTGTTCTGCAAAGCGGTCGCCCAGTTTACGTTTGGTCTCTCCAATGTAGAGAAGACCACATTGGGAGCAACGAATGCAGTAGACTAAGTTGGGGGAAATGCAAGTGAAATGCTGCTTCACTTGAAAGGAGTGTTTGGGTCCTTGGACGGTGAGGAGAGTGGAAGTGAAGGAGCAGGTGTTGCATCTTTTGCGTGGGCATGGGGTGGTGCCACAGGAGGGGGTTGAGGAGTAGGGGGTGATGGAGGAGTGGACCAGGGTGTCCCGGAGGGAGCGATCCCTACGGAATGCCGATAGTGGGGGTGAAGGGAAGATGTGTTTGGTGGTGGCATCATGCTGGAGTTGGCGGAAATGGCAAGGATGATCCTTTGAATGCGGAGGCTGGTGGGGTGATAAGTGAGGACAAGGGGGACCCTATCATGTTTCTGGGAGGGAGGAGAAGGAGTGAGGGCGGATGCGCGGGAGATGGGCTGGACACGGTTGAGGGCCCTGTCAACGACCGTGGGTGGAAAACCTCAGTTAAGTAAGGAAGAGGACATGTCAGAGGAACTGTTTTTGAAGGTAGCATCATCGGAACAGATGCGACGGAGGCGAAGGAATTGAGAGAATGGGATGGAGTCCTTACAGGAAGCGGGGTGTGAGGAGCTGTAGTCGAGATAG
Organism: Carcharodon carcharias; assembly: GCF_017639515.1. Classification (NCBI taxonomy): domain Eukaryota; kingdom Metazoa; phylum Chordata; class Chondrichthyes; order Lamniformes; family Lamnidae; genus Carcharodon; species Carcharodon carcharias. The sequence goes on from NC_054471.1 coordinate 200,226,969, forward strand.
CTGTGGGAGTCGGTGGGTTTGTAATGGATATTGGTGGACAGTCTATCACCAGAGATTGAGACAGAGAGGTCAAGGAAGGGAAGGGAAGTGTCAGAGATGGACCACGTGAAAATGATGGAGGGGTGGAGATTGGAAGCAAAATTAATAAACTTTTCCAAGTCCCGACGAGAGCATGAAGCAGCACCGAAGTAATCATCGATGTACCGGAGAAAGAGTTGTGGAAGGGGGCCGGAGTAGGACTGGAACAAGGAATGTTCCACATACCCCATAAAGAGACAGGCATAGCTGGGGCCCATGCGGGTACCCATAGCCACACCTTTTATTTGGAGGAAGTGAGAGGAGTTGAAGGAGAAATTGTTCAGCATGAGAACAAGTTCAGCCAGACGGAGGAGAGTAGTGGTGGATGGGGATGATGATTTGAGAACTGTCGGCGCGACATTAGTCGTCTCAATTTCTCTGCTTCTCTCACCCATTCTAACCTGTCTCTCTCTGAACTTGCTGTACTCCATTCTCTCAGGTCCAACCCTGACATTGTCATCAAACCCGCTGACAAGGGTGGTGCTGTTGTTGTCTGGCGCACTGACCTCTACCTCGCGGAGGCTGAGCGTCAACTCGCAGACACTTCCTCCTACCTCTCCCTGGACCATGACCCCACCACTGAACATCAAGCCATTATTTCCAGGACTGTCACTGACCTCATCTCCTCTGGGGATCTTCCTCCCACAGCTTCCAACCTGATAGTTGCCCAACCTCGGACGGCCCGCTTCTATCTCCTACCCAAAATCCACAAACAGAACTGCCCCGGTAGACCGATCGTCTCAGCTTGCTCCTGCCCCACAGAACTCATTTCTCGTTATCTTGATTCCCTTCTCTGTCCCCTTGTCCAGTCCCTTCCCACCTACATCCGTGATTCCTCTGACACCTTACGTCACATCAACAATTTCCAGTTCCCTGGCCCCAACCGCTTCCTCTTCACCATGGACGTCCAATCCCTCTACACCTCCATCCCCCACCAGGATGGTCTGAGGGCCCTTAGCTTCTTCCTCGAACAGAGGCCCGAACAATTCCCATCCACCACTACTCTCCTCCGTCTGGCTGAACTTGTTCTCACACTGAACAATTTCTCCTTCAACTCCTCTCACTTCCTCCAAATAAAAGGTGTGGCTATGGGTACCCGCATGGGCCCCAGCTATGCCTGTCTCTTTATGGGGTATGTGGAACATTCCTTGTTCCAGTCCTACTCCGGCCCCCTTCCACAACTCTTTCTCCGGTACATCGATGATTACTTCGGTGCTGCTTCATGCTCTCGTCGGGACTTAGAAAAGTTTATTAATTTTGCTTCCAATCTCCACCCCTCCATCATTTTCACGGCGCCAATCTCTGACACTTCCCTTCCCTTCCTTGACCTCTCTGTCTCAATCTCTGGTGATAGACTGTCCACCAATATCCATTACAAACCCACCGACTCCCACAGCTATCTCGACTACAGCTCCTCACACCCCGCTTCCTGTAAGGACTCCATCCCATTCTCTCAGTTCCTTCGCCTCCGTTGCATCTGTTCCGATGATGCTACCTTCAAAAACAGTTCCTCTGACATGTCCTCCTTCTTCCTTAACCGAGGTTTTCCACCCACGGTCGTTGACAGGGCCCTCAACCGTGTCCGGCCCATCTCCCGCGCATCCGCCCTCACGCCTTCTCCTCCCTCCCAGAAACATGATAGGGTCCCCCTTGTCCTCACTTATCACCCCACCAGCCTCCGCATTCAAAGGATCATCTTCCGCCATTTCCGCCAACTCCAGCATGATGCCACCACCAAACACATCTTCCCTTCACCCCCCCCCTATCGGCATTCCGTAGGGATCGCTCCCTCCGGGACACCCTGGTCCACTCCTCCATCACCCCCTACTCCTCAACCCCCTCCTGTGGCACCACCCCATGCCCACGTAAAAGATGCAACACCTGCTCCTTCACTTCCACTCTCCTCACCGTCCAAGGACCCAAACACTCCTTTCAAGTGAAGCAGCATTTCACTTGCATTTCCCCCAACTTAGTCTACTGCATTCGTTGCTCCCAATGTGATCTCCTCTACATTGGAGAGACCAAACGTAAACTGGGCGACTGCTTTGCAGAACACCTGCGGTCTGTCCGCAAGAATGACCCAAACCTCCATGTCGCTTGCCATTTTAACACTCCACCCTGCTCTCTTGCCCACATGTCTGTCCTTGGCTTGCTGCATTGTTCCAGTGAAGCCCAACGCAAACTGGAGGAACAGCACCTCATCTTCCGACTAGGCACTTTACAGCCATCCGGACTGAATATTGAATTCAACAACTTTAGGTCGTGAGCTCCCTCCTCCATCCCCACCCCCTTTCTGTTTCCCCCTTCCTTTTTCTTTAGTTTTTTTCCAATAAATTATATAGATTTTTCTTTTCCCACCTATTTCCATTATTTTTAAATATTTTAAAATCTTTTATGCTCTCCCCACCCCCACTAGAGCTATACCTTGAGTGCCCTACCATCCATTCTTAATTAGCACATTCGTTTAGATAATATCACCAACTTTAACACCTATGTGTTCTTTTGTTCTATTGTTGTTGACATCTTTTGATGATCTGCTTCTATCACTGCTTGTTTGTCCCTACAACCACACCCCCCTCCACTTCTCTCTCTCTCTCTCTCTCTCCACCCCCCCCCCCCCACACACCTTAAACCAGCTTATATTTCAACTCTTTCTTGGACTCGAACTCAAGTTCTGTCGAAGGGTCATGAGGACTCGAAACGTCAACTCTTTTCTTCTCCGCCGATGCTGCCAGACCTGCTGAGTTTTTCCAGGTTATTCTGTTTTTGTTTTGAGAAGGAAATATAATTGTGAGGAGATGCTAGAACATTTTCCACTAGAACAAAGATCACTCAAAGGAGATGCTAGAGGAATTACTTTGTGAGTACCATACAGAAACAGGCCTCTGGCCAATGGGACTATGTTGTATTTATGCTCCACACCTTCTCCCACCCATCCTCAGATAGCCTTATCACCAGAACCTCCTATTCTTCTCTCTCTCGTGTAATCTAACTTCATTTAAATGCTTGTGCTATTTTTTTATGAGTATCTTATATTATGCTTTCTAGTTAGGAAATGCTTCCAAATGTGAAGGGTGGTAGAAATTTGGAAATCTCTTCTGCAAATGCCAAGTGATGTTAGGTCAGTTGCTAAATCTGAGATTGATAGAATTTTGAAAACCAAATATTTAAGGTATATAGAGCAAAGACAGGAAAATGGAATTAGGTCACAGATCAGTCATGATTTTATTGAATAGCTCAAAGGGTTGAATAACCTATTCCGGTTCCTATTTTCCTATGTCCTAGTTTTGGTCTCCCCAACAAGGGGAAATATCTTCTTTATGTCTAATCCTAAAGAGCTCTATCAAGTCACACTTCAGCTTTCTCTTTTCTGGAGTAAAGAACCCCAGCTTGTTTAGTCTTTTCTAATTGTTCTGGCATCATCTTTATAAATCTCTTTCATACCCTTCTCCAGTGTTTCTATCTTTTTTACATGATGGAAGCCAGAACATTCATCATATTCCAAGTGCTTTCTAGCCAAAATTTGACATGAGTCTAACATAATTTCTCTGCTTTTCAGCTCCATCACTGTAACAACAAACCCCAGAGCCCTATTGCTTTTTTAATGGCCTTGTTAAACTGTGTCACTATTTTTTAGTGATCTGTGAATCTGTACCTCCTGATCCCTTTGCTTCCCTGCCCCATTTAGGCTCTTATTTTCTAAGGCCTATGTGACCTCCTTATTCTTCCTACCAAAATGCACCACCTCGCAGTTACCCATACTGAAATTCACTTACTCATCACAAACCCATTCTACATAGTTATTGAAGTATTCTGGTATTTTGTCACAGCTCTCCAAAGTGTTAACTGTATTTTCCAATTTGATGGAATAGCAATCACGCCCCTCAGATTTTAATTTGATAAATGCTCTGTGCAATGTAACACTGAGCCACACAGACCATGAAAATCCCAAGATCAGTCCCAGATTTGTGCTCATGTAGTTATCTCAGTTATAGCATTCACAGAGATGTTACAGTTAGGAATATAGAAACAGGAGTAGACCATTAGGGATAACAGAGCCTGCTCCACCATTCAATTAGATCATGCCTGATCATCTACATCAACCCCACTTTCCACGCTATCCTTGTATCCAGAAACCTATTGGTTTCTGTCTTGAACATGCTAAATGATTGAGCACTGACTGTGTTCACCAGCCAGGGAGAATATTCTATCCCTATCCACCCTGTCACACTCTGTAAGAATTTTGTAAGTTTCAATGAGATCACGGTTCATTCTTTGAAACTCTAGAGAATACAGGCCTAGTTTCCTCCATCTCTCCTCATAAGACAATCCCACCATTCCAGGGATTAGTCTGGGACAGTTGGCTTTGGTGACCCAGGCTGAAGAGCAGCAACAGTTTGGGTTGCTGCTCGTCATCACTATCCAGTCATTCAATGTGAAAGGGCAAATTTACAAGCATGTGAACATGAAGTGAGGAGAGCAGGGAGCTCCACCTTGACCTTTTCTTCTATCCCTTCCCCTACCATGGTCAGTAGTCTGCCAGCCCTCACTACCAGAGTTCAGTTACAAAGAATACCTACTTGTGGCAGGTATTATTTTTTAGCATTATCTTCAGACATGCTATCTTCATTCCCCTTTGGGGAAGGTGATGGAAGGATTCCCGAGCTGATAATAATATTATGCAGCATAAAGCATGCTCTACCTTTTGACAGACAGTTGTGACAAAATGCTTGATGTCTGCCAATTATGTCCCTTTCAGATTCAGTTGATGCAGATCTTTATATTACAGCTTGGTTGCTTTTGATGTTTCCAGCCAGAACCAGTAAGAGATTTGGTTAGTTTTTCTGCAGTTTCTTTTCCATCACATTTTTCATTATTCTAAGTCCGTTTTTCCAATTGGTTTGCATATTTTTAGTCAATGTTTTCCAATATGCTTTCATCTCCATAAGTCTGCTGCATTTGTGTACTTAGGTTTTCGTGTACTAATTTTGGAGTGGTTTAATATCATGTGTTTTTAGCTGTTGTGTGTTTACTGAGTATTTCTCAGTCTATTTACAGCAGCTGTTTCTCAGTTTTTCTCAGTAAATATTTTCTATTTCTCAGTATTTCCCTCTGTTGTGTTTGCTAAGTATATATCAGCATTCTAATTATTATTCTTTCTTTTACATTAATTGTGGTGAGTGAGTGGCTTCACATGGAGAGATGATAGTGGGCTGGTCTTGTATGAAATATGGCACATACATACAGAGACTGCCCTTCCTTTAGGGAGTGAAGAGGAGAAGTAACCTTGATAATTTTATGTGCTAAGATTTATACGTCATGTAAACATGTACAGGGAATAATTACATACACATCACAAGTCAAGAGCAACATACATTGTAATCATCTCTGCTCGGACAAAACTCACTGTTACTGAAAATAGATTATTTCCTTCCCTTCTTATCTTTTTCCTTCTCATCTATCAGCAGCTTCTATTTTTTTTGCTGGGTTTGGCTTTATGGGTGCCTTGATCCCTTTAGTATCTCCTCAAGTGGTCATTCCTCATCTGTGATTTGAGGCAGTGAGGCTGGGATTTTCCTCTTTGGGACAAAGTTCTGGCAGAATGTGAGTTCCACCTTCTCCTTCAGATCTGCTTCAATCCATTTCTGTCGGTCAGATGCTTGTTATTAATGCACAATGAGTTCCTTGTGGGAATCCCACCGCCAGCGCAGAGCCCACCATCAACACCAACAGGACTGTCAGTGCTGCAAATGCCGCACGAGACGAGAATGGACTTAAAGGGCCAGCAGTGCCCCAAAGGGTGGCAGGAGTTACAGGCATTTAGGCTTTCAATGTTCCTGATCCTGCCAGATTTTGGCAGAGGAGAGTCTTGGCCTGGGAATCAGCAGACTATTATAAACATAAAAACATGGAAAGATTTATGGCACAGAAGGTCACTTGGCTGTCCATGCTAGCTAACCAATCTAAACCTACCAGCCAGCTCTTGGTCCACGGCTCTGTGGGTTATGACACCTCAAGTGTATATTGAAGAGTTCTCTAAATGCGATGAGGGCTCCTGCCTCTACCACCCTTTCAGGCAGTGAGTTCCAGACCCCCAGCACCCTCTGCATGGAAAAAATTCTCTTCATCTCCCTTCTAATCCTTCCACCAATGACAGGACATTTATGCCCCCGGGGTTATGGGTCTCTCTGCAAGGAAAGTAGGACCTTCCAATTCACTCCATCTAATCCACTCCTAATTTACACACCTCAATTAAATGTCCCCTCAGCCTCTTTGTTACAAAGAAAACAAACCGAATGAATCCAGTCTTTCCTCATAGCTAAAATTCTCCATTCCTGGCAATATCCTTGTAAACCACCTCTGCACCCTTTCTAGTGTTTCTAGACATCCATCCTGTAATGTGATTCTCAGAACTGTACACAGTACTCCAGTTGCAATCCAACTAGTGTTTTTTTCGTACAATCTACCATAACCTCCCTGCTCTTATATTCTATGCTTTGGCTAATAAAATAAAGTATACCTAAAGTATCCTTTATTAATTCTTGCCTTATATTGCATTTTCCACAGGGATATCACAAGCAGCCTAAACCTGTCTGACAACACTGACGTACTAGCAGGGGGGGAACACGGGAAAGGCAATAAAACCAGGTACCTGGAACAATTTTCCTGTCTCAAACTCATGGACAGTGTGGCCAATTGTAATGTCCTGCAATCACTTTCCCGGCCTCTGACTGACCTGCTCTTGTAGCCACAGTATTTATGTGGCTAGTTCAGTTCAGTTTCTGGTCAATGGTAACCCCCATGATGTTAATAGGGGTGGGGTGGGGTGGGGGGTCAGTTGTAAGTATGTGGTAATCAGCAGGAGGTTTCCTTGCACATCTTTGACCTGATGTCATGAGTTGATGTTGAGGACTCTAAGGACAACTCCCTCCTGAAAGTATAACACTGTGCCGCCACCTCTGCTGGGTCTGTCCTACCGGTGGGACAGGACATACCCAGGGATGAAATGGCCTAGCAAGCCACTCAGTTGTATAAAACCGCTATGAGGTCTATAAGAAATGAAACTGGATGCACCACTCGGCATTGAATTAGGCACCAGGAATGGTGCAGCAGCAAACAGAGGATGGTTAAGAGTCAACCACAAGATCTGGAGCCACATGTAGGCCAGACCAGTTTAGGATGGGAGGTTTCCTTCCCTAAAGGACATCAATGAACCAGATGGGTTTTTACAACAATAGCTTCTTTAACATTAGACTTTTAATTCCAGATTTTTCATTGAATTCAAAATCACTGTTGCCTTGGTGGGATTTAAACCCAGGTCCCCAGAGCATTACCCTGGGTCTCCAGATTACTAGTCCAGAGACAATATCACTACTCTGCCCTCTCCTTTCTGCAGGTTGATAATACATGTGAGATCCAGACTGAATAGAGAAAGTTCAGACGTGAAGTAAATTAAGAAATGAGAAGCAAAGACAATGAGTATGAAGAGACTGGCAGTAACATAAAAGGGAATGCAAAAGTCTTCAACAGAAATATAACTAGTAAAAGAATGATAAAAGGAAGTTTAGACGGGTGATTAAGTGTTTAAACAGATGTCTCTGGGGGTAGTAAAACTAGACTATGGGCAGAATTTTCTGGTTGACGTGTGTGGGTGTGCCCTGCACGTCTGTGTGTAAAATGATGTGCCGTGATGTCCGGCGAGCATCCCGATGTCACTGCGCACCATCACAATATTTCTTTGGGCAGGCACACGATGATGTCCGATACACGCCTGCCATTCATTAACGGGCCACTGAAGGCCCTTGCCTCACCAATTGACGCTGATTTTCCGGAGCCCATGCAATCTTCCGGTTGGCGCACGGGCGCAATGGGCAGGCGGGTGGGAGAGATTTTTATAAACATCACCCACAGGCTGGATAAAAGGGCTCATTGGGGTCGTGTGTGTGCTCTGTCAAGTATTTATTTTTCAAAGTTATTGATACTTGCCTGTGTGATCTGCAATACTTCAAAACACATCCCAGCTGCTTTTTCTAGACTCTTAACCTTCAGGTCAGCACCCTGCAGTGAGGAATCTTTTCTGGGCCTGCAGCTTTCAGGAAGCCTTCCCTTAGCCTGGGAATGGGAGCTGAACTCTCCACTGGAGGCACCTCTAGAAGGGGGAGGAGGCCAGGAGTGCACATTCAGCCTCCAAGGGAGCCACCTTTGGGAGGAGAGGCGCAGGCACAAGGGGAGCAGGGCCAAGAGATGGACCAAGGCGGAAGGGGCCACAGAAGACACCACTATCCTGCTGCCAGGGTTTACAGGCAGTGAAGCAGCTACCTCAATATGTCTGAGGTGCAGTAACGAAGGAGGCTCCGTCTCTCAAGGGAGACAGTCAACTATATCTGTCAGATGATTTGACCTGAGATCAGTTCCGGCTGTGTGGGTGGACACCCCACGCCAGTGGCTCTGAAGGTCACAGTTGTCCTCAACTTCTCTGCCTCTGACTCCTTCCAGGGCTCGGTGGGGGATCTTTGCAGTGTCTCCCAATCAGCTGTCCACAGTTGTGTCAAGCAGGTTACAGACGCTCTGTTCAGATGGGCATTGACCTTCATCCACTTCCGCTGGGACAATGCCCAACAGACACAGCGCGCCAGAGGCTTCGTGGCCATTGCTGGCTTCTCTCGTGTCCAGGGTGCTATAGACTGTGCACATGTGGCCATCAAGGCACCAGCAGGTGAGCCCGGTGCCTTCGTCAACAGGAAGAGCTTCCACACCATGAACGTGCAGATAGTGTGTGACCACAGGATGCTGATTCTACAAGTCTGTGCAAGGTACCCAGGCAGCTCCCACGACACCTACATCCTCAGACACTCCCAGGTGTCGGGGCTCTTTAGTGCTCCAGCCCGGCTGGATGGATGGCTGCTGGGTGACAAGGGCTATCCCCTCAGAAGGTGGCTCATGACGCCTCTCCCCATCCAAGAACAGAAGCTGAGCAGCGGTACAATAGGAGCCAGGGCACCACAGGGGCTGTGGTGGAGAGAGCCATCGGTCTCAAGATGCGCTTCTGATGCCTGGACCACTCAGGGGGCTGCACTGCAATACCCCCCAGATCGTGTGTCACTGATAGTGGTTGCATGCTGCACTCTCCACAATCTGGTGCTGGAAAGGGGGGACACAGTGGATGAGGAAGATGTAGACGCAGTTGCTCTGGCTGCAGACGATAAGTCCAGCAGTGAGTCCGCGGGTGAGCACACAGGAGAACACTGAGGGGGTAGACGCTCAACTGGGCATACTCCAGGGAGGCAGAGACACCCGGGAGGCTTTCATCCAAAGAACCTTAAGCTAGAACACCACAGATGGACCTTCAACACACGTCAGAGCTGCAGGCTCCACGCTCGATACCTGAGTGCTAATCAGCCTGGATAATAACATTAGCTGAGGCCCTTGTCAATAAAGCTCAATGACAAACAGCTCACTCATAACATAAACAGAATAACCTGGAAAAACTCAGCAGGTCTGGCAGCATCGGCGGAGAAGAAAACATCAGGGCTTCCCATCCACTTGCAGCAGTAAGGAATCACCCTGGGGCATGGCGACATGTCAACATTTATTGAGGAAACAAATGTAATTTCATAAAGCAAAATAAAAAGAGTGTTGGACATCACACCATCTTCTAGAAGCTACTATGGTCCAACATAAAGCACCAGTGAGAAACCCGTGGTGTGCTTAAAGTGCCTTAAATTTACGCTCACTGGTGCTGCATCTTGGTGCTGCCCCCTCGCTGGGAGTGGTATCTGAGCCAGCCTGCTCACTCTGCTGTCCTGTTGGCCTCGATGACCTTGGTGGATGTCCTCTGGCCCGTGGAGCATTTGATGGCCCCGCTTGGGAGGGAGCGGCCAGTGCCACAGCTGGCATCCCCCCAGTCGCCGCAGCCTCATTAGATGCCCAGTCACTGGCAGAGGGGCGGAGGAGCTGCTGCCCTCATCCAGAGCCCCCTGTAGAGGTGCCTGGACAGACAGCAGGCAGCTGCTGCGCCAATGTGAGGTCGCTTCAGACCTCACTGCTCACCGTAGATAGATGGGCACCGAGCTGGGATACTTGGTGCCCAGGCCATCTCTCACACTGGCACTGACCAGCTGTGGCCAATGCCACTGTGAGGGCTTGCAGGTCCGAGCGCAATCCCAGGAGGCCCTGACTGTTCTCCTGGAGGAGCATCTCCACGAGAGTCGCCACTCTCTCCATGGAGGAAGCATGGCGCTCATTGCATTGGTGATGCTCTTCGTGTACTCCTCCAGCACGGGCACCATGCCATGCAGTGCCTCATGTATCTCTGCCAGATCCTCCCACATACCCTGCTGCACTTCCAGCATTCGCTGCCTCACAGATGACTCCAGAGGCCCATCATCAGCCACTGACCGAGCATGTGCCTGGTCTCCAGAATATTGAGTTCAACAACCTTAGATCTTAAACTCCCAGCTCCATCCCCACCCCCTTTCCGTTTCTTCCCCCTCCCTTTTGTTTTTTCCAATAATTCATATAGATGTTTCTTTTCCCACCTATTTCCATTATTTTTAAATGTATTCCACCCATGGTTTATTTCACCCCACCCCACCCCCATTACTTGCTTGTCCTGCTCTCCAATCTTAATTAGCACATTCTTTTAGATAATATCACCACCTTCAACGCCTCTTTGTTCTTTTGTTCTTTTGTCTGTGACATCTTTTGGTTATCTCCTCCTATCACTGCTTGCTTGTCCCAACAACACCCTCCCCCCCACCACCCCATTAAACCAGCTTATATTTCATCCCTTTCCTATTTCTACTTAGTTCTGTTGAAGGGTCATGAGAATTCGAAACGTCAACTGTGCTCTTCTCCACTGATGCTGCCAGACCTGCTGAGTTTTTCCAGGTATTTCTGTTTTTGTTTTGGATTTCCAGCATCCGCAGTTTTTTGTTTTTATATACATTTGATTAGTTACAGGGCAGACAGTGTCAATCTACATGCCTGCCCCCCGGATCATTATGTGTTCATCCTTCCATTAACTATGGTCAACCCATGTTGCTAACTTCAATCACTGAGTATTCAGCAGTGCCTTGGCTTCTGGGACACACATAGTGACCTGAGCGCTCGCTAAACATACCTCCCTGTGGCACCCCAGCCTCACCGCCACCATTTGACCTGGGGGCATGGCGCCTCTCCAGATCCAGGGCCTGCTGCTCGTAAGGTGTCAGGATCGCCAACTGGGCCTGGCCTCCGCCAGTCCACATCTGCTCTGTGGAATCGTGCACAGTCTTCTCCTGAAAAGGAGAGAGGAGCATTGATTAGTCCAGCCTGTACCTGAATTCCCATCGCATTCCTGCCAACCCAGCCAGAGTGGGACATTGCAGGACTCCAGTTCTTCATCACCCCACAGCTGCTGCACACTCACCCAAACAAGCCAGGGCTGACCCCACCCCCATCCCCGCCCCCACCCCCGCCCACACCCGCGCCCCCATCCCCACCCCCACCCCCGCCCACACCCCCACCCCCACCCCCGCCCCCCACCCCCGCCCACACCCCCGCCCCCAACCCCACCCCCGTCCCCCGTCCCCACCCCCCACCCCCAACCCCACCCCTACCCCCCACACCCGCCCCCATCCCCCAAACCCACTCCCATCCCCGCCACCAACCCCACCCCCGCCCCCACCCCCGCCCACACCCCCACCCCCCACACCCGCCCCCATCCCCCCCCACCCGCGCCCCCACCCCCACTGACCAAATGCTGCCTCCTTCACATGTGGCACCACAAGCTGTCACTGCTAAGCAAGAAGGCATAAGCACATGAAGCGCAAACACCAGCAGATGGATTGGTGCCCCGCCAACTGGAAGCCCCCCTCCCAGCGTGTTAGCATCCTGACTCTGACATGCTTCCCAGTTCCAGCTCTCTGCCTAGGTGCAGATCCTAGAGTTCCCCACCCCGCCCCCCATTCTATACTCTGGGTGTCAGTGTCACGTGTGCTGTGGATGCAGAACACGTCCCAGCTCAACCCTCTCAGGGTGAACTAGGCATGGGCAGTATCCGCTGTCACAGGCCCTCCGGCCTGGCCTGCCCCTCCCCCCCTCCGGCCTGGCCTGCCCCTCCCCCCCCCACTGCCCTACCCTCCGGCCTGGCCTGCCCCTCCCCCCCTCCGGCCTGGCCTGCCCTGATGGTCTACCCTCTGGCCTGGCCTGCCCCTCCCCCCCTCCGGCCTGGCCTGCCCCTCCCCCCCTCCGGCCTGGCCCACCCCGATGGTCTACCCTCTGGCCTGGCCTGCCCCTCCCCCCCTCCGGCCTGGCCTGCCCTGATGGTCTACCCTCTGGCCTGGCCCACCCCGATGGTCTACCCTCTGGCCTGGCCTGCCCCTTCCCCCCTCCGGCCTGGCCTGCCCTGATGGTCTACCCTCTGGCCTGGCCTGCCCTGATGGTCTACCCTCTGGCCTGGCCTGCCCTGATGGTCTACCCTCTGGCCTGCCCCCCAGGTCTCGTTGCACATTCAGATAATAATCTGCCTTCCTGTTTTTGCTACCAAAGTGGATAACCTAACATTTATCCACATTATACTGCATCTGCCATGCATTTTCCCACTCACTCAGCTTGTCCAAATCACACTGAAGCATCTCTGCATCCTCCTCACAGCTCACCCTCCCACCCAGCTTTGTGTCATCTGCTAATTTGGAGATATTACATTTAATTCCCTCATCTAAATCAATAATATATATTGTGAATAGGTGAGGTCCCAGCACCGATCCCTGCGGTACCCCACTAGTCACTGCCTGTCACTCGGAAAAAGACTCGATTATTCCTACTCTTTGTTTCCTGTCTGCCAACCAGTTTTCTATCCATCTCAATACACTACCCCCAGTCCCATGCGCTTTAATTTTACACACTAATCTCTTATGTGGGACTTTGTTGAAAGCCTTCTGAAAGTCCAAATAAACCACATCAACTGGCTCCCCCCTCATCAACTCTACTTGTTACATCCTCAAAAAATTCCAGTTGATTTGTCAAGCATGATTTCCCTTTCATAAATCCATGCTGACTCTGTCCGATTCTGCCACAGTTTTCCAAATGCTCAGCTATTAAATCTTTTACAATGGGCTCTAGAATTTTCCCCACTACCGACGTCAGGCTGACTGGTCTATAATTCCCTGTTTTCTCTCTGCCTCCCTTTTTAAATAGTGGGGTTACATTAACTACCCTCCAATCTGTAGGAACTGTTCCAGAGTCTATTGAATCTTGGAAGATGATAACCAATGCATCCACTATTTTACATTTTTCCTTTTAAATACCTGTAGAAACTCTTGCTATCTGTTTTTACATTTCTAGCTAGCTTCCTCTCATACTCTAATTTCTTTCTCCTGATTAACCTTTTAGCCATTCTCTGCCGTTCTTTATGTTCTGTCCAATCATCCATTCTGCCACTCATCTTTGCGGAGTTGTATGCTTTTTCCTTACGTTTTGATGCTTTCCTTAACTTCTTTAGTTAACCATGGATGGTGGGTCCTCCCCTTAGAATTGCTCTTTATAGTAGGAATGTACTTATTCTGGATACTCTGAAGTGTCCCCTTAAATGTCTGCCACTGCTTCTCTATTGATCTATCCTCTAGCCTAGTTTCCCAGTTCACTCCAACTAGCTCAGCTTTCATCCCCACATAGTTGCCGTTATTTAAGTTTAAGATTCTAGTCTTAGACCCACTCTTCTCCCTTTCAAACTGGACATAAAATTCAATCATATTGTGGTCGGTGCCTTTACTCTGAGGTCAGTAATTAATCCTGTCACGTTACACAATACCAAATCTAGTATAACCTGCTCTCTGGTTGGTTCCAGAGCATGCTGCTGTAAGAAACTACCTCAAAAGCATTCTAAGAACTCCTCATTCAGCCTGTTACTGCCAATCTGATTTTTCCAGTTTATGTGTAGATTAAAATCACCCATGAGTATTGCCTTCCCTTTATCACAAACACACAACATTTTCTCTTGAATACTTTGTCCTGCACTGTGGTTACTGTTAGGGAGCCTGTACACCACTCCCACTACTGACATTTTTCCCTCTGCTATTCCCCATCTCCACACAAACGGATTCTACATCCTGATCTCCCAGACCAAGGTCATCTCCAGCTATTGCACCAATGCCCTCTTTGCTTAACAATGCTACCCCTCCACCTTTACCGAGCTTCCTATTCTTCTTGAATGTCATGTACCCCTCAATATGTCATCCAGCAGCCACGTCTCTGTAATTGCTATCGGATCATATTTATTTATTTCAATGTGGGCCATTAATTCATTTACTTTATGAAAGCTACGTTCATTCAGATAGATATGCAAGTCCTGTATGGTCTTTGCAAATGTGAAGGAATCCTTCATTATGTATCTGGAAAACATGCTCAAAACTGGTTGTGACAATTCAGCCAACCATTTGGCCAATTCATGCTGCGCAGAACTGGTCATAGATAAGATAGATAAGTCATTTGTGAGATAGGCAGAATGTCTTTTTCTAAGATAATAGATAAGATAGGGCATAAAGGGATATCACTTTTGTGTGTATTAGGCAGCCCATACATATGCAGTTACAGATAGCCATGAGGATAAACCCTGTGGTATAAATCACACGGCAGCTCGTTGCTCTTACACAAGTCCAGCAAGCATTTTTTTAGCTTACTTTCAAGCAAGGCTGTCTGGTCATGTCGAGCGGTAGGTCCAATGAATATGAATTTGGACCTGTCGTTAAGAACGGCGTGAATTTTGTTGATATAGTCATGCTTGTTAGGGATGACTATTCTTGTCCCTTTGTCGGGTTTACTGATGTGTACGTCCAGGTTGGTCTCAAGGCCTCGCAACATGTTCAGCCACAGCCACTGCATCGACACCTTCATCGTTCACTGTGTCCCCCCTTTCCAGCACAAGATTGTGGAGAGCGCAGCATGCAACCACTATCACCGACACACAATCTGGGGGGTACTGGAGTGCACCCCCTGAACGGTCCAGGCATCGGAAGCACATCTTGACAAGACCAATGGTTCTCTCCACCACAGCCCTTGTGGAGCCGTGGCTCCTATTGTACCGCTGCTCAGCTTCTGTTCTTGGATGGGGGAGAGGCGTCATGAGCCACCTTCTGAGGGGATAGCCCTTGTCACCCAGCAGCCATCCATCCAGCCGGGCTGGAGCACTGAAAAGCCCCGGCACCTGGGAGTGTCTGAGGATGTAGGCGTCGTGGGAGCTGCCTGGGTACCTTGCACAGACTTGTAGAATCAGCATCCTGTGGTCACACACTATCTGCACGTTCATGGAGTGGAAGCCCTTCCTGTTGACGAAGGCACCGGGCTCACCTGCTGGGGCCTCGATGGCCACATGTGTACAGTCTATAGCACCCTGGACACGTCGGAAGCCAGCAATGACCACGAAGCCTCTGGCTCACTGTGTCTGTCTGGCATTGTCCCAGTGGTAGTGGATGAAGGTCAATGTGCGTATGAACAGAGCATCTGTAACCCGCATGAAACGTGTGGACAGCTGATTGGGAAACTCCACAGAGATCACCCACCGACCCCTGGAAAGAGCCGGAGGCATAGAAGTTGAGGGCAGCTGTGACTTTTAGAGTCACTGGCATGGGGTGTCCACGCACAGTTTGCAGATATCTCAGGTCCTATCATCTGACAGATGGAAGTGACTCTCCCTTGAGAGACGGAGCCTCCTTCGGCACTGGACCTCAGGTATGTTGAAGCAGCTGCTTTGCCGCCTGTAAACCCTGGCAGCAGGATAGTGGCATCTTCTGCGGCCCCTTCCACCTTCTTGTACTCCCTGTTGGCCCTGCGCCCCTTGTGCCTGCGTCTCTCCTCCAAAAGGTGGCTCCCCTGGAGGCTGAATGTGGACTCCTGGCCTCTGCCCCCTTCTGGCCCTCCCTTCCTCCTCAGGAGGAGGTGCCTCCAGTGGGGGGGGCACAACTCCCATTCCCAGGCTAAGGGAAGGCTTCCTGAAAGCTGCAGGCCCAGGAATGATCTTTACTGTAGAGTCCTGACCAAGGCTTTTACTCCTGTCCTAGCAGCTGGTGAGAGTTTTGAAGTCTTCCTGCTCACACCGGCAGGTATGTTACTGTCACACTTAAATACCTCAAAACATCACATTCGCGACCCCACTCACCCCTCTTATCCCGCCTGTGGATGAGGTTTATACAAATGCCTCCTACCCGCCTGCCCGTTGTGCCCGTGCAACATCCTGAAGATGGCACAAGCTGCGAAAAATCAAAGTCAATTGCTGCTTCAAGGGTCTTAACTGGCCTGTTAATTGATGGCAGGAGCGCATCTGAACTTATAGCGCACCCACCTTCCCAAAGATCGCAATGGTGCACGGTGATGTTGGGATGCACACCCATTGTCACGTGTGGCATTCAGGGCCTGTCCCCACACGACAACAGGATAATTATAGCCAGTATGTAGCTCAGCAAGTAATTAAGGCGGCTAATGGAATGCTATCCTTTATTACAAGAGGGATTGAAATAAAAGTAAGGATGTGATGCTTCAGTTATACAGGGCATTGGTGAGACCGCACCGCAAATATGTGCAATTTTGGTCTCCTTATTTAAGGAAGGATGTAAATGTATTAGAGACAGTTCAGAGGAGGTTTACTAGATTGATACCTGGAATGAGTGGGTTGTCTTATGAGGAAAGGTTGGACAGACTGGGCTTGTTTCCACTGGAGCTTAGAGGAATGAGGGGTGATTTGATTGAAGTTTACAAGATCCTGAACGGCCTTGACAAGGTGGATGTCGAAAGGACTTTTCCTCTTGTGGGTGAGTCCAGAACTAGGCGGCACTGTTTTAAAATTAGGGGTCACCCTTTTAGGGCAGGGATGAGGAGAAATTTTTTTTCTGAGGGTTGTATGACTTTGGAACACTGCCTCAGAAGGTGGTGGAGGCAGGGTCATTGAATATTTTTGAGGCAGAGGTAGATTGATTCCCTTGTCTAACAAGAATATTAAGTTTATCACAGTTAGATGGGAACGTGGAAATTGAAACACAGGGATTATCAGCCATGATCTTATTGAATGGCACAGGAGGCTCGAGGAGCTGAATGGTCTAATCCTGTTCCTATTTCTGACGATAGCAGTGCTGTGTCCACGTGCTCATTTGCTATTAGCCTATTCACCAATGTTCCACTTAAAGGAAGCCATAGATATTTGCACTGCAGCATTTTATCATAGTGATCTCGACCCACCACCGTTGCGTGAATCAGTATTCACTGAGATTATGAACTCAGCAACACGCTCAGCTGAGTTCAGCTTTAAAGACACCATGTATGCCCAAATGTTGCCATGGGATCCCCTCTAGGCCCAGCTCTCGCAAACATCTACGTTGGGCTCCATGAGAAATGTGTCTCCGATGGGATGAAATAGGGCGCAAGGCCATCCTGATCAGATCATTTTGTGTTGCGTATCATGAACCGGCCCAAGACTGTCACTTTTTCCCTGAAAAAGTGCCCAGTCTACCTCAGATTACCCTGGAAGGGCAAAGTATCTCAAATATCTGAGCAACAGGTGAAGCTAGACAATTCAAGTTGCTACGAGTGGTATTCACCACGAACAGGTTGCTGCCTTCAAGTCTAAAAGACGTTCTGCCCGTCACACACACGAGTAACGTGGTATATAAATTTCAGTGCCAATGTGATGCTAGGTATATAAGCCGTAGACTGGTGGACTGTATCAAACAGCACACCCCAGCTGCTGTTCACAACAGGCAGCATTACAAACCGCACCCAAACAGCATACGCTTGCAAAACTCAAAACAGTGTCCAACACTGGATGGAATTCCATGACTGGGCAACATTTCTTAAAAATAATGCTCTGTGCTAAGAATTAGGCTGACAATTTGTAGTGCATTTGCGCATACTGGATGCTATATATATTAATACGCATGTTCTTTGCAGAGGAGACGTGCACACACATTTTGCTTCAGCTAAGCAAGTGACAGCCATTCGCTGGTTCATTCCTCAGGGCATTACCTTGACCAATCAGGGTCAAGCTGCTAGTTTAAATTTCAAACAATGTTTGGTAGTTAATTGTCAGTCATCATCAACTGCTAAAAAGTTCACTCATTGGCTGTTGGTGCATTCTCCATGGCAACACCTCCACCAATCTGAGTCCACTGCCAACTAATCAGCACCCTCTACAGATACAGAATAAATTTGTTGATTCCCGGCATTGACATTTTCTTGTGAATTGTTGTGACAAGTGCAAGACAAAAAGCTTTGACTAAAAAGATGTCAATTTTAGACTATATGGGCTGGATTTTACCAATGCAGAGTGGGGGCAGGACCCGCTCGCCAACATAAAATGACGCTCGGTGACATCGGGCGGAACTCCTGACATCCCCATTTAAATTTTCAGGTCGGTGGGGGCGCAACAAAATCAGCTGTGCCAATTGAGGCCATTGACAGAGCAATTAAAGTAATTAGTGGACCTGCCCGTCCAACCTTAAGGTCAATGGGTAGACCAGGAGCCCCGGTGCGAACTAGAGAAAACATGAAACCTCATCCACGGGCGGGATGAGGTTTCACGTAGGGTTTTAAAAGTTTTAATAAAGTTTTTTTGGAAATTATGAACACGTCCCAACTCATGTGACATTGTCACGAGTGGACATGTTAGGGAAATTTTATTTTTCTATTTTGAGCTTTTTCACATTTAGAGCCGATCTCCCTGAGGCTGCACTTAGCCTCAGGGAGATGAGTCTGCTCTTTCATGTGTATGCATGAAACAGCGCACTCTCAGTTTTAGGCATTCCCCCCCAACCCCGTCCGCACAGGGAGCATTGGCCTGCCCACGTAAAATGGCGCCGCACTTCTGATCGGGGGTGCTGATCGGAAGTGCACCTGTACGCGCCCGCCCATCAACTTCCCCTCCAACGTGGGGGGGGGGGGGGGGGCGGAATTCAGCCCTGTGTGTGCTTCTGAAAGAGACATTTCAGATACCAAGCACATACACAAAATTCCTTCCTAATCAGTGTTATAACTAGGGTTACAAACCTAGTTCTGGGTATGCCACCTGCTGCATTAGTTCTCAGTTCAACATCACCATTGCCATGTTGGTGCTGAGCATCTCAACAGGGTCAAGAGGCCAAACCCACAGGCAGATAGAACACAGCCATCACTGGTGTTGGGACTTCGATTTTGTCTCAAAGCCTGAGAATCGAAGACCAGATTATATTGCCCTGTAAACATAATGGCTCTGATGGGTCTGGATTCAATGTTTTTCTTCCATTTCCCCATGACCTCAAAGCAATGACTTGTACTTTCAGTTTTGATTCACTCAAATTACACCTCAATTTCTATTTCACTTTCTCTAGCTCTTTCAAAAACTTAGTGATATTAAGTAGTGTGAGGCTTGGTTTCACAACAATGTGGTTAAGTAAAAGAACAAGCCTTCAAATACATCTGGATTTAGAATGCCCTTTCTTTTAATGTTCATAAATCAATATTTTTTTCTGCTAAACATCAAATTCAATAAAGCCTTAATGCAAAATATATCTGAAACTTAATGCAAACTTTTTTCTAGCAAAATAGAAGTGTCAAGACATTTTTGCAATAAAACAGCAACCAAGGGTTTTTCAACACATTCTTTAAAAAAAAAGTTCCACAAAAAAAGTACTGGAGCTGCATTTTTATCATTTGACTATCCATCACTATATTGAAACCTGTTTGTTTTCCTTATTATAATTTGCACCATTATGTCAAAATAGCTCAGGACCCACTATCTTCACGAGAAGATAGCTTGCAATGATGTGCAAGCAATGAGGTGCATGAGCATGAACAAAAATCAAAAACTACAAAAGAAATAAAAGCATTAGCATACACACTTTTGTATATGTTACTATGGATCTAAAAAAAATTAATCAAAGTACTGAGTTGTTGGACCATTCTGTTGGTTAGATTTTAGATGCTTGAGATAACCTAACGTTAATTCTGCATTGAAGTCAAATTTGCATAACATCAGAATGGGGTAACGGCACAATCGCAATACTGCAAATGGTCTACAAAATAAAAAATCTTCAGCACAAATAAAATAAATTGCACAGTACAGTTTGTTACACTACTCATTCAACTGCATTAACAAAAACTTAGGTGGGTGAAGATTAACTTGGAGTACTGCAGATTTTATTTCACAGTAAAACTTAAGGCTCTATATCTTTGTTAAAGATAGTGATCTGTCACTTCCATTTTCCTCCCACAAAATACACACTTTTCCCCAGAGTTAAAATTCAGTTCTGAAAGTTAATAAATAAATAAAACTTCAAATGAAATATATTGCCCTGTATGTTGACAGCCCTTTGGTAACACCAGTCACTCTTCATCCAGCCCAAACACTTCAGCAACGTTTTCAGGTTACTAACATTAACTCTAATGTCATAAATTTTCTTTGCACAAGACGCACATCAAGCCATAGCAGTCTTAGTTCAAGTACAGAAAAAGATTATTTACACAAAAGTGATCAAAGATTTATGATCTAATTATGTTATGTACATTGGATCCCATTGTAGATTCTGGTCCTTCAAAAAATCTTTCACCTTCATCTAATTTGCTTGCATCAACCGACTGTCAGTTGTACTGAAATTTAGCATTGTGAACACCAGCTCAGGAAGGTCGTATTCATGTTTCCAGCCCCAGTCATGGCGAGCATTCTGATCATCGAATTCCATTGGCCAGCTATCAGCTAAAAACAGACAGGCAAATTCTCAAAAACTTCTAGCATTTTTACTAGTCATAACAAGTATTAAAATAAAGACTTAGATAAGGAGGTTCCTCTCTTGACAAAAAAAAATTACAGCCTTTTAACAATCTAAATGCAAGAATGATTTGGAAAATGCTTTAATTTACATTTCAAAAATCACAGGTAGGACATGCCACAGTTAAAATCATAAAGCAAACCAAAGCTAAATAGGCCAAATAACCTGAGCTTTTACATTAGCTACATGGATTTAATAGGTACAGTGCACTGACTAAATTCTGAAGGGGTGAAACAACACACTTATAAAATTAACCTGTCAGAGCTAGATAGGTTGTTTGGCAGAAATTCACAGTATCTTTACAATGCAGGAAGAGGCCATTTGGCCCATCAAGTCTGCACTGGTTCTCTGAAAGAGCATTCCACCTAGTCCCACTCCCCTGCCTTATCCCCATAACATCGCACACACTCTTTTCAGGTAGCAATCCATTTCCCATTTAAATTCCTCGATCAAACCTGCCTCCACCACCCTCTCGAAGTTTGTTGCAGACTCCAATGACCTACTGGGTGAGAAGAATTTATGACTGATCATGTAATTTGAAGTTGGTGAAGTCAGTGAGCAGCTGTCAGCACTGTGAACAGCAAGCACCATTCCTTTGTTGCTGACCACAAGATCTGGGCCATTGTTAATTCTATGCACTCATTCACAAATTAGATGTAATAAAGCCCATTTTGGATACAGTGCATCACTGCAAGGACAAAATGTAACAGGAATGAGAAATTTCCAATCAACCAAAATACATGCTCTAATTGTAGATTGGTGTTCCACATGAATCTAGAAACTCCGCATCACAATACTAAGAATAGGCAATATGGACAGCACTTACCGATTGCCTGGCGTATTTCATCAACTTTGTAAGTGATCTTAAGGTCAGACAGGTGCTTTCGGACTTCAGCCACCAGCTCTTCAGGAGTGAAGCTCATTGCACTGATATTATAAGTTCTCATTGTAAGCTGTTCTGCTGGTGCTTCTAGGATTTCCAGTGTTGCGCGCAGGCAGTCATCTATGTACATCATAGGGAGCTTTGTATCAGGCTTCAAGTTACATTCAAACTTCCCTGTCTTTACAGCATCATGGAAAATTTGGACTGCATAGTCTGAAAAATAAAAGCAAACATCCAGTAATTGAACAAAGCCTGCCAGCTTTCATGCTTCAGTTAAACTGAGAAATATTTGCAGTGTCACCAATGCAGCCGGTCACCTTGGTTACATGACTACTTGGTCTTAGAAATACTCAAGCTGCAAAGTTTCACAAATTATTAACAGAATTCAAGTATATTACAAAGCAGCTATGTGCAAACTCTTACAATGATCAGAAAGCAAGATTACATGCTCTTAGCAGAAATAAATTTTTTTTAAAGAAAACACAAGGATCAGAAATTCCACGTTGAAGCTTCTTGAGGCAAGCAAATAGGCACTGCCCAAATATATAAGGTAAATTCAGGATCTACCTATAAAATGAACTCTGATAGTCTTTGCTTGACTTGGTTTGTCAAATTATAGCTGAATTGTGTTTGCCTTAGCTCCAATTCACCACTTCAAGCAGTCATAGAATCATCACTGTTATTTTAGCTTTTCAGTTAGATTTGAGAGGAACTTTAATTCAATCAAGATTACATTACACATGTTTTTCACTATACTATTAGATCCTAGATCCTTACCCCTTTGTGCGCTAAATTTTGTATACATGCATTATGGAGTGGACAGAAGTCAAATTGGGAAAATGTTTCTTCCCCGCCGCCCGATATGCCCACACCCTCCAATCTTCCTCCTTCAGCAAAAACACCTTGCCACCCTCCTTCCTACAACTTCCTGATGACTCTTTTGTCCACGCTTTTGCCCTTGAATCCCTGACCTTAAGCAACCACAGTGGGCTTCTCAGGAATGCTAAAAAAAAAAACGCACGATGCTGTTATTAAATTTATTGAGTAACAGATCAGGAAGAACCCAGACATTTTCTCCAATCTGTGTCAAAATTAATCTTAGTCTGGATAGCAATACAAATGGTCTCAACTAGGGTTCCTAATTCTCACCAATATTCCACCAAACGCTGCTCTCAAAGTACACTTAGGCAGCTGTCAGGCAAGACCATAATCATGATTGGCTTTGATGTGACATTCAATTAAGATTTACAAAGGAATGACTATTCAGACAACTAACTGAAGAATAACGCTTTCAAAATAAGTTACCATAACCTCTGCTTTTTAGTTCATTTTCTAAAGGTTTTGTTTACAAAAGACAGTTTCAGATGCTATCTCCCTCACGGCACGTGAATTGACCACCAAGAAATGCTGACAAAGCAGCATGGCAATAAAATGGAGAAAAAGCAAGGAGAGATTTTTGGGAGACCTGAGGGTTATAATGCAAGGAGTTCTCACAAGTTGAGTGGCTTGTTCCTGTTCTCAGGAACCCCAACTAACGGTTTATATGATTAGAGAAAAAAAATCAAAAGCCATCTTTCAATCAAGCTTTCGGGCACTCTAATATGATCTATTTTTTTCACTCCGGCTGTGAACTGACTTGGAATTGCTCCGTCTTACAAGAGCTGTGTAAGTGGAAGTTGTATCAATCAACATTATTTGATTATTATAGCTATTAAAGTTTATATTTGTTTTAAATAAAATTGCATTTACATTAAGCATTAGTAATATATTGCAGGAACTGAAAAGATCTGCCCCAGAATTTAGTCTTGGGGTTGCACAGAATTATAGGGCCTCTGTTGAATTCCATATCAAAATCAATTGTGTACAACTACCGTTAATTCTGTTTGTTTTTTAAAAAAAATCTGCATTTGCATTAAGTGCAAGTAGTAAGTTCACTCTTAAATGGATAAACCAAACCCATAAGAGTTTGAGTGATTGCACCATCATACACAGTTGACAAACATAATGTCTAAAATTACTTGACTGTAATTGAGGTAACAAGAGGGAGTGTTTATGTACTGGTTTATTTTGGGACTCAATTACAAAGTATCCGATTTCCTGAAGTTTCAAATGTGTTTTTTTTTTCCATGTCATACAGTATAATCATCTCAATGTGACTACAGTTTAGTAGAGTTTTTGTTACTGTACAATCCTGCAGATCATCAAAAGTTTATATTGCACTTGAATCTGTTACCTGAAGGAAACAATGCAAGGCGGGAACAGGACATTTGAGTGGAAGGCTGGAGTCAAATTTAAGGAGTATTCAATAGAGAAAAATAGGACAAAAGGAGGCAGCAGAAAAAAGGCATTAAAGGAGTTAGAAGAGAACAAACACTGAAGTTAATGTACCAGAGGTTGGGCAGTTAGGGGTGACTGATCTTGGAGAGGGAATATCCAGCTTTTCATGACCATGAGACTCGCCACCTGGTCCCTCAACCCTATTCTCACTAAAATACTGACCATTCAACCTCCTTTCCTGGTCCTCACATTAGCTGATATGCTACAAGTTCAATCTTCAGAAACTCATTCTCTCTTCTAAATCTGCCATCATTACCCCAATCCTCAGGAAAAAAGACTTGACCACAGTGTCCTTGCAAACTGCTGCCTCATCTCCTACCTCCCTTTTCTCCCAAGAGTGTTTACACCTCCCAAATCCATGCTCATCTTTCCTAGATCTCATGTTTAAACTCCTCCAAACAGGTTTCTGTCCATTCCAGTACTGAAATGGCTCTTATCAAGAAGTCTTAAGTTAATGCCCAAGTAATTGTGACCATAGTAAACTATTGCTCCCCATGCTTCTTGACCTGTCTGGAGCCTTCGACATGGTTGACGACACCATCCTCCTCCAGAACCTCTCCGCCATCATCTTGTTGGGCCGGTCAGCACTCGGCCTAGTTCCAATGTTTTTTTACCTAATCATAGTTGGAGTATCAACTGCAATGACTTTGCTTCCATTCCCTGCAGTTACCTCCAGTGTCCCCAAATATCTATCCTTAGCCTCCTCCCTCGGTGACATAATCTGAGAACTCAGCATTAGTTTTCATCCGTATGTTAACACCATCCAGCTCTACCTCACCAGCACCTCTCTCCTCCACTGACACTAAAAATTGTCAGACTGCTAGTTTGATATCTAGTACTGGATGAGCAGAAATTTCCTCCAACATTGGGAAGATCAAAGTTATTGTCTTTGGTCCCTGCTACAAACCCTTCTCTAGCTACTAAATCCATCCCTCTCCCTGGCTGCTTTCCGGAGGTTAACCAGACAATTTTCAGCCTTGATGTTGTGATAACTGACTCCAAGGTGAGCTTCTGACCACACATCCATGACTTCACTAAGATTGTCTATGTCCACCTCCTTAACATTGCCAAACTCTCAGTCTCAGCTCATCTGCTGCTGAAGCCACAAAACATGTCTTTGTTACAGCGAGACTCGACAATTCTAATGCACCCCTGGCCAGCCTCCCACAGTGTACCCTCCATAAACTGAAATTGATGTCATTCAAAATGCTGCTCCCTGTGCTCTTACTCATGCCAAGTCTTGTTCACCTATCACCACCCGCCCCCTATATTTGTTGACTTACGCTGGCTCCCGTTTAAACAACATTTTGATTTTAAAATTCTCATCCTTGTTTTCAAATCCTTCCAAAGCCTCATCCCTCTTTAGCCCTGTAATCCCACAAATGTACGAGACATCTATACTCATCTGATTCTAGCCTTCAGCATCTCGGATTTGAATCCCTCCATTGGTGGCCATGCCTTCAGCTGCCAAGGTCTTAAGCTCTGGAATTCCCTCCCTACACCTTTCTGACTCACTTTCCTGCTTCAGGACACTGCTTAAAAACTGCCTCTGATGAACCTTTTGGTCATCTACCAGAATATTATCTTTCATGGCCATGTCAAATTTTGGTTTAAATGCTTCCATGAAGCGCACTGGGGTATTTTATCACATTAAAGGCACTATATAAATACAAGTAGTTGTTGATGTTAATGTCCTCACATTAGAGCATTCAAATTCTGGAGGCATACAGAAGGGTTTCTTTCAGCAGCAGGCAGGCTGATATTGCCACTGTTACAGAAGACTGGAGACAACCTTAGGGCTAACCAGAACATGGGGTTTCAACTCCATCCGCACAGGGTGGGAGACGGTTTCAAGGCAGCTGCCTTTGCTGCCAACACCAGGCATGTGCAGTTGATTCTGTTGCTCCCTTACATCATAGCAAGTGATGGTGTCAGCAACAGCCAGGACCAAAAATGGCACTGTTCAAATAGTCACAGTTAGGTTTTCTCCCCTGTATAGGCAACAGTCAAAGCCATCCCCTTTTTGAAAAATAGGCATACAATTTCATGGAGGTCTAATTTAAGCACAAAATTTAATAGTAGGCTTGAAGTCCAGTCATGTAATAAGTGGTAACAAAAACAGAAAATGTTGGAAAAACTCAGCCGGTCTAACAGCATTCTTCAGAGAAATCATCATCATACGGGCTCGAAACATTATTTTTTTTCTCTCCACAGATGCTGTCAGACCTGAGCTTTTCCAGCATTTTCTGTTTTTGTTTCAGATTTCCAGCATCCGCAGTATTTTGCTTTTATCTACCTGTAATAAGGGGTGTTTCACACACGGTATTTTAATGGTTCTTGATCAGCTAAACAATCTTCAAAGTCCTCTATGTATCATTATTGCTTCATTTGGGTTCTGTGATTTCATGCAACTTCTGCATAAGGAGGGTTTCCTCAGGGATGAGTTTTAACCATGGGAGATTGGGGATTCAGCCTATCCTCTCTGGCAAAACTCAACAATTTGATACATGAACCAGAGTGGTGTACAGTATGCCAGGGCACCCTGTTGTTACTGAGTTTGGCTGGCTCAACATTGGAATTTGGAAGGCTACCTGTCCCTAAATGATTAACAGATCGCTTTACTGTTCTTCAGGCTAAACCTAAACTTCCAACCATATTCATTGCAGGAAGTGTGTCCATACAGATATAAAAACTTTTCATGCATGTGCCGAGGTGTACTACACTGGGTGCAGCGGAATGATGTCATTGGCATTCTGGACATGTGCAGACCAACCATTCTTGCTTTGGCAGGAGTTAGTGTTTCAAGAAAGCAGATGGCTTTGCTTCAGCACAAGTATGTAGCTAGGGGTGGATGGTGGGTGAAGTCAATGGTACAAAACTAATATTTGTAGCATCAGCTAAGACAGCGGTTTTAGTTTTCCTGACAATGTTGAACTGGAAGATATTGTTACTCAACTGGAGCCTGATGAGTGAAAGGAAGGTAGAGCTGGGTCTCTTCACACTACATGATAACTGATCGCTGTAAATGATGTCAATAAAGAGCGGCACGAAAATAAAGAGCGGGGAAAATAGAGGTTCTGAGAGATCTGGAGTTATTAATTCACAGCAAGAACCGAAGCCACTGCTTAGGATGCAATGGTTGCATTTAGACAAGGAGAAGGACTGAGCAGTATGTGGGAAGAGCAGTTGATCATGTACAATTCCAGGCACTGAAAAACAGTTGCATAAGGCCTGCTAATTATCTGAACAGTGTCACGTGCAAGTACTGCAACAAAGTTTTATACTGTACTTTATAAAATTCCTCTTAAGCAGACTTTAAAAAAAAAACCATTGTAAAATAGCATGGCACCAGCTGTAACAAGTCAGATCAGCAGGGAGTAGGTAAATGTGGTGCTGCATTGAGATCCAGACCCAGTTGCAATGTGCCATGGGAATCAGGGCCGCAGAAACTGTTATCAACTGAACCTTTTAATACACAATGGCTCCTTCCACACCCCAATATATTCCTGCTCAGCAGAGCTTCATCTCACTTAAGCCTACTATAACGAGTACACAATTTGCCAGCACTGGTATTACACACTAAACAGTAATTTAAGAATCACAAGAAAGAGCTAATATACCTGTTGTGCCACCACCAGGCTGGGTGTCAGCAGAAATGATACCAGGATACCTCAAGCATCGAAAGTCCATGCCGTACTTGTGGTGGTAATACTATTGAGCAAACACACAATACATATTTAAAACTCAACATATATCTACAAAGAAAATCAGATCCACAATTGGCACCATTTCATAACTACAGTAGCAATCTTTAATGCAAGTTCACAAAATTTAACTGCATTTAAATCAAACTTGCAGCACTTTTTAAGCCAACTTGAAATATTAAGTTCTGCCATAAAATGCCTACACAAAACAAATTTGAAGATGATCTCAGTTGTTCATAAATGTACTGAATGTTACAATTAAAAAAGGTTAAATGGAAAAATTTAACTACTGAACAGACAAATGTGTTATGGAATGAATGCAAAAAATAGGAGTTGCAGTATGCTATTTGGCCCTACTAGCTTGCTCTGCCATTCAACAAGATCATGGCTAGTCTCTCAACTCCACCTTCCCACACTATTCCCATATCCAAAAATCTACTGACCTTGGACCATTGAGGCTATTTTGCTATAACCTTAACCAGCCCATACACAAACCCCAATCTACTACAGACTGCATGCAACCTGCTGATTGAACGCCAGAAGAACAACATTATGAAATCATTACTCAAGTGATAGATCAGGCAAGCTTTCAGAATAAAAACAGAATTACCTGGAAAAACTCAGCAGGTCTGGCAGCATCAATTGATGCTGCCAGACCTGCTGAGTTTTTCCAGTTAATTCTGTTTTTGTTTTGGATTTCCAGCATCCGCAGTTTTTTTGTTTTTAAGCTTTCAGAATACTCTCCTAACCAACATCCTGGACCTTTTGGCTTCTTTTTCCATAGTCACACCGAATATGCTCCACATATCATACAATTATCACTTCCTGCACTTATCACAGCAGCGAAAGATCACTACCTAGCTCATTGTAATATAGGGATTTGTGCACCATTCTTCCCTCCATCACAAATAATCTGAACAGCAGAGGCCCAGAACAGGTTGAATGAATTCCACCAACAACTCTCCACAGATTTTTCCTATTTGCCCCTTGCATTAAGTAATGAGGACCGTTTTAAATCTGGTCAGCTAACTGGTCATTAATTCCATTACCCCTTCAGGTCCACATATGAACATCCTAATCAAGTACTTCCTAAAAATTCAAGTAGATGTCCACTAGACTTCCACAAACAATTCCAGAGAATGTGAAAAGAATTTGCCAATTCTCAATTCATGTGCACAATCCTATGTCATTTGTGTCTTTTAGGCAGTTATAACATTCTGTAAAATAGTTTTTTTATTAACTGGCCAGTAATTCCCAAAGTCAGACGTCACTTTTTCACAATTCTTAATATTAAACTTCATTTGTAAATAAGGTTACTATGAATGATAAATAGAATTATAAACAAGCAAAAAATTCATATAACAGCTGACTAAGTGGTTGCCACATTCAGAAACACAAACAATTGCTGACGTAAATAAGTAGATAGTCATCCCAGTCTAAAGTAGTAACATGCATAATAAAGCATCAGCTGTACAGCCCTTTCAAAGAGAATTGGAAAGAATTTGCCAGCAGGGTGCGGGAAAGATGAAAAGGGATTCAGGAGGAAAAACTTAAAGAAAACAATTAAGTCAAACTGAAGAATGGCCTCATTTCCAGAGTCAATTTAAAATTTAAAAAGGAAATAGCCAATTCTTAGTCCAACTAGGAATAAAAGAGAACCAAGAGGAGAGGCTTTTGTAGATATAGAACCTAGAAACATGGAAAGTCAATGGCTCTTTTATGTCAATATTCTTTAATGTCACATACCTCTCCCATTAGCTCTGCATGCACCTTGGAGACTCCATAGATTGTTCTCGGTCTCTGTATACAGAGATCAGGAGTTGGATTTCTGGGAGAAGTTGATCCAAATGCACCAATTGTGCTGGGAACAAACAGGCGAAGGTTATGCTCAGCAGCAATATCCAATACATTATGCAGACCTGTAAATAGATTGAAATTATACCTAAAACTTAAGAAAAATCACAATTGATAGAAGCATTTGTTTAATACAATCTGCTATTAAAGAAAACAAAATATATTACAAGCCAAGCAATTTTAGCACCCCGATCATGTAACTAAATATACTGCCAGCAAATAACTAGCTTCTAAAAGTTTCACGTTTTCAAAAATAAATTCCCTGTTACAGAAATGTTTAAGTGCAGCTCAAGCTAGTATTTGCACATACACATGTTGTTAAGCTATTTCAGGTGTCCAAAATGCACCTTAAGCAACCATTTTTGAGAAAAATGTAACCAAACTAAGCTCAAATTCAATTGTCTCAAATGTAGACATTAGAATATTTAAAGGAATCACAAGTTTGTCCACTCCTCACCTGTTATATTGACATTGCGTGCTAGAGGTACATTTGCTTCCCCGACAGCACTGAGCAGTGCACTGTAGTGAATCAGCCATGTGATACGATTGTTGACAACAATTTCACGCAGGTTCTTGTAATCCAAGATGTCAGAATATATAAATGGCCCTGGATAAGCAAGATGTGATTAGCTTAAAAATTTATGTTCTCGTCTTCTCAGTACTGGAAAACAAATTATTTTTAAATTCTGAGCACTTACCACTGTGGAACACATGATCTGGGGGTTTCCTGATGTCAGAGAGAATTACATTGTTTTTACCAAAGCGTTTCCTGTGATAGAATCAAATTATTTTTAGAAAAATCAGCAGCAGAAAGAAACACGACTAATTTAAAAATCCCCACCCCCCCCAAAAAGGTGCTTTTCGTGTTCCATATCGTGTCCACGTCAATAAACCATAATCTATACAAGTTAGCCACAGGCAGGAATTACCAATTAAAAAGTTGCATTTTGACAGCCATTATAAAAATTAGTATATCATATCCTTGCACAAAAAGCTTCTGCATGTATAAAACTGTTTTAGGCAATTTACAAGGCCAAGCATCATGAAAATATACAAAATGGGCTGATTCAGGCTAACTAATCTTAAAGAAAGAAATGTAAAGGATCATGGAAAACAGTAAAACAAGTGGTTTTGGGTTGATCTCATTTATATTTAAAATTCTCTGAACTTCTATTGGCTTGGCAGATTCCACTCATTACTGGAGGCAGCTCTATCCCACACAAACATAAAACTTTCATATTGCAGAAGGTCAAGTTGATCAGTTGTTGCACATCCACCATTTGAACAGTGTGAACCTTCTGTATTTCAAATACAAACGTTTCACTTACATACCGTAGCAAGTTAGCAAGTCCCACGCCAAGTTGTCCTAAGCCACCTGAAATGCAGAACACATTAGCATGAAACTTAATCATTATAGTTCCTTTCAATAGCACAGTGCTGCTTGGTTGGAAAAACTCATCTGTGCAGTTATCTGTACAAGATCAGTTCATAATTCACGTAAGAATTCTGACAACCCCAGGCAAGACACACCAATTGTTGAATACAACTTTTGGATATCTTGATAGAAGAGCAATTCACAACTGTACAGTATTAATTGCACATTTTTAAAATTCCAGTTCTTTTTTAAATTCTTTCACGGGCTGTGGGCATGGCTGGCAAAACCAACGTTTGTTGCCCATCCCTAACTGCCCTTGAACTGAATGGCTCGCTAGACAATTTAAGAGGGAAGTTAAAAGTCAACACATTGCTGTGGGTCTGCAGTCACATTTAGGCCAGACAAGGTAAGGATGGCAGATTTCCTTCCCTAAAAGGCAACAGTGAATCAGGTGTGTTTTTACAACAATCAATGATATTATCATGGTTACCATTACTGAGACTAGCTTTATATTCCGCAGTTATTAACTGAGCTCAAATTCCACCAGCTGCCATGTCCTCAGAGCATTCTCCGGATTACTAGTCCAGTGACATTACCACTGTGCCACCATCGCCTCTCTAGATCAATTGCACAATGGTACAGATAGGACAATGCAAAAGAGTAAAACATTATCAGAGAATGTTCAAAACATACAATTCTACAGACTGTATAATGGCATCAGTTGGGTAACACAGCACACAAAAGATAGCACTTTGGTAGTAAGAATAGAAAAGCAGAATAATCTTTAAAAGGCGTGAAACTTTTCAATGTTGATGTTCAAAGGGACCTGGGTGTACAAGAGGGACACAAAGTTAGCATACAGGCTAGCAATTAAGACAACAAATGGCAAGTTGGCTTTTACTACAAGGGGACTGGGGTATAAAAACTAGGAAGTTTTCCTACAAATGTGAAGAGCTTTGGCAAGAGCCACCTGGAATACTATGTGCAGTAAAAGGAGGATATACTTGCATTGAAAGCAATGCAGCAAAGGCTCACTAGATTGGTATTTGGGGTGAGAGGGTTGTCCTATGGTGAGAGGCTAAGTAAATTAGGCCTCCTCGAGTTAAGAAGAATGAGAAGTGATCTCACTGAAACATTCAAGTTTATGAAGGGATTTGTCAGCACAAACATTAGAGTGAAAATGTTTCACCTGGCTGGGAAATCTAGAACGTGGGTATCATGAAAATGTAATAATTCTCATATTATTGTGATTTATAGTAAAGGTAGGTTAATAGCAGCATTTGGATAGTTTGTGTGTGTGTGTGTGTGGTGTGATTTAATTGAATTGGAGACAGCTGGTCTGGAGGCTTTGAGTCATTAACAAAAAGCTAGGTTTGAAATGTTAAATACATAAACATGGCTGAAATTTTAGAATGTGAGGGGTGAGGAAAATTTGCTTTTTTGGATAAATTAGGTTAGTGTGAATTTCAGAAAGCTGGTAAGATGTTACACCTAGCCAGAGGAAGCTAAGCCAAAGCATGTTTATTTTTCCCAAAGGTTACTGATAGTATTAATACATAGTGTTAATACAATGAAAAGACTTATGAGAAAGGTAAAGTTCCAAAGACATATCAGAACAGTGGAATTTGCATTAAAAAAGGAGAAACATGTATAAAAGGAGAGAAGGCTGTGTGTAAGAGGAGAAGGCATTCTAAGATCGAACACCAGTGTGATAAGCCTCCGGCATCACGTTGCTGTCCACAGGAATGAAACTGAGAAAATTTACTTTAAATTCTGCTGTCCAGGGTACGATGCAATTTTGCCTGGATCTGTTTAAATATATATTTTTTTTTAAACTTGCCTTAAAGGGATGTAACTGGAAGCCAGATTAAATAGGGATTTTAGCAGTTATTATAGTCGTAATTTGTAGACCTATGTAGGTGTTTGAAATCTTTTTTGTCAATAAATGTTTAATTTAGTTTTCAAAAAACCTCAAGTCATGGTAATCTTATTACTTCTGAATTCAGGGCACACATCTCGAAATAAAATACAAATTGCAAAAGAGTTGTGGCCATGTGATCAAGTTTCCCTTGTGGGTTTGATCCACCTAGCACACATCATTTGCCACGTCACAACAGTGGGGGCACATTGGCTCCTTATCCCGAGACTATCATTTAGATCTGAGATAAGCAGAAATTTCTTCACTCAAAGAATCTTAGAATTTTCTACCAGAGGATTGTAAATGCCCCATTGTTGAATTTATTTGAGGCTGAGATAGAGAGATTTTTGGTCTAGGGGAATCAAGTGATATGCAGGGTGGATGGGAAAGTGGAGTTGAGGCTGAAGATCATCTATAGCAAATGGCAGAGCAAGCTCATGGGGCCATGTGGTCTACTCCTGCTCCTATTTCTTATGTTTCGTTTAGCATATAGCTGAAGTGCTCGTCGGAAGTATACGCTTAAACTTAACAAGTTTGCAGGTATTAATAATTAAATTGCTCCATGACAGTTGCTATATTTTTGTAAACAATTCACACACATTAAAAGGTGTACACAGCTACAGCCACACCAGTTTATTAGGCCAGACTTGAGGACTACGCAGTGAATCCCATTCCTTTGTTCTGGAATGGTAACTGTTAGCACCTCTGTGTTTGGCTTCTTATTTTACTTTGTAGTGTTGTTAACAGTTGTAATTGTAGGCATTTGTTACCATCAGTGTGATTATCTGAGGTCTATAACTTTAAGACTTCCAACACTGGAAACAACAGCAGTTCCCAGATGATTAGCAATTGCATAGTGGATACCCTGTCTGCCCTGCATTAGATATATTTGACTGGAGTGGTAGTGGGCCCTCTTACAATTGTTCTCAAGTGCCCTTGGGTTGGGGTAAGGTTAAAAATATTAACTGGGTTCTGATTTCAAAATGACTCATGCACATATAGTCATAGCATTTCAAGCAAGGACAGCACCAGATGTGACTAATCTAAATATTGTAATCAAATATCCTGTTTGTAGTCACAGCTACAACTCATGTTCAAAGAGAACAAATTGAGCAGGTTGTTGGAGGGTGCTCTATCTGTAGAACCATATCCAAGTAAGATGATTAAATAACTTCAGGAGGGCAAAACAAAAAATGGACAGAAACATAACAGTAAAACATAACACTGGGTTAGAAAGCTAGTACCTATTGAGCATACCTGTTTTCAAAATCCACCAAGGTGGTTTGTTGTATTTTTTCTTCCCAAAGTCCAACATTAGAATTTAAAGTAAAGGTAAAACAAGTGTCTAATTTTATACAGAGACATTTTTCACAAGTATACCAGGAGGTGTCAAATGAAGAAACACATACCTGTAATAAGAACACGGGGATGATCTGATTCAGCAAAAGACACGGAGTGAAAGCTAGCATCTGCATTTACTTGCCTTGGGGACCAGCTCATTAGCCTGACTGACACAGCAGGAATCTGGCAGCTACAACCATTGTTCAGCAGTGCCTGTTTAGCAGTCTTGGCCAAATTCCTGAAAACTGGCATCATTCACCTTTGAGGAAGAAAGGATACAAGTTTAACCGGAGTAATTAAGCGCTATACTCCAAAATTATGTTCATTTAATTATAAAATAATCTTCATTGGCACATTTAGAGTGTCCGTTCAGCCCAACTAGCTCATGTCAGTGTTTGTACACCACACAAGCCTCACCCCCATCCCTCTTTATCTAACTGTTAGTATATCCTTCCAATCATTTACCTTTCAGGATTATCTATCTTCCCCTCAAATTCAGGAGTGGTATTTGCCTCAACTACCACCCATGGTAGCACATGCCACATTCTTATCACTCCTGGGTAAAGAATTTTCTACTGGATGCATTATATATAATTTCATTGCAGTTATGGCCACTACATCATATTAATTCAGTTCAACTCTATGTCCTTTGAGCTTTGCTGTGCTCCAGGTTTCAGTACAGGATCTTTGTTTGTCCTTTTGATTTCAGTAATAATCCAACCAGTTCTCATTCCCTCTTGCTTTGGACAAAGGACAAAAATTTCACAGTTGGTGTAGGTTAGAGCCCTCCAGTGGACTCGAGCACACAAAGTTGAGATCTTATTGAAATCCTGATCAGTACTAAATAGGTTGCAAATGGTACACAAATTCAGCCACCTAGATTTAGAAAAACAAAGGTGAAACACTGGTGGGTATACACTGACTGGGGAAGTCTGCATAGTAAACAAAAAAAAAATGGCAGAGATAGGCATTGCCACCTTCGTGATATCCAACTATCAATTCAAAAAATAGGTAGAGAACGATGACCAATTCCTTTTAGACTATGGCAGAACAGAGATGGTATGTACCTATATACTCATGTAAAAGTAGAGCTTTTTAGGCAAAAAGCAGGGGGTCAACTTATACAGAAGTAATATTTTCAAGGGATGGAATTAATCATTATTCCTTATCATAAAGTTGGTGTCAATCTTTGGGTTGTTTGACAGAGAGAAAACCAAGGAGGAAAACAACACTATTTTTGAGGACAAGACAAAGGAAAGAAGGATTTAAAAAGAAACCCTACTGTCTCACGCTTTGCATGAAAGAGTAAGTGGAAGGAGGTTGCATGTCACCCTTTGAGGAAAGGATAGAGGGATCCAGGGGTTTGGGGGGGGGGTGGTGTCATGAGGAACATCTGCCAGCTTGGAGGCAGGGAAGTGAAGTGGTTGAGTGGAGGTCGCCAGGCAGCGCTGGAGTTTGAGGCTGCCTGTGGCATGGCAGCAGTAGCTGGAACAGGGAGGGTCAGCACCCTTCCGACACTCTCTGAACCTGGCAGAAGCCCCTTCCCTCTAGGATCATTCCAGGAGACCAAGAGACTTCACTGCAAAAACAGGGTCTACTTCCTGAGGATCTTGCCAAGGGGCTGAGTGGACAGAAGCCAATAGAAGAACAAGGGCAACAGTAAGTGTTGCAGATGTTTGATGCTCCAGTTCCTTATGGTTATTCTACGTCCAAGGCTTTCTTTTTGTATTATTATTTACTATTCCAGGTGTGGTGCTTATTTCCATTGATGTACTTCAATTTGAATTCCTGATCAGCAGTCATCTTATTGCTATGTAATAATTAGCTTCAATTCCAGCTCCTTTCGTCTTGACCACCAATTCCACAAACCCTTGTTATTTTTAGACTTGATTTACCCCCACTATCCCTCAAAAATTAAGGGTCGACACAAGGTATATGAAAAAAAATCAAGTCAGGGGTTGAATTTTACATGAGATCAACGATTACTTGAGGAAATATGGTACATTAAATGTCTGACAATTCTAACATCGACTGCATCATTAGATGTTTAATAATTAATATCCAATGTATTAAGCACACATTCGCCAGGCAAATCTTATTTGTTTACACATCCTGATGTCAGTGGAAGAACAAGTTACTCTAGGTCATATAGTGCACCCAAAATAAACTGAACAAACAAAGCAAGTTGTGCATGGCTTCTAATCAAAGTTCCAGTCTGATAAATAACATGTAACCTGCACAAAAATGCACAATGCATTCTGCAGATTTTCTCCCAAACTACTACTGGTTTTGTTTGCTGTAACTGCGGCTGATCAACAAAATGCAAAAATAGGATCCAAAGTGGGAGATGTTCAACACGTTTCCATTTATCAGTTCAGTTCAAAAATCAGAATTCAAACAATCTCATGCAGATAATGCGCAAAGAACATATTTGTTTATATATGTATTTAATGAAGCAGCAGTTAGGCTGTGCCCAAATTCACCTTAGCCACAAAATCATTAACATTTGTGAGAATCTATGTGCCTCCCACCCCACCAAGTGAACGTCCTATAAAAACCCTGGCTACTTAACATACACCTGCTACCATCCACCATCTATTGTTGTCTCGGGTGCTTCCTCTCAATTTCCTGGACTTTCCCAGGCCACGTAACGTTTTCACTGAGCAGGTAACTTATACAGTTCCTCATTCCAAAACCAGCCAAGAAACACACACTGCCCTTCTTCCAAAATGGAAGCTTTCCACCACACCTTTTGCCAACTGCTTCTGGGACTGACAGTTCACCACAAACTGAATATTCAAATGTGTTCCCTACTACTCTGACATAACACAGTGATCCAACACCTAGACCAGCGTCTCCCACCTGCTATCCCTCACCCACCCCATCCAGTTGCAAAGCACAAGACCAAAAGGCCTGGTGTGCCAAAAGGCAATGTCACATATTAGAAACCATGCTAAATGCTGTATAACTAAGTTGACAATGCCCAGAAAGCAGCTTACACTGGGTACCTGATCCGAGACACCTTTTGTTGCTCTGATAGCAAAGGACATGACAGCTGCCAAAAACTGAAATTTAACTGGATAAACGCAGTACTCCCGGGGACCACAAAATAGGGTAGAGGTTTCTTTCAGTTACAGGGACAGAGCAGAAGGACAACATAGACTAAGGTCTCTTCTGGTGAGACACCTCATAACCGCATTTATATTGGTAAATCCAAATATTTTTGGTACTACAAATAAAAAGGAAGTCAGCAAAAGCCCAGCTGAAGAGTGGGTAGCCACATCTGTACTAACAAATCCAAATAATTTTCATATTACAAATTTAAAAGAAAAACATAAGAGTCAATTCAGCCACAAGGATCTATTTACCTCTTTCCCCCCAGAGATCTATTGCTCCCACTAGCCCATTCGGGCAGTTTCTCTCCATCACCACGATTCCAAGACATGCTTTATGAGGAAAAGGGTGCACACTGTTTAGCAGAATAGTATTTAAGAAAGGGGATGATAGGGGAAAAGCACAGCACAAGATGTACAATAAATCAAGCTCACTGTTACTCAGCATGACTACTTTAAACAGAATTCCTCCACCTCTCCTGGCATGTATCTGGTGTTCTTGAATCTCCCTATAATTAACGGCAAATGATTAAACTAATCTGTATAAACAGCATCACTTTCACACAGCGCTGGTCTCAGTTACGTGCAGTCATGCAAGTACGGCTTTGACTGAAGGTTATACTCTACTGATCATCGTGTTCTGAAACAGAAAGCCACACATTTAAGTTTGGTGATGGCACAAAGATAGCATTGAGAGAGGGTAGAGGGGAGTGGAAAATTACAAAAGGGATATTAATAAATGGAAATGGGAAAACCTGTGGCAAAATGGATTCCAATGCAGAAAAATGGGGGGTAATCCATTTTGGACCTAAAAAAGAGTGCTTTCTAAATGGTTAAAAGCCTGAAACAGTGGGTCCAAAGAAACTTGGGATTTCACATACACAGATCATTAAAAATGTCATGAACAGCTACAGGAAATAATCAAAACACTAATGGGCTGCTGGCTTTTATTAGAAAACAGGTATACAAAGGGGTGGAAGTCGTGCTTCAGCTAGGTCAGACCACACCTAGGAGCACTGTGAACAGTTCTGGGCACAACATGACAAGGAAGTATGAACTGGCCTTGAGGCAGTGCAACTTAGATCTACATTAACTATTATTTATACAGCGCCTTTAACATAATAAAAATGTCCTCAAGAACAAGATTTAGGGAAGGGCAGATATCTGAGGGTTGCATAACTGGAAGGGATTACAGAGGTGGGGCGCGGTCAGGCCATGGAGGGGTTTGAAAACAAGAATGAGAATTTAGGGGAGAGAAAAAAAGTGAAACTTTGCTTAACCAAGAACTAGTGTAATTTAGCAAGCACACGTGATGGGCGAACTGGGCTCAGAGAGAGTTTGGATGCAGGCTGCAGAGTTTTGGATGGCTTCAAGTTTATGAGGGGTGGGGAGGTGGTAAGAATATGGGAGGAGTGCATTAGAAGAGTCAAAGGCATGGATGAGGGTTTCAACAGGAGAGCTGAGATATGAGAAGTCGAGCTTTATTTTGGAAGGGGAAATGGACCATCTTAATGATGGCACAGATATGTTTATGAAAGCTCATCTCAGGGTCAAATATGACACCAAAGTTGCAAACATTCTGGTTCAGCCTCAGACAACCCAGTTAGCAGAATAATACCTGAACTCCAAGAGTTAAATCGCAAACAGATTACACAAACTAGGACTGCATTTCCTCAAATTTAGAGGGCTGATTTGATCGAAGTCAAAGATATTAATGGGATCTATCCTATTTCTGTTGGAAAGGGAATCTATGAACATGAGGTAGAATTTAAAGATTAGACACAGGCCTTTCAGCAGTTAAGAAACACTTTTACATTCAAAGGATGGATGAAAATTGGAACACTCTTCCACAAATGGAAATTGATGATAGGTTAATTTTAAAATCTAAGTTACAGGTTTTTGTTAAAGGCATTAAGGGATATGGGGAAAAATGTATACGGCGTTAGATCACAGATCAGCCTTCTCACTGAATGACAAAAAAGGATCGAGACACAAAATGGCCTACAGTTATTAAAAACAAGTTTGAGCCCAGGTTTACAAATACACCCTGAAGTCTTCCACCACATCACTCCTGGGTATTCATTACTTAACCTGAGGATTTTCTTCAAATGCAACAAAATTACTTGAGAATCTTAGTTTACGTACATAAAATATTGATGTAAACCAGGAAACATAATTTGTCAAGGGGGCAAAGGAAGCAGATAAGAACATAGCTTCAAAATCTAGGGGTTCTAAAACAAGAAAATTAAAGAGGCACATTTCTCCTCAAGTAATTTACTAGATACACATAGGCAGAAACAGACCATTTGGCTGAAGGAGCTTTTGCCAGTGATAATGGTCCATATATGCCTCATCCCACTCTACTTCATTTAGCCTTTCTGCACATCCTTTCTCCATCTTGTATTTAACTAGCTTCCCCTTAAAGGCATCAATGCTATAACCACTCTCGGGGAAAAGATGTTTCTCCTGAATTCTCTAACAGCCCCTAGTCTTGGTCTCACCGTAAGTGGAAACATCTTAATGCCTACCTATCAACCTGGCATTACGTCCCAAATGCCTTCTTCCTACTATTAACCTGAGAAACCAATTCAATGTAATTAAATTAATGCTGTATTTAACAGCTAGACAATTATTTAATTTTGAAAAAATACGGATATTTTAAAAACAGCTTTGACACCAGACTGTAAAATTCAGGGTGAACATTTTGGATTCTCACAAGGCAGATTACATTGAAGTTATTAGTCAGTAAATAGCTACAATCACTTTTCGTTGCCATGAACATCCCTTTGAACTTTTCTTCCTTCTGAACTATAAAAGGTGCCATCCACGTTCCCTATTTGTCCCTGTTAATACTGAGACTCACTGTAGACACTTCCCAGGCCCCAATATTCACTCCCCCCCATGCGCCCCGGTCTCACCACCGCCCCCCCCCACCCCCCACTCTCAGCACCCCCCCCCACCCCCCCCAGTCTCACCACCCCCTCCTCCAACCCCCCCACACACCCACCAGTCTCACCACCCCCCCCCCACCCCCCACCCCCCAGTCTCACCACCCCCCCCCCCACCCCCCAGTCTCACCACCCCCCCCAGTCTCACCACCCCCCCCCCAACCCCCCCACACACCCCCCAGTCTCACCACCCCCCCCACACACCCCCCAGTCTCACCACCCCCCCCCCCCACACCCCCCAGTCTCACCACCCCCCCCCCCACACCCCCCAGTCTCACCACCCCCCCCACACACCCCCCAGTCTCACCACCCCCCCCACACACCCCCCAGTCTCACCACCCCCCCCCACACCCCCCAGTCTCACCACACCCCCCCCACACCCCCCAGTCTCACCACCCCCCCCCCACCCCCCCCAGTCTCACCACCCCCACCCCACCCCCCCCAGTCTCACCACCCCCCCCCCACCCCCCCCAGTCTCACCACCCCCCCCCCCCACCCCCCCCAGTCTCACCACCCCCCCCCCCACCCCCCCCAGTCTCACCACCCCCCCCCACCCCCCCCACACACCCCCCAGTCTCACCACCCCCCCCCACCCCCCCCACACACCCCCCAGTCTCACCACCCCCCCCCCCACCCCCCCCAGTCTCACCACCCCCCCCACCCCCCACCCCCCCCAGTCTCACCACCCCCCCCACCCCCCACCCCCCCCAGTCTCACCACCCCCCCCCACCCCCCACCCCCCCCAGTCTCACCACCCCCCCCACCCCCCACCCCCCCCAGTCTCACCACCCCCCCCCCCCCCCACCCCCCCCAGTCTCACCACCCCCCCCACCCCCCACCCCCCCCAGTCCTCACCACCCCCCCCACCCCCCACCCCCCCCAGTCTCACCACCCCCC
Organism: Carcharodon carcharias; assembly: GCF_017639515.1. Taxonomy (NCBI): domain Eukaryota; kingdom Metazoa; phylum Chordata; class Chondrichthyes; order Lamniformes; family Lamnidae; genus Carcharodon; species Carcharodon carcharias. Next base: position 200,268,185 of record NC_054471.1, read on the forward strand.
CCACCCCCCACCCCCCCCAGTCTCACCACCCCCCCCACCCCCCACCCCCCCCAGTCTCACCACCCCCCCCAGTCTCACCACCCCCCCCACCCCCCACCCCCCCCAGTCTCACCACCCCCCCCCCCCCACCCCCCACACCCCCCAGTCTCACCACCCCCCCCACACACCCCCCAGTCTCACCACCCCCCCCCACACACCCCCCAGTCTCACCACCCCCCCCCACACCCCCAGTCTCACCACACCCCCCCCACACCCCCCAGTCTCACCACCCCCCCCCCACCCCCCCCAGTCTCACCACCCCCCCCCCCCACCCCCCCCAGTCTCACCACCCCCCCCCACCCCCCCCAGTCTCACCACCCCCCCCCCCCACCCCCCACACCCCCCAGTCTCACCACCCCCCCCCACCCCCCAGTCTCACCACCCCCCCCCACACCCCCCAGTCTCACCACCCCCCCCCCCCACACCCCCCAGTCTCACCACCCCCCCCACCCCCCACCCCCCCCAGTCTCACCACCCCCCCCACCCCCCACACCCCCCAGTCTCACCACCCCCCCCACCCCCCAGTCTCACCACCCCCCCCACCCCCCAGTCTCACCACCCCCCCCACACACCCCCCAGTCTCACCACCCCCCCCCACCCCCCACCCCCCCCAGTCTCACCACCCCCCCCCACCCCCCACCCCCCCCAGTCTCACCACCCCCCCCCCACCCCCCCCAGTCTCACCACCCCCCCCCCACCCCCCCCAGTCTCACCACCCCCCCCCACCCCCCCCACACACCCCCCAGTCTCACCACCCCCCCCCCACCCCCCCCAGTCTCACCACCCCCCCCACCCCCCACCCCCCCCAGTCTCACCACCCCCCCCACCCCCCACCCCCCCCAGTCTCACCACCCCCCCCACCCCCCACCCCCCCCAGTCTCACCACCCCCCCCACCCCCCACCCCCCCCAGTCTCACCACCCCCCCCACCCCCCACCCCCCCCAGTCTCACCACCCCCCCACCCCCCACCCCCCCCAGTCTCACCACCCCCCCCACCCCCCACCCCCCCAGTCTCACCACCCCCCCCACCCCCCACCCCCCCCAGTCTCACCACCCCCCCCAGTCTCACCACCCCCCCCACCCCCCACCCCCCCCAGTCTCACCACCCCCCCCCACCCCCCACCCCCCCCAGTCTCACCACCCCCCCCCCCCCCACCCCCCACACCCCCCAGTCTCACCACCCCCCCCCACCCCCCAGTCTCACCACCCCCCCCCCCACACCCCCCAGTCTCACCACCCCCCCCACCCCCCACCCCCCCCAGTCTCACCACCCCCCCCACCCCCCACACCCCCCAGTCTCACCACCCCCCCCCCCCCCCCACCCCCCACACCCCCCAGTCTCACCACCCCCCCCCCCACCCCCCACACCCCCCAGTCTCACCACCCCCCCCCCCACACCCCCCACTCTCAGCACCCCCCCCCCACCCCCCAGTCTCACCACCCCCCCCCCCACACCCCCCAGTCTCACCACCCCCCCCCCCCACCCCCCACACCCCCCAGTCTCACCACCCCCCCCCCCACCCCCCACACCCCCCAGTCTCACCACCCCCCCCCCCCACACCCCCCAGTCTCACCACCCCCCCCCCCCACACACCCCAGTCTCACCACCCCCCCCCACCCCCCCACACCCCCCAGTCTCACCCCCCCCCTCCCCCCCGCCCCACGGACCCAGCACCTGAGGTGAAGCTGCACCTCCCCCTCACTCAGCATCCACCGGGGGGGAGATAGGGGAGGAAAAGAACCCGACCCCGCTCGGCCTGGCCCGGCCCGGCTCGGCTCGGCCCGGCTCGGCCTACTCTGCTCTGGCCCGGCCCGGCCCGGCCCGGCCCGGTCGTACCTGAGCTCCCACCACCTTCTACCTCGGTCTCCCTCTGGTCCGACTCCGATTGCATCAGCCGCCTTCGCGCGGCCTTTTATAGAGACGCGAACTGTGGGGCTGTGGGAGGTGGGGTTGGGCAGGGGACGCTGATTGGGCAGGAAGCCGGAACCCCATCGTTCATTGGTTCAGCAGGAGGAGTGGTCCTGTCAATCACCCAGACTCGCCAATCAGCTCACAGTTCCTTCGCCGCCGGGCGGCAGGTCCCCACGTGGCGCCCGCCGAGCTCTGCCTTAGGGGCCAGGGTGGTGTCACTGAGGCTATTCGCCTGTGGGTGGTGTCACTGAGGCTATTCGCCTGTGGGTGGTGTCACTGAGGCTATTCGCCTGTGGGTGGTGTCACTGAGGCTATTCGCCTGTGGGTGGTGTCACTGAGGCTATTCGCCTGTGGGTGGTGTCACTGAGGCTATTCGCCTGTGGGTGGTGTCACTGAGGCTATTCGCCTGTGGGTGGTGTCACTGAGGCTATTGGCCTGGCTGGTGAAAGGCTTCAATCATGAAGAGCCACAATGCTACCATTTCTCAGCTATAGAAAGGGGAGGGGGATGGTGTAGTGGTATTGTGGCTGGACTAGTAATCCAAAGACCCAGGGTAATGCTCTGGGGCTAAAAACAAAATACTGCGGATGCTGGAAATCTGAAACAAAAACAAAAACTACTGCAAAAACTCAGCAGGTCTGACAGCGTCGGTGGAGAGAAAGACAGTTTCTTCAGAACTAAAGAGAAGTAGAAACGTGGTGAAATATATACTGTTTAAGGGGGCAGGGACAGATGAAGCTGGATAGAAAGCCAGCAATAGGTGGAGACAAAGGAGAGAATCCAACCATCACCCCTTGAATGTCAATGGCATTACCATCACGTAATCCCCCCACTATCAACATCTTGGGGGGTTACCATTGACCAGAAACTGAACTGGACTAGCTATATAAATACTGTGGCTACAAGAGCAGGTCAGAGGCTAGGAATTCTGTGACGAGTAACTCACTTCCTGACTCCCCAAAGCCTGTCCATCATCTACAAAGCACAAGTCAGGAGTGTGATGGAATACTCTCCATTTGCCTGGATGAGTGCAGCTCCCACAACACTCAAGAAGCTGCACACTGTCCAGGACAAGTAGTCCACTTGATTGACACCACATTGATAGTGGGGAAATTCAGCAATGGTAATGATGCTGAATGTTAAGAGGAACTGGTTAGATTCTCTCTTGTTGGAAATGATCATTGTCTGGCACTTAAGCAACAAGTAACATTTGTGCTACATATCAGCCCAAGCCTGAATGTTATTCGGGACTTGCTGTATGCAGGCATAGACTGCCTCATTAACGGAGAAGCTGCAAATGCAATTAAACATTGTAATCAAAATGCATTCCCATTTCTGACCTTATGATGGATGGGAGGTCATTGATGAAGCAGCTGAAGAGGTTGGGCCTAGGACACAACCTTGAGGAACTTTTGCAGTGATGCTCTGAAGCTGAAATGATTGGCCATCAACAAGTACAACCAACCATCTTTGTTCTAGGTATACCTCCAGCCAGTGGAGAATTTGCCCCCTTGTTGCCATTGACTTCGATTTGACTAGGCTTGCTTGATGCAAATGGTGCCTTGATATCAAGGGCAGCATCTCTCACCTCACTTCTGGAATTCAGCTCTTCCATCCACATTTAGACAAAGAAGTCTGCAGCTGCTTGGTCTTGGCAGAACATAAATTCAGCATCGCTGAGCAAGTTATTGGTGAATAAGAGCCACTTGACAGCACTGCTGATGACACTTTTCATTACTTTTTGATGTTTGAGAATAGGCTGGATGATGGTCATGAGTGTATGGCAAAATAGTGAGAAAGTAGTAAATAGTACCTTATTAGGACCTTGGCAGTAAACTGAGACAAGCAGAGTATAGCTTTGGGTTTAACCACAGATGAATCAAGCTTGTAATGGTGGCAGAAGTGTCAGCAGGATTAGGAGTAGCACTGAGCTGAGTAGGACATAAGAACATAAGAAATAGGAGGAGGAGGCCATTCTGCCCCTCAAGCTTGCCCCGCCATTCAATAAGATCATGGCTGATCTGCCCCAGGCATCAACTCCTCATAACCCTCAACTCCCTGATATTTCAAAAATCTATCTACCTCCTCTATAAATACTTTGTGATCTAGCCTCCATAACATTCTGGGGTAGAAATTCCAGACATTCACTACCCTCAGAGAAGAAATTCCTTCACATCTCAGTTTTAAATGAGAGCCCCCTTATTCTGTAACTATGTCCCCTAGTTTGAGATTCCCCCACTAGTGGAAACATCACCTCAACATCTACCCTGTCAAGCCCCCTCAGAATATTGTACGTTTCAATAAGATCATCCCTCATTCTTCTAAGCTCTAATGAATAAAGGTCTAACCTGTTTAGCCATTCTTGATAAGTCAACCCCTTTGTTCCAGGAGTCAGCCTAGTGAATCTCTTGAACTTCCTCCAATACCAATATATCCTTTCTTAAATACGGGGACCAAACCTGTGCACAATACTCCAGGTGTGGCCTCACCAACACCCTGTACAGTTGTAACAAGACTTCCCTATTTTTAAACTCCAGCCCCTTAGCAATACAGGCCAAAATTCCATTTGCCGCCTTAATTATTTGCTGCACGTGCATGCTAACTTTGTGTTTCCTACACAAGAACACCCAGGTCCCTCTATGCTGCACTTTTTTGGAGTCTCTCCATTTAAATAATAGCCTGCCTTTTGATTTATCCTACCAAAGTACATGACCTCACACTTTCCAACATTAAACTCCATCTGCCAGGTTTTTGCCCACTCACGCTTCCTGTCTATATCCCCGTGCAGATTCCTTATGCCCTCATCACAACATGCCCTCCCACCTATTTTTGTATCATCAGCAAATTTGGATACATTATACTCTATCCCCTCTTCCAAGTCACTAACATAGATAGTAAATTAATTGAGGCCCTAGGACTGTTCCTTGTGGCACTCCACGAGTTACGTCTTTCCAACCTGAAAAAGGCCTATTAATCCTGACTTTGTCTTCTGTGTGTTAACCAATCCTCAATCCATGCTAATACATTACCCCCAATACCATGAGCTCCTATCTTGTGCAATAACCTTTTATGTGGCACCTTATCGAATACCTTCTGGAAATCCAAATACACAGCTACCGGTTCCCATTTATCAACTCTGCTTGTTAGATCCTTAAAGAACTCAAGCAAATTTGTCAAACATGATTTCCCTTTCACAAAACCATAGTGAATCTGATAGGGTTAAGCTTTTCTAAATATCCTATTTCTTCCTTAATAATGGTCTCTAGCATTTTCCCAACTAGAAATGTTAGGCTGACTGGCCTATAGTTCCCTGCTTTTTGTCTCCTTCCCTTCTTGAACAGAGGCGTCACATTAGTGATTTTCCAATCCGCTGGGACTCTCCCGGAATCCAGTGAATTTTGGAATATTTCGACCAATGCCTCCATATCTCTGCAGCCACTTCCTTTAAAACCCTTGTATGCAGGCCATCAGGTCCTGGTGACTTGTCTGCCTTTAGTCCCATTAGTTTGTCAAATACTTTGTCCCTCATGATAGAGACTTTTACAAGATCTTTCCTCCCATTAGCTCGTTGCTTATCAGATATCTTTGGGATGTTTATAGGTCCTCCACCGTGTAGACCAATGCAAAATATTGGTTTAAATTATCTGCCATTTCTCTGTTCCCCGTTATCAATTCTCCAGTCGCATCATCCAAGGGTCCCATGGTCACTTTAGCTACTCTCTTTCCTTTTATATACCCGTAGAAGCTCTTGCTGTTTGTTTAATATTTCTTTCCAGTTTACTTTCAGAATCAATTTTCTCCCTCTTTATTAACTTTTTAGTCATTCGCTGCTGGTTCCTAAAAAATTCCCAATCCTCTGGCCTACACCAGTTTTTGCCATTTTGTATGCCTTAGTTTATGATTGGATACTCTCCTTGACCGCCTTTGTTAACCACAGGTGGTTCATCCTTCTCATGTCCTTCTTTTTGACCGGGATAAATTTTTGCTAAGCGTTATGAAACATCTGCTTATATATCTGCCACTGCTCATCCACTGACCTTCTCCTTAGTCTATTTTCCCAGCCCACTCTTTCTTCATATCCCTATAATTGCCATTGTTTAAATTGAGGACACTGGTTTGAGACCCCAGTTGCTCACCCTCAAACTGAATTTGAAATTCTACCATGTTCTGATCACTACCCCCTAGAAGATTCTTAACTAAGAGGTCTCTTATTAATCCCACCTTATTACACATTACTAGATCTAAAATAGTCTGTTCCCGGGTAGGTTCTTCAACATATTGCTTTAAGAAACAATCCCTGATGCACTCGACAAATTCATCTTCCATGTTACAGGATAAAATAGTTTCCCTTGATGGAGAATTCTAGAACCAGGGGACATAGATTCAAGATAAGTGGCAGAAGGCAGGAGGAAGAACTTTTTTATGTAGAGGGTAGTGGATGTCTGGAATTCGCTGCCCAAGTTGGTGATAGAGGCAGAAACTTTAAACTCTTTTAAAAAGTACCTGGGTCTACACCTAAAGTGCTGTAAGCTGCAGGGCTTTGTGCCGGGTGCAGCAAGGTGAGGTTAGAAAGGGCACCAGAGTGTCCCCGGGCTGACATGGACAAGATGGGCTGAATGGCCTCCTTCTGTGCTGTAACTTTTCTATGGTTCTATGGTTACCTCTACCAACCTGATTTGTCCAGTCAATATGCAGATTAAAATCACCTATGACAATTGTAGCACCCTTCTTACACACCTCCATTATTTCCCAATTTATACTTAGGCCCCCAAAAAGTTGCCTCAATGTGGGACTATAGGAGACTCCCACCTGTGACTTCTTCCCCTTGCTATCCCTTATTTCTACCCAAACTGATTCCACATCACAATCTATGCCACCTATATCACTGCTCACCACTGCACTCATATCTTCCTTCATTAACAAAGCTACCCCATCTCCTTGTCCTTTTTGCCTATTTTTCCAGAATGTTGAATACCATTGAATATTGAGTTCCCAGTCTTGCAACCACGTCTCTGTAATAGCTATCAAGCCATATCCATCTATTTCTATTTGTGCCGTCAACACATCTATCTTGTTATCTGAATGCACGCAGCATTTGTAAAGGGTCTTAAGCTTAGACTTTTTACCATTATCACTCATAATGATTCTAATTTCTGCTGCACTTTTCTGCTTATATTTCCTGCCCCTTCCTGTCACACTTTGGTTATTATTCACCTCTTCACTACTCTGCACCTCTGCTCTCTCATTTCTTTTTGATTTTTAAACTTCCCTTCAATTGAACCCTCCTTCCCACTAATTAGTTTAAGGTCCTATTATCTACAACCCTAGTTATATGATTCTCCAGGATGCTTCAAATGAAGCCCATCCCAATGGAACGGCTCTCTCCTTCCCTAATACTGGTGCCAGTGCCCCATGACTCGGAACCCATTTCTCCCACACTAATCTTTGAGCCACTCATTTACCCTATACCAATTTGCATGTGGTTCAGCTAGTAATTCAGAGGTTATCTTTGTGGTTCTGCTTTTTAAATTTAGCCCCGAGCTGCTCATAGTCCCCCAGCAAAACCTCCTTCCTTGTCATATCTATGTCATTGGTACCTACATGCACCACGACAACTGGATCCTTCCCCTCCCACTCCAAGTTCCTCTCAAGCCCAGAAGAGATGTCCTTAGCCTTGGCACCAGGTAGATAACCCAACCTTCGGGACTCTGTCTTTGCTGCAGAGAACAGCATCTATTCCCCTAATTATGCTATCCCCTATTACTACTATATTTCTCTTTTCTCCGCCCGCTTGAATGGCGCTCTGTACCACTATGCTGCGATCAGTTCGCTCATCCTCCCTGCAGTCTGTGCCCTTATCCATACCTGGAGGAAGAATATCGAACCAATTGGGACAAGGGCACTGGCTAAGGCTTCTCCAAAGCTAAATTCTGGATCCCCATATCTGCCTCACTCGCAGTCACACCCTCCTATCCCTGACCACGGATCAAATTTGATGAAATTAATCGAAGGGGTGTGACTGCCTCCTGAACAACGTGTTCAGGTAACTCTCCCCTGCCCTGATGTATTGCAGTGTCCACAGCTCGAACTCCAGCTCATCAACTCTGAGCCAATGTTCCTCAACTTGCTGCGGATGTGGTCACCGTGGATCAAACCGGCATCCACCAGCTCCCACATACTACAGCTGCAACACATCGCCTGCCCTGTCATCTCAATTCTATTTAATTAATTAATTTGATTGTTAAATATTTTAAAAGTGAATTTCTTAACTGTACTCTTCAGGGGTAATAACGTCTCCTGATTTAAACTACTTGGCCAATCAAAAGAGACATGGAAGAGCTACCCACCAATCACTTACCTGTTTTCCTGTGATGTCACACACTGGCTCTGACAGGTAGAAACAAGTTGAAGGGGCTTCTCTGCTGCCAGTTTTTATTTCCTATCACCGCTGCCCTTCACACACAGGCCTGTTCTCAGTGTGCTCCTGGCTCACCTCTTGCTGTTTTAAACTGTGAAAATCCCGGTTCTCCTCCCGCAGTTTAAACTGTGAAAATCCCGGCTGTCCTCTTGCAGTTTAAACTGAAAATCCTGGCTCTCCTCTCGCTGTTTTAAACTTTAAAATTATTGTACTCAAATGTTGAATCCAGAACAATCTGGTTTAGTCTCAGACAGTTGCCAGCTAGCAGAATGATACCTGGACTACTTGGGTTAAATTTCAAGGAGAGATTACACAAATTAGGGTTTGTATTCCTTAGAATTGAGATCTCAGGAGTGAGTTGATTGATGTTGTCAAGGTATTAAGGAGAACTAATAGGGATAAATAAAGAGGAACTACTTCTGCTAGTTAAAATGAGATGAAGCAGGGTGGAGTCATCAGCTAAAGTGGTGGATATAGGTGGTTTTATTGATGGCGGACTTGTGATTGGAAGCCTATTGAAGCTTCAAACAGGGCACAAAGGTTCTGGTTTAGCCTCAGTCAGTTCCAGGGAAAGAGATGAGTTAGTGGCCAGAGAATGAGTTTGTGGCAGGGACCGAAGACAATGACTTCCTGAGGAAACTTCTGACCACCTATTACAGATGTTGGACAAGCAGTATGGCATTTTAGAGACAGTGGAGGGATCAAGAAAGGTGGCAGAATTAGGTGTTCTTCAGTGGAATGTGGAAACTGATGTTCCCATGGGACAGTGCGTAGATGAGAAATAGGACAGAGGCAAATGTAGGTCCCTGGGGACACAAGACCTAACTGTGCTAGAATGGGAAAAGAAGCCATTGCAGATGATTCTCTCACCACAATTGTAAAAGTAAGAACCAGACAAGTGCCTTCCCAGCTAACTAGACAATGAAGGAAGAGAGGTGTTGGAAGGGAATGGTGTGCTCAAGGTTGCAGACAAGTTGAGAATGACAGGGATGGATAATTTATTTTTGTCACAGTCTCACAAAATGCCATTTGTGACTTTGATAATTGTGCTAGGCACCTTTCAACTCCCAAATATAGTTGTGCATCAAGTATAGTCCGTACAAAATATTTTAGCTTACTGTTCAATTTACCAATACCACATTTTTAAAAAATAGATGTACACTTAGAGAAAAACTTAAAGTAACATTTCAAAATTAAAGAAAATGTTTGTATACAATATGATAATGTGGATCAATGCATATTGCAGCATAAGCTTTTCAAGTTGGATCTACAAGAATGAACTTTCACTTGTACAATGCCTTTCATATCCTCAGGGTGTCCCAAAGTACTTTGCAGATAATAAAGTACTTTTAATATGTAGTCACTGCTGTAACATATGCGAACATAATAGCCATTTTGTACACAGCAAGGTTCCACAAAGAGCAATGAGATAAATAATCAGTTAATTTGTTTCTGGTGGTATCATTGAGGGATAAACAGTGGCCAAGTCACAAAGAAATCCTATTTTCTTCAAATAGTGACTTGGATTATTTTACCTGAGGGGGCAAACAGGGCTGCATTTCAATTAGATCAATTTAATTCATCTCATCAGGAAGAAAGGCACCTCTGACATTGCAGTACTCCTTCAGCATTACATCAAAGTATCAGCCTTGATTGTGTGCTCAAGTTGAGAGCAGGGCTCAAACAATGACTTTGATTTAGAGACAAAAGTCCAACCAAGTTGAGGCTGACAGATCACTTGCTCTTTACTCCTAAATGTCACTTATTATGTTAAAAGCATTAAACAGCAGGAACTGAAATGATATCTATGACAGTTGATCATCTGGTTTCAGAAATATTCAAGTGCCACTGTAAATGTGATCAAGATTTCAGAAGCAGTGCAAAAGCAGGCAAAAACTAGTGTTGAAAGTTGTTTTACAATATCTCAAGTCAAATCATAAAGGTGTATCAGTATTCCATTTACAGTGCCAAAGAAAACCAACAAATTAATCCTGCTGGTTTAGGGTCTGATGGGGCTCAATTATAATGAAATTTGTAGGTAGATTCCTGTTTGAAAGATGGGTTTGAAGGTATGCTCATCAAGCTGCCCCAGTCTTGTTAGATATGTCCAGTTTGAGAAGAACAAATATTGTCAAGTTTTTTTTAAAATAAGCTCATTTTGTATGAGCTATTTTTTCTGATCTGCCAATTTCCCCATATTTAGAGAAAAGCTTTTCTGCATTTTGCCTTCTCTGGGCTGCAGAAATGGAAACAATTATGGATCAGCAATTAGAAGCTTGGAGCTTGTTTGATCCACAGTAAATTAGCTATTATATTTACAAAATAACCATGCAGTTTATGCTTTTACAACATCTTTGGTAACTATTGCTGCAATAGAATTCTATTTACCTGGTACAGAAATGGAAAATGCTGGAAAAATTCAGCAGGTCTAGCAGCATCTATGGAGTGAGTTAATGTTTTGAGTTCTTATGACCCTTCTTCAAATTTTGCTTTTATCCATTTACCTAGTGCTTGATGTATTGGCAACTGATATTTACTTTGCTGATCATGCTATATAATAAACAAATTTAGACTTTTGAAAATAGCTACATTTTTAGAAGCAATTTGATTGAAGTGTCTTTTGGGGCTAAAACTTTGAAAAAATAGCATAGCATTCAGCTAATTCACCCTAATTAAATAAATTAGATACGTTTTGTTAAAATATTAACTCCCCTTCATATGAAAAAAACTGCAGTACAACAGTGATCATCATACTGGAAAGAAAGGCAGTTGCATTCAAAAGATGACAGATTCTCAGCAAAAATTTTTGTGCCAGTGGTTCTTCCCCTCATTGCTCAAGGCAAGCCAGAGGTTATGCTGGGTTATACCACATGCTGCACAATGTCTCCAGGTATTGAGACATTTAGCATTGAGATTGCAGATTTAGTTAAAATAGAAATCTTGTAGATACAGTTCCTTGACACAATGTAGTTGTAGGCTCTGGGCATTGACTTGTGGAGTAGGTTTCCCTCGTCTCTCCCAACTCCCATTTTCTTTTTCACGGCTTTTGTTCTTCTCTTCCCTACCATTTGCGTTTTAGCAGCCCTCATCCATCACCTTACTGGGCTCCACAGCCTTTCCCCTGCCTTTTCACATGACGTGCTATGCTGGTCCTCAATTTAACAATCCTTTGCTCAGAACTACAGACCAGTTCCTGCACCAGCCCAAATCCTTTCATGTTTTTGGTCCCTGCCTCACCATCCCATCTGACTGCATCTTCCAGCATTATAAAAAATTTAAATTGGAAATACCTAACAGTATTGCAATCAGAACAAAAACAAAAATACCTGGAAAAACTCAGCAAGTCTGGCAGTATCTGCGGAGAGGAGCACAGTTAACGTTTCGAGTCCGAATGACCCTTAAAACAGAACTAAGTAAAAATAGAAGAGAGGTGAAATATAAGCTGGTTTAAGGGGGGATGGGACAAGTAGAGCCAGTGATAGGTGGAGATAACCAAAAGATGTCACAGAAAAAAGGACAAAGAGGTGTTGAAGGTGGTAATATTATCTAAGGAATGTGCTAATTAAGGGTAGAAAGCAGGATGAGCAAGGTACAGATAGCCCTAATGGGGGGGTGGGGGGGGGATCGAAATAGGTTAAAAGGTAGAGATAAAACAATGGATGGAAATACATTTAAAAATCATGGAAATAGGTGGGAAAAGAAAAATCTATATAAATTATTGGAAAAAAGGAGGGGGGGGATTGGAAAGGGGGTGGGGATGGAGGAGAGAGTTCATGATCTAAAACTGTTGAACTCAATATTCAGTCCGGAAGGCTGTAAAGTGCCTGGTTGGAAGATGAGGTGCTGTTCCTCCAGTTTGCGTTGAGCTTCACTGGAACAATGCAGCAGGCCAAGGACAGACATGTGGGCATGAGAGCAGGGTGGAGTGTTAAAATGGCAAGCGACAGGGAGGTCTGGGTCATGCTTGCGGACAGACCGCTGGTGTTCTGCAAAGCGGGCACCCAGTCTGCGTTTGGTCTCTCAAATGTGGAGGAAACCACATTGGGAGCAACGAATGCAGTAGACTAAATTGAGGGAAGTGCAAGTGAAATGCTGCTTCACTTGAAAGGAGTGTTTGGGCCCTTGGACGGTGAGGAGAGGGGAAGTAAAGGGGCAGGTGTTGCACCTTCTGTGGTTGCATGGGAAGGTGCCGTGGGAGGGGGTTGAGGTGTAGGTGGTGATGGAGGAGTGGACCAGGGTGTCCCGGAGGGAACGATCCCTGCGGAATGCCACCAAGGGGGGTGAAGGGAAGACGTGTTTGGTGGTGGCATCATGCTGGAGTTGGCAGAAATGACGGAGGATGATCCTTTGAATGCAGAGGCAGGTGGGGTGATAAGTGAGGACAAGGGGGACCCTATCATGTTTCTGGGAGAGGAATGTGTGAGGGCGGATGCGCAAGAGATGGGCCGGACACGGTTGAGGGCCCTGTCAACTACCGTGGGTGGAAAACCTCGGTTAAGGAAGAAGGAAGACATGTCAGAGGAACAGTTTTTGCAAGTGGCATCATCGGAACAGATGCGATGGAGGTGAAGGAACTGAGAGAATGGGATGGAGTCCTTACAGGAAGCGGGGTGTGAGGAGCTGTAGTCGAGGTAGCTGTGGGAGTTGGTAGGCTTGTAATGAATATTGGTGGACAGTCTATCACCAGAAATTGAGACAGAGAGGTCAAGGAAGGGAAGGGAAGTATCAGAGATAGACCATGTGAAAATGATGGAGGCTGCTTTCTACCCTTACTTAGCATATTCCTTAGATAATATCACCACCTTCAACACCTCTTTGTCCTTTTTTCTGTGACATCTTTTGGTTATCTCCACCTATCACTGGCTCTACTTGTCCCACCCCCCCTTAAACCAGCTTATATTTCACCTCTCTATTTTTACTTAGTTCTGTTGAAGGGTCATACAGACTCGAAACGTTAATTGTGTTCCTCTCCGCAGATGCTGCCAGACTTGCTGAGTTTTTCCAGGTATTTTTATTTTTGTTTTGGATTTCCAGCGTCTGCAGTTTTTTGCTTTTATCTTAGTATTGCAATCAGTATCAACAATAGCAGCCCAGGTAACCTTGCAAATCCTTAACAATGTCTGAGGCAGGTGCTTAAGTTGGGAGGGTCATCAGACAAGTCAAGCAATAGTTTGACAAAGTAGTACTCTCAAGATCATACCCATCAGCCAACATCCCAAACTCCATCAATGTGATCGCTGGATATGCCATATCAAGAACATGGACAGACCAGAAGTAGGCAAACTGTAGGTGGTTGGTTGTGGATAGCTCCAAGAATTTTCAAGAGGACATCCTAGCAACCCAAAACTGCATTAAAAAAAATGGACCAGCATTTATATAGCGCATTTCAGGACTACTGGAAGTCTCAAAACGCTTTACACCAAATGAAGTATTTTTGAAGTATAGTCATTGTTTAAATGTAGGAAACACAGCAGCTAATTTGCAAATAGTAAACTCCCCCAAACAGCAATATGACCACCATCATTTTTTTTGTGATGTTAATTGAAGGATAGATATTGGCCAAGACACCAGGGATTATTCTGCTTTTTTTGAAATGGTGCCATGGGATCATTTACACCCTAAAGGCAGATGGGTCCTTAGTTTATCATGTTCGAAAAATGGCATCCCCTACAGTGCAGCACTAGCTCACCACTGCACTAGAGTGTCAGCTTTGATTTTTGTGCTCAAGCCCTGGAACGGGACTTGAACCTGGAATCTTAATGACTCAAATGTGAGAATGTTACTCCCTGAGCCACAGCTGACAATAAACAGGAGGCCAATGGTGGAATTGTAAAATACCACAATCTATAACGTCTTTGCCAGAAGGGAAGATGATCCAGAATAAGCTGCCCTCAACATCAAGGCAATATTTAACCAAGTATGGCACCACCAGTTGACAGGAGGCCACAATTGGACCATCAAGTGGCAGGCAATGTTTGCATCAATTAAGTGCTCAGTATTCACCATCTCAAACTAAGGAAAACCCAGCCATCTCCACTTGGCCTTTGGAATCACTGAAGAGGTTGCTAACCCGTCAGGATGGTCCTGCAGTCCTGCAGTCTGCAGGAATGAAAAATTAACTTCCCAGATTATTATGAGCAGCCCAAGAGAAAAATCATATGGGCAGTAAGAAAAAAAATTGTGTTTCCTTTGAATAATTTCATTTGTTATAAAAATGCATTTCATTGTACTACAGTTCTTAATTTCCACAGTATTCATGAAAATAGTGAATCGAAGTAAAATACTAAAACTTTAAATAGATTGAAGTTAAAAAATTGTAATATATTGTTCTTTTGTGTAAGGAGAATGATTGCAACTTGGAAGCAGAATAGGTTAAATGTACCAAACATATTTCCATAAATTATGCAATGTTTCAGTTCATTTAAAAACATGTGTAAAACATCATCACAAACCAAAGCTTTCAAAATAGAATTAGAAATTTGGTTTCACATGTCCGCTGATGAATAAGCACACTTAAAATGTTTCTAATACTAATATAACCATTTTTAAATGAAGTGGGTTAACAACAGTATTATTTATTTCATTTAGTAGTGATTATCCAAGCACTATAAATGAGATTTCACTATTTGAACATTATTTGTATATTTAAATCACTTCCAGCATTTATTAAATAAATTATTTATCTATTAAAATTAGTTCATGCATGTTCTCTGCAGCGATGCCTCAAAAATAAATACTTTGTTTCAGCTGGAAAACATTTGTATATACTCAAAAGGTCCTGTTATACTCTGCAAACATTTAGGACCAGAACACAAAGGTTTCCATGTTTCTTCCAAATAAATAGCAACTAAAAATGACCCATAATAGTCGGTTGATTTAGAATGTATCCAATAATATAAAATCCATGTTAAAACAGCTTTTTTCGAACAATCAAACATGACAGGCCAGAACATCATAAATGCATAAACAGGACAAAGTCACCTTGATTTTGAGGGCCAGACTGCCTGGTTCAGAGGCCACACAATCTTAAGGCCACAGAATGGACAACCTCAGACTAGATGGTGTGACTCGGGTTCATCTATACTACCTTCGTGAAATGATTCATAAAGGAATCCAATAACGTTATTCTTCAACTAAATGAGCTTACCTGTATGTACAAAGCCAGATGGAAAACTACTTCAAACAAAGATTCAATTGTTCAAAATCACGAGGTGTCTAGACAAACTAGATAGAAAAACTAAAAACAAAAAAACTGCAGATGCTGGAAATCCAAAACAAAAACAAAAACAGAATTACCTGGAAAAACTCAGCAGGTCTGGCAGCATCGGCGGAGAAGAAAAGAGTTGACGTTTCGAGTCCTCATGACCCTTCGACAGAACTTGAGTTCGAGTCCAAGAAAGAGTTGAAATATAAGCTGGTTTAAGGTGTGTGTGTGGGGGGCGGAGAGAAAAAGAGAGAGAGAGGTGGGGGGTGGTGGTGTGGTTGTAGGGACAAACAAGCAGTGATAGAAGCAGATCATCAAAAGATGTCAACAACAACAGTACAAAAGAACACATAGGTGTTAAAGTTAAAGTTGGTGATATTATCTAAACGAATGTGCTAATTAAGAATGGATGGTAGGGCACTCAAGGTATAGCTCTAGTGGGGGTGGGGAGAGCATTTTTTTTATTATATAATGGAAATAGGTGGGAAAAGGAAAATCTATATAATTTATTGGAAAAAAAAGAAAAGGAAGGGGGAAACAGAAAGGGGGTGGGGATGGGGGAGGGAGCTCACGACCTAAAGTTGTTGAATTCAATATTCAGTCCGGATGGCTGTAAAGTGCCTAGTCGGAAGATGAGGTGTTGTTCCTCCAGTTTGCGTTGGGCTTCACTGGAACAATGCAGCAAGCCAAGGACAGACATGTGGGCAAGAGAGCAGGGTGGAGTGTTAAAATGGCAAGCGACAGGGAGGTTTGGGTCATTCTTGCGGACAGACCGCAGGTGTTCTGCAAAGCAGTCGCCCAGTTTACGTTTGGTCTCTCCAATGTAGAGGAGACCACATTGGGAGCAACGAATGCAGTAGACTAAGTTGGGGGAAATGCAAGTGAAATGCTGCTTCACTTGAAAGGAGTGTTTGGGCCCTTGGACGGTGAGGAGAGTGGAAGTGAAGGGGCAGGTGTTGCATCTTTTGCGTGGGCATGGAGTGGTGCCATAGGAGGGGGTTGAGGAGTAGGGGGTGATGGAGGAGTAGACCAGGGTGTCCCAGAGGGAGCGATCCCTACGGAATGCCAATAGTGGGGGTGAAGGGAAGATGTGTTTGGTGGTGGCATCATGCTGGAATTGGCGGAAATGGCGGAGGATGATCCTTTGAACGCGGAGGCTGGTGGGGTGATAAGTGAGGACAAGGGGGACCCTATCATGTTTCTGGGAGGGAGGAGAAGGTGTGAGGGCAGATGCGCGGGAGATGGGCCGGACACGGTTGAGGGCCCTGTCAACGACCGTGGGTGGAAAACCTCGGTTAAGGAAGAAGGAGGACATGTCAGAGGAACTGTTTTTGAAGGTAGCATCATCGGAACAGATGCGACGGAGGCGAAGGAACTGAGAGAATGGGATGGAGTCCTTACAGGAAGCGGGGTGTGAGGAGCTGTAGTCGAGATAGCTGTGGGAGTCAGTGGGTTTGTAATGGATATTGGTGGACAGTCTATCACCAGAGATTGAGACAGAGAGGTCAAGGAAGGGAAGGGAAGTGTCAGAGATGGACCACGTGGAAATGATGGAGGGGTGGAGATTGGAAGCAAAATTAATAAATTTTTCCAAGTCCCGACGAGAGCATGAAGCAGCACCGAAGTAATCATCGATGTACCGGAGAAAGAGTTGTGGAAGGGGGCCGGAGTAGGACTGGAACAAGGAATGTTCCACATACTCCATAAAGAGACAGGCATAGCTGGGGCCCATGCGGGTACCCATAGCCACACCTTTTATTTGGAGGAAGTGAGAGGAGTTGAAGGAGAAATTGTTCAGTGTGAGAACAGGTTCAGCCAGATGGAGGAGAGTAGTGGTGGATGGGGATTGTTCAGGCCTCTGTTTGAGGAAGAAGCTAAGGGCCCTCAGACCATCCTGGTGGGGGATGGAGGTTTAGAGGGATTGGATGTCCATGGTGAAGAGGAAGCGGTTGGGGCCAGGGAACTGGAAATTGTTGATGTGACGTAAGGTGTCAGAGGAATCACGGATGTAGGTGGGAAGGGACTGGACAAGGGGAGAGAGAAGGGAGTGTTTAATTGACTGCCACTGCTCTTCAAGAAATGCCTACCTCCTTGAAGAAGTTCTGTTCCTCTCTGCGACAAGATTTCCGTTCCTCTCTTTTGCCTTGCTCACCTTCCTTGCTTTCCATTTCCCTCCTGGTGTTTGACAAGGTGTTTACTAAAACCCGCTTTCACAGCCACATCTCCTTTCTCAGTGACTGTCTCCATCTCCGACTTACCCCACGTGGATTTCAACTGAAATTCCACCCCTCATGTTTCGAACCCACCCAGGATTACAGGTATCTCCGGGACATAAAACGTTTCTCGGACTGCTGTTCCCGTCACATTCTGAGATCCACACTCAGTGCCATGCGCCGCCATATGAACACACTCGACCTCCCCCTCCAGCAGCACCGCCGTACCCTTTTTCAAAGCTGCGCGTGCCCCCAGTTTCATTTTATTCTTCGGTTCATCCGACGCCTCAACAAGAAACTTTTTCTCTTTCTTTCAGATGCAAAGGAACGCAAGTTCCAACAACTCATCAACACCAACACCCATCTAGGGCCCTCCACCCCTGCCCGTCCCTCCGTCCCCACCCCATCTTCCAATCCCAGCCCCAGCCGTGTATTCACTATACCCCCTGACCTTCCCCTCTCCGATGCTGAACGTTCAGTGCTCAGCAAAGGACTTAGTTTCATACCCTTACGCCCTCACCTCAATGAATTTCAGGCTCGGCACGATGCTGAACTCTTCTTCCGCCGTCTTCGTCTCCGGGCTCACTTCTTTGGGCAGGAGTCCTCTCCTAGTTCAACAGATCCTTTCACCCACCTCCAATATTCTCCCTCACCTGGACCCCTCCCTCTGGATTCTTACCTTCTCTTGATCTTTTCATTGAGAACTGTCGGCGCGACATTAGTAGTCTCAATTTCTCTGCTCCTCTCACCCATTCTAACCTGTCTCTCTCTGAACTTACTGTACTCCATTCTCTCAGGTCCAACCCTGCCATTGTCATCAAACCCGCTGACAAGGGTGGTGCTGTTGTTGTCTGGCGCACTGACCTCTACCTCGCGGAGACTGAGCGTCAACTCGCAGACACTTCCTCCTACCTCTCCCTGGACCATGACCCCACCACTGAACATCAAGCCGTTGTTTCCAGGACTGTCACCGACCTCATCTCCTCTGGGGATCTCCCTCCCACAGCTTCCAACCTGATAGTCGCCCAACCCCGGACCACCCGCTTCTATCTCCTACCCAAAATCCACAAACAGAACTGTCCCGGTAGACCGATCGTCTCAGCTTGCTCCTGCCCCACAGAACTCATTTCTCGTTATCTTGACTCCCTTCTCTCTCCCCTTGTCTGGTCCCTTCCCACCTACATCCGTGATTCCTCTGACACCTTATGTCACATCAACAATTTCCAGTTCCCTGGCCCCAACCGCTTCCTCTTCACCATGCACGTCCAATCCCTCTACACCTCCATCCCCCACCAGGATGGTCTGAGGGCCCTTAGCTTCTTCCTCGAACAGAGGCCTGAACAATCCCCATCCACCACTACTCTCCTCCGTCTGGCTGAACTTGTTCTCATGCTGAACAATTTCTCCTTCAACTCCTCTCACTTCCTCCAAATAAAAGGTGTGGCTATGGGTACCCGCATGGGCCCCAGCTATGCCTGTCTCTTTATGGGGTATGTGGAACATTCCTTGTTCCAGTCCTACTCTGGCCCCCTTCCACAACTCTTTCTCCGGTACATCGATGATTACTTCGGTGCCGCTTCATGCTCTCGTCGGGACTTGGAAAAATTTATTAATTTTGCTTCCAATCTCCACCCCTCCATCATTTTCACGTGGTCCATCTCTGACACTTCCCTTCCCTTCCTTGACCTCTCTGTCTCAATCTCTGGTGATAGATTGTCCACCAATATCCATTACAAACCCACCGACTCCCACAGCTATCTCGACTACAGCTCCTCACACCCCGCTTCCTGTAAGGACTCCATCCCATTCTCTCAGTTCCTTCGCCTCCGTCGCATCTGTTCCGATGATGCTACCTTCAAAAACAGTTCCTCTGACATGTCCTCCTTCTTCCTTAACCGAGGTTTTCCACCCACGGTCATTGACAGGGCCCTCAACCGTGTCCAGCCCATCTCCCGCGCATCTGCCCTCACGCCTTCTCCTCCCTCCCAGAAACATGATAGGGTCCCCCTTGTCCTCACTTATCACCCCACCAGCCTCCGCATTCAAAGGATCATCCTCTGCCATTTCCGCCAACTCCAGCATGATGCCACCACCAAACACATCTCCCCTTCACCCCCACTATCGGCATTCCGTAGGGATCATTCCCTCCGGGACACCCTGGTCCACTCCTCCATCACCCCCTACTCCTCAACCCCCTCCTATGGCACCACTCAATGCCCACGCAAAAGATGCAACACCTGCCCCTTCACTTCCTCTCTCCTCACCGTCCAAGGACCCAAACACTCCTTTCAAGTGAAACAGCATTTCACTTGCATTTCCCCCAACTTAGTCTACTGCAGTCGTTGCTCCCAATGTGATCTCTACATTGGAGAGACCAAACGTAAACTGGGCGACCACTTTGCAGAACACCTGCGGTCTGTCCGAAAGAATGACCCAAACCTCCCTGTCGCTTGCCATTTTAACACTCCACCCTGCTCTCTTGCCCACATGTCTGTCCTTGGCTTGCTGCATTGTTCCAGTGAAGCCCAACGCAAACTGGAGGAACAACACCTCATCTTCCAACTAGGCACTTTACAGCCATCCAGACTGAAAATTGAATTCAACAACTTTAGGTCATGAGCTCCCTCCCCCATCCCCACCCCCTTTCTGTTTCCCCCTTCCTTTTCTTTTTTTTCCAATAAATTATATAGATTTTTCTTTTCCCACCTATTTCCATTATATAATAAAAAAATGCTCTCCCCACCCCCACTAGAGCTATACCTTGAGTGCCCTACCATCCATTCTTAATTAGCACATTCGCTTAGATAATATCACCAACTTTAACTTTAACACCCATGTGTTCTTTTGTTCTATTGTTGTTTACATCTTTTGATGATCTGCTTCTATCACTGCTTGTTTGTCCCTACAACCACACCCCCACTCCACCTCTCTCTCTCTCTGCCCCCCACACACACACCTTAAACCAGCTTATATTTCAACTCTTTCTTGGACTCGAACTCAAGTTCTGTTGAAGGGTCATGAGGACTCGAAACATCAACTCTTTTCTTCTCCGCCGATGCTGCCAGACCTGCTGAGTTTTTCCAGGTAATTCTGTTTTTGTTTTAGATAGCAAAACTGTTCTCTTTGGTGAAAGGGTCAAAGAACCAGAGGGCACCAAATTTATGGTGATTGACAGAATGATCAACAGTGGCATGAGGAAAAATGTTTTTCTTGAAAAGCACAGCAAAAAGTGGCTAGGATCTGGAAGGCACTACCCAAGATAGTGGTAGAGGCAGGTATAAATCAGGATTTCCAAAAGGGCATTGGATAAGAGCATGGAGAAAAGAATTTGTAGGGCTATGGAGATAAGGTGGGGAATGTGGCTAGCTGAGCTGCTCTTACAGAGCTGGGGTGGACAAAATGAGCTAAATGATTTCCTTCTGTGCTGTAAGCATTCCACGATTCCATAAGCTTTAAAAGTAACACACGTAACTCCTCAGCATAATTTTAGGTTTTATTTCAAAAAAGTCAAATTAAAACAATGCATGATGATTTTGCTTAACACAAGAGTTAATGAGCATTGCAGATGGGGTCCATATACTCAAACATTTGATGTCAGTAAAAGTACAAAATTTCAAGCCAATGCATGCACTGGACAATTTATACAGCACACACCGAATTACAGCAGTTCACACAGCATCACATGATTCATGAAATTCATCGCCCAAAGTTTACAATTTCCACATTAGAAAAGGAAACACGGACTTGAATATGTAGCAAGGTTTTCAATTTGGATTTGTTTTTAAATATACTTAAAAACATCCGGTTCACGTAATCGGACAGATTGAAGCCAGCAGCGTTTTAGTACACAGGCATGACAATGTGCATCCTGTAATATAGAATGATTGAACGCTGTTACCAGGCTTAGTATAAAATGTTTCACAAAGCATTAAATTATGGCACTGCAACATGTTTAACACCAGTTTTTCTAGTCCATGGAAATAGAGTTATGGGAATAAATTACATGCTTCTATAGATTTACCACTGACACTGATAAATGAACTTCACCACACTATAAAAGAAAGGTAAAGGGGCAAATTGGTAGCACACCAAGAGATTTTTTTTTTGAAACAATTAGTATTCATGTCTCCAGCTTCGTAATAACAGTGTGACTGGCACAGACAAATTGTACCCTAGCTTCAATGAAGAATGGGATCTCACTTTACTAAAAGCATTAATCTGGTCCATCACAAAATTCTATCAGCAACAACCACACCTCTAGGATAAGGAGGCAGTTATCTGATATTAAAAGTACTTGTGGTCCAAAAATCTGACAACATTTGGAATGGTTGCTTTCAGACAAAGAGGCCACATTCTTTTCATCCTAGAGAGGTAGGGTGGGGTTTGGGAAAAGGGGAAAAAGTGTGAAAGGCACTCATTTCAATTGCAGATACACATCAATTTTTATTGAGGTTATTAAACTCATTGGTTCATTCTCTTGTTTCAACTAGATATGGTTTCCATCTCTGAATGCTTAAATCACTCATCCGATGCAGGATGTCCTGAAACAAGGTTATGTGCTACCCAACACAACAACTTAAAAACCATTATTTCATTAACTTTGTTCACCTGTTACATTCCAAAATACCTTTTTCAAGTAATGTAATGTAGTGTAATAGATATATATTTTGAAAAGTTGGCATGATCATGTATTTTATAGAAGTATCTACAAGTACAATAGTTATGCATATGCCTGTGCAGCTAAGGATCTACACTGATTGATGTTAACTTCCTGTGAAGACTACTCCATGGTATCAGCGGTGACTACTCCAAGCTCACTTCAAACGTTAGCCCATACAAGAAACAATGCTCTCAAACACAAGAGGAGCAAACAAAGTCAAGTTAAAGTTTCAACAGGAACCTAATCTGGTGGAACAACATAAAGTGCTACTCCAAATAAAGACTGGAAACGATTCTGTTTTGTTACCAGCCAAAACTTGGTAATATTTTAAGTTCAAATTTCATTCTGCAACCTCTATTATTTAAAGAAGACTGCAGCTCACTCAGTTAAATTGTTAAATTCATCATTAAATCTTGAAAATATACTCTATTAAAAGTAGTTATAATTTCTTTGAAATACCTTTAAAGAAATTTAGGAATGGTAACACTGCTCTATGAAACCTATCAGGCAATACAAAAGATTATATAGCTAAAGTATATTCTTCATTAGGTGCAGACAATGCTATCAGAACTCAAATCTCAGATTAGATCCATGTATTTAGATGCCTTTGTTCATTTGATGAACAATGTGTAATATTCTAGAGAGGCACGGTTTCTGCATCATTTTACTGTGCTATTACTGTGCATTAAGGAAATGTAACATTACCTCCTTCCCAGATTAAGAACTAATTTGCCTGTCTTCGGTCCTTCCACAAATAAAAATGATCTGCTCGTTTAACTTCATTTTGTTATAAATGCACTTGAGACCAATTACAAATCATTTACAATCTACACATGCCAGGCTGAAAAATTCTATTTGCAAAACACATTTCAACAGAATCAGAATTTGGTTCACCCTTCACATTCCGAGCTCTTCTATATTTTAGTAAATTCCTTGACACAAAAAGTGTTTCTAAGGCTTTAAATGATTACATATTGGTGTCTACAGGCAGACAACCATCTGGCAGCGTTTGCAGTGACCTTTGCTTGTGACAGGCAGTGGGTTGAGTATTTCCATCGAAGGAAATGTCAACTGCTTCTTGTCAAATCACAATTTCTAAGGAAAGCTGCTTCGGCCAAGGCCAAGTGTAGATACAAGACAGTTTAACAACTAATGGCAACAGAAACTAGAATCAGTAAATCCCTAGGTATATTAGCCAAAGATTCAGGCCCTGAAGTACTCATATTTACCTTAAATTTCACCATCGACTATTTTGGTAGAATTGTTAACCCAATTACTTTACTGTTAATGCTCCTTTAAAAATCTGAACACAAAAGTACACAATAGCATCCCACAGTTTAATTTCTGAACCTTAACTGTAAACTATAAAGCAATGCAGCTGGATAAATTGTCTCAATGTGTTATGAAATTCAACAAACACGAGAATAAATTAGGTGAACTTTCTATTTGACAAACTAAGTTGACATTTAATTACTCTCACCCTATTATATATCCATATATATTATATATATATATATATGCCAGTGCCAATGAGCCCACAATATGAAACTCATCTCAGTTCAACAATTTATTCACAGTGGGCTTAAGGATACAGTATGGTAAGTGGAAGTATTCCTTTAGTGAAAGTACAGTGTACTCTAAGGTGGAGTGAGATTTACATGCCAAGTAATTTACGGAAATTTCTTTTCATATGACTTGTGCAGTACTTGATTCTGAGTGCTTAAACCTAGAAATAAATGCAAATGTAAAAAGACATTTATTCCCCAGGGTGGTCAGCTCCTCAATCTGCGCAGCCAATTTTATTTTAAAACCATACTGAAACACCCGTCCACAAAAACCGTTTAGGGATCCATTTGTATTATCGTCATGCTGCTAATAGCTAGAATTCAACTAAAGTTTCTCACTGCAGAGAACTCTGTGCGCCTGTATAGTCAGGGATTAAAGACATGCACATATCATATACAAATTGTTACTTCTAAATATATTAAATGTAATGGATTAAAAATTTGCCAAGTACATTCAAGGGCTTTTCAGTTCGCCATCTCCCGTTTGTAGCTCAGTTAGTTGGCGTCGAAGTGCATTTACTTTTGCCTGTAGATCTTTATTGGATTCAATGATGTGAATTATTTCATCCCAGGCATCATCCAAGTATTTTGAGGAACGGTTCCATCGGAGAAACACCCCTTTTAATTAGAAAGAAACGATCAATAGTCTTCAGGATATTTAAAGCCATCTTTCCAAGCTCGGGCTCAAAGAACTGGAGCTCTTTCATTGGGAAAATATACACCACAATATAATTGAGGCTTTTAATACAACAGGAATAAACTCTGCCTAAGTCAATAAGATAGTTGCCTTTTCGAAGAGACCACATGACTTGAGGATGTGGGTTAATGGTGCATATGGGCTGCACTGTATTTAGATGGAATGCACTTGACCAGTGGGCTTCTAGGTACATTGCTCAGTTCAGCTATAATATATACTTGTTCAGATATAACAGCCTGCAACATAAAATGCGGCTGCACCAGTATGATGACCAAACATACCGTAGATTCCATTATGGGGCAGGGCCAAATTTCAGATCAAGATTTGTATCAATTACACAAGATGAGAATTGCAACACTGGGGGAAAGTGAAAACACACAGAAGAGCACAAGAATTAGGAGCAGGAGTAGGTCTTTTGGCCTCTTGAGCCGATCTGATTGTAGCCTTAACTCCACCTATAACCCTCAACCCCGTTGTGATCAATAATCTAACTCAGCCTTGAATATATTCAATGACCAAGCCTCTTCTGTTCTCTGGGCAAGAGAATTCCACAGACTAACAACCCTCCGAGAAAAAAAATTCTCACCCGAGTCTTGAATGGGAGACCCTGATTTTTAAACTGTCTCCCCTAGTTCTAGACCTCCCCCTTATGGGGAAACACCCTCTCAGCATCCACCCAGTCAAGTCCCCCTCAGGATCTTACATGTTTCAATAAGATCCCCTCCCATTCTTCTAAACTCCAATGAGTATAGGCCCAGCCTACTCAACCTCTCCTCACAAGCTAACCGCTTCATCCCAGGAATTAGTTGAGTGAACCTTCTTTGAACTGCTCCTAATGCAGTTATATCCATTTTCAAAAAAGGAGACCAAAACTGTACACAGTATTCCCGATGTGGTGTCACCAAGGCCTGGACATTTGTAGCAACCCTTCCCTACTTTTCCTTGCCATAAATGCTAACATTCCATTTGCCTTCCTAATCACTTGCTGTGCCTGCATACTAACATTTTGTGACTCATGTACCAGGACACCCAGATCTTCATGTCTGCAGTCTCTCTCCATTTAAATAACATACTGCTATTCTTCCTGAAAAAGTGGACAAGTTCACATTTTCCCACTTCATGCTCCATCTGCCAATTTTTTGCCCACTTAGCTAACCTATCTAAATCTCTTTGAAGACTATGTCCTCTACACAACTTACGGACTTACCTACCTTGGTGTCATCAGCAAATTTAGCTACCATTGTTACTGACCGTGATGGGAGGAGTGCGCAGTTAATTCTAGCCCCACTTCTCCACAGGTCATAACAATAATTGGCCCACAAAGCTGGCCAATTATTTGCCTCTGACACTTATTCCCAGCATTAAAAGACTATAATCAGGCTTCTTTCAGTAAACACAAAAAAAATTATAAAACAAGCTACTCTTTGAAAACAAGTTAATAAACTAGCTAACATACAAGTTGTAGTTCAGAAGTGTAACATTTCTCCCTTTTTAAAAAGATATTCGAACACCCATAACCTCATAAAAAACACCAAAGAGGACAAAACAAACAATCCCTTGCAGAGACTGGAATATGGGAAAGTTTCTTTTTAAAAGGATAAAGTTTGAGAAGATGTCAATACTGTTGATCAAACAGGATTCTAGTCACAATAGATCTGGAAGTTCCTTATGACAAATTTTCTGGTGAAATTGTCCTTGATGATTCTCACTTATCATAACTTGGCAGACTTTCAAAGTAAAACAGTCGAGTTATTCTGATAAGACGTTTGAAGAAAATTTAACTCACTCGAGACCACATATAACAAGGGGGGGGGGGTGCGCAGAGAGAGTGGGGGAAAAAAGTCTTTCTTGCAACCTGCTTCTAAGGCACCCCACATTCACACTCCGAGTTGTAAAGGCTAAGATATTCAAAGAATACTTCTCTCAGGCCAGGTGTTTTCAAGCAAGAGTCTTTAGCCTGGCAAAAAAAAGTTCTTTGTTACCTTAGACAGACAAAGTATCTCTTCCCAAAGCAGGTGTTCCCTGTTGGACATCTATCTTGACCCAATGTTTCTTAAAGAATGGCATTTTCATAGTTGCAAATGAATATTGCAAACTTTTGAAAATAGCTCAGGAGGAAGAATGTCCAAAATTCAATGCCCTTTAAATTTTCCAAAAATGGGTTTCTCACACCATACATTCAGTCCTTTCATCCAAGTCGTAAATGTAGACTGTAAATAGTTGAAGCTCAGCACTGAGGCCTGTGGCACTTCACAAATAATAGCTAGCCAATCCAAAAGTGACCTATTTATCCCTAATCTTTGCTTCCTGTTAACCTGTGTATGCTAATATGTTACCCCCTACACCACGGGCTCCTATTTTGTGCAATGACCTTTAATGTGGCAACTTATCGAATGCCTTTTGGAAATGCAAGTACACCACATCTACAGGTTCCCCTTCATCCACCATGTTACTTCCACAAAGAACTCTAATAAATTAGTCAAAAACCATTTCTCTTTCACAAAACCATGTTGACTCTGCCTAATTACATTAAGATTTTCTAGATGTCCTGCTATTACCTGCTTAATAATGGATTATAGCGTTTTTCCTATGACAGATGTTAGGCTAACTGGACTATAATTTCCATCTTTTTGTCTCCCTCCTTTCTTGAATAGTAGCGTTAGATTTGCAATTTTCCAATCTGCTTTCCTTATTATGGGGAAATTTAGAAGATCACAGCTAATAAATCTATTATCTCTACAACCACTTCTTTTAAGACCATAAGATGCAGTCCATCATGTCTAGGGGACTTGTCAGCCATTAGGTCTAATAGTTTTCCCAGTACTTTTTCCTTAGTGATTGTGATTGATTTAAGTTTTTTCCTTTTACCTTTATTTTCAAGAATTCCGGGGATTTTTTTGTCTGCTACAGTGAAGAGACACAAAATACCTGTTCAATGCTTCTGCACTCGTGTTCGAGCCAGACTACCAACCTTCCAATGGAATGTGAAATTCTCATGTTATAATCACTGTGCCTAGAGGCTCCTGTGTTATGTGGTCATTAACTAATCCTGTTTCATTGCACATCACCAGGTCTAAAATAGACTGTGTTAGGTTGGCCCTAGAACTCATTGCTCTAAGACATTGTCCCAAATGCAGGACAATTCATCTTCCAGGCTACCTTTGCCTGTTTCATTCAATCTATAAGAAGATTAAAATTATTACTGCAGGACCTTTTTGAGAAGCCCCCATTATTCCTTCTTGTAAACTCTGTCCTACAGTGTAACTACTGTTAGGGGGTTTATAAACTACGCCCACAAGTGACTGCTTGACTTGTCTATTTCTTATCTCTACCAAACTGATTCTACATCTTGATCTTCTGAACTATAAGTCATCTCACTATGACACTGATGTTATCCTTTATTAACAAAGCTACATCACCACCTTTTCCTAGCTTTTTGTCCTTCCCAAATGTCAACTACCCTTGAATATTTAGGTCACAACATTGGTCACCTTACAGCCATTTCTCTGAAATGACTATCGGGTCATACATATTTCTGTGCTAACAATTCATCCATTTTGTTCTGAATGCTGCTCACATTCAGGTACAAGGCATTTAACTGTCTTTGGACCGTTTTTGTAATCCCTGGCCTTATCTGCTGGGTACACTGTTAGGTTTGTACCCTCTGTCCCTTCCTGCCACATTCTGGTTATCATTACCCAAACTGCTAGCCTGCTCTAATGCCCTGCCCTTTCTCTTTAATTTACCACATCACCCCTCACATGATCCCTCCCTTCTCCCACCCTACCATTTAGTTTAAAGCCCTCTCTACTGCCCGAGTTATATGACTCACCAGAACACTGTGCTAGCATGGTTCAGGTGAAGACTTTTCCAATGATACATCTCCCACTTTCCCCAGTACTGGTGCCAGTGTCTTATGAATCGAAACCCATTTCTTTTACACTAATCTCTGAGCCACATATTCAACTTCCTCCAATCTGAGTCATGCGTACAGCACAAAAAAAAGATTTACTAGTTTATGCATTGGACACCATAAGGTGCACTGTGTGCCTTCAGCCATCTCTTATCAATTATCTCCAAAATTCCACAGATAATTCTCTAGTTACATTTTGTAACTAACCCCCACTTTTCATCGGAAAGCTTAAGGAGCATTTAGTGGGCTAGACCAAACAACTGAAGAATTTCAATATTATACTAGGCACCTCTGATCTGCATGCATGTATTGCTGCATTAAGTATAGCCTATGAAACATTTTAGTTTACATACACTGTATTGATCTTCTAAAAGTAGTTGTACGCATGTTAAGAGAAAAAATTAAGTAACACTAAACTTAAAGAAAACGCTATATTAAGTTGTGGCTTAATCTTCAAGGACAAACCTGCATTTACACAGCAATTTTCCGATTCCAACTGTATCATAACAAATGTAGAGTATACACCCCTCTCCCATGACAATCCGTTGCAATGTATTACTCTGAGGCTAAGTGCACAGGCCCCTTTAAAGCTACGAAGTGAAAACACATACAAGCATGAACTTATTCAAACACTAATTCCTATCAAGGGCAGAGATCTAGAATTGTTTATATTGAAGCCAATCAAAATTCTGAAGTTTTGTCTCCAGAGGTTCCCATGTGGATTCAGTTTACAGATATGAAGTGAACAGTGAATATTTAATTGCTTTTTGAAAAACTTTTCTCCTAAACTTTTTTTTATTCTCCCTTGTTGTGCTCTTCCCTGTCGGTGCATATGCAATTTCTTGTTTTATTTATCCATGATATCTCATTAGAGTTTAAGTTGTTCTTTTTTTTAAAAAAAAAACATTTTTCCTAGGCTCTGCTGAATAGCATTTGAACTCTTTCGCACTGTTGTTCTTTCGCACTGTTGTTCTTTCGCACTGTTGTTCTTTCGCACTGTTGTTCTTTCGCACTGTTGTTCTACATTGTTTGCCAGTGTTGTCCATTTTATTTTTCCAAGTTCTATTCTGAGCCTCTTAAAATCAGTTTTTCTACAATTTATTACTTTGGTCTTTGTCATGCTCAGTCTATCTCAATGATCTCAAAGTATTATAAATTATGGTCACGACTGCCTAATATCACCCAGCTTTTACTGTTCTTATTGCTTTGCTTCATTTCTCATTACTTGGCTCAACAGCAAATCCTTTCATGTTGGGTTATTTAAAAGCTGCACTCGAAAAAAAGAGTCCTGTACACGTTGTAGGAATTCCATCTCTTTATCTTCCTCTTCTTGCCAATCAATTTTGGGATAGTTGAAATTGTTCATAATTAGTCAATTTTTTAAAACTCATTTCCTTAATTTGATTCCAAATTTCTTTGTCCACCTCCCTTCCATGATTAGCTGGTCTCTGAGCTACCCTTATTAGAGTGATTGAGCCTTAGTGCAAATCTGGGACGATTCTGCCCAAAGTGCAGTAGCTGGTGGGAAAAAGAGCATTTTACCTGCCGCGTCGTCCCAATCCCGCCTTATTAATTATGCATTCCCAGGAAACATGCTGTTTCCAAGGCAGATACCTCTGATTCACCTGCCATGCCATCACCTCACTGCTTTCTTACACTGGGCGCCAAGTAAACGCAGCCAGGCGTACACCTCTCAGTGCTTCCAGCCCAGGACTGCTGCACAGAAGAGCCGAAAGGCAAGACGACTGCAAATTCCCGATTCAGTGACATCCCTGGCACGCTTTCTGGACACCGACGGAACCTGCTGTGATGTCCTCTGTCTCAGCTCTGGCCGCAAGAGGCCCAGTGTCACCACTCTGGCTTGGGAGAGGGTGGCAGAGGGTGTCATTGCCAATGCTGCACAGAAGAGGTTGGCCGTCCAATGCAGAAAGAGGACGAATAATCTCATCCGTGCAGCCATGGTAAGGCGACCATCTCATCACTCTAAACTCTCACTCACAAGCACATTACACATTCACTGGCATCTCACTCACTGCCAGCTCAAGGGACATCGTGACTCACTCCCATTCAAACCCTCACATTTCCATCTGGCCTCATCTCCTCTGGAGACTGCCTCCTCAGTCCTGATCCTTGAGGCCACTTGCACAGAACAACATGTGTCCCCACACACATCCTGGGTTAACCCTCTTTCCCTAGTAATGCTCTAGCCATGCAGTCTCTTCCCTTGTCCAAGACCAATTCTCTGCCTTCCCCAAGCACCAAGCAAGCCATAGCCCTGCAGCCATTGAAAAGTTGCCCCCGCCTTACAGCTGGTCCGGTAGGTAGAGGGCTGCCGGTAAAAGTAATGTGGTGCTGTCTGCAAAGCCTGGCACTGATGACTGCAAGTGATGCCCAAAGCAAGTTAGGCAAACAAACCGCAAGTTCCGAGTGAAGTGCAGCTCGCCAACTGCATATCGCTCATGTTCAGTTGTGAAACATGTTGGCCCGTGCTCGGACGATGCAGTGTGGGGGGATGATTCTGGTGAGCTGGGTTGATAATGATATGTAAACACATAACAATGAAGTTCCTGATGTGCGACAGCGAGAAACACAGCCCACCATCGACGGGTGGAGCTGACGATTGCAAGCTGGTTTCACAACGGCGTGAAACCGATTTTTGGCCTTCCTGCCATATTGTCTGTTCACACCCGACACCAGTGGGCATGGAAGATTCCGCCCTTTATTGTTTTTAAGATTACAAATTCAGAGTTTACATATCTCGCATTAATTTTTCCAAAGTAGATGGACACTTAAGGGACAAATTTACAAGTTTAAAAATATCACAAAATTAAAAGAATTTTTGACCAAGGTATGGTAATTCAGGTTTTTTATGTTACAGCGTCAACTTACAAATTTGACCTACAATAATGAACTTGCATTCTTAAAGCGCCTTTTCTTACAGAGTACCAGGATGTCCAAAAGTGCTTTGCACACACTGAACTACTTTTGAGGAGCAGTCATTGCTGCAACATAAGCAAAGATGAGTATTTTGTACAAAGCAAAGTTCCACAAAGATCAATAAGATAAATGATCATTTGATCTGTTTTTTGGTGATTTTTGCAACAACATCATAACACCACCACCTTCAAGTTCACTAGCATCACCATTTCAAGGCAACTCAGTTTGATCATCTACATTTCAAGGGTAAAGCACATACCATCAGAGCCTGGCAGCTTTTCTATTTTTGAATTGAACCATTTTTTCCAGTGCTACTTCCTTATTTTGAGCTATTCAAATCAATTGCTACACCACCTCCTCTTACATTCCCACTACCACTACTCAAAACCAAGGAAATGTAATTCCTTCATCCCCAAAGGGATGCCTGTTTTGTCTGTAATCAGCACTAACATTTCGTTACCTTGATATTTTCAGTTTTTATAAAATTCTTTACCACTCGCCTTTGTTACCAGCCATAACCCAAGCAGAATTAACATTTTCGCTTCCCTTTGTAGTTTCCATATGTTATTCAATTTAATTTTGTTCTCGCCCTAGTTAATGATTCATTTTAGTTTTAATACCCATCTAAGAAACTTAAGCTATTGCAGCACCATCTTTTCTTTATAACCTCCAAGTTCTGCAGTGTCAAACCCAGGGTGGGGGGAAACCCCGAAGATGCACTGGGGGAACCCCCTCCCTCCCCTCCTTGAAGTCCCCATGTAAGGATTGCATGGCAATTGCCTAGGAAATTCAATCCACCCACCCCACCCCCCCATCACAGGCTGCCTGGCGCACTCCTCACCCCACTGGCTACACTCCTGACCACCTAACTTCTGCATCTACCACAGACCACCTCCCTCCCAACTCAGCATACTGCCACCACCCCCAACACCACCACTTTGGTCAGGTGTTTGCATGGAGGAGTGCTGGGAACAGCATGAATAGTATAGAGCATTATAATTTAGATGTAGGGCCAGTGATTACAAGTTCAATTGAAAAAGGGTCCTTCAAACAAATAGGTAAGAGAACCACTGTCCTAACTCAACACTTGTTTAACCGCTTTCCATTGTTTGTGTACATTCTTCTATCAGTTTTTCTTCCCAATTTATTTAGGTTATCTCCTGGCTCATTGTACTGTTCCCTGCTGTTGATTTTCTTTATCAAGCCTAATGTTTGCTAATTCCATGTTCCCCTACTGCTACATTACCTATTGCTATTGAATTTTCTATTTCTCTTGGCGAGATTGTAGAAATCCCCTCTCTCCTTCTTCATTAGCCACTTATACAATTATGCCAACTGGTCACTCATTATTGTGGCTCAATTCTTGCAATTCTTAATTTGTTAATATACATTGTCTTCACCTCCTTGCCAATCTATAATTTATCAATTGAATAGAAGTTCTCTTCGTCTAATCCAATAAGATTATGCTTTTACCCTATGTTTATATTACTCTTATGTTCTGGGAGTGTAATGAAATCCTTGATTAACACTGCCACCCCATATCCCCTTTTCCTTCTCCACCTTCCTGAATATTTTGCATTTTAGAATATTCAACAGCCTCACCTGAGCTTCAGCGACATTTCTGTTGGTTATTCCATGATGCCCTTATAACAATTTGTGCCTCTACCTCACCAACTACATTCGCAACACCTTCTGCATTTACAGACATACAACTCAAACCGAACTCAGAAGTACTTATTTCAATTCCATCTCCATTTGAGTTGTACTTTATAACTTCCTGGGTAGTCTCCCCCAACCTTACCAGCTCAGAAGTATCTGCGATGCTATAATTCTGGACTCCCAAGCATTCTAGATTTTAATTGTCCACCTTTAGTTGTTGAACCTTCAGCAGCCTGGGTCCTAAGCTCTGGAATTCCTTCCCTAAGCTTCTCCATTTCTATTCTTCTTTAAGATGCTCCTTAAAACCTACATCTCTGACCAAGCTTTTGGTCATTTGCCCAAGTATTTCCTTATGTGACTTGGTGACAATGTTTTATAATGCTCCTGTGAAGCATTTTGGGAATTTTAATTGCTTAAAAATGCTCAATAATACAAGTTGCTTGTTCTTTCATCCTTAGACTCAAATCAACCAATCTTTGACTATTCTTTTCCTTTATCCTTTTGCAATCTGAATTTAATTGGATTCTGACTAATATTTCTTAAATGTAATCCTACCTTCCAACTCCTTACATCAATAAACTGAGACAGGCATCATATGGATTAAGGTCACACTCCTGGATGATTCATTACAAGCTATTTTAAGATTGAAGAACCACATCGTTACAGCTCTCGTTACAAATCTCTCTAAACTGCCTCCCGCTATCTGTGAAGTACACTATGTCCTCAGTAACAAGGTTATTTTTCTTTTGGGGATGGGAAGAGGAAATTGTGGCAAAATGCATGGCAAGAACTGCAGCCTAGTTTTAAATGTAATACTATGGACTCAATCATCGAGTTGAATAATGATGGATATTTTTTGAACTAATCTGACATGAAGCTTTCTGAATTTGCTGAAGGTGCTTCACACTTGTAAATATTGGTAACCAGAATAGATGAATTCTGTCCCTCACTCCATTCAATCTAAGATACTGGACATCAGATGTGAACTTAAAGACAACTCTATCAGGAGCATAGTGAGGGAATGTCGAATTTGCGTTAAAGCATCACACAGGTAATGCCTTGACACAATACTGTGTTACAAACATCACTGGTGTGTAAACAAACAGAACATGTGTTGAAAACTTCCATGAAGGTGGTGGCCCTGAAAAGAAATGAAGCAAAACAGTAGCTATCATTCGCTCCCTAGTGAAAAAGGAACACAAGCCTTCCCTCACCTTCCCACAGCTGCAAACTTTGTGGTGCCACTGAAGGCCAGATAACTAGGCTGTTGGCTTCATAGAGGGGGTTAAAGTACTTCTCCAGTTCTTTTGGTCTATTTATCCATGACCATAGAGATACTGTTTTCTGTTGAAGCTTTAGTTTTCGCCTAGAATACAAGAAAAATAACTTTCAATTCCCCTTCTTCAGGAAAACAAATCAAATCAAACTACCATAAAATAATTCACTTAGAGTTTGACTATATTGTAAATATGAACTCAGTTGTTAGTTCAATCTTAATCATTTTAGTGGTTCCTTGTGAGCATTCCTGCTCATAAGTCTTACTTCAGTACAGTACCTTGGTTACATCAGACACCCTAAAGTGTTCTCTGCTAAAGCCTCTTTTAATCACAATCATCTACTTGACGATATGGCCATAATTTCAAGCAGGTGAATATGATTGTGTGTTTAAACTTAAAAGGATTTGGCACTGCAATTTTTTTTTAAATCCGCTACTGAGATTTGGGCATCTTTAGCATGGCCAGCATTTGTTGCCTAAACCTAAATGACATTGGGGAGTGAGCCACCTACTTGAATCGCTGCAGCCTGCTAGTTTATGTACACCAATAGTAATACTGGTTATGGAGCTTCAAGGTTTTGACTTGGCCACAGTGAAGGAACAACAATTTATTCCCAAGTTGGGATGGTGCGTGACTTGGAGAACTTGCAGGTGGTGGCACTCAAACATTTGCTGCAATGTTCTTCCAGGTGGTAGAGGTCATGGGTTTGGAAAGTGCTGCGGAAGGAGTGGTGGTGAGTTGCTGCGGCACAGAGTACAGATACAGGCCTTGTGCATGGGTGGAGGAAGGTAAGAACGTTTAAGGTGATGGATGGCGTGCGAATCAAGAATCAATACTTTTTCCTTGATGGTCTTCAGCTTCCCGAGCATTGTTGGAGCTGCAGTTACCCAGGCAGTGGAAAGTATTCCATCACATACCTGACATTTGTCTTGTGATCAGTCTTTTGGAACTGTGGAGACAAGTTATTCATTGCAGAATAGCCAGTCTCTGATCTGCTTTTGTAGCCACAGCACTTAAGAGGTTGCTCCAGTTAAATTTCAGTTAGTTAATAACGACACCCCAGGATGGCAGTGGTGGGGAATTCAGTGACAGTAAGGGGCAGTGATTCAATTCACTTGAGATGGCTGTTGCTTGCCACTTACCAGCCCAAGCCTGAATGTTGCCTAGATTTTGCTACATACAGCCAAAGATTACCCATCACCTAGGGAGTTGCAAACAGCACAGAATACACTGCAAGTATCCGCTAACATCCCCACTTCTAACCTCATGATGCAGAGAAGGTCATTAATGAAGCAGTTGAGTATGTTTGAGACACAGCCATCTTCCTTTGTGCGAGGTATGACTTCAGCCATTGCAGAATTTTCTTTGACTTCCACGAACTTGAATTTTACCAAGGCTCCTTGATGTCACACTTGGACAAATTCTGTCGTGATGTCAAGGGCAGTTACTCAGATCTCACCTCCAGTTCAGCTCTTTTGTCCATGGTTAGACCAAGGATGCAATGAGGTTTGGAGTCAATCGGTCATAGCAAAACCCAAACCGAACACTGGGGAGCAGGTAACTGAGTAACTGCTGCCTGATAGCACTGTCAATAGCACATGTCATCACTCTGCTGATGACTGAGAATATATGAATTGGGCAGTAAATTGGCCAGATTGGATTTTCCCTGCTTTTTCCCTCTGGTCATGAAGTTTTATTAAGATTGACGAGTATTCTTTATATTGCCGTTCATATGCATCAAAAACTTCAGCACTTAACTGAAGTCAGTTCATGAGTCTTAAAATATATGTCTTGTAAACTGATGTAAGTGCACTTATCAGCCAACCCCAGTCAAACACGAATAACCAATGCTGTTTACTTGAATCAATCCCCTCAATTGTTGGACCAGGTGATGCACCTTGACCAGACGGAGCACTGCCAGCACCAGGAAAGCCCCCTGGTGGTTCACCAGCATCCTGACAGCTTTATGATGATAGGATTGCAGATTTTCTCCAGCTCTTGTGTTGATGTTCATACTCATCCTATTCAGCAGTCTGGCTTCTTGTCTAGCCAGTTGATAACTTCATTACGTTTTTGAGGACAGGATATACCTGGACAATTTTATACTTTTGTTGAGTAGACACCAGTGTTGCGGCTGTACTGGAACAGCTTGGCTACAACGGCAGCTCGTTTTGGTGCACAATTCTCAGCACTTTTCAATACTCAAACGCTACCATGTCAGGCAACATGTGAACGAAATCCAGAATAAAGCTCCCAACTGCCCTGTTTAGAAACTTGCCTCACTTGAACCTCAACAGCATTCTTAAGTGCACCACTTACTCTTGAGCTTAATTCGAAACAAACATTCAAGTAATATATTATATAAACACAAGATTAGAGAAAGCTCACTGAACTTTACCTATTGAAGTCCTAGGCAAATAAACCTGCCATAAAGATTAGATATAAAGAATGCTGTGATAGTTGTCTCCAATGCATTGGTGAACCATCTATTAAAATAGCTGCTTGTTGCAATATTTTTGATAAAATCATTTTATTTCATGATACAGTGTGAGGTCTTAAAAATTTCAAGAGAAACTGAGGCCATATATTGTGGAAGATTCACTTATTGCACAAAAACTTTTAAATCGTAACTAAATGGCTCCCTCTGGTGGAAGCAGATAGCCACTTTTATCCCTTGTGATGAACTTCACATTGGCACAGCAGGCTTGAGGGCTGAATGGCCTATTCCTGCTCCTACGTTCAAAAGGCTACATAACTCAGAAGAGTAAATACAATGTGCCAAAATTGCAGCAAGCACTATAGTTCCTTCCCCCACTAAACAACCATTTAAGTACTGATCATACATGGATCATGTATTTGGAGGGTTTCCCAATATTGTTGTATACCCTTTTACTGAACAACAGTGATGGTAACTAAATGGTCACTGAGCAAACTTGTAACAATTCTGAATTTGAGGGCTTCTAAGTGTTTCTAACTTATTAGGCTTCACTCAGCTTAAAAAAAAGGTGAGTTTCACAGTTCATGAATCTGCAAGTAGTCATTCCAGAATGACTGAATTAATCAAGGAAACTTATTTGTAATGCTCAAAAAAGAATTCCAATGAAAAATAATAACTTAGAGGAACTTGAAAAAAATCACAAATATCACAGCCCCGGTACTAAAAACATGTGCAATCCATGGTGGCCACATTGACAGTACAGCATGATTACAAGTTTGAATCCAATCTTCAGTTGTCTTTAAATTCACTGCCTTCATCTAATGACTTTTAATAGATCTTACAAGAAAACAGGTAAAGTCAAGCCCACATTGAATAAGCATGCGGATAGCTTGATCACCAGTGGAGAACTTGACTGACTCTCATAGATGAAAAGAATGTGACACCAGGGAAGCAAAAAGAATTATGCTGTTGCTTCAGTGTTCAATTCCCAAAAACTACACAGAGCAAGAAAAATTATTTTTATCGTCAATGATGTAGGCAGCATTACCAACCTTTCATTTTCATTGTTGCCCAAGAAGGTTCCAAACTGGGAGGCATAAGCATGTTCAAACAGCACGATTAGAAACTGTTCATTAAATTCAAAAGAGCATGAGAATTGGCGCTGGATCTGCCAGCAGCAATCCAGAAACAGGAGGAATGTAGGAGCTTCGTTCTTCTGTTTCGAATTGGAATAAGCTGACTGAGCACATCGCTGCTGGAATGGATGACCAGCCTGCAACAAATAAACCCAACATGGATACAATTTTCCCAAGAGAAGAACAAGTAGGAGACAAGAGTCAACAATGAAGGAGGTGACCAGGGCACAGAGCAACTGCTATCCATTTTAAGAACTAACTGAACTTAATATTAGTTTCAAAAATACATAGAATTCTATTAGTGAAATAAAAGATCAACCATAATAGGAGGTGCCTTACACAGAATTCTTGAATCATCTCATTTCAATACCTTTATTGTACATGAAGATGTTCTGCACAATTGCTGAGATCTACCTGGAGGAAATGTAACTCACTTGTACTGCTGGGTCACTGGATTTGGAATGCTGATTCAAGTTTGAAAAAAAAAAAAGATTCATAGAGGGAAGAGATCAATTCTACATGGTTTTAATGTAAAACCAGAGCTGTTTTTCCTCCCTGTTCCCAATACCAGCAACATGGAGTAAAATCATGTGATTTGTTATATTTCTGCTTTTACTGTTCCCGAAGGCAAATTATTTGCACGTGGTATCATGCTTTTTGGGAAAGTGTTACAAAAAATACATTGCTTTGACAACTTCTGTACATTCAAGGGGTGAGGGCAGCAGAAAGATGATAAAACTCTCTCTAAATTTAGTTCTTCTCAACAGATCACACAGCAACATCACAAACTTGTATCTAGAAGCATATATACCCTGGCCAAATTCAATTTTTTCCAACTCTCTTTACTTACAACCCAACCATCAGTAGAAACAATATGACCATAACTTAATTCACTATTCCGGTCACTTGTTCAAATCAGGATAATTTCATTAGCCACACAGCCAAATGAAATCTATCCAGTTTCCAGAACTTACCTGTAGCCATTCACGCTCGATCAAGGCCTCAAAACCATTAATTGTTCTGGACTGTGGATCTAGAATAAGTTGGGCGAGAGAAGTGACTTGTAAAGTGGAGTCAATCCCTTCACTGCCATGAACCAGCACAGACGCACCTTCCCTAAAACATAAACAATAGTATAAACACTGTCAAAACATGCTTGGAAAGTGTATAGTTTATACTATCCAATATCAGAAGGAAAGGGGCAAGTTGAATATTATGGATCCATTTCCACTTTGCCCTGAAACAACCAAATTACTTATTATGGCTGGTATGAAGCACAAGATTAATTTTACGTTAGGGAATTGGACCTGACAACCAAATTGTAGCAATTCACTTTTGTTGTCACACAGCAGGGATCAAAATATTACAGTATTTAGGTAGCAATTTACAGTACCAAACAGGACATGAGGGAACTGGGTTGAGTAGAGCATCTTATTCCTTCTTGTGCATATCTCTTTTACCCTTTACCCTATTTTAATACCAAGGCAAGTGCTGGGCTTCAGCCAAAATTTGTTCAGGCAATAGAATTTGTGATGTGATTTCCATCACTGGACCTTAGTTAGACATTCACCTTCCTTACACCCCTGTTCCTTTAACACTTTGACAATTCCAATCATTTGTCCAGTCTTCACACGGAGGATACCTTCTGTTGTGCTATTTAGCGCTATCACCGTGTTAAGTGGGATAGATTCAGAATAGATCTAGCAGCTCAACATTTGGTGTCTATGAGGCACTGTGGACCAGCAACAGAATTGTATTCAACCACTATTTGTAATCTCATGGTCCAGCATATCCCTCAGTTTATTATTGTTAAGCCAGGGGTCAGCCCTAGTTCAATGAGTTTAGGAAAGCCTGCCAGAAGCAGCATCAGGCATATCTAAAAATGAAGTGCTAAAACTGGTGAAACTACAACACAGGACTATATACATGCCAAATAGCAGGAGCAACATGCGATAGACAGAGCAAACAATCCCACGACAAACAGATCAGATCAAGTTCTGCAGTCCCGTCACATTCAGTCACGAATGGGAGTTGGCAATTAACAGAAAGAAGCGGATCCACAGTCATTCCTATCCTCAATGATGGAGGAACCCAGCACATCAGTGCAAAACTCAAGGCTGAAGCACTAGCAACACCTTCAGCTGGAAGTGGTGAATGGATAATCCATCTTGGCATCCTCCTGAGGTGCCTAGCATCACAAATGCCAGTCTTCAGCTGATTTGATTCACTCCATGTGTTATCAAGAAAATGGCTAAAGGCATTAAATGTAGCAAAGGTTATGGACTTGGACAACATCTCAGCTGTGGTACTGAAGACCTGTGCTCCAGAACTAGATGTGCCCCCAGCCAAATTGCTTTGTTACAGTTACACCAGTATCCACAGAACAATGAAAAATGTTCAGGTTATGTCCGGTCCACAAAAAGCAGGGCAAATCCAATCTTCTAATTACTGTCCCATCAGTCTACTCTCAATCATCAGCTAAATGATAGATGGTGTCAACAACAGTGCTATCAAGTAGTATTTGTTCAGCAGCAGCCTGCTCACTGATGCTCTGCAACAGCCAATCAGTTTCAGATCTCATTACAGTTTTATGTCCCAACATGGACAAAACAGCTGAACTCCAGAGGTGAAGTGAGATGAAATTGGCTGTTCTGGGCATCAAGAAGGCATTTGACCGAGTGGGACATCAAGGAGCCCTACCAAAAACTCAAGTCAATGGGAATCAGGGGGAAAACTCCCCACTGGTTGGAGCCATACATAGCACAAAGGAAGACGGTTGGGATTGTTGGACATCAATCATTTCAGTCCCAGGACATCACTGTAGGAGTTCCTTAGGATAGTGTCCTAGGCCCAATCACCTTCAGCTGCTGCTTCATCAATGATCTTCTCTCCATCACGAGGTCAGAATTAGGGATGTTCACTGTTGATTGCACAATATTCAGTATCATTGGCAACTTCTCAGGTGCTGAAACAATCTTTGCCTGCAAAAAACATGATCTGGGCAATATTCAGGCTTGGACTGATGTGTGACATGCAAGTTACTTGCCAGACAGGCAATGACCATCTCCAACAAGAGAATGTCCATTTCCCATTGGTAATACTGTTGTATCTCATTGCTGAATCCCCTACTAACATCCTGGGGTTATCACCGACCAGAAACTGAGCGGGACCAGTCATATGACTATAATGGATACAAAAGCAGTGCAGAGCCTGGTCACGTCCTGACTCCCCAAAGCCTGTCCACCATCTACAAGGCACAAGTCAGGAGTGCGATGGAATACTCTTCGCTTGCCTAAAGGAGAACAGCTTCAATAACTCAAGAAGCTCCTCACCATCCAGGGAAAAGCAGTCCTCTTATTTGGCACCCCATCCACCACCTTCAACATTCACTTTCACCCAAGATGGCACTCAGTGCACACTTCAGCCACTATCTGCAAGATGCACTGAAACAATGCAACATTCCTCCCATAACAGCCCTTCCAAACCCACAACCACAGAAAACAAGGGCAGCAAACTCATGGGAACATCACCATCTGTAAGTTTTCCTCCAAGCTATGCACCATCCCGACTTGGAACTACATCAACGTTACTTCATTGTTGCAGGGACAAAATCCTGGAACTCCCTTCCAACCAACACCAAGGGTGTACCTACACCACATGGACTGCAGCAATTCAAGAGAGCAGTTCACCACCACCTTCAAGAGCAATTAGGAATGGACAGCAAAACGAGAGCAAAATACTGCAGATGCTGAAAACCCAAAATAAAAACAAAATGCTAGAAATCCTCAGGCAGCATCTTTGAAGAAACAGTATTGATATTTCAGATTGATGACATTTCATCAGAACTTCGATTATTGACCCCTGAAACATTGTGTTCCTACCTCCATAGACGCTGCCTGACCTAAAAAGTTGCGGCATTTTCTGTTTTTGTAAGGGATGGACCACAATTGCTGGCTCACATCCTAGGAATGAACACAAAAAAAATCCTCTTGTACTTCTGTGCCTTGCTGCACGTACTTTGTAAACACTTCCTCAATTCCTGTGACATCTTGGCTGGCCCTTGGCTGTTGTTCCGCCCTTTTTGGCTTTTTAGTTTTAGAGAGATGGTTGACTAGACAGCTGAGTGATTGATAATTGGTTCGAATGAGCAGTTAGTCAGAAGCAATCCAGTTCAAAAGTTTAAATAAATCATGGATCATCAGCACTTCTCTAAAAAATCACTCATGTGTCTACATAATAAGCCAACAGTTCTTGTCCAAATGTGTAGGTTTGAGTGACCTTCAAGCAGCTGCATTTCCAAAATCATTCAGATCATAAGTGCAGGCAATTTTTTAATTATATATAAACTCTTTCATGAGATGTGAACATCACTAGGAAGGCCAGCATTTGTTACTCAACCTTAATTACCCTTGAGAAGCAGATGGTGAGCCACCTTCTTGAACTGCTCAATCCATCAGTACACCCTCAATGCTGCAAGGAAGGGAATTCCAGGATTCTGACCCAACGACAATGAATGAAGACTGATAAAGTTCCAAGTCAAGCAATATGACACATCAGCTAAATAAGTAAAAGGGCTATTTGAACAAATTAGTCCATGGTAATCTTACAAAAGATGCTACGATTCCAAATAAAGTATGTGTTGCTGGTGCAAAAAAGTTCTGCTACTAAAAATTGAAATAAAATCAATTGATGGTCTCAAACAGGTTTTTGAAAACTTACTGTTTACTGGCACAAGGTGTGTGAAATTAAACTGAAGCCCACATGATATGTTCTTCTGAATGGTTAATGGCATATTATTGGCTAAAGGGAGGATGAAGCAACCATGGCTAACAGGGGAAGTCAGGGACAGCATAAAAGCTAAAGAGAAAGCATACAATGTGGCGAAAAGCAGTGGGAAACCAGGGGATTGGGAAGTCTACAAAAACCAACAAAGGACAACTAAAAAAGAAATAAAGAGGAAGAAGATTAAATATGAGGGTAAACCAGCCAGTAATATAAAAGAAGATTGCAAAAGTTTTTTTAGATATATAAAGAGTAAGAGAGAGGCAAAAGTGGACATTGGACCGCTGGAAAATGACACTGGAGAAGCAGTAGTGGGGATCAAAGAAATG
The DNA here is from genome assembly GCF_017639515.1 of Carcharodon carcharias. NCBI lineage: Eukaryota > Metazoa > Chordata > Chondrichthyes > Lamniformes > Lamnidae > Carcharodon > Carcharodon carcharias. The sequence continues at coordinate 200,311,363 of NC_054471.1, forward strand.
GCAGAGGAACTGAATAGGTACTTTGCGTCAGTCTTCACAGTGGAAGACACAAGTGACATCCCAAAAGTTCAAGAGAGTCAGGGGGCAGAGGTGAGTATGGTGGCCATTACAAAGGAGAAGGTGCTAGGAAAACTGAAAGTCTGAAGGTGGATAAATCACCTGGACCAGATGGATTACACCCCAGAGTTCTGAAGGAGCTAGCTGAAGAGATAGAGGAGGCGTTAGTGGCGATCTTTCAGGAATCACTGGAGTCAGGGAGGACTGGAAAATCGCTAATGTAACCTCCCTGTTTCAGAAGGGAGTGAGGCAAAAGATGGGAAATTACTGGCCGATTAGCCTGACCTCAGTCATTGGTAAGATTTTAGAGTCCATTATTAAGGATGAGATTTCAGAATACTTGGAAGTGCATGGTAAAATAGGGCAAAGTCAGCATGGTTTCATCAAGGGGAGGTCATGGCTGACAAATCTGTTAGAATTCTTTGAGGAGGTAACAAGTAGGTTAGACAAAGGAGAGCCAATGGATGTTATCTACTTGGACTTCCAGAAGGCCTTTGACAAGGTGCCGCACAGGAGGCTGCTCAGTAAGATAAGAGCCCATGGTGTTAAAGGCAAGGTACTAGCATGGATAGAAGGTTGGCTGTCTGGCAGGAGGCAGAGAGTGGGGATAAGGGGGTCCTTCTCAGGATGGCGGTAGTGACTAGTAGAGTTCTGCAGGTGTCAGTGTTGGGACCACAACTTTTCACTTTATACATTAATGATCTAGATGAAGGAACTGAGGGCATCCTGGCTAAGTTTGCAGATGATACAAAGATAGGTGGAAGGACAGGTAGTATTGAGGAGGCGGGGAGGCTGCAGAAGGATTTGGACAGGTTAGGAGAATGGGCAAAGAAGTGGTAGATGGAATACAATGTGGGAAAGTGTGAGGTCATGCACGTTGGTAGGAAGAATAAAGGCATAGACTATTTACTAAATGGGGAGAGAATTCAGAAATCTGGAGCGCAAAGGGACTTGGGAGTCCTAGTCCAGGATTCTCTTAAGGTTAACTTGCAGGTTGAATCGGTAGTTAGGAAGGCAAATGCAATGTTGGCATTTATTTCAAGAGGACTAGAATATAAAAGCAGGGATGTGCTGCTGAGGCTTTATAAGGCTCTGGTCAGACCATATTTAGAATATTGTAAGCAATTTTGGGCCCCATATCTCAGGAAGGTTGTTCTGGCCCTGGAGAGGGTCCAGAGGAGGTTCACAAGAACGATCCCAGGAATGAAAGGCTTAACATATGAGGAACGTTTGAGGACTCTGGGTCTATATTTGATGGAGTTTAGAAGGATGAAGGGGGGATCTGATTGAAACTTACAGAATACTGAAAGGCCTGGATAGAGTGGACGTGGGGAAGATGTTTTCATTAGTAGGCGAGACTAGGACCCGAGGGCACAGCCTCAGAGTAAAGGGAAGACCTTTTAGAACAGGGATGAGGAGAAACTTCTTTAGCCAGAGTTGTGAATCTATGGAATTCATTGCCACAGAAGGTTGTGGAGGCCAGGTCATTGAGTGTATTTAAGACCGAGATAGATAGGTTCTTGATTGGTAAAGGGATTTAAGGTTACGGGGAGAAGGTGGGAAAATGGGGTTGAGAAACTTATCAGCCATAATTGAATGGCGGAGCAGACTCGATGGGCCGAATGGCCTAATTTTTGCTCCTATGTTTTATGGTCTTATGGGAAATTGTATTTTGACTTTTTTGTGAAGGCACCCTTAGTCAGCTTGACTTATTGCTACAATTATGATTTCTTATATCAATAGGTGACTAATGGCAAGTACACACATTGATGACCAGAGGAAGAATAAGGTAAAAAGCTACCACTACAGCCTGAATGGTTATGCAAGATTCACAGGAATGAAAAAAAAGTTACACTTTATCACATTACTCAAGTATGCTGTACTGCTTCACACAATGAGTGAGCTCCAGTTATAAAAACAAATTTGCCAGTCATTCTGTGCACATTGTAAAGTTCTGCTAAATATAATTGAAGTGACAGACTTTGTAAACCACTGCATCTCAGGGGCTGCTGTTCCTTCAGATTCTAGAGCAAAACCAGAGAAACATGACACCAGGAACCAAGCAGCACCATTTACATAGTATAGTACATGATCTGTATTTTTGTCCATAACCAATTTATGATAAACAGCTATCATTAGATTTTCTCACCCAAGCCACTATAAGTCCTTGAAATTGTTACTCAATACGCAAAGAAAATTATAAACACCCATCTCTCTAACTCCAGAACCAGCATAAACACCCTGGACACACCCTGGACTTCTGATCTACTCCCGTTCTGATTCCCCACTTTCAAAAGGTCAATGTATTATGCCTCATATAGAGCAAAAAGAATACACAACTGCAAAGGTCTGCATCTATTGTAAAGACTACAATTCCCTGGTGGCATCTGGTTGTAGGGCTGGAATACATGCACAAAGAAGTAATATTGGGAGGGGATGGTCAACAAGAGCAAGTAGAGAGGGAGCAAACAAGCAAGACGACATGAGTGAAAGGGGAAGAAAAAGGTAAAGGGAGAGACAGCAAAAGAGCAAGGGCAAGAAAAAGGGGAATAAATTGCACTGATTTGATGTTCAAACTATTTCTCAAGTGGTTGTTCAGAAATGAAGTTGCTGCTACAAATTAACTAGTCACTTCAAAAATATATTTATTTATTTTTGAGCCATTTAGATGCTTCTTTGGGCTACACTACATCATACAATCCAATGGATTTGTAATTCAATGACATTAGATAATGTATACACTTTAGTAGTGCTGTACAATAATAGGGATAGGGTTCATTTCTTGGCAGATGGCTTATATTAAGCCACACTGTCAACTTATTCAAATGGTTTGGCCCAGTTATGAGCCAAAATAGGTCTTTAGAGATGACAGGACAAGTTGAGGATTGCTAAAAAAGCATATGGGATCTTTGGCTTTATTAATTGAAGCAGACAGTACAAAAGCAAGGAAGTCATGCTATATGTTTTATAAAACATTGGGTAAACTTCAACTGGAGTTGTGTGTTCAAATCTGGGGATCATACTTCATTAAGGATGTAATGGCCTTAGAGGGTGCAGGTGAGATTTGCAAGAATGGGGAATGAGGGACTTCGGTTATGGGGAGAGACAGGAAGCTGGAGTTGCTCTCCTTAAACAGAAAAAATTAAGAGGAGATTTGGTAAAGGGATTCAAAATCATGATTGATTTTGATAGTTCCTTCTTATTTACTGTTTCCAGTAGAAGGGTCAGTAAACACACAGGTAAGTTGATTAGCAAAAAAAAAAAGCTAGAGTCAACAGGGGGAACCTGAAAAAAAGGAGTTGTTGTGATCTGGAATATGCTGCCCAAAAAGGAGGTGGAAGCACATTCAATGACAACATTCAAAAGAGAATTGGATAAATGCTGGAGGGGAAAATATTTACTGGGCTATCGTAAATGGGATTAATTATCGGGGAATGGGATTAATTGGATAGCTTTACTAAAGAGCTGACATTGGCAGAGTGCTGAAAGAACTCAGAAGCAGGCCAATCATTCTATACAAGTCCTTACCTGTCTATACACTGTGCAGCCAGGCAAGCAGTGGTTAATATTTCCTTAACATGAGTCAGCCAGCTAGAAGCTTCCAATTTGCTGAGCCATCTATCCATGTTGTGGGACTGATCATTGGAAGCTTCAACCAGTTTAATTAAGCTTTCCTGAAGAATGTGGTACCTGGTTAAAAAAAAGTGCAAAACAAGTAAACATGCAAGTTTCTTACATTTTGGGCAAGGCATTTTTAGAAGTCTATGATATCAAAGTACTTTCATTTAACAATTCAATCCTGAAAAAAAAAGTCACTAAATTAATTCTCTATACGTTGCTCATACCTTTACTGGTAAGATAGTAAGCAATAGTATTTAAAGAGCAAGCTTCCTGCTGTCAGAAATCTACCAGTATGAAATAGTTGTTACAATGTGGAGAGACAGTGTCAGATTTTATGAGCAAAGTAACAGTAAGTCTAATAGCACTCACCATTATACTGGGGTAAAGCAGGCAGCAACTACTAGTATCTGCACGTTTGTAGTTAAATATCTGGAAGCTGTGTCAGAGATATCCTGCTCCTTCACTGGGCACGTTGTTACTCCTTGCCAATGAACACAGCATTGAAATAACTGCAACACTGTTAATTTGCTGCACTTGCTGAAGACTCTCCACGAACGACAGCTAAAAGGTTAGGGCTGTTGCATTCAAGAGCGAGCAAGTTACTTGTTTCTTCCCCACCCCAACAGCTTGATAAGTGATAATTACTGTTGAGGAACACCTCTGGCCTTGAAAATGTAACTTTACAAATTTGTCTGGTTCCCCAAGAAAATTAATGGAAATTTTTAAATATGAATTTTTTGGCCCCCCACTTTTTTGCCTCTTCCCCTTAGTCCAACCTGTATTTCCCAAATTTATTTTGCTTTCTATGCAGGATTCAAACCCGATTTATATTTCCAGCTTTATATTTTGTGGTTTAGGCCACAAAGTTCATTAAGGCCTGAAAACGGGCACAGGAATCATGATGTACCATTACCTTGTGCCCATTGCTTCTGATGCCACCAGCATAAAGTATGCTATTAAGTGGTTGCAAACCTGGGCAAGAGATGCAAAAAAGAGGATACCACAAGTTCAAGCCAGCTTGCACCTCAAAGGTGTGGAACATTTTGACTGGAGCAGGTACTGAAAATCATTTTAGGAGTGATATTGACCTGGGAAAGATATTAGAATGGTACATGGCAGAGATAATGCAAAGGACCAACGATTATGGCATGGCCTTGCGTAACGCCATTCCCCTTCTCGCATTCCCACTTCCTCCTAAGCCTACAATTTCTTCTGAAGAATATGCCATGATCATAGTGAATGGCATAGCAGGTTCAAAGAACAAGTGAAGAAGCGATTTTTTTTAAAGAAGGCACATACTTTGATTTAATAACATTCAATAACATTCCCTCCAGCACAAGGTCAGAAGTGGTTTTATTTGCTGATGATTGTTTCAGTTGCAATCGGTACTGAACACTATAGTCAATGCCCAAGTGCAGAAAGACCTGGACAACATTCAGGCTTGGGCTAAGTGGCAATTAACATTTGTGCCAGGCAAAGATCATCCTTAGCAAGAGAGAATCTAACCATCTCCCCATGACATTCAATGCCATTACCATTGCTGAATCCCCCACAGTCTACATCCAGGGGATTACCATTGATCAGAAACTGAACTGGTCCAACCATGTGAACACTGGCTACAAGAGCAGGTCATAGGCTAAGAAATTTTGTGGCAAGTAACCACCTCCTGGCTCCCCAAAGCCTGCCAACTATCCACAAGGTACAAGTGAGTTAGTGAATGGTGTACTGTTCACTTAATTAAATTAGTGCGGCTCCAACAACACTCAAAGCTTAAAAGCAAAAAACTGCGGATGCTGAAAATCCAAAACAAAAATAAAAATACTTGGAAAAACTCAGCAGGTCTGACAGCATCTGCGGAGAGGAACACAGTTAACATTGAGTCCATATGACTCTTCAACAGAACTAAGGAAAAATAGAAGAGAGGTGAAACAACGCTCAAAGCTTGGTTGCATCCAGGTCAAAGCAGCCTGCTAGATCAGCACACCATCAACCACCTTAAACATTCATTCCCTTCACCTCCAGTTCACATTGACAGCAGTGTGCATCAGCTACAACATTCACAGCAGCAACTATCCAAAGCTCCTTTGTCAGCAGGGAAAGGCTGCTTCCAAAACCATGACCTCTACCACCAGAAGAACAAAGGCAATAGACACATGGAAACACCACCAGCTGCAAGTTCCCCTCCAAGTCACACAATACCCAGACTTGGAATCATACTGCCTTTCCTTCACTGTTACTGGTTCAAAATCCTGGAAGTCACTCCTTAACAATACTGTGGGTGTATTGGGTGAGTTGTAGTGGTTCCATTAAACATGAATCTGCTCTCTTCTTGCAGGATGATATCATTCATGTTCCCACCAGTGCCATGCTGCCAGTGCCCCTGTTGCCATCAGTTAACAAGTCCAGACTGCTGCCACCCATGCCATGGCTGTGCAGTCCTAAGGCAAGCCTTCAAGGGGCAGAATTCAGCAAGGTCGGCCTACAAGAACACCCACAATCTCCCTCACCGAATGTCAGCAACCTTCCATTAGCCAAGCATGGAATATGTAAGACAGGCACTGTGAATTAAAAGGGTGATTAGCTTTTGTACAGAATATTGGATGATGCGATTTACAAAGTTCGTTTGGAATGTTTGTGATGTGGTGGCATTTATTTCAGATTTGTGATCAAGAGGATGCTGTGATGGTCAGTAACAGACAAAAGGTAAGATGTTGGACTGTTGTTAAATTGTAAATTATGATTATGATGAATGACCCAAATACAGATAGCCCAGTTGGCTGCCTCCTGCCTTCCACTCAGCTGCTCACTGTATACTTGGCGGCAAGGAACATGCACTCATGATGACCAGGCTGTGCAGAATGCAGCGGGCCACCGCAAGTTGAGACATCTGCTCTGGAAAGTACAGTTGGGTCTTTACAGTCAATGGCACCTTGCACCATCAGGATGCCTAATGTTCTGGGGAAGCCACCTGGATGCTCAGCCTACTATTCTCTGGAAAGGGAGAATTTAATGTATTCCCCTCTTGTTGCATACAGCTTATCAATCACCTCCCTACCACAACTATGGAAAATGAACTGCAAGATGTTGATGCCACCTGCTTCAGCCAGGAATAAAACCAATGAAGGTGTTCATTACCACTATCATCTTCATGGCCACTGGCAATGCCATCCTTGCCCGCTCAGACTGCTGGTCTGCCTGCAACAGACAGCGGGCTTGATAGTTAAGTGAAAAAAAATGTTTGAGAACACCCAATTTGTGCCATATAATGAAATATGCTTATGATCAGAATGTTTGATCAAAGACCAGAAGTGAATTATTGAACGTAGCTTCAAAATGAAATGGGCATAGCATGCAACCATTTTTGGCTCAGGCTCAGGTAGGGAATTGCTCCCTAATGATGGGAAGATATGGTCTTCTGATGAGAGCCCTTCTAACCTCCCTCTCCCACTTTGATTGGCTTGTCTTTCCATGCTGTCTCTGCTCATCCTCCATTTCATGCTGCAGGCAAAATGGAAAAGAGAATCAAAACAATGAACAGAGTCCTCGAAGCGAAAACCAAGGCTGCCAATCACATGCCCCACAACTTGCTGTAGATTTGAACTTGACGTAACAGTACAATCCTCCTAGAACTTCTAAAAGCAAAAGCTAGAAGAAATCAAACTACAAGAAACCAGTAAATGGTTGATGATGCCTTTAAACTGATGGAGATCCTTCTTGCATGTTCTCTGAAACGGGACCCATAATCCTCAAAACATAGGTGTTAAACTTTTGAGATCTGATTGGCTGAAGAGCCTCACTGTTCTTTGCTTTGCTCACCAATGCCACAAATCCTCCATAAAGAGGACAGTGCCAGATCAGACACCCAATGAAGTAAGTCTCCATGCTAAAACATATGGGGCCCAAACTTCCGAGTTTAAAGGTCCCAGTGCATCTTTAGGGTACCCCCAGATGCATGAGCTGGAGCTCCAAGGTGACGGGCCGTGAAAACTTTGTGGACAGCAGCAGTCAGCAAAGGTAACTGACAAGCACGGTTCCTTCAGCCCTCACCCGAAAATCTGGTCCATTCAATTTTCGATCTTTCCTCAAAAAGCACATTTTAGATAATATATATTTACACAGTGCGAGTTTCATGAGATCAGTGGTACTGAGCTCTCGGCCTCCACTTTCATAATTATAATCCCAACCGCACCATTTTTCAACAGGCAACAAGTCAATGCAGAGTTCGGAAGCAGCTCCTAAGACCCACAACAGTAGGGTTCCACTACCACTAAAGCAAGTCATCAGAATTGTTGAAATATCACAGGCACAAGGCAGTTAATCATGTTGAAATATTCTCCACTTGCCTGGATGATTGCAGTTCTGACAACACTCAAGAGGCTGGCCACCATCCAAGATAAAGCAGCCCAATTGATTGACACCCCATCTTCCACCACTGCAACATGTGCATACCATTTAAAGATGCACTGCAGCAATTTGCCAAGGTTTCTTTTTCCAAAACAGTGACTTCTAGCACCTAGAAGGACAAGGAGTAGCAGGCACGTGGGAACATCATCACATCCAAATATCTCTCCAAGTCAAACCAACCCAATGTGGAAATAAATCACTGTTCCTGTGCCATACCTGGATCAAAATGTTGGAAATCTCTCCCTAAAAGCACTGAGGGTGTAACTTCACCACGTAGATCACAGCAGTTCAAAAAAGGTGGCTCACCACAACCTCAAGGGCATCAGTGCTGGACAATAAATGCTAGCTTTCTAGCAGTGGCCATGTCTCATTTTTAAGATCTTAAGGAGATCTTATAGGGTAGATAGAAACTATTTTCCAAGTTGAGTCGTCAAGATCAAGAGGCACAGTCTAAAAATTAGAGCCAGACCAGTCAGGAGTAAAATTATGAAGCATGAGCTAGGTCACAGATTAGTCATGATCTCATTGAAAGGCAGGAAAGGCTCAAGGGTCTTAATGGCTAATACTTTTTTCATTCACGAACAAATGAATAAATAAAAAATCTGAATAAGTCTCAAGTTTTCCTATTAGCCTAAGTTTCAGCTTTTTCCAGAATAATGGATGCTTCGAATAATATTGTGATTACCAGCATCCCAGTCAAATTACATTATCAATGACTATTTCATCCTCTGGCTTATATAATTCTTTTCACTTTGTTTAAAAACTTATAATTGGAAATAGATAAACAACTGGGTGCATATATTTTAAAAAACTTTCAAAAGAAACTCTTCCTTTGTGCAACTGTAGCACAGATGTACAACAGAACATTTGGAAGAAGGCTAAAAGATTTCCAGTGTAGCGTGCAACATTTAACAAAGTACACTGTAAGCTCTCCTGTCTGAAATGCTTGGGACCAAGTCATTTTTGGATTTTGGAATTTTCTAGACTTTAGATAGAATGATGTTGGAATGCCTAACCACAAGTGAGCGAACCAGAAAACTCTATAGTTATTAATATTTACCTGAAACATAAAAGAGTGATAAAATACAAAGCAGCAATTAAAAAGTTATACAAGTACTGCATCTTCCATGTTTCCACTCCCACAGTATTGTACAAAAATGATGCCAATGACATCACGGGATAGATGATTCTGCTCAAAAAGTTTCTGAACAACTGGTTTTTCTGAAGAATAGATTTTCAGATTAGAGAGGTTAGTGTATTTAATTTACACAAGACTGATTTACTGTCTTATGCACACTGATCAAGCCTGCACAAGTGACTCATTCAGGTCTGACAATGATTCCTCACGTGACTCAAGATATCAATCCTACAAGAAGATCCCATGATGCGAGTTTTCCCTATCAGTATGCTAAGCACCTTAATAGAAGAAAATTGAACTATTCCCAACACAATGCACCAGAGGGAGGTTTCAAACTATTGTATAATTAACATAGCCTCAGGCTGATATACATCTATAAATGAAACATTTTCTAAATGACAGAATCACTTTCAGCCCATTATATGTAATCTGATTTAGTGTACAGCATTATTAATGACAACAATAGGGTTATGTTTCAAAGTCTTCAAATACAAATCAGAGAAAACAATGTATCTGTTCTTTGAACTCTTGCATTTTCAGACATGCAATAGCTAGTTTAGACAAAGTGAAGATTGACATCAGACTGTCACATTTATGCTGCAACACCAATTGACCATTGTGCACTCCTATCTACTCCGAAAGAGAAGCAGTATGGTGTCAGACCATATTACTATGTTATGAAAGTATAATAATTTCCATATTTTTCAGGCTTATTGTAAAGTAGGTTTATGCGGGTGAGTATAGTTGGTTCTGTGTGATTTAGTTACGTTTGGAGTCAAGTAGACTGCAAGCTTGGAATTATCAAAAGAAGCTAGGTGTAAAAATGAGCTTGACATGCTAATGAGTAAACATGAATGCTGGCTTAGCATGTAAGGGGTGAAGGGAATTTGCATTTTTAGATAAGTGAAGGGATTGATTGAATTTCAAAGTGACATTCATCTGTTAACAACTAGCCAGATAAGCAAGGCGAAGGAATGTATTTATTTTGTTGACAATAAGGTTACTGACAATATTGGCAACATGGAAGTTTTTAATGGAATAGTACCTTTCCCAATAATAAAGACATATGGAATAATAGAACTTAGATATTAAAGAGATATACATATATAAAGGCAAATGAAAGGCTATGTTGAGAGCCATGTAAGATCTAACAGGAGTGTGTGAAATAGCCATGAAGAAGCCTCCAGCCATTTATGCATAAGTTGGCTCTGTCCAGTAACTGAAGCTGGAGAAAGCCATTTGAAATTTCTACTGTCAAGTGGGTACTGTGTTACCTTGCTGGTTTTGTTTTAAATCTAAAATCAATTTTGGACTGTCAGGTTCATTAGGAATTTAAGGATTTGTTACAGTTTTAATGGTAGTCTTATGTATGTGCTTGAGATATTTTCTTTTGTTCATAAATATTTTAATTTTAATTTTTAAATCTCTAAAGGTCTTGGTGGACTCATTACTTCCGAATTCAGTGCGCACATCTCGTAATAAATACAAATTGAAAAACTGTTGTGATCGCGCAACCAAGTTTCCCTTGTGGATTTGGTCCACCTGGCACACATCATCTGCCATGTCATAACTATATGTGAATTCTGCAGTTATATAAAAGCCAAAAAGAAATCAGATAGTCAGCGATAGTTGATTTGCACAACAATTTCAAGTGCCTTGAAAATAATTAAATGCCCAAAATCTTCCAGCCTTTTTCAGAATCTATGAACTGAACATGATCATTGTACATGGATTTTTGTTTGTTTCCTGGAGTTTGAGTACCTGACAAGAAAATACCATTGAAATAGTCTTGCTGACATGATAAATAATCACAGTATTAATCCATTTTACCATTCAGGTATATCCTGAGGTTCCTGGTCTTCTGAGGGTTGACATTTTTTGAAGATCACCTCACAAGATAGCATCAAATTTGCAGGACTCTGCAAGTTCAAAACATTCGAGAGCTGCTGATGCAACGAAGGGTGCAAGGGACCATGCCAGGAACAGTATCAGGCATGCCTAAAATTGGACTGTCAACCTGGTCAAGCTCTCATACAAGACTATTTACTTGCCAAAAACCTGAAGCAGCATGCAACAGACATAGCTAAACAATCCCACAACAAACAAATCACATCAAATGCAGTCCTGCCACTTCCACTCAATGGTGGTGGGCTATAAAACAACTAACTGGGGGACGTAGCTCCATAAATATCCCCATCAAGGATGGGGGAGCCCTGCTCATCAGTGCAAAAGACAAGGTAATGACCTTCAGCCAGGAGTTCTGGGTGGATGATCCATCCTGGCCTCTTCGAGGTTCCAGCATCACAGGTGCCAATTCAGTTCACTGAGATATCATGAAACAACTAAAGGCACTGGATACTGCAAAGGCAATGCACCCTGACAATATTCTGGCAATAGTACTGAAGACTTGTGCTCCAGAACTAGCCACGCCCCTATCCAAGCTGATCCAGTACAGCTAGAAAATTGGCATCTATTAGGCAATGTGGAAAATTGCACAGGAATATCCTGTTCACTAAAAGCAGGACAAATTGAATGTGGCTAATTACCACCCCATCAGTCTATTCTCAATCAGCAAAGTAATAGATGTTGTTGACTTACTTAGCAATAACCTGCTCACTGACGCTCTGGGTTCTGCCAGGGCCACTCAGCTCCTGACCTCATTAAAACCTTGGTCCAAACACGGACATAAGAGCTGAACTCAAGATGAGGTAAGAATGCAACTGCCCTTGACATCAAGGCAGCATTAGACCAACTGTGGCATCAAGAAGCCCAAGCAAAACTGGAGTCAATGGGAATCAGGTGGAGAACTCTCCACTGGTTGGAGTCATACCTAGCACAAAAGATCACTGGTGGTTGTTGATGACCAATCATGTCAGTCACAGGACATCACTGCAGGAGTTTCTCAGGGCAGTGCCCTAAGCCCAACCAACTTCAACTGCTTCAAATGACGTTCCCTACATCATAAAAGGTCAGAAGTGGGAAGCTTGCTTATGATTCCAGTGTTCAATACCATTCACAATTCCTCAGATACTGAAACAGTATGTGCCAATATTCAGCAAGACAACATACAGACTTGGGCTAATAAGTGGCAACTAACATTTGCGCTGCTCAAGTGTCTGGCGATGGGATGACCAATGCCGAATCCTCAACAATCAATATCCTGATATCAATGCCACTGAAATTTAACTGCACCAGCCATATGAATACTCTGGCTACAAGAGCAGGTCAGAGGTTGGGAATTCTGTGGCTATAACTCGCCTCCCGTTTCCCCAAAGTCTGTCCAGTTGCTAGCTGTCCGTAAATTCGAGGGTAAAATCTACTCGCAAGCTTCTGCCATGGGTCTTGATGTAACTGCAGAGACCAATTTGGTCACATGGGGTGGGACCTCCCATGAGGTAGTGGGATCCAGAGTGCAGGACTGTCCTACTTTTCTATCCTTCACTTCTCTGCTACATCAAGACGACTTTGGAACTCGAAGCATATCGCAGCTTGATGGACTAGCTGTCGCCATTCTTTATTAGTAGCAAGCTCCTCCCAGTTGTTAAGGTTAATGCTTTTATGGAAAGAGAGCTTCAGATTGTCTTTGAAGAGTTGTCTTTCTCCCCCACCCCCCAACGGAACATTGGCCATCGAGAGTCGAGAAAACAGGACTGAGTGGGGGACGGTGAAGACTGTTTTCAACCATCCAGCCAGTGTCCAACCTATCGAAGATGGTTTTGCAGAAGTTTTGCCTGAACACCATGGAGTTGGCTTCAAGGAGGACATGAGCATTTGTTCAATGATCCGCCTATTGAATCCAGAGGATGCAGTTGAAGTGTTGATGGAATTTATTTAGCGCTCTTATGTCACTGACGGGCAGTCCAGGTTTCACTGTAGTGCAGAGTGTGGTGACAACAACTGCTCTGTACACTTTGACTTTTCTTGACTTGTGGAGGTCTTTATTGTCAAACATTTGCTGCCTTTGTTTGTAAAAGGCTGAGCTGGCGCAGCTGATCCAATGTTGGGTCTCCTCGCCAATGGTGGCCGCCAAAGTGAGGGAAATATTTAGTATAGTCCAGAGACACTCCTTCAACATACATTGGGGGGTGGAATATCTGGCTGACTAGGTGTGGGTTGGTATATGCTTTTTCTTTTGGCAACATTCAAGGGCCGTCTTAATGAATCAGTGAAGTCCATTGTCGAACATTTTGTTGTATCCCATGACTGAGCCATTCATCGTTCAGTAGTCACACCAAACGCAACCTTGATGCAGAACCATAGAAAAGTTACTGTACAAAAAAAAGAGGCCATTTAGCCCATCATGTCTGTGACGGCTGTAAAAGAGAAAAAAAAATTAGATGCCCATTCTAATCTACCTTCAGGCATCCGTTCCGTACCTTGAAGGTTTCAGCACATCCAGGTACCTTTTAAATGAGTTGAGGGTTTGTGCCTCCGCCACCAAATGAGGAAGCAAATTCCAAACACCCACCACCCTCTGGGTGAGGAAGTTTTTCCTCATGTTCCCTCTAATCCTTCTGCCAATCACCTTAAATCTATGTTTCTGGTAATTGACCACTTCATTAGGGGAAACAGGACATCCCTGTCTACTCTATCCAGGTCCCTCAATCTTGTACACCTCAATCAGGTCACCCCTCAGCCTCCTCAGTCCCAAGGAAAACAACCCCAGCCTATTTAATTTTTCATCAAAGCTGCAATTTTCAAGCCCTGGTAACATTCTTGTAAATCTGCTCTGCACTCTCTCCAGAGCAATTATGTCCTTCCGGTAACCTGGCGACCACAACACCAAATTCCAGCTGTGGCCTAATCAGCATTTTATACAGTTCCTGTATTCTGTACCTCACACAAAAAGGGAAAGTATCCATATGCTTTCTTTCCCACCTTATCCACCTGTCCTGCCACCTTCAGGGACCTGCTGACATGCACTCCAAGATCTCTCACTTCCTCTACCCCTCCCAATATATTCCCATTTATTCCCTAGCTTTGTTTGCCCTCCCCAAATGCATTATCTCACATTTCTCTGGATTGAATTCCATCCGTCACTTATCCATCCACTCAACCAAACCGTTGATATAATTCTGGAGCTTTTCTTTTCACTATCAACTAGACGGCCAATTTTTGTGTCATCTGCAAATTTCCCAACTATGTCGTCTACATTTAAGTCCAAATTATTAATATACACAACAAACAGCAAGGGACCCATCTGAACCCTGTGGAATGCCACTGGAAACCGTTTTCCATTTACAAAACCATCCATCAACCATTACCTTGTTTTCTAGAACTAAGTCAATTTTGGATCCAACTCTCACACATTCCCATGTCTCAAGGGCTTTTACTTTTCTGACCAGTCTGCCATGTCAGACCTCATCAAATGCCTTACTAAAATCCACGTAGACAACATCCACTGCACTAAGCTCATCAATCCTCCTTGTTACTTACTCAAAAAATTTGATTAAATTAGTAAGACACAACCTTCCCCTAACAAAACCATACTGACTATCCCTGATTAATCTGTTCCTTTCGAAGTGACAGTTTAGCCCATCTCTCAGAGTTGATTCTAATAATTTGCCCACCACCGAAGTCAGACTGACCGGCCTGTAATTATTTGGCATATCCCTTTCACCATTTAAAATAGTGCAATGTTCGCAGTCCTCCAATCCTCGGGTATCTCGCCGGTATCTAGTGAGGATTGGAAAATGATCCTGAGTGGATCCGCTATTTCCTCTCTGGCTTCCTTCAACAGCCTGGGATACCATCTAGCCCTGGTAATTTGTTCACCTTCAAGGATATCAGTCCCTCCAGTACAACCTGTCTCACTATGCTTATTGTATCTAATATGTCCCAGTCTTTAACTAGAATATCTGTATCATCCCCCTCCTTAGTGAAGACAGAGACAAAGTACTCATTGAGAACCCTGCCCACATCTTCAGCATCAATACATAAGTTACCATGTACATCTCTGATAGGCCCTAGCCTTTCCTTAGTTATTCTTTTTCTCAATGTGCTGGTAAAACATTTTTAGCTTTTCTTGGATTTTACCTGCTGATATTTTTTACATATCCTCTCTTTGCTTTCCTAATTACTTTTTTTATTTCACCCCTGTACTTTCTATACTCCTCTAAGATTTCTAGAGTATTAAGTTTGTTATGACTGTCATAAGCTTACTTTTTCTGCTTAAGCTTACCTCGTATGCTTTGAGATAACCAGGGGGCTCTAGATCTGGCAGGACCACCCTTTTTCTTTGTGGGGGCATGTCTACACTATGCCCATAGAATCTTGCTTTTGAATGCCTCCCACTGATCTGTCACCGATTTCCTGTCAAGTAGCTACACCCAGTCCATTTTTGCCAGATCACCTTTCAGCTTCATAAAATTTGTCTTTCCCATGTTAGAACTTTTACTCCTGTTCTAACTTTATCCTTTTTCCATAATTATGCTAAATCTAACTGTATTAAAGTTACTATCTCCAAAAAAGGTCACCCACGACTATTTCAACCACTTGCCTAGCTTCATTTCCTAAGGCTGAATCTAGAATTGCACTCCTCGTTGGGCGGCTTACATGCTGGCTAAAAAAGTTCTCTTGAATGTCGTTTAAGAATTTTGTGCCCTCTGTGCCTATTACACTGCTCACTTCCCAGTTGATATTAGGGTAGTTGAAATCCTCAACTATTATTACTCTATTGTTTTTGTACTCAAATTTGCCTACATATTTGCTCTTCTATCTTCCCCTCATTATGTGAGGTGTCCATTTAAAATTTACCTATTTTCTGGCAGGAGGACCAGTTTCAGGAAGCATTTTACATTTTGTCAGAGGGGCTGTATGGAACCATTTCAATTCATAGATATAGTAGCATGGGGAAATTAGACTCAAACCATTCCAATTAATTTTCTAATGTAGGGATAGCAGGTATAAGTATCAAAGAAACATTCTGCACTTAAAAAAAAGACATATTGACAATGGGACCTGAAAATAGGCATGGAAAAGTTCAGAAATGTGGCCACAAGGAGCCATTTTAATTTGTGAATAAAACATTTAGGGTTGTGGGCAGAGACAAGAGCAGAGCAATTTTAAGTCCATAAAAGCAGCAGGCCCAGCAAAGAAATGACATGGAATTTTGGCAATAGGATCAGGGAAAGGAGTATCATGAACAAAGCCATTTAAGATCAGAAAAAGCAACAGGACTGGCAGGAGGGAATGAGCTGCAGACCTACTTATTTCAATTTATCAAAGGCATCTGCAAGGCCAGAGGGAAAGATAAACATGTTTTCAAATAGGTTGTTTGGTTTCCTGGTGTGCGTTCTGTGGTCAGCAGAGTATACGGGAGAACATTCTCCTTCTGCGCTGTAAACTTTCTATGCTTTCTACAATGAGGAAGGTGCGACAGCAACTGCCTACTATCGAAGGGTGTACAATCGCAGTGTGAGTCCATGTTGATTTTATGCTTCTCTCATTACAAATGTTGAGATAAAATGTATGATTCAAAAATAATGACAAGAAAGATTAACATACAGGAAGTGCATGGCCACACGGAAGATTAACATACAGGAAGTGCATGGCCACACGGAAGATTAACACACAGGAAGTGCATGGCCACTTGGAAGATTAACATACAGGAAGTGCATTGCCATTTGGAAGATTGACATACAGGAAGTGTATTGCCATTTGGAAGATTGACATACAGGAAGTGTATTGCCATTTGGAAGATTGACATACAGGAAGTGCATGGCCATTTGGAAGATTAACATACAGGAAGTGCATGGCCATTTGGAAGATTAACATACAGGAAGTGCATGGCCACATGGAAAATTAACATACAAGTAAGTGCATGGCCACATGGAAAATTAACATACAGGAAGTGCATTGCCATTTGGAAGATTGACATACAGGAAGTGCATTGCCATTTGGAAGATTGACATACAGGAAGTGCATTGCCATTTGGAAGATTGACATACAGGAAGTGCATTGCCATTTGGAAGATTGACATACAGGAAGTGCATTGCCATTTGGAAGATTGACATACAGGAAGTGCATTGCCATATGGAAGATTGACATACAGGAAGTGCATGGCCATATGGAAGATTAACATACAGGAAGTGCATGGCCATATGGAAGATTAACATACAGGAAGTGCATGGCCATATGGAAGATTAACATACAGGAAGTGCATGGCCATATGGAAAATTAACATACAGGAAGTGCATGGCCATATGGAAGATTAACATACAGGAACGTACTGCCATATGGAAGATTAACATACAGGAAGTGCATTGCCATTTGGAAGATTGACATACAGGAAGTGCATTGCCATTTGGAAGATTGACATACAGGAAGTGCATTGCCATATGGAAGATTGACATACAGGAAGTGCATGGCCATATGGAAAATTAACATACAGGAAGTGCATGGCCATATGGAAGATTAACATACAGGAAGTGCATGGCCATATGGAAGATTAACATACAGGAAGTGCATGGCCATATGGAAAATTAACATACAGGAAGTGCATGGCCATATGGAAGATTAACATACAGGAACGTACTGCCATATGGAAGATTAACATACAGGAAGTGCATGGCCATATGGAAGATTAACATACAGGAAGTGCATGGCCATATGAAAAATTAACATACAGGAAGTGCATGGCCATATGAAAAATTAACATACAGGAAGTGCATGGCCATATGGAAGATTAACATACAGGAACGTACTGCCATATGGAAGATTAACATACAGGAAGTGCATGGCCATATGGAAGATTAACATACAGGAAGTGCATGGCCATATGGAAAATTAACATACAGGAAGTGCATGGCCATATGGAAAATTAACATACAGGAAGTGCATGGCCATATGGAAGATTAACATACAGGAATGTACTGCCATATGGAAGGTTAACATACAGGAAGTATATTGCCATGTGGAAGATTAACATACAGGAAGTGCATGGCCATATGGAAGATTAACTTACAGGAAGTGCATGGCCATATGGAAGATTAACATACAGGAAGTGCATGGCCATATGGAAGATTAACTTACAGGAAGTGCATGGCCATATGGAAGATTAACATACAGGAAGTGCATTTCCATATAGAAGATTAACATACAGGAAATGTATGCCACATGGAAGACTTAACACTGTATATATAAAATACTGAATGAAGCAAGATGGATCTCTCCTGTGTTCACAATTTTACTTCAGTAATTACCAGAAAACAGCCTCCAGACCTGAAGGAGTGATGTTCTGTTTAATGAAATCTTGGAAGTTTTTGCATGTTTTAGAGAATCCATGCTGAAATAGCTTGACACGATAAAAGCTTTAATTGAAAACTTAGATATGCTGTAAACCTGATGTCCAAATTGTTCCAATAAAAGATTACTTTGCAAAACACCAAGTAAATTAAGGATATAAAAATCAGTAATAAACTTAACTTCTGTGGTTTTCACTTACCTCTCTATGGACTTGTGAATTCGTCTCCACTGAGGATAATGTGCTTCTTGTTCAAAACCACCTCCTTTGGTTCTGGCTTGCTGAGCGGCATTAGCTGATCTTGTATCAATGATATAACCACGTTTCCCTGCCCGCAGAGTGGCATTAATCAACTTCTCATCTTCTTTACACCGTCTTCCATTGGTTCCAGTCAATGGCTGTGCACTGCGCATCATTACCTAAAAAATTGTTTCATTATTAAATTGAAAATGAAAGAATGGCTATCCCCTTACATTGGCATCTAAATTAAGATTAGCTTTCAGGACAAGATAAAGCACAAAACTCTCTCAAGTATGGGAATCTAACCATTTTGCATAGTCAGATGTGGGCTTGAAATTTATGGACAGAACAGGAACCTTTACACTTTGATCTGTGTACAGAAAGAAGTACTTCTTACTCATAGCAAGAATAAAACAGCAATTTGGGCAACAGGTTTTCAAACTAAGGTGTTCATAAGCAGGTCTCAAGTGCTCCCCAAGTCAGAGGAGTCTATTTGCTGACATGCTAGCATATTATTTCTGTTGCTGTATATGCACACACCAATAAAAAAAAGTTGGCATTATTGGTCTCATTGAAATTGCCTTTCAAAGTTTAGTACTCAGGTTGCTTTCCACCAGAGCCAACAATAGGTAAAATGCACAGGACAGTATTAACACATCTCTGAGAAGGAAGAAAAAGATGTATTGGATTGTCTTTCATCCACCCACCTTGAAATAGTTGCTCTTCCAAATTTTGGTGTTGTGACTGATTTTCGATTGCCACTGCTCCAGTGTTCAATTACCAAGTCATTTCTGCCAGTCTCTGCCGCCCTGATCCTGCAGCTTTGAGGCCCTGCTAGTCAGCTGCTTCCATTATGCTAAGCTGATCCCTGCCTGAAGCCTGATGTAGGCTGCTACTGTTTGCTGTCCTTCAGCCAGCTGTTCCTTGACTCGTCAAGACTAAATAAATGCATATATTTAAATTACGCAATACAATAAATGTAACAAAAAACTTGGTCAAATAATATAATTACAAAGTTTAAGTCACCTGTGCCAGGTGGCTGCCTTCTTGAATTTTCATCTGAACTCCCTTAACAAAGTAATCAGTTAAAGCTTTACTATCCAACTTTGGTTATATATTATGGCATAATCTTTTAGGAAACTATTAATGTAAGCAGTTTTGCTGCAACTTGAAACTTGGCTAACTGGTTTTCCTTAGTTAAAATGACTCAAGACACAGCTCGATGGGACACTGAGGGCACAAGATGAAATCAATTGGAATTTTGAGTGTGCAACTGGTGTGATTGACGTGACTAGCCAAGACAAGAAGAAAGGCACACGACCCAGCAATGCCTATGCTTCTCAGAAAACCTATCTAACTCAGCTCTGGAACAATCTCCCACTCAGTTATATAACAGGAGTAATTTATCCAAATGTTCAGCTATTCAACATCAAAATCTGCTCTACAATATGAGTTCAAACTGCCATTCTGTCCCCATCCAAGAAGCTAGATTAGCCTTTCCGACCTAGAGCAAATTTGAGCTTTAAGCACTGAACTACAACCCCCAATTTCACTGAACTCCAAATCTTACTGTAATCTCTCCAGCAAGAAATCTACAACAGTGATAAAGGCAATCTCCCTTGCCAATCAGCTGCTGTAGGAGAGATAGTTAGCTCATCACAACCCCTAAAACCCCAGCCTCTACTTTATCCACTGCTCTGAATTGTAAACACACCCTTCTACCTTCCACATACCCCTCCTCTTCAATTCTTTATTCATCTTCTCCATCTGCCTCCTCTTCATCTTCTCCATCTGCCTCCTCTTCATCTTCTCCATCTGCCTCCTCTTCATCTTCTCCATCTGCCTCCTCTCCCCATTCCTTTTCTATTCTTTTCTCTTCACCTCCCCTCACTACCTCGTCTCCCCTTTCCCTCCTTCTCTCTCCAAACCTCTTTCCCTCAGTGAAAATATTAAAATAACAACATACTATTGCAACTTTAAAACGGAGATGAAGTTACATCTGTATGCTCTGGCCTAATACTGCACAACAGACAGGTCCACTTCACCCAAAATCTCATGTCTTGTGGTCACAGGAGATCTTGTTTTGTAGGCTGCAGACTCCATTGAAAATTCCTGCAAAAACATTTCTTATGGGAACAACAATCTTAATGGCAACACCTCCCTGTTAAAGCAACCTCTAACAGGAGTTTCACTGTTAAATTTTATGATTTACCCACAAAGGTTCCATGATGGACTCAATCTCCTGCCACAACTACTCTTGCACAGCTCCATCTGCTGGATTGTAAGAAGTAGTTAAAATTTTAAAATCAAATTCTACCTTTAAAATTAGCTTTACCTTCACAAAGGCACTACTGAAGACAGGGCCTGAAAATTCCCATACCTGCCTGATTGGGCCTTGACAGAAACAAGAAACTTAACTCTTAAGGAAGAAAATATTAAAAGCAGCCAAGAAAAAAAAAACAAAATTTGAAAGTTACCTCATGTATATATTGATTACAATACAGGCAGAAGAGCTAAAAAATCTAAGTGGCAACACAAGCCTATTAATAGTTCAAATACTTCCAGTTGTTTCATCTTTCAGGATGTTGTAATTATTTTTTGATAGAGAGCTGAATATCATACAGACAGATATGCTCCCTACTCGAAAACTAAGCTGCCAAGGAGACAAGAAGCACTTAGGCTAGATGAACGTAATCTGATGCGTCCATCAGCTCCCACATTGCCATACTGATGGCACGTCTCACTGTAATCAAATGCTCCAGACAGAGCCAACCAATTGTGATGGTGAAGCAATTCTAAAAAAAATCATTTTGAGATGGGCGATAATGACAGTTATCACCAAATCCTCTCAATCTTAACAGTAACAAGAAATCACATTCATATTACTGTTAGAAAATAAATAGCTGCAAAATTTGCAGACTTCTCATTTTCTTAGTTCTGCTGCAGGTGTCTGCATTTTCTATATGCCTAAAGTAAATGAGCTTTTTTTTTAAAAAAAAACTTCAATATTCTCCTATATGGTTTCATTGATACAGAAACACCATCCAGTATTTGGCCCAAGTAACCATTCTTTTCATGTGGTCAGTGGAGTGTTGCACCCGAGAGGATATCAAAGCCATCCTTAGCCCTCAAAGCATGTCCACACAGCCATACTTTAACAGGTTACTAAAGGGGGGGGAACCATTAGGATTTCAGCAGAATGCAATTGTAGGGGGTTCCTGGCCTGTTGCAAGACATAGCAGATTTGTTTCGAAAATGGACCCTCTCGAAGAATAATAGTATAGAGTTAGTGTCCGTCCAGCTGCCATGGTTGGATTTGAACCCGTGAGCCTGGGTTTCTAGACTACTAATCCAGTGACATTATCACTATGCCACCGTCTCCCCATAAATTTACAAACTGATGAATGTGTTAGCAGCTTATTAGAGATTGTCTCGAGCTCCTATAACGTAGCTCCCATTTTTTTGCCCAAAGGCACGTGTTGTGGGAAACAACTTAAATGAGGGCAATCATAGAGTTATGAAGAAAGAGTTGTGTAAAGTGGGCTGGGAAAATCGACTAACGGGAAGGTCAGTGGATGAGCAGTGGCAGACATTTAAGCAGATATTGCATAATGTGCAGCAAAAATTTATCCTGGTCAAAAAGAAGGACTCGATGAGAAGGATGAATCACCCTTGGTTAACAAAGGTAGTCAAGGAGAGTATCCAATCAAAAGCTAAGGCATACAAAGCAGCGAAAACTAGTGGTAGGCCAGAGGATTGGGAATTTCTTTAGGAACCAGCAGCAGATGACTAAAAAGCAATTAAAGAGGGAGAAAAATTATGAAAGCAAATTGGTAAGAAATATAAAAACAAACGGCAAGAGCTTCTATGGGTATATAAAAAGATAGTGGCTAAAGTGAACGTGGGACCCTTGGAGGATGTGACTGGAGAATTGATAACAGGGAACAGAGAAAAGGCAAATCATTTAAACCAATATTTTGCATCGGTCTTCATGGTAGAGGATGCTATAAACATCCCAAAGATATCAGATAAGCAACGAGCTAAAGGTAGGAAAGATCTTGTAACAGTCTCTATCACCAGGGAAAGTATTTGACAAGCTAATGGGACTAAAGGCAGGCAAGTCACCAGGGTTTGATGCCTGCATCCAAGGGTTTTAAAGGAAGTGGCTGCAGAGATAATGGAGGCTTGGTCAAAATAATCCAGAACTCACTGGATTCCAGGAGGGTCCCAGTGGATTGGAAAACCACTAATGTGACATCCCTGTACAAGAAGGGAGAGAGACAAAAAGCAGGAAACTATAGGCCAGTCAGCCTAACATCTGTCATTGGGAAAATGCTAGAGTCAATTGTTAAGGAAGAAATAGCAGGACATTTAGAAAAGCTTAACGCAATCAAACAGAGTCACAACATGGTTTTGTGAAAGGGAAATAATATTTGACAAATTGGCTAGAATTCTTTGAGGATATGACAAGCAGAGTTGATAAAGGGGAACCGGTAGATCTAGTGTCTTTGGATTTCCAGAAGGCTTTCAATAAGGTGCCACATAAAAGATTATTGCACAAGGTAGGAGCTATCAGTATTTTTGGGAGGGGGGGGGGGGGGGGGGGGGGCGTAATATATTAGCATGGATTGAGATAAAAGCAAAGTACTGCAGATGCTGGAAATCTAGAACAAAAATACCTGGAAAAACTCAGCAGGTCTGACAGCACCTGTGGAGCGGGACTCGAAACATCAACTGTAACCCTCTTCACAGATGCTGTCAGGCCTGCTGAGTTTTTCCAGGTATTTTTGTTTTTGTTCTAGCATGGATTGAGGTTAACACACAGACGACAAAGGGTTGGGATTAATGGGTTGTTTTCAGATTGGAAAGACGTAACTCGTGGAGTGCCACAAGGATCAGTCCAAGGGCTTCAATTATTTTCTATCTATATTAATGATTTGTAGGATAGGGCAGGGTGTAATGTAGCCAAATTGCTGATGATACAAAAATAGGTGGGAGGGCATGTTGTGATGTGGGCATAAGGAATCTGCAAGAGGATATAGATACGTCCAGTGAATGGGCAAAAACTTGTCAGATGGAGTTTAATGTTGGAAAGTGTGAGGTCATGCACTTTAGTAGGAAGAATCAAAAGGCAGACCATTATTTAAAGGGAGAGAGACTCCAAATAAGTGCAGCACAGCAGGATCTGGGTGTTCTTGTGTATGAAACACAAAGTTAGCATACAGGTACAGCAAGTAATTAAGGCGGCAAATGGAATTTTGACCTGTATCGCTAGGCGGTTGGAGTTTAAAAATAGTGAAGTCTTGGGTGTTGGTGAGGCCGCACCTGGAGTACTGTGTACAGTTTTTGTCCCCATATGTAAGAAAGGATATACTGGCATTGGAGGCAGTTCAAAAGGATGAAGGGGTTGACTTATCAAGAACAGCTAAACTGGTTAGGCCTTTATTCATTAGAGTTTAGAATAATGAGGGGTGATCTTTTTGAAACGTACAAGATTCTGAGGGGGCTTGACAGGGTAGATGTTGAGAAGATGTTTCCACTAGTAGGGGAATAGTTACAGAATAAGGGGAAACTCATTTAAAATGGAGATGCGAAGGAATTTCTTCTCTCAGAGGGTAGTGAATGTCTGGAATTCTCTGCCCCAGAGAGTTGTGGAGGCTAGACCACTGAAAGTATTTAAAGAGGAGGTAGACAGATTTATGAAATATCAGGGAATTGAGGGCTAAGAGGAGCTGGCATGGAAGAGGAGTTGAGGCCCAGGGGAGATCAGCCATAATCTCTTTGAAAGGCACGGCTGGCTTGAGGGGCCAAATGGTCTACGCCTGCTCCTATTTTTCATGTTACATATTTTCAAAAAAAAATTAAATTTCTGTTATTTTGCAGAGCTTCGTTAGATCTTATTTTTGGAAAATTCGGATCAGACCTAGAGAAATATAGTTGCTTTGCTATTGGTTTTCCTGCAAATTCAATGCAACACCAAATGTCAAAACAAATCCATCTCAAGGTTTGGGAACATGCTAGGTTAAGTAAACAAAATGCCAATTAGAAATAACAAAATACATTTACATCTGATTCAACCCAGGCCAGATTCAAATATGAAATGACAACTTGCACCACAATGCAGTACCATTGAGCTGACAATATATTGGGTCTTGTACAATTTTGCCCACATCAAGCCACTCCTAAAATGCTTAAATATGCCTCATGTCAATCTTACACATAATTTGAACCAAAATGAGGATGCTGTTCATTTTTTTCTCTAATCCAAAGATACTGATGCCAACTACAGTCACAATGGTGAGGCACTGCTCTCTTAACAGAGATGGGGTTGGTGAAACATCTGAGACATATCCCAATATGAAAGGGCAAGAACTGAATTTTTGCTTTGAACTTAGGAAATATCATTCAATCTAAGCAATATCTGGAATACCTCACAATTCAGACACTCTCTGCACAAAGATAGGCTGCTCCTCAAGAAAGTCAGAGGAACTACAAAGTAGTGAACATCCCACACAGCAGTACACAAAGAACAATGTCAGGTCAATGCAAGTCCCAAGACCACAACTACAAGGCTCTCAACAACACTGAACCAACCAAAATCTCAGCAAAACACTCTGGTTACAATTGCTTTACAATCTGATAAAATATTATTTTGCTCCCAAAAATATGCATAATCTAGATAATGGAAAAAACAACAATACAAAACTTAACATGCAAATAGCAAAGTAGTGGGTAAATAGCATTAATGATATCTGCAAGGCCTGTTGTACTGGTCAAGTGATGTATTAGTTACAATTGTCTCTATTACACCGATGGGGAATTTGGAAGTGCAATCCGGGTCTAGGGCTATCCATGAGCAATGCCACAACAGATTTTCATGTATTGATTAATGTCAATTTATTTTAAACAGACATTTGGAGGGGTGAAATTCCCTGTGTATTTTGTTATGGTCCTGGATCAGACCTACAAGTTTTTGGTACAATCCAGTTAGGGACCAGTAGGTAAAGTTTGAGATCAAAAGGTCCTTACTAAGTGAATAAAGCCACAAGATTCCATGGTTTCTGAACAAATAAAATCTGCTTGACTGACTTTAAAGTTTAACAATTTACAAAATCTATCTTATACTCTAACATTCATGGCACATGTAAATTAACGTGCAAACTGTGGTCAACCACACCACATTACACAATAAATGGCAGATGCAATGAAGACAGATCCCACCGATCTCTCAGCAACCCACCCAGACATCAGAGTCAACCAAATTTGTTGAAACTCACTCCCTCTCTCTCTCAATACAAACAGTCTTCAACTTCAAAGATCTAACCTCAGAATTCTTCCAAAAGCCGCTCTGCCTCAGACTGTCTCAATGACTGCTTACCTCCTAGAGTCTCAATCTCATCTCCCAGGACTGCATTCCCCTGGATTCTTGAATCTGCACTCCAGTACCAACTCAAACACAACATCAGTTCTTCAGCCACACTGAGCAGAAGGCTACTGGTCCAAAGGATAACCTTTGCCCCAGTGGTCAAAAGCATGGAGACACAGAGCTGCTTTTCAGCTCTCCAGAGCTATTCCTGCGCCCTGACGACTTGAAGCCTGCCAGTTGCAGCACTTTTACTGCTCAGAGCCCCTTTCTGGACTCCTCTCCCCAGTGGCTCTAACTGGTGGGTCTTTCCCTGGTTCTCCCACTCTCAGGGACCTCTCCCTGGCTTCACTCTTTGGGACCGCTCACTGTCACCTGTCCTGGGTTTCGTCAGTTATTGTGCCCTTCTCCTGGGTCCCACGATCAGGTTTTCCCCGTGGAGGCCCACTGGGCACTTGTCCTCAGCCCGAAGAACTCCAAATGCTGCACTGTTCATGCGCAGCCCCGTTCTGATCTGTATCAGGACTTGTAATTCCCAACCTCCACCTGACGACGAGCTAAATTTGGATCTCTTAATAATTTGCTCCCAGAAAAATACATAATCTGGTTGCAAAGCAACCCTGCATAAAAGATTGAGCAAACAAATGCACTGAGTTACTCTATGGTGAAATTTCTTCTACTTTTATGCCAGCATGTCAATCCCTCCCCCGATTTCTCCCTGGTTTGCTATAATGGCTCCACCATCAGGCTAAACAGTTGCACAAATATATTTCCTTCAATTACACAGGTTTAAAATGGATGTTTAATTAAGCTAGGGTTCTATGTACAGCAAGAGTTATTTTTTCTGGCATTTTGAGATTTTTAGGCAGTTTAAAAAAAAGTCTATCCTCGAAAAAAACTGGCACCATGTTTTCTGTTTCTTCAACTATAATTTATGGCTCGAGTAGTGTTAAAAAGTGAAGTGTTTCCACGATTGCATGTTCTTTAAATCTGCTGTGTCTAATATGCTCAAATGATGGTTTGATGATTCAAGAACTCAGAAGAAATACATGGTCTAAGTTAAGTGCTTTCCTACCCCAGTAATGATTTTTATATTCTGGCATACATTAAATGAGATTATCACGAAGTTTAGGCATGAACTGAGATTGACAAAATGGGCATAATTTCATGTGTCACTTCTTATTATGCTGCAGAGGAAATTATACCCCTCTAGGAAGCAACTTATTTTCCCTTTAAGGGACAAAAGCCAATAGGAACAAAACACTTAAGACTAATCAAAAGAAACTGTTTAGAACAAAGCGCTCTGTACAAAGGAAAATGCCTACAGAAACTAAAATATTCAGTTATACAGTGCTGCCAAAACACTAATTACAGAATACCTGGGCTATGGGGCTGCTTGGCAATTATTTCCCGAGTTTACAGCAGCTCTAATGATAAATCTGCTGGCTAGCAGCATCATCTATGTGGTGAATATAGATAGTTTTTGCTGCATTGACCGTACAATCTTTTATATGGGTACCTTCCAAGCTTCTCAAAGTTCACTCCGTGTACAGAAATAATGTAAAAATCCTAATAATTTATACAAGTCACCATGAACTGGCCTTCCCTATTCATCAAAAACAGCAACTAAAGAGCTATAATGACTATAGAATTCAATAACCTTAGTAATTTTTGGCATTACTATTGGCTGTCAATTGATAGAAATTATGTTCTTCACAATTTCTTTTGCCAAGTCCTGCTTATTTTTAGAATAATTCATTTGAAATCAAATGTTGAGGTATTCAATACCAAGCAGCACTAATTCATTTGAACAATTTATGTTGCACACTGGGATATGATGATAATTTTATGGATGAAATCCTATGTGGTGCTAGAGAAGCAGAGTTTCATCAAATTTACAAAAATATTGCAGCATTCAGTTCCCAATTTGAATTCCCCATTTCAGTTTTTAGGACAGTTAGAAGGTATAACAGTGTGCATAGATGGTGGACAACTGGCCCAACCACCCTTCTGAAACATGCCTACTGTTTAATTGTTAAAGCATCATACTTATATATTGTAATGTGCCTTAGGAAATGTACTTAGGATTGTACAGCTGCTAAACTGAGCTCCAAGTTTCAGGTGGTATTAAATCCCATGGCACTGTTCAAAGAAACGTAGGGAGTTCACCGAATCCCTGATCAAAATCCCTCACTCAGCCAATATCACTACAAAAAGCAGATTAGCTGTCCATTTATTTGAATGTTCGTTAGATATTGTTACTGAAAGACAGTTATACAACAGATGCTGCACTTCAAAAGGAGTTCATTGAATGATGCACTTCTAGATGTTTCAACAGCACGATAATAAAGGGCTACGTTATTGCTTTTTTTCCTTGTGTCTTAAAATCATGTTACAATAACAAAAGGAAAATACAAATTCACCTGACTGGGTTTATGTTATCAAATACAAGATGCTTTAACAGCTAAAGCACAGGGGATTTATAATAATCCAGGAACAGCAAACTTTCCACTGGAGGTGCAAACAAATTATTTTTAACAAGTTACTTCATAAGGCTACAAATGAGATCTGTAACTTTCATTTTTGCCCCCTTTGTTAACAGTTAATCAGTCTGCTTAACACAGTGAAATATCTCAAGGCACTTCATAAAAGAGCTAAACAAAATTTGACAACAAGCCACCTAAAGAGATATTAGGACAGATAATCAATTTTCTCAAAACTTTTAAAATTTTTAAAGTAGCATCTCAAAAGTTGGAAAGTAAAAGCAGAGAGGTTTAGAAATCCAAATCCAAATCTCAGGGCTTAGGTAATTAAAGACATGACCAGAATGACTGCAGTGCAAATTCAGGAGAGAAGCATTCTGGGGTCACTCTCCCAAGACACAGCATGCAGTATAAAATATATATAAAATGTGTTTTTGTTATTTTCCGCATAAATTATGGTTCTCCTATGACTAAAAAACATTACTGCCTGGACCCAAAGCTTCTCCTAGAAGCGACAATGGCAAACTCAGCCCTGTTTACCGTGCAAAGTCATCCTTCCTAACATCTTGGAAGCTGTCTCACAATTAGTTAAGCAACAGCCTGACATAGTCATACTCACAGAACCATACTTTACAGATAATGCCCCAGACACGACCATCAACATCCCTGAGTATGCTACGTCTCACTAGCAGGAAAGGCCCACCAATGGTGGAGGCACAGTGGAATACAGTTGGGAGGGGGCTGCCTTGGGGGTCTTCAACATTAAGTCTCATAGCATCAGGTTAAACATGGGCAAGGAAACCTCCCGATTACATACTGCGCACTACCCCCCCCCCATTCTCCTCTCAGCTGATGATTAAATACTCATGTTGAACACCACTTGGAGGGAGGACTGAGGGTGGCAAGGGTGCAGAACGTACTCTGGGACTTCAATGTCCATCTCCAAGAGTGGTTCAGTAGAACCACTACAGACCGAGCTGGCCAAGTCCTAAAGGCCATAGTTGTTAGACTGGGTCTGCAGCAGGTGGTGAGGGAACCAACAAGAGGGAAAAACACACTTGACCCCATCCTCACCAACCTGCCGCAGATGCATCTGCCCATGACACGGTAGCGGTGACCACCACACAGACCTTGTGGAGACGAAGTCCTGCCTTCAGGTTGAGAATACCCCCCATCGTGTTGTATGGCATTACCACCGTACTAAATGGGATAGATTTTGAACAGATCTAGCAAGTCAAGACTGGGCATCCATGAGGCGTTATCGGCCATCAGCAGCAACAGAGTTGTAATCAATCACAATCTGTAACCTCCTGGCCTGGCATAGCTCCCACTCTACCATTACCACCAAACTAGGGGGTCAAACCTGGTTCAAGGAAGAGTGCAGGAGGGGATGCCAGGAGCAGCACCAGGCATACCTAAAAATGAGGTGTCAACCGGGTGAAGTTACACAGACTACATGCGTGCCAAACAGCATAAGCAGCAAGTGATAGACAGACTAAACAATTTCACAACCAAAGGATCAGATTGAGATCTGCAGTCCTGCCACAGAGTCAGTCATAGAGGTCTACAGCACTGAAAAAGGCCCTTCGGCCCATCGAGTCTGCGCTGGTCAAACAAGTACCTAACTATTCTAATCCCATTTTCCAGCACTAGGCCCATAGCCTGTATGCCATGGCATTGCAAGTGCACATCTAAATACTTCTTAAATGTTATGAGGGTTTCTACCTCTACCATCCTTTCAGGCAGTGAGTTACAGATTCTCACCATCCTCTGGGTGAAAAAATTCTTCCTCACATCCCCTCTAAACCTCCTGCCCCTTACCTTAAATCTCTGCCCCCTGGTTATTGATCCCTCCACCAAGGGGAAAAGTTCCTTCCTGTCTACCCTATCTATGTCCCTCAATTTTATACACCTCAATCATGACCCCATCAATTTCCTCTGCTCCAGGGAAAATAGCCCCAATCTATCCAATCTCTCCTCATAACTAAAACTCTCCAGCCCAGGCAACCTCCTGGTAAATCTCCTCTGCACTCTCTCTACTGCAATCACACCCTTCCTATAATGCTCGCAATACCATAGCTGTGGCCTAACCAGTCTTTTACACAGTTCCAGTATAACCTCCCTGCTCTTATGTACTGTGCCTCGGCTAATAAAGGCAAGTATCTCATATGCCTTCTTGACCACCTTATCTACCTGTCCCGCTACCTTAGAGGATCGGTGGACATGCACACCAAGGTCCCTCTGATCCTTGGTACTTCCCAGGGTCCTACCATTCATCATATATTCCCGTACGTTGTTTGTCCTGCCCAAGTGCATCACCTCACACCTTTCCAGATGAAATTCCATTTGCCGCTGAAATTTCATTCGGATGAGGTGATGCACATCCAGTCGCGAATAGTGGTGGACTCACTGGAGGATGAAGCTCCACAAATGATGGGGGAAGCTTAGCACATCAGTGCAAAAGACAAGGCTGAAGCACTTGCAACAATCTTCAGCCAGAAGTGCTGAGTGGATGATCCACCTTGGCCTCCTCCGGAGGTCCAGAGCACCACAGGTGCCAGTGTTCAGCTAATTTGATTCACTCCATGTGATATCCAAGAAACGTTTGAAGGCACTGGATACTGCAAAGGCTATGGGCTTTGGAAATATTCAGCAATAATATTGAAGACTTGTGTTTCTGAACTTGCTGCGCCCCTAGTCATGTTGGTCCAGTACAGCTACTACACTGGCATCAACCTGGAAATGTGGAAAATTGCCCAGTTATGGACAAATCCAATTCGGCCATATACCGCCCCAGTCTACTCTCGATCAGTTAATTGATGGAAGGGGTTATCAACAGTGCTATCAAGCAGCACTTGCTGAGCAATAATCTGCTCACCAATTCCCAGTTTGGGTTCCACCAGGGCCACTCAGCTCCTGGCCTCATTACAGCCTTGGTTCAAACATGGACAAAAGAGCTGAACTCCCGAGGTGAGATAAGAGTGACTGCCCTTGACATCAAGGCAGCATTTGACTGAATGTGGCATCAAGGAGCCCGAGCAAAACTGGAGTCAATAGGAATCAAGGGGGAAAACTCTCCACTGGTTGGAGTCATACTGAGCACAACAGGAGATGGTTGTGGTTGTTGGAGATCAATCATCTCAGTTCCAGGACATCACTGCAGGAGTTCCTCACAGTGGTATCCTAGGCCCAACCATCATCAGCTGCTTCATGAATGACCATCCTTCCATCAAAAGGTCAGAAGTGGGGATGTTTGCTGATGATTACACAATGTTCAGCACCATTCGCAACTCCTCAGATACTGAGGCAGTTCATGTCCAAATGCAGCAAGACCTGGACAATATCTAGGCTTGGGCTGACAAGTGGCAAGTAACATTCACACCACACAAGTGCCAGGCATCTCCAGCGAGAGAATCTAACTATCATCCCTTGACATTCATTAGCATTATCATCGCCAAATCCCGCACTAAATGTCCTGGGAGGGTTACCATTGACCAGAAACTGAATTGGACTAGCCACTTAAATACTGTGGCTACAAGAGGTCAGAGGCCAGGAATGCTGCAGTGAGGAACTCACTTCTTGACTCCCTGAAGCAGGTCCACCATCTGCAAGGCACAAGTCAGGAGTGTGATGGAATATTCTCCGCTTGCCTGGATGAGTGCAGCTCCAACAACGCAAGAAGCTTGACACCATCCAGGACAAAGCAGGCCACCTAATTGGCACTCCGTTCACAAACATTCACTCCCTCCACCACTCGCACAGTGGCAGCAGTGTGTACCATCTCCAAGATGGACTTCAGGGACTCACCAAGGCTCCTGAGGCACACTTTCAAAACACACAACCACTATCATCTAGAAGGACAAGGGCAGCAGATACATGGGAGCACCACCACCTGGAAGATCCCCTCCAAGCCATACACTACCCTGATTTGGAAATATATCACTTTACCTTAACTGTCACAAGATCAAAATCCTGGAACTTCCAGCCCAATAACGTTGTGGGTGTACCTACACCACATGGGCTAGAGCAGTTCAAGACGACCAACACCACCTTCTTTGGGGATTAGGGATGGGCAATAAATGCTGGTCTAGTCAGCAATGCCCACATCCCATGAATGAATTAAAAGAAAAGCAAAAACAATTGCAATCTCTCTCAATTTAATGAATGCTAACAATTCACCCATCAACCTGCCAAGGGCTGATGTAAGAGCCAATTAACACAAAAAATATAATTTGCTGTGCTTTACACTTAAGAATTACATTTCTTAGATAATGATATTTAAATGACTATCAAAGTTGAACCTGCATTTTATATTACCATGCTCAAGGGTTAATGCTAAATAAAGAATTTGTAGTCCATCTTCGTCTAAATTTTGGATTTAACATATCAGTCTGGTCTACATTATACTCAGGCAAACAGACACAAAGAAAATAATAAATCCAGGTTTCTTGAACAAAAGAAAGCAGGTAGATAATTAAATCCTGCAGCAACATGCAAAATTGTTGCAGTGAAAAGAAAGAAGATGAAGGGAAAGGACAGGGAGATCTCTCAGTTAAGTGACTGATCACCTCATTTTTAATGCATAAGCTGTTTTATTGATCTCAGTTTCTGATCAGGAGACAATAAACCTTGCCAGCTCATGTTGGGACATTACAGCTGAAAACCTACAGATGTTTCAGTCATGATTTCGACCTAAAAAAACTAAATTCAAAAGACAGAAATGATAAAAATAAAACATCACATATTGGTAATAAAACCAAAGTAGATGCTTACTTCAATGTTATTAGCGTATATCCACAGGCTTTTTCCATAAGGTTTTTAAATCACAATTTGAATTTTTAAAAAGATTTGAATGGTAATTATAAAATAGTAAGCCCCAAGAGGAGGCAGGTGAAACAGGTTTTAGATCATCTGTGAAGGGTCTCAACTTCTCATAACTACAGTGAGTTTCATGAAGGCCCACATTTCAAAAACAGTAGGAAGACCCAGTTTGTGTTAACAAATTGATTGGTTTTTGACAAAATTTCTTGTTCATTTCTTTTTCTATCAGTTATACCTAGACCTACTTGAAGTTCTGCATAGGTTAACAAATGTGTGAAAATGTGGTATATGTCTAAAGCTGATATTTCTGCTTCCTAAATATAGAAGCAACTACCACACTAGTTACAGTTTATAACAATAATCCAAATTACAGATTTGATTTTACTCAGGGAAAGTTTATTGGATGAAAATATAACACCAGAAATCTGTAGCCTGGAATAAGCATAGTGGAAGAACATTTTTACTACACTTTTATTTAAAAAAATAACAAGGTGGTGGCGATTAATGGGTGCGTGTTTGACTGGAGTCTATTTCCATTGGGGTTTCCACAGGGCTCAGTGCTAGATCCTTTGCTTTTTGTGGTGTATATATCAAAGATCTGGACTTGAATGTCAAGGCTATGATTGAGAAGCTTGGAGAAGATACAAAAATTGGCCATGTGGTTGATAATGGTGAAGAAAGCTGCAGACCGCAAGAAGATAGTCAGATGGGAAGAACAGCAGAAAATGGAGTTCAATCCGAAGCAGCGTGAGGTAATGTATTTGGAGAAGGCCAACAAGACAAGGGAACACAATAAATGGTATAGAAGCAAAGCAGAACAGATAGTCCTTGGCGTACATATCCACATGGAGGATGGTGAGGATGGTTGGATGGGTAGATAAAGTGGTCAAAAAGACATATGCAATACTTGCCTTTATCAGCTGACACACAGATTATAAGAGTTGGAAAGTGAATGCTGGAACTGTATCAAACACTTGTTAGGCCACAGCTGGAGTACTGAGTGCAGTTCTGGACACTACACAATAGGAAATGAATGATTGCTCCAGAGAGGATACAGAAGAGATTTGTGAGGATGTTGGCTGGAGTGGAGAATTTTAGTTATAAGGAAAGATTGGATATGCTAGAATTGTTTCCTTTAGAATATAGGGGACTGACTGAAGTGTATAAAATTATGAGGGCTCCAGAAGAGTGGAAGGCCCCATTCTCCTTGGCTGAGAGATCCCTAACCTGGGGCATATATTTAGAGTAAGAGGTTGGAGGTTTAGAGGTGATGAGAGGGGAATTTTTTTTTTTAAACCCAGAGGGCAGTGGCAATCTGGAACTCACTGCCTGAAGAGGGTGGTGGAGGCAGAAATCCTCAACATTTAAAAAGTACTTGGATATGCACTTGAAGTGCCATAACCTACAAGGCTGAAAAGCAGGATTAGGCTGGATAGTTCCTCGTCGGCCAGCATGAACATGGTGGGATTTTTCACGTTGTAAATTTCTATGATTCTACGAAGAAGACATATTGAAATATTAACAGCTTCACACTTTTGTATAAACACGATGATTCAAGTGGTCGAGATTTCCCATTGCACTCTGGCTAATTTGGGGATTAGACTACAAGATCACGTATGCCATTTTTTCTAGAGCAAGTATGGTTAACAATTTCATATCATGCTTAAATCCACTAAATTAATTTATGAAGTCACTTCTGAAGTGCATGCTGTAGAGTTTTAGAGATTACAAGAATATGTACAATTAAGTGAATAGTTATGTGCAGTTAATTTGAGCAATTTACACAAATCTAGATACAAGTTCACCAGCTCAATCTAACATGATAATGTAAATTCTTACAAGATTGATGAGTTTGCGTCGGAGGATAGCTTCAGGTACAATAAAAGTATGGAAATTACATGGGCATGTCATTTGTGCATTTTTATCAATAACTCAAACTTCCAACCCTATCTTTATGGACTTCGCAAAGAGTGGTATGATCAAAAAATGTGGCGAAATCTGATCTTAAAACACTTTTCCCTGCAATACAAAACCTGAAATTTTAGCTTATGTATACGAATAGAAATGAGAAATATTAACAGAAAATTTTAGATGACAGTATTTACAGACTACTATTCTATACTAAAGCTGTAACCATATTTCATACTCACCATTCCGTTCTTTTTGTGGTAGTAGCTGAGGACAGGGAAGCGACCACCTTGACGAAATGTAGCAACTTTTTTCAGAATCTCATCGTCGATTGACTTTGGCACCATGACAATGGGAGGATAGGAGGGGCAGACAGTGAAATCTTTATTAATGTAGCTTAGTCTCCATTCATCTGTCTAAGAAGAGAAATGAGAAAATAATTTTTGTACGACCAAACTACTAAGTGTTAAAAAGAAAAGAGACACGCTGTTGAACCTTTTTGTCTTGCACTTATCAGGATTGTAAAGAGAACAACAATTCACACTCCATGAGTAGAGTGTGCTGATTGGTTGGCAAGTGGGCTCTGATTGGTAGAAACACTGCTATGGAGAATGCACCAGAGAACAGTTAACTGCCAAGCTTTTGTTTAAATTCAAACCAGGCAGTTGACTCTGATTGGTCAAGGCATCGCCATGGGGAATGGACCAGGGAATGGCTGTCCTGAGCTTTTGTTTATTGAAAAAGGTACAATGCATAGACACGCTCCTTCTGTCTGCAAAAGACAGGGCCTGTGCATGAACATGTAGCTTCTAGCACGTATAAGTGAGCCACACTACAAGCACAACAAACGAATTGGCAGTCACTGCAATTCTTAGCACACCATCAGGATTGTGGCTTCCAATTATGGAATCAGATCTAATGCTTGACACTATACTTTGAGTTTTGCAAACACAGGCTGGTTTGGTATGGCTAATATTTTGCCTGTTGTGAATAGCCAAACTGATGTGCTGTTTAATACAATTTGCCAGTCATTGAGGCATACAGCCTACATACCTGGCATCACAGCGACACTGAACTTCATGTACCACATTGCTCATTTGTGTGATAGGCATAACATCTTTTTGGTTTGACGACAGCATCCTGCTAGTGGAGAATTCCACTCATGCTGCTATTGCATAGTAGCAGCATGAAGTAGCTAGCTTCACTTGTTGTTCAAATTTTTGAGACACCATACCCTTCAAGCTGAGGTTGGCTGAGCACTTTTCAGGGCTGAAAGTGGCAGCACTGAACCCATTCTTGAGTTTGTGAGATATACAGCAAGCAATGATCTGATCAGAGTAGCCATTATCCCACAGATGCTTTGATGCTCGTATCAAGCTTGCACGATGAGCAAATGGCTCAGGGGAGGCGGTGGCATAGCGGTAATATTACTGGGCTAGTATTCCATAGACCCATGGTAAAGCTCTGGGGACTTGGGTTCAAATCTCACCATGGCAGGTGGCAAAATTTGAATTCAATAAAAATATCTGGAATTAAAAGGTCTGATGGTGGCCATGAAACCATTGCCGATTGGTGTAAAAATCCATTTGGTTCACTAATGTCCTGTAGGGAAGGAAATGAGCCATCCTTACTAGATCTGGCCTACATGTGACTCCAGACCCACAGTAATGTGGTTGACTCTTAAATGCCTCTGAACAAGGTCAGTTAGTGATGGGCAAAAAGTGCTGGCCTAGCCAGTGATGCCCACATTCCATGAACAAATAAATAATAAAAATAGGCCCTACTTAAAAGGTTGCCGATAAGGCCAATCTTAGAGTGCATGGGACTGTGAGAATCCAAACACATACTGACCAATGAAGGTAGGCTTGCAGTTGACAGTAGTCAAAAACCCATTGGCAGAATTCCCAACTAGCACGTTGAGAAGGGAGCCCATTTGACTGTTCTGTTACAAAGATGAATTTGAGGGGAGGACAGAGCCCATTAAGTTGGGTATGGAAATTCTTACATGCAGCTGTGAATTCAAACATAGCAAATCTATCATCAATGTATCAGAAATATGCAATGAGGAGGAGGTTAGGTGTCATTCCATTGAAAACGCGTTTCTCATTAAAACCAACCAGGACGTATGCCAGAGCTGAGCTTAGGGGGGATCTCATGGCAACACTACCTATTTTGGGCATACATGGCGTTGTTAAAACGGAACAAGTTGAACTCTGTGTGGCTTATTAATCCGTGTTAGAAACTGCAAATATTCACACATAGGATTCTGTCCTTTGAAGACAGAAGGAGCATGTCCATGCATTGCACCTTTTTCAACTAAAAAAAGATTGGGGGACAGTAATTCCCTGGTTCATTCTCCACAGCAATGCCATCTTGTGGCACAGCCGAGGGTAAATGCTGAGTTATTCAAATCCCAGAGGTAAACTTGAAACAACTGCCACAACTTGTTTTGTAATTTGTGTAAATTGAGATGTGTGCCTTGAGTTCAATAGTAATAAGACCACCAAGTCTTAAATGTTTAATCTAGTTTTTGTAAAAACTTATATCACTAAGAGAAATGATTTTAAAACACAGATATGTCTACAATTACTACTATATTAACTTGTAAATCCCCTACTTGATCTGACAGTTACACTTTCATTAAGGCAACAGTAAGATGCACAGATTTTAAGGCCCAGGTGAATAAACATGATACCCTGACAATCCAACTCAAAGTGAGTCTTCTAAACGTCAGTACTTCGTGGACAGCAGCTTGAGGCGTAGATGCTGAAGGCTTTTCACACTTGTTAAATCCTAAAATGCCTAACCATACACACAGCCTTCGCTCTTTTATACATATTTGCTCCTTTGAATGCAAATTTCCACTGTTTCACTATGTCTTTGGACTTTACCTTTCTGATAATAAAAATCTCTCATAGTACTAAGTTTCACCAGGACTCTTTAGGAAAAATAAACACTATTTCTTACTGTTCCTGGCTAGGTGTAATATTTCACTTCCTCTTTTGAAAACAATCTGGTCTGGTTTATTTAAGAATGCAAATATCCTTTTACACCTTACATTCTAAACTTCCTCCATGTTGACATCAAAGCCTTCAGACCAGCTGCCTTTAATCCAATTAATTCACACACTCAGCCACATATATAGACACAGATAACACTATTTTGAAATAAATTCTAAAAACATTATTCTTCCTTCCTGACATATGACCAGAGTCGACCTTCCTGGTTTGAATTTGAACAAAAACTCGGCAGTTAACAGTTCCCTGGTGCATTCTCCATGGCAACACTGCTACCAGAGTCCACTTGCCAACCGATCAGCACCCTCTTCTCATGCTGTAGAAACTGTTGTGCCCTTTACAATTGGTATTTTTACAAACCTGTCCTGGTGAGTGCAAGGCAAAAGTGAGCAAATGTTTATTATTCAAAAGGCTTCCTTACAGGTTAAACAACTTATTTGGAACAAAAAAAATCTTTCAGAAGTTTCATCCAATAGACCATGTTATGTTTTTGACAAGTTATAGTTCTTTATTAACTTATGTACCAGTTGGATAGCAATTTCAGGGAATGCATACGCTTGCAATAGCAAAATTAACTGCATACCGAATATTCTTTGTGGATTTCAAAATAATATTACACACCTGCCAAGGCATGAAGCTCTGGGGATTCCTCTGTTAGGCTCTTTGCCTCTTTCTTTTCTTTCTTTCTCCTTTAATACGCTCCTCAAAGCCTACCTCTTTGGGACAAGCTCATGGTCATTTGCCCTACTAGCTCCTTGTGTGGTTCCAGGTCAATTTTTGTTTGATACTCTTGTAAAGATCCTTGGGATGTTTTATGTTAAAGGGTGCAATATGAATCCAGGTTGTCATTGTAATTTTCTCCCACCCCAAATTCTTCAGAAAATTATTTTTTGAAAACAAAATTCCGCTTACATGTAGACAAATCGGCCTTGACAGAAGAGCTCCTCTTCCAAACAAAAATGCAAGCTCTTTCTTTCAAACATATACAAATTCTAGTTTAAGTTCAAAGCAATGCTACATAACTTGAAAACGTATCAGCCCATTTATTTTTCTACTTGCCTTTTTTTAAAAACTGCTGTTTGCTCTATTTTCCTACTGCCAAGATTGTGATATGATGATTTTTTTAAAAAAAACTCATTCACAGGATGCGGGCTTCACTGGCTGGGCCAGCATTTATTGTCCATCCCAAGTTGCCCTTGAGAAGGTGGTGGTGAGCTGCCTTCTTGAGCCGCTGCAGTCCATGTAGTGTAGGTACACCCACAGTGCCATTAGGAAGAGAGTTCTCGGATTTTGACCCACCGACATTGAAGGAACAGCGAGATATTTCCAAGTCAGGATGTTGAGTGACTGGGAGGGGAACTTCCAGGTGGCAGAGCTCCCATCTATCTGCTGCCCTTGGCCTTCTAGATGATAGTGGTTGTGGGTTTGGAAGGTGCTGCCTAAGGAGCCTTGGTGAGTTCCTGCAGTGCATCTTGTAGATGGTACACACTGCTGCTACTGTGCGTCAGTGGTGGAGGGAGTGAATGTTTGTGGGTGCCAATCAAGCGGGCTGCTTAGTCCTGGACGTTGTCAAGCTTTTTGAGTGTTATGGGAGCTGAACTCATCCAGGCAAGTGGACTGTGTTCAATCACACTTCTGACCTGTGCCTTGTAGATGGTGGACAGGCTTTGGGGGAGTCGGGGTGAGTTACTTATCACAGGATTCCTGGGCTCTGACCTGCTCTTGTAACCACAGTATTTATATGGCTAGTCTAGTTCAGTTTCTGGTCAATGGTAACCCCCAGGATGTTGACAGTGGGCAATTCAGAGATGGTAATGCCATTGACAATCAAGGGATCATGGTTAGATTCTCTCTTGTTGGAGGTGGTCATTGCCTGCCACATGTGTGGTACAAATGTTATTTGCCACTTTTCAGCCCAAGCCTCTATGTTTTCCAGGTCTTTCTGCATATGGACATGGACTGCTTCAGTATTTGAACTGTCGTGAATGGTGCTGAATATTGTGCAATCATCAGTGAACATCCTCACTTCTGACCTTATGATAGAAGGAAGGTCATTAATGAAGCAGCTGAGGCTGGTTGGGCCGAGGACACTACACTGAAGAACTTCTGCAGTGATGTCCTGGAGCTGAGATGATTGGCCTCCAAAAACAACACCCATCTTCCTTTGTGCTAGGTATGAATCCAACTGGTGGAGAGTTTTCCCTCTGATTCTCAATGACTCCAGCTTTGCTAGGGCTCCTTGATGCCACACTCCGTCAAATGCTGCCTTGATGTCAAGTGCATTCACTCTCACCTCACCTTGGATGTTTACCTCTTTTGTCCATGTTTGAATCAAGGCTGTAATGAGGTCAGTAGCTGAGTGACCCTGGCAGATCCCGAAGTGGACATTAGTGAGCAGATTATTGCTAAGCAAGTGCAGCTTGATAGCACTGTTGATGACCCCTTCCAATACTTTACTGATGATGATCAAGAGTAGACTGATGAGGTGGTAACTGGCTAGGTTGAATTTGTCCTGCTTTTTGTGTACAGGACATACCTGGGCAGTTTTCCACATAACTGGGTAGACGCCAGTGTGGTAGCTGTACTGAAACAGCTTAGCTAGAGGCACGACACATTCTGAGCATAAGTCTTCAGTACTATTGCTGGAATATTGGCAGGCCCCATGGTCTTTGCACGATCCAGTGCCTTCAGCCGTCTCTTGATATCATGTGGTGAATTGAATTGGCTGAAGACCGGTATGTGTAATGCTGGGGATCTCCGGAGGCAGCAGAGATGGATCATCCACTTGGCACTTCTGGCTGAAGGTTGTTGCAAATGCTGCTTAAGCTATTTGGCATGCAAGTAGTCCTGTGTTATCTTTTGCACTGATGTGCTGGGCTCCCTCATCATTGAGGATGGGGATATTTGTGGAGCCTCCTCCTCCAGTGAATTGTTTAATTGTCCACCATCATTCACGATGGGATGTGGCAGGATTGCAGAGCTGACCTGTTGGTTGTGGGATCACTTTTTAAATTCATTCACAGAATATGGGCTTCGCTGGCAGGGCCAGCTTTGATTGCCCATCCCAGTTGCCTTTGTTCAGAAGGCATTTAAGAGTCAACCACATTGCTGTGGGTCTGGAATCACATGTAGGCCAGACCAGGCAAGGACGGCAGATTTCCTTCCCTGAACGGGGATTAGTGAACTAGATGGGTTTTTATGACATTCGACAATGTTTTCACGGTCATCACTAAGTTTGTAATTCCAGATTTTTTTTCTTAAATTGAAATTCCACCATCTGCCATGGTGGGATTCAAAACCAGGTCCCCAGAGTATTACCCAGGGTCTCTGGATTGCTAGTCCAGCGACAATACCACTACACCTTCATCTTTGCAGGGTCGACAGGGCTGTGTTTGCCAGGGTCGTTGCCAGTGCCTCAGTCGATGCCAGATGGTCCATCCGGTCTCATTTCTTTTTTGGGACTGTAATGGTTTGATACAACTGCTTGCTAGGCCATTTCAGAGGGCATTTAAGAGTCAACCATATTGCTGTGGGTCTGGAGTCACATGTGGGCCAGACCAGGTAAGGATGGCAGATTTCTTTCCCTAAAGGGCATTAGTGAACCAGATGGGTTTTTACAAAAATTGACAATGGTTTCATGGCCATCATTAGACTTTTAATTGCAAATTTTTATTGAATTCAATTACCACCAACTCTGCATTTGTGGCAGGATTCAAACCCGGGTCCACAGAGCATTACCCTGGGTCTCTGGATTATAAATTTCTCGTGTAGGTGCAGACTCGATGGGCCAAAGGGCCTCTTCTGCTCTGTGATTCTGTGACAAGACCACTACACCACCCCCTCCACAGATCTGGAATGCAAGTATCACTAAGGGAATATCTTTAAAAACAAAACGACGAACATGTCAATAAATAAATCCATGTTGACATTGCTCAATTAACCTGCATTTGCCCAAGTGATTAACTTTGTACTAAATTATCATTTCTGGAAGCTTTCCTACCCCAGAGGTTAAATTGACTGGCCTGTAGCTGCTGGGCTTATCTTTACACCCTCCTTTGAGCAAGGGTGTAACATTTGCAATTCTCCAGTCCTCTGACACCACCAGAGTCTAAGAAAGATTGAAAAATTATGGCCAATGCCCTCTCCATATCCTTGGATCTCATCCAATCCTTGTGCCTCATCAACTTTAAGTTGAAACAACCTTCTCAACACCACCTCCTTATCCATTTCAAACTTAAAGTGTCTATATTACCTCCACTTTCAGCATGGCCAGAGTAGCATCTTCTTCCTTGGTAAAGGCACATACAAAGACAGATGCTAATTATTCATTTAATACTTCAGCCACAATCTTGCCTCCATGCACAAATCCCATTTTTGGTCCTTAGTTACCCCTACTCCTCTCTTTTATCACCTTTTTACTATTTATACACCTATAAAAAAACTTTTAAATTCCCTCGGGTTAGCTGCCATCCTCTTTTCATAATCTCTCTTGACTCCTAATTGCTTTCTCACTTCCTCCTCTGAACCTATATCCTGCCTGGTTTTTGGAGGTCAATGTACGTTAAAAAAGCAAATGACTGGTTGGGCAGTGATCTTACAGCCAGTATTTCAAAAAAATGCTCCATGACAGCAACGCTTGAGCAGTTAACATGAGTCGAACAGCTGGCCAAAAATGTTCCTGCCAGTTAACTGTTAAAGTAACAAGCATTCAATGTGGGACCAGTAGGGATCGCCTGAACTGCTCTCCGATTCACACCCTTGCTCTGGTTTGCGCCTCTACCCCCACCATCCTGGGATGTACCATTGGTCATTAACAGTTGCTGAAAATGTCAGCAGCTACTTCCTCTGCCCTCAAACAGTGCTGATCCTGTTCTGTCACCAGTCAAATGCCCCTCAATTGCTTACTTGTTCAGCTGATCGCTTGGTTTGTCTGCCTATTCAGTGACTCACTATTCACTGACTCGCCAATCTGCCCATTCACAGGCTTTCCCTTAGCTATGCCACTATCTTCTTCCAGTTTCCACAAGGTCCTTCACTGCCTAAGAATGCAGTCATATTTCTATGTAAAACAACATTCCCTGTGTCTTTTGGCATCTCCCTCTTGTAATGGCTTCCCGATCATCTCTGCAATCTTCATCCACACTCTTCACAGAACAATTTCTCAATTTGCCCCCACTCCTATTGTACATTCTAAATAAAAGGAGTAGCCAATCAACTGTTAGTCATTTATTGCAATGCTTTTGTGTATAAAGGAGTCATGATAACAGATACAATTTTCTAACATAACAACAGTAACTACACCGAAATTACTTCAATGGCTCTAAAGCATTGAGCCATCCACTCATCATGAAAATTGCTGGGCCTGAATTTTACAATCAGCATGCGGGGGTGGGCCCAAAACACCAGTGCATAAAATGACACGCGATGATGTCGAGTGTGCGTCCCGACATCATCACGCAATCTCGTGATGCTTCATTTGGCAGGCACACGGAGTTGGCTGCGGGCCCACCAATATTTAAACAGCCTATTAAGGCCATTAAGGAAGTAATTAATATAATTGTTAACGCTGCCCATTCAACCTCAAGGTTGGTGGGCAGGCAAAACGGTCAAGCAGCCTTCGCGTTTTTTCAGGAAGCCTCATCCACGAACAGGATGAGATTTCCTAAAGCTTCCATTAATTTTTTAAAAAATTCCAAAATATAAAAACAGGTCCCATCTCATGTGACGCAGTCACATGAGGGGACATGTTTAAATAAATTTTTAATCCACTTCTTCAATAATTTGAATAGCGATTCAATCTCCCCGAGGACAGCTCCATGCCTTGGAGATTGAAGTGCTCTTTCCGTGCGCATACGCAAAGTAGCACTGGCCCTGGCTCTCTCTCCTTCCCCCGTCTGCACTGGTAGCACTGAGCGCTATGGCTCATGTCTTACACTGGGTGGGCCTTAGTTGGCCCGCCCTCGTAAAATGGCAGCACAAAGCCGATCGTTGACTGAAAAATTCAAGCCTATGTAAATGCATGTCTTTTGGGTTCTGCATTCATTAGTGACAAAACTTAAAATAACAAAACAAATAAATTAGGAGGCACAGAACTCCTACAAGTCATGATTTGTGTTTCATGTTATAATTACATGGAAGCCAGCTATATGCTAAGAAAATGAATAATAGTTTGAGAAAATAGCTATCTTTTGAAGTTTGCATTGTAGTGATTAAAGAAGCTGAATGGCCCACTCATGTTCCCATGTTTCCAATGGAACTACCAGGAGTTGCACAAAGAGATTCTGAAAGAATTTTATCATCAAATAGTTGAGTGTGTTTACTGGAGTATTTCTGAAAATGGAAGTTACTCAATATTTAAAAACAGAACTTCCCAACACAATGCAATGTTTGTAGTACTCTTCAAACACCCAGTCACTTCCTGTCAAGAGCAATAGTTCATTGAAAAATTCCAATAATTCCTATCAG
Source organism: Carcharodon carcharias (assembly GCF_017639515.1). NCBI lineage: Eukaryota > Metazoa > Chordata > Chondrichthyes > Lamniformes > Lamnidae > Carcharodon > Carcharodon carcharias. The sequence continues at coordinate 200,356,124 of NC_054471.1, forward strand.
TGTCATGGCAAATTGTACCTTTGTATAACAGAAACAAAAAGATTTACACCACAGAAGGGAGCTTTTCAGCCCTTCATGCCTGTGCCAATCAAGAAATTGCTATCTAATCTAATCCCACCTTCCAGCACCTGGTCCATAGCCCAGTAGGTTACAGCACATCAAGTGCATATCCAATTTCTTATTTAAATATAATTTGGATTTCGGCCTCTATTACCTTTTCAGACAGCAAGTTCCAGGTTCCAACCACTGGAGGAAAAAAAAATACTCCTCAACTCCCCTCTAATCCGTCCATCAATTACTTTAAATCCATGCCCTCTGGTTATAAGAACATAAGAAATAGGAGTAGGCCATTCGGCCCCTCAAGCCTGCCACACCATTCAATAAGATCATGGTTGATCTACCCCAGATCTCAACTCCTCTTTCATGCTAGCTCCTCACAGCCCTCAACGACGATATTTCAAAACTCTACCTCCCTCTCTTTAAAACCTTTCAGTGATCTAGCCTCCACAACTCTCTGGGGTTGAGAATTACAAACATTCACTACCCTCAGAAGAAATTCCTTTGCATCTCATTTTTAAATGAGTGCCCCCTTATTCTGTAACTAATCCCCTAGCTTGAGATTCCCCTACTAGTGGAAACATCTTCTCGACATCTATCCTGTCAAAGCCCCTCAGGAACTTGTACATTTTAATATGATCACCCCTTATTCTTCTAAACTCTAAAGAATAAAGGCCCACCCTGTTTAGCTGTTCTTGATAAGTCAACTCCTTCATCCCAGGATCAGCTGCAGTGACTCTCTTTTGAACTGCTTCCAATGCCAGTATATCCTTTAAGTACGGGCACCAAAACTGTACACAGCATTCCAGGTGCTGCCTCACCAACACGGTGTACAGTTGTAACAAGACTTCGTTATTTTTAAACTCCAACCTGCTAGCAATGCAGGCCAAAATTAATTTGCCTTCTTAATTACTTGCTATGCCTGCATGTTAACTCTGTTTTATGCACAAGGACACCTAGATCCCTTTGCTGCACTTTTTTGGAGTCTCTTTCCATTCAAATAATGGTCTGCCTTTTGACTCTTTCAAGCAAAATACATGACCCCACGCTTTCCTACATTAAATTCCATCTGCCAAGTTTTTGCCCACTCACTCAACCTGTCTATATCCCCTTGCAGATTCCTCATGTCCTCATCACTACATGCCCCTCCCACATATTTTTGTATCGTCAGCAAATTTGGATACATTACACTCTGCCCCACCCTCCAAATCATTAATATTGATAGTAAATAATTGAGGCCCTAGGATTGATCCACTGGTTACGTCTTTCCAACCTGAAAACAACCCATTAATCCCGACTCTCTGTCTTCTGTGTGTTAAACCAATCCTCAATTCATGCTAATATGTTACCCCCAATACTGAGAGCTCCTATCTTGTCCAATAACCTTTTATGTGGCACCTTATCGAAAGCCTTCTGGAAATCCAAATACACGACATCTACTGATTCCTGTTTGATTGCATTAAGCTTTTCTAAATATCCTGCTATTTCTTTCTTAATAATGGGCTCTAGCATTTTCCCAATGACAGATGTTAGGCTGACTGGTTTATAGTTTCCTGCTTTTTGTCTCCCTCCCTTCTTGAACCGGCACATTAGCAGTTTTCTAATCTGCTGGGACCCTCCCAGAATCCAGAGAGTTCTGGAATATTTCAACCAATTCCTCCACCATCTCCGCAGCCATTTCCTTTAAAACCCATCAGGTGCTGGTGATTTGTCTACCTTTAGTGCCATTAGTTTGTCAAATACTTTGTCCCTCGTGATAGTGACTGCTACAAGATCTTTCCTCCCATTAGCTCCTGGCTTATCTGATATCTTTGGGTTCTATATAGTGTCCTCCACCATGAAGACCAGTGTAAAATATTGGTTTAAATTATCTGCCATTTCTCTGTTCCCGTTATCAATTCTCCAGTCACATCCACCAAGGGTCCCACGCTCACTTTAGCTACTCGCTTTCTTTTTATATACCCATAGAAGCTCTTGCTGTTTGTTTTTATATTTCTTGACAATTTACTTTCAATCAATTTTCTCCCTCTTTATTAGCTTTTTAGTCATCACTGCTGGTTCCTAAAAAAACCCCAATCCTCTGGCCTAGCAGTACTTACCGCTTTGCATGCCTTAGTTTTTGACTGGATACTCTCCTTGACCACTTTGTTAACCACAGGTTATTGACTTTTCTGCTAATGGTTCTTCATATCTGCTCTTCTCAGCCCCTCAAATTTCTAAATCTTAATGAAATCACCTGTCAGCCTCCTCTGTTACAAAGAAAACAAACCCAGCCTACCCAGTCTTTCCTCATGTTTAAAAGTTGCCATTCCCGACAACGTCCTCATTAAATCTCTTCTCTCCCCTCTGATCATATCTTCCTGCAATGCAGTGACCAGAATTATACACAATATTAACTGCAGTTTAGTCTTTTAAACAGTTCAAGCATCATCTCCCTGCTCTTATACCCTAGGTCTCAGCCAATATTGCAACGTATCCTACATGCCTTCTTTACCAATTTATCTACCCATCCAGTTGCCTTCAGGGATCTGTAGAAATACACACTAAGGTCCCTTTGTTCCTCTACACTTCAGTGTCCTACCATTTATTGTGCATTCTTTTGCCTTGCTTGTCCTCCCCAAATGCATTACACCGCACACTCCTCCCCAAATGCATTACACCGCACACTTCTACAGATTGAATTTAATTTACCACTTTTTTGCACGTCTGTCCAGTCCACTGATCTCTTCCTAGTTTACAGCTTTTTCCCTCATTATCAACCACATGGCCAATTTTCATATTATTTGCAAACTTAAATGTAAGGGACATGATTAAGTCTAAATCATTAATCTATACAACAAATAGCAAGAGAACCATTACTGAGCCCTGTTGAACCCCACTGGAAATAGCCTTCCAAACACAGAAACACCCAACCATAACCCTTTGCTTCCTGCCATTGAACCAATTTTGGATCCAATTTTCTACTTTCTAATGGGTCCCATAAGCTTTTCATTTACTCAATCTCCCACACAGATCTTCTCAAAAGCATTGCTCAAATACATAGACTGCATCAAATGCACTACCCTCACTGACCCTCCTTGTTACCTCCTATAAAAAATTAATCAAGCTATTTAGAAACGACCTACCCTTACTGAATCTATGCTGATTGTCCTTCATTAATCCATGCCCTCTAAACTATATGTCTCATATTGTAAAAAAATATAATTTGCCCACCCAAGAGGTTAGGTCGACTGGCCTATAATTACATGGGCTAGACCCACCACGCTTTTAATGGTATGTCCGCTGTCCACCAGTCTTCCGACACCATGCCTGTAGCCAGACACGATTAAAAAACGATGATCAGAGCCTCTGCCATTTCTTCCCTTAATAGCCTGGATACATTTCATCCAGGCCTGGTGACCCAAGGATGCTAAGCACCTTAATATTCCTTTCCTATGTTTATACCATCTAATATTTCACTCTCTTCCACTAGAATGTCTGCCTTGGTCTGTTTTCGTAGAAGAGAGGGACAAGTGTTCATCAAGAACTATGCCCATATCTTGCGCTTCCATACACAAATTATCTTTTTGGTCTAATAGGTCCCACTCTTTCCTTAATCATCTTGCTCTTTTACACATTCACAAAAGATCTTTGGATTTTCTTTGGTAATACTTGTCAATATTTTTTTCATGTCCTCTCTTTGCTTTCCTAAATTCCTTTTTAACTTCACCCCTACGCTTTCTATATTCCTTTAGGTTTTCTACAATATTAAGCTCTTGGCATCTGACATAAGCCTTTTTTTTGCCTTATCCTACAAAGCTACGCTATGCTTTCTGACATCCAGGGGCGTCTAGCTTTGAGTTCCACCCTTTTGCTTTGAGGGAACTGCTCCTTCTCTTGTTAGGCTTGTCACATACTGGCTAAAAAAATTCTCCCAAATACATCAAGAATTTTTGTATCCTCTGTACAATTTACACTTAATTTATCCCAGTTAATATCATATCAGGATAGTGGAAATCCCAGACTATTACTGCCATTTCGTTTCTGCACTTTCAGCAACTTGTCTACCTAAGTCATAATATATAACAAAAACTCAAAAACGCAAATAGTTGGCACAAATTCATATGCTGTATTTGCAACTACTCAAGCTTGGACTCACCACTGCAGAAAGCAAAGTAAACTCATGTTCCGGAAGGAAGGAGTGCCATCCATCTTCCAAGACCTCAAACATAGGTCGATAAAAGAAAGGATACATCAATGTGGAGGAATCCAGAGTAGATAAGGCCTGAACAAGGAAAAAAAATCATAATAATTTCCAAGATTATTCAGCTAGGTTATCGCAGCAAATGTGTAGGCCAAGTTATTATTTTTTTTTTAAAAAGTCTTCAATTTTATTCCCCCCCTTGCCTGAAAGCATCAAATCCTCCAGTTTGTTTGGTGCCAGCAGCCATTTTGTATCATGCCGAAATGCACCTAACTCCCACATGCAAACTTTTCATACACAATCAGGAACAAGAACCTGGCCAATTTGTTCTACGGACCTTAAGCCAATTGAAACAGCATCCCAACATCTAACACACTAAGTGTGATTGTTTACTATCACAGACAAGGAACTGAACCTAGGATCAAGGGCTGAATGGTACACTAGATAACATTATCCAGTAACCAAAGGAATTTTTATCTTAATTGCCAGTTTAATGCCTTATCTGAAGGAGCAGCACCTCAAACATTGCGGCCCACTGTCAGTACTGGAGTACCAGCCAGATTCTTAGCCCAAGTCCTTGAGTGCGCCATGATGTTTCGATAGTCTTTAATACTAAAGCAAGTGCATTTCTAACTGAACCAGACTTTTAAAAAATTAATTTACAGGATGTAGGCATCGCTGGCTTGGCCAGCATTTATTATCCATCCCTATTTGCCCTTGAGAAGGTGGCGGTGAGCTCCCTTCCTGAACTGCTGCAGTTCCTGTGGTGTAGACTGCCAAGGTAAATACCACAAAACATTTAATTTGTTTAAGTTTCATTAACTAAAACTACTTGTGCCATCTTTTGCAGGTACTGGCAACCCATTACAGATTATGACAAAACCAAAACAAGGCAACATTCATGCTTAAGCTTTTCATAGAGAGTGAATTTCACCAATATTAATGAGCTTATCTGCATGGGCGAGCAGGAATAGATTTTTGATCACCATTCAACACAAAAACATTTTATATCAGATTCATGAAAATGTGTGCTACATGAAGCTTGCCAAAAGTTTTGCAGTGTTATGCTAGATACTCCATACATCAGTTACTTGGATCTAATGCTTCTCTAATAGGTGGGATATCCATTTACCGAATCAGGCAGGAGACACACTGTGAACCACAACTGTTTTATTGTTAAACTATTCAGTTCAGTACAAATACCAGTTTCCACTCTTTCCTTCTGGATCTTTTCCCTGTCCAGAAGCAACCCCTTTCACTACTGGAAGCTTCTATGAGCATCACCTTTTCTGTTTTTTTTAAATTCAGTCACAGGGTGTGGACTTCACTGGCTGGGCCACCATTTATTGCCCACCCCTAGTTGCCCTTGAGAAGGTGGTGGTAAGCTGCCTTCTTGAACTGCTGCAGTTCACGTGGTGTGGGTACACCCACAATGCTGTTCGGAAGGGAGTTCCAGGATTTTGACCCACCCACAGTGAAGGAACGGTGATATATATCTAAGTCAGGATGGTGAGTGACTTGGGGGGGAACTTCCAGGTGGTGTTCCCATCTATCTGCTGTCCTTGTCCAGCTAGATGGTGGTGGCCATGGGTTTTGAATGTGCTGTCAAAGGAGCCTTGGTGAATTCGTGCAGTGCATTTTGTACAAAGAACAAAGAAAAGTACAGCACAGGAACAGGCCCTTCGGCCCTCCAAGCCTACGTCGATCATATTGACCATCAACTAAAACATTTTGCACTTCCGGTGTCCGTATCCCTCTATTCCCAGCCTATTCATGTATTTGTCAAGCTGCCTCTTAAACACCACTATCGTACCTGCTTCCACCACCACCTCTGGCAGCGAATTCCAGACACTCACTACCCTCTGCATAAAAAACTTGCCCCGCACATATCCTCTATAGTTTTCTCCTCTCACCTTAAATCTATGTCCCCTAGTAATTGACTCTTCCACCCTGGGAAAAAGCTTCTGACTATCTACTCTGTCCACGCCACTCATAATTTTGTAAATTTCTATCAAGTCGCCCCTCAATCTCCGTTGCTCTACTGAGAACAATCCGAGTTTCTCCAACCTCTCCTCATAGCTAATAACCTCCAGACCAGGCAGCATCCTGGTAAACCTCCTCTGCACCCTCTCCAACACCTCCATATCCTTCTGGTAATGTGACGACCAGAATTGCAATATTCCAAGTGTGGCCTAACCAAGGTTTTATATAGCTACAGCATGACTTCCCAGCTTTTATACTCAATACCCCTGCCAATGAAGGCAAGCATGCCATATGCCTTCCTGACTACCTTATCCACCTGCGTTGCCACCTTCAGTGACCTGTGGACCTATACACCCAGATTCCTCTGCCCGTCGATGCACTTAAGGGTTCTGCCATTTACTGTGTAATTCCTGCCTGTATTAGACCTTCCAAAATGCATTACCTCGCATTTGTCCGGATTAAACTCCATCTGCCATTTCTCCGCCCAAGTCTCCAACCGATCTATATCCCGTTGTATCCTATGACAATCCTCTTTACTATCTGCAACTCCTCCAACCTTAGTGTCATCTGCACTTACTAATTATCCCAGTTACATTTTCCTCCAAATCGTTTATGTATACTAGAAACAGCAAAGGTCCCAGCACTGATCCCTGCGGAACTCCACTAGTCACAGCTCTCCTTTCAGAAAAGCACCCTTCCACTGCTACCCTTTGTCTTCTATGACCAAGCTAATTCTGTATCCATCTTGCCAGCTCACCTCTGATCCCGTGCAACTTTACCTTCTGTACCAGTCTGCCATGAGGGACCTTGTCAAAGGCCTTACTGAAACCCAAGTGTATAACATCCACTGCCCTTCCATCGATCATCTTTGTCACTTCCTCAAAAAACTCGATCAAGTTAGTGAGACACGACCTCCCCTTCCCAAAACCATGCTGCCTCTCACTAATATAACCGTTTGCTTCCAAATGATGGTAAATCCTGTCATGAAGAATCTTCTTCAATAATTTCCCTACCACTGACGTAAAGCTTACCGGCCTGTAATTTCCTGGATTATCCCTGCTACCCTTCTTAAACAATGGAACAACATTGGCCGTTCTCCAGTCCTCTGGGACCTCACCCATTGCCAGTGAGGATACAAAGATTTCTGTCAAGGGCCCAGCAATCTCCTCCCTTGACTCCCAGTACTCTGGGGTAGATCCCATCTAGCCCTGGGGACTTTCCACCTTAATATTCTTCAAGATGCCTAACACCTCTTTTTTGATCCAGGCTATCTACACACTCTTCCCTAGACAAATCAACCACTAAGCTTGGATATTATCCAGGGGTCTTGCTACATTTGGGCATGGACTGCTTCAGCATCTGAGGAGCTGCAAATGGTGCTCAACTAAATCAGCAGCGAACATCCCCACTTCTGGCCCTATGATGGAAGGAAAGCCATAGATGAAGCAGCTGAAGATGGTTGGGTCAAGGACACTATCCTGAGGAACTCCTGCAGTGATGTCCTGGAGCTGAGATGACTGACCTCCAACAACCACAATCATCTTCCGTTGTGCTAGGTATGACTGCAACCAGCAGAGATTTTCCCGATTCCTATTGACTCCTGTTTTGCTCGGGCTCCTTGATGCCACATTCGGTCAAATGCTGCCTTAATGTCAACAGCAGTCACTCTCACTCACCTTGAGAGTTCAGCTGGTTTGTCCATGTTTGAAACAAGGTTGTAATGAGGTCAGGAGCTGAGTGGCCCTGGCAGGACCCAAACTAAGTGTCAGTGAGCAGGTTATTGCTAAGCAAGTGCCACATGATAGCACTGTTGATGGCCCCATCCATTACTTTGCTGATGATTGAGAGTAGACTGGTGGAACGGTAATTGGCCGGGTTGGATTTGTCCTGCTTTTTGTGTACAGGACATACCTGGGCAATTTTCCATATTGCTGGGTAGATGCCAGTGCTGTAGCTGTACCAGAACAGCTTGGCTAGGGGCACAGCAAGTTCTGGAGCACAAATCTTCAGTACTATTGCCGAAATATTGTCAGGGGCCATAGCCTTTGCAGTACACATTGCCTTCAGCCATTTCTTGATATCACGTGGAGTGAATTAAATTGGCTGAAGACTGGCTGTGAGATGCCAGGGAGCTCCAGAGGAGGCCAAGATCTTCCACTCAGCACTTGTGGCTGAAGATTGTAGCAAATGCTCAGCCTTATCTTTTGCACTGATGTGCTGGGCTCCTCCATCGTTGGGGATGGGGATATTTGGGGAGGGTCTTCCTCCTGTGAGTTGTTTAATTGTCCACCACTATTCATGACTGGATGTGGCAGGACTGCAGAGCTTAGATCTGATCCGTTGGTTGTGGGATCGCTTGGTCTTGCCTATCGTTTGCTGCTTATGCTGCTTGGCATGCAAGTAATCCTGCATTATAGCTTCAACAGCTTGACATGTCATTTTTAGGTATGCCTGGTGCTACTCCTGGCATACCCTTCTGTGCAATTGATTGAACCAGGGTTGATCCCCTGGCTTGATGGAAATGGCAGAGTCAGGGATATGCCGGGCCGTGAGGTGAAAGATTGTGTTCGAGTACAATTCTGCTGCTGCTGACGACCCACCGTGCCTCATGGATGCCCAGTCTTGAGTTGCTAGATCTATTTGAAATCTATCCCATTTAGCAGAGTGGTAGTACCACACAACATGTTGGAGAGTACCCTCTATGTGAAGGCAGGACTTCATCTTGTGTGGAGGTCACTCCTACCGATACTGTCGTGGGCAGATGCATCTGCGGCATTCAGGTTGGCAAGGATGAAGTCAAGTGTGGTTTTCCTTTACCAACTGCCACAGGCCCAGTCAAGCAGCTATGTCTTTTAGGACTTGGCCAGCTGGTCAGTAGTGGTGCTACCGAACCACTCTTGGTGATGGACATTGAAGTCCCCTAACCAGAGTACATTCTGCACCCTTGCCACCCTCAGTGCTTCCTCCAACTGGTGTTCAGCATGGAGGAGCACTGATTCATCAGCTGAGGGAAGGCAGTCAGTGGTAATCAGCAGGGAGTTTCCTTGCCAATGTTTGACCTGATGCCATGAGAATTCATGGGGTCAGCAGTCAACGTTGAGGACTCCCAGGGCAACTCTCTCCCGACTGTATACCACTGTGCCACCCCTCTGCTGGGCCTGTCCTACCGGTGGGACAGGACGTACCCAGGGATGGTGGTGGTGGTGTCTGGGACATTATCTGTAAGGTATGACTCCATGAGGATGACTACATCAGGCTTGACTAGTCTGTGAGACAGCTCTCAATTTTGGTACTAGCACCCAAGCATTAGTTTGGAGGACTTTGCAGGGTCAACAAGAGTCAGATTGCCATTGTCATTTCCAGTGCCTGCTGTCAATTCACTCTGAAGCTTGTCCTAGTTTACTCTTGAAGGGACCTGCATTTCTAGTATTGTCAACACTGTCTTCTTTCTCTTTGGAAGGCTAACCAAGTAAAAATTCGACAGGAACAAGACACTACCTTTGAACTAGCAAGAGTTTACTTACACAAGGCATATGAACACAAAGTATTTGAAGTTTTCACAGTGAGCATATATACCTCCCGAAACTCATTTTAGGGGAAAAAAAATAAGCCACTACATTTTTTCTAAAAAACATGGGGCCCTGAAGCAAATGGCTACTTCCACCAACTGAACACTTTTGAGGCTAAACTGGTTACAGTGGCTAAATTGGCTTTACAGCAGACAGCATTGTTGATATCAAAATTCACATACACTTTGAAACTGTGCCTCAGCAAATGAGTCACTCAAGATATAGTCCGTGAAATGAAGTCTCTTCCCAACAAGCCGTCAACTCCAGATGACGCTCACCAATTCTCAAAGGATGCAGAATGAGCTGTCAAAGTAATTACCCCAGACTGGGACCTACTCTGAATTGTGGGCAGACAATTTTCCTATGATTTAAATCAGAAATATGATTCAATACTGAAAGGAAGCATTACCTAATACGCTTGTCAATGGACTCTTGTTCTGTCCCTCCATGTTCACTCCCACATCTTTAAGCCACCAGCAGCGTTGCCAACAAAAATTACTCTCTCAGCTTTTACAAAGAAAAGGACAACAATAAATGGATGCTGCAGCTGAGAGTTTTTGTGCCTACTTACCAGTACCTGTGCCTTGAGGAGATACCCCAACTCCACTTAATCAGATAGTCAGTAATAACAGAGGCCATCATTCCAGAATGCACTATGAAAACAGATCTAAAGGTACGAGCATTACTTGCCATAGTGTTGCATGTTTCTTCCAGAGCTCTACCACAACACGGTCCAAGTAATACAGTATAAAAGAAAGTATGCCAGTGTTCAAAAGTTAGCTCCACGAACAAAGACACCAACGATGTCTCCATATATTGTTCCATCCAAAGTAAACTGTGAGGAAGTGATCTTCACAGGGTCTGGATCAGCAGATAACAAGGTGCAGAGTTGTGTTATCTGCTCTAAGGATACCTGCAACTGGCATACCAAGATGGGGCAAACTCAGCCAGTATTAATGCCAGTCAGCAGAAACTTCCATCCTCCTATACCTCCTTCCAGGCATACTGTAACACTGACTTGTGGGGGTGGGGGGGGTTTGGCTGGAACAAAAGGATACCTTCCTCATGCAAAACCACATCTGCCTCTGTAGGCATTAAGCTGAGGGTCAGGGGCTGGGCTGCTCTGTAACTTGCCTATATGGTTTTTGTTTGTCACTTCTTAACCATCATCCCTTCAACCTTAGCATTAGTTGCCAATGTGCTGAAAGGTTTCGAGCTTCAACTTGACCTAGAGCTGCAAGGGCTTTTGTCCCCTACTCCAGATATCTTCAATTAATTGTCTACATTCCTTTAAATTTTACCTACACAACATTCTATTCCCAGAGTACAGCCTGTCGCTGTTTACATTTACATCTGGAGCTCAGCACAATTGCAATAACAAGCCAGCAACAGACAAGTCATGCAAAATGCACACTTCACTATAGCTGAACTTTCTAACCTTGCAAAGTAAAATTGTTCGAATATCAAAGACTGAGGGGTGATCTGATCAACATGTTTAAATGTTAAAAGAATTTGATGAGATTGATAATGAGAACCTATTATCTCTGTTTCCTGTTCCTAATTTTCCCCCAATCAAAAACTAAAGCTAAGCCATTTAAAAAGCACTTTTTCCAACAAAAAAAATCTGGAACTTCCTGCGAAAAGTCTGTGGATGCTGGGAGAATTGGCATGTTTGAGACAGATAGATTTTTGCTAGATAAAGATATCAAGGAAAATGGATAAACCAAAGTGGGTAAATGGAGTTAGTGTGCAGATCATCCATGATCCGATGGAACAGCGGAGCAAGCAAGGCCAGATGGCTTACTTCCATTCCTGGTTGGTCAGCAGCCTTCCATCTCATGAGACAATGGTTTGCACCATGGTGGTCAACTCTTGTCTGAAGCATTGCCTGGTGTGGCTCAGGAGCCCCACTCTGGCATAGCAGTCTCTGCCACATTTGCTGCAGAGGAAAGACACAGGGCTCATGAAGTGCAGGATTTACGGACCACCTTTTCTCTGGGCCCTCTTTTCACCCAGCTGAGCTTTTAATTTCTGCTCACCTCTTTCTATGCCCTTCTAAACTTCCAGCCTCCAGAGATCACAGCGGTTGGCAGCTACCTTCCAATTGTCAGTGTCAATGTCTGCCATCCTCATATCTCACTTGCAGGTGTCCTTATAGAGGAGGCACAGGCAACCAGGTGGTCAGGATGCAGTAGCCAATTCACTGTACAGGTGGTTTTTGGGCAAAAGGCCATTGCCCATCCGATCTTAGAATGATGTCTTCTTTCCACGACAACACAATGGCGTCAGCTATGGCAGGGTAACATCGGAACCCTTAGATACAAAGTGGGGTCAAAAAAGGTCGTCATCTCGCACAGACGCCCTTTGGCACATTCTTCTTTTTGCTGTTGTCATATACCTTCAGTCATCTACAGAAAGTGTCAACTTGCATACCAGGACGGATGGGAAGCTGTTGAGCCTTGTTCCTGGTAAACTGCATAAATAAAGGAAAATTTATCCTTGGAATCAACTGTATGATTAAAAAATAAGTTCAATATGATTCTGTTGTTATTCTCACTTCCTCAAGTCCTGAAAAATCATGTCCTTTCCATTGGATTTCAGTTACTACTTGCAAGATTATCCTTTGTTTCGAGGCCATATTTCGAACTAATTATCCAAAGCTCGCCCCAGATTAAACGTGATTGTAGTAAGTGAACCTGCTTTTTGCCAAACCCCAAAGGCTGTTGAGGAGGCTTAGACTTGATGCAGACAGTTGGTCAGACTGGAGTTCTGCCTTGATGTTTGCAGGCTGGAGTTTAAACAGCAGACTGAATTGCGAGCCTAGAAATGTAATATTAAAACCTTCCAAAGGCTTAGGTCATGTGATGTTGTCCATTAATAAGTCAGCTGCAGGCTAACAAGCAGTTTCTTTGCCTCTGGTCAAAATCCATTGTTAACCTTAGGAGATAAATGGTGTCTCTTAGCGCTTCTACAGGTATAACAAGTTTTGATGGCTTCACTGTTGTTACAGGGCCAAGCTGGGGAGATAGGTCATCTGCTGGTCGCTGGTTTCGTTGATTGTAATACGACCTCATAGTGAGAGGTGTCAGATCCCACAAGAATGAGAGTTAAGCTTTTGTCCTGTAACTGCTGTTGGAAATTTCCAGAAACTGTAGTCAACTTGTCAATCATGTGACCTGTAGCAGCCATCTTTTGGTTTAGCAAAGTCCACTTTTAAAGAAGCAAAAAGGTAAGGTTTGATCTAACAGTTTATGATCTCTCTTGGCTTCGGGACCTGACATTAGAACTGAAGCATACTTTGGGGCAAAATAGAGGAATATTCAGCTTGTATCTAATTCATGCTATGTCTGATCTTCAGCACTAAATTCAAATCGTTGGAGAAGCTCTGTTTCAGTATGATCTGCAACAATTTGGAAAACAACAGAGAAAGTAAAATCTCACCTCAATAGAACTGGCGATGTTTAAACATTCTTCCATGCCAGGAATGTCCAGGTGAATGATGCGCAGATCTTTACATTTAATCGTAATTGTACCCAATGTTCCCACAAACCTGAAATTAAAGCACAAAGACCTATTTAAGAATATTGTAGTTTTGATCATTTTTCATTTTTTATTTGCTCCACTTTTCAGTAACTGGCCTTATACCTGCTAACATTCCCTTTAGGATTCAAGATTGTTGAAGTCAGATTTATGGAGAATTGGTGCTCGTGCCACAATGAAGCACCCAAAGGAGTTTTGCAGAATACAGTGGAATGGGTCAGGTCTGACTTAATCTAAAGATGGAGCATTGTATGATCAGAAGGCATTTCAGACTCGAGAGGCACAGCCAAAATTCTCTCTCATTGTTTAGCTCTCCAGCATGACATAGCATTTCTTAACCAAATGACTAGTTATGCCAAGACCTATTTCCAGGTCTCAGCAATTTTGATTTTGTTATAGCTGGTAAGATAAAAATTATGATTTGTTCTCTCCTTCAATAAGAAAGCATTAAATTATTCTGCAGTGATCCAAAGGGTCTGGCTGCTTTCACAATGGCACTGCTTTAATTAGGATTCTGGACAACTGGTTTTTATGCTGCTTAATTTGGTTCTTTTACACTGGAGATAGATTTGCAGATCCATAGTAAGTGTGATCTATAGGTCTGCCTGCCATCAGAACAATCTTATTCTGCCTCTGGGGCTAGATCTCAGACAATAGTTACTGAACATCATCTATATATAAACTAAGTTAAGAGTAGTCACATATAATGAGGAGTCATTCTGAATGATAATTTTATTGAGCATGTTGTCACATTAATGCTTCCAAAAATAAACACAAACTAGTTGATCTCTCCCGATATAGCTAATGGGACGAGTCCTGCACCACCTCCACAAACAGACCTTTTCATTCTCAGTTTTTTCTGCTTGTCTTCCTCACTATCACCCTATTTCTACCTCTACAGCCCTTGCAAACACTCAATCACCTCCATCGCCCCTTCCTCCTTAATACAGGTATTATATTTTCAAAAAAATCCACATGAATTTGATGTGTGCCAGTTAGAGTTGCTCTGACAACAATTGTGCATCTTATATTAAAGCAGTTTTTTTGCAAATGTGGCTTCCTGCAGGCAAGGTGCCTCATGTGGGCAAGGCCTTCAGGAAGATCTAAATCTCTTTAAGTGGGCAAATATGTGGGGAAAGAAATTTAACATAGGGAAAATGCAACATCATGCGAATTAGTAACCACGTTGAATGTACAAAAATCATCACGCAGCTTCCAAGGCATCCAAGGTACTTGAGTTTGTAATAGGGAACTTCACAAGAACACAAGAAATAGGAGCAGGAGTAGACCATACAGCCCCTCGAGCCTGCTCTGCCATTCAATACGATCCTAGCTAATTTTGGGCTTCGACTCCATTTCCTCGTCAGCTTTCCATATCTCTCAATTCTCAGAAACCAAAAATCTGTCTGTTACAACCTTAAAATGTATTCAATGATGGAGCATCCCCAACCCTCTGGCAAGAGAATTCTAAAGATTCACAACCCTTCAAGTCAAGTAATTCCCCTTCATCTTAGTCCCTCATCCCAAGACTATGCTCCAATATTTAGACCTCCCCCCGCCTCAACCAGCAGAAACAATCTCTCAGTGTCTACCCCTATCAAGCCCCTTCAGAATTTTGTAGGTCTCAATGAGATTGCCTCAACTCCAGAGAATACAAGCCTAATTTACTCAGCCTCTCATCATAGGACAACCCCCTCATCCCAGGGATCAATTTAGTGAACTTTCGTTGTATTGTCCCCAATGCAAGTATATCCTTTAAATCTCACCAAAACCCTGTACAGTTGCAGCAAGACTTCCTTGTTCTTGTACTCCCAAACCCTTGCCATAAAGGCCAAAATGCCATCTAATTGCTTGCTATCTTTCTGTATTTCTTGTACAAGCACACCCAAGTCTCTTGAAAATCAACACTTACAAGTCTCACATCCTTTAAAAAATATTCTACTTTTCTATTCTTATGACCAAAGTGAGCACCACATTATACACCATCTGGCATCTTGTTGCCCATATCTCTTTGCAGCCTCTGTCCTCCCTAGAGCTTACCTTCCCACCAAGCTTGGTATCAGCAAACTTTGATACGTTACTCTGTCTCTTCACCCAAATCATGAATATAGATTGTAAATAGATGAGACCCCAGCATTGATTCTTGATCCTTGCAGCATTCTACTATTCACCACCTGCCAACTAGAATAGCTCAATATTCCAGGATATAGGGTCTTCAGGTGAGACAGGGAAGGAGGTAAAAGAGGCGGCATTGCAATATTGATCAAGGAATCAATTACAGCAGTAAGGAGGGATGACATCTTAGAAAGCTCTATAAATGAGGCCATATGGGTAGAACTGAATAACAAAAAAGGACCAATCACATTGCTGGGAATGTGCTATAGGCCCCCAAATAGTTAGAGAGAAATAGAAGAGCAGATATGTAGACAAATTTCAGAGAAGTGTAAGATAATAGGGGATTTCAACTTCCCCAATATTAACTGGGTGAGTCATAGTGTGATAGGTTTAGAGGGAGCAGAGTTCTTCAAGTGCATCCAGGAGAGCTTTTTAAGCCAGTGCGTAGAAGGTCCTACAAGAGAGGGGGCAGTCCTGGGCTTAATTTTAGGGAATGAAGCCAGGCAAGTGGTAGAGGTATCAGTGGGGGAGCATTTTGCAGATAGTGATCATAACTCTGTTAGACTCGAGGTTGTTATGGAAAAGGACAAGGATGGGCCAGAAATCAGAGTTCTAAATTGGGGGAAAGCCAATTTTAATAAGATCAGATATGATTCGGCCAGAGTGGACAGGGAGCAGCTACTTTTAGGTAAATCTGCATCAGAGCAGTGGGACTCATTCAAGAAGGAAACAGGGAGAGTACAGGGCCAACATATTCCAGTAAAGACAAAGGGTGGGACCAACAAATCCAGGGAACCCTGGATGTTGAGGGCCATACAGGATTAGATAAAGAGAAAAAGGGAGGCTTATGGCAGATACCAAGGGCTCAAAACAGCAGAAGCCCTAGAGGAGTATAGAATGTGTGGAGGGGAGCTTAAAAATGAAATTAGGAGAGCAAAAAGGGGGCATGAAGATACATTGGCAGGTAAAATAAAGGAAAACCCAGTTATTTTATAAGTACATTAAGAGTAAGAGGATAAGTAGGGAAAGAGTAGGGCCCATTAAGGAGCATAGTGATAATTTGTTCGTGGAGCCGGAAGACATAGGGAGGGTTCTAAATGAATACTTTATGTCGGTGTTCACAAGTGAGTGGGATGATGTGGATGTGGAAATCAGGCAGAAGGACTGTGATATGATTAAAGAAATTAGCATAGAAAGGGAGGAAGTGCTAAGTGGTCTGGCAGGCTTAAAAGTAGAAAAATCTCCAGGCCCAGATAAAATGTATCCCAGGCTGTTGAGTGAGGCAAGGGAGGAGATAGCAGGGGCGCCGGCAATAATTTTCAATACCTCTCTGGCCACTGGAGAGGTGCCAGAGGACTGGAGGACAGCCAATGTGGTACCGTTATTCAAGAAAGGAGGAAGGGATAAACCAGGGAACTACAGGCCAGTCAGTCTAACCTCAATGGTGGGGGAACTATTGGAAGCAATTCTGAGGGACAGAATTAATCTACATTTGGAGAGGCAGGGATTAATCAAGGACAGTCAGCATAGTTTTGTTAAGGGGAGGTCATGTCTGACCAATTTGATTGAATTTTTCGAAGGGGTGACCAGGTGTGTAGATGACGGCAATGCATTTGATGTAGTCTACTTGGACTTCAGCAAAGTTTTTGATAAGGTCCCACATGCGAGACTGATAACGAAGGTAAGAGCCCATGGAATCCAAGGCAATTTGGATCCAGAATTGGCTGAGTGGCAGGAAGCAGAGGGTGATGGTCGAGGGGTGTTTTTGTGACTGGATTTCCATGGCCAGTGGGGTTCCACAGGGACCGGTGTTAGGTCCCTTGCTGTTTGTGGTATATATAAATAGTTAAGACTTGAACGTAGGAGGGTTGATCAGTAAGTTCGCAGTTGACACGAAAATTGGTGGGGTGGTAAATATTGAGGAGGATAGCCTTAGATTACAGGAGGATATAGATGGGCTGATCAGATTGACTGATCAGTGGCAAATGGAATTTAATCTGGATAAGCGTGAGTTTTTGTCCTGCACTTGGGCAGGACAAACAAGGCACGGGAATACACAATGAATGGTAGGACCCTGGGAAGTACCGAGGATCAGAGGGACCTTGGTGTGCATGTCCACTGGTCTCTTAAGGAAACGGGACAGGTAGATAAGTTGGTTAAGAAGGCATATGGGATACTTGCCTTTATTAGCTGAGGCATAGAAGTAAGAGCAGGGAGGTTATGCTGGAACTGTATAAAATGCTGGTTAGGCCACAGCTAGAGTATTGCGTGCAGTTCTGGAATCCGCATTATAGGAAGGATGTGATTGCACTAGAGAGAGTGCAGAGGAGATTTCCCAGGACTTTGTCTGGGTTGGAGAGTTTTGGTTATGAGGAGAGATTGGATAGACTGGGATAAAAACAAAATAGCTGCGGATGCTGGAAAGCCAAAACAAAAACAGAATTACCTGGAAAAACTCAGCAGGTCTGGCAGCATCGGCGGAGAAGAAAAGAGTTGACGTTTCGAGTCCTCATGACCAAAACGAAGGAGGTGGAGGGGGTGGGAGGAGGCGGAGGGGCTGGGTGGGGGGGGGGGGGGGGGGGAGGAGGCGGAGGGGGGGGGGGTTGAGTGGGTGGGGGGGGGTTGAGTGGGTGGGGGGGGGGAGGAGGAGGGGGTGGGTGGGGGGGAGGAGGCGGAGGGGGCTGGGTGGGGGGGGGGAGGAGGCGGAGGGGGTGGGTGGGTGGGGGGGGAAGGAGGCGGAGGGGCTGGGTGGGGGGGGGGGGAGGAGGCGGAGGGGGGGGTTGAGTGGGTGGGGGGGGGAAGGAGGAGGAGGGGCTGGGTGGGGGGGAGGAGGCGGAGGGGCTGGGTGGGGGGGGGGGAGGAGGCGGAGGGGGGGGTTGAGTGGGTGGGGGGGGGGAAGGAGGAGGAGGGGCTGGGTGGGGGGGAGGAGGCGGAGGGGCTGGGTGGGGGGGGGGGAGGAGGCGGAGGGAAGAAGGGGGTGGGGGTAAGGGGGAGGGGGAGGGACGGAGTGAAGAAGGGGATGGGGGTAAGGGGGATGGGGGTAAGGGGGAGGGGGAGGGAAGAAGGGAAGAAGAAGGGGATGGGGGTAAGGGGGAGGGGGAGGAGGCGGAGGGAAGAAGGGGATGGGGGTAAGGGGGAGGGACGGAGGGAAGAAGAAGGGGAGGGGGGTAAGGGGGAGGGGGAGGAGGCAGAGGGAAGAAGGGGATGGGGGTAAGGGGGAGGGACGGAGGGAAGAAGAAGGGGAGGGGGGTAAGGGGGAGGGGGAGGGAAGAAGAAGGGGAGGGGGGTAAGGGGGAGGGGGAGGGAAGAAGAAGGGGATGGGGGTAAGGGGGAGGGACGGAGGGAAGAAAAGGGGATGGGGGTAAGGGGGAGGGGGGTAAGGGGGAGGGGGAGGGAAGAAGAAGGGGATGGGGGTAAGGGGGATGGGGGTAAGGGGGAGGGGGGTAAGGGGGAGGGGGAGGGGGGGTAAGGGGGAGGGGGAGGGGGAGGGAAGAAGAAGGGGATGGGGGTAAGGGGGATGGGGGTAAGGGGGATGGGGGTAAGGGGGATGGGGGTAAGGGGGAGGGGAGGGGGTAAGGGGGAGGGGAGGGGGTAAGGGGGAGGGGATGGGGGTAAGGGGGAGGGGGGTAAGGGGGAGGGGGGTAAGGGGGAGAGGGTAACGGGGAGGGGAGGGGGTAAGGGGGAGGGAGGGGTAAGGGGGAGGGGATGGGGGTAAGGGGGAGGGGGGTAAGGGGGAGGGGGGTAAGGGGGAGGGGGGTAAGGGGGAGGGGAGGGGGTAAGGGGGAGGGGAGGGGGTAAGGGGGAGGGGAGGGGGTAAGGGGGAGGGGAGGGGGTAAGGGGGAGGGGATGGGGGTAAGGGGGAGGGGGGTAAGGGGGAGGGGGTAACGGGGAGGGGAGGGGGTAAGGGGGAGGGGGAGGGGGTAACGGGGAGGGGAGGGGTTAAGGGGGAGGGGAGGGGGTAAGGGGGAGGGGAGGGGGTAAGGGGGAGGGGAGGGGGGAAGGGGAAGGGATGAGGGGGTAAGGGGGAGGGGATGAGGGGGTAAGTGGGGAGGGGATGAGGGGGTAAGTGGGGAGGGGGGTAAGGGGGAGGGGGTAACGGGGAGGGGAGGGGGTAAGGGGGAGGGGAGGGGGTAACGGGGAGGGGAGGGGGTAAGGGGGAGGGGAGGGGGTAAGGGGGAGGGGAGGGGGTAAGGGGGAGGGGAGGGGGTAAGGGGGAGGGGATGGGGGTAAGGGGGAGGGGGGGTAAGGGGGAGGGGAGGGGGGTAAGGGGGAGGGGGAGGGGGGGTAAGGGGGAGGGGGAGGGGGGGTAAGGGGGAGGGGGAGGGACGGAGGGAAGAAGAAGGGGATGGGGGTGAAGGGGATGGGGGTAAGGGGGAGGGGGAGGGAAGAAGAAGGGGATGGGGGTAAGGGGGAGGGGGAGGGGGAGGGAAGAAGAAGGGGATGGGGGTAAGGGGGAGGGGGAGGGGGGTAAGGGGGAGGGGGAGGGGGAGGGGGAGGGAAGAAGAAGGGGATGGGGGTAAGGGGGATGGGGGTAAGGGGGAGGGGGGGTAAGGGGGAGGGGGAGGGGGGGGTAAGGGGGAGGGGGAGGGGGAGGGAAGAAGAAGGGGATGGGGGTAAGGGGGATGGGGGTAAGGGGGAGGGGGGGTAAGGGGGAGGGGAGGGGTAAGGGGGAGGGGAGGGGGTAAGGGGGAGGGGATGGGGGTAAGGGGGAGGGGGGTAAGGGGGAGGGGGGTAAGGGGGAGGGGGGTAACGGGGAGGGGAGGGGGTAAGGGGGAGGGGAGGGGGTAAGGGGGAGGGGATGGGGGTAAGGGGGAGGGGGGTAAGGGGGAGGGGGGGTAACGGGGAGGGGAGGGGGTAAGGGGGAGGGGAGGGGGTAAGGGGGAGGGGATGGGGGTAAGGGGGAGGGGGTAAGGGGGATGGGGGTAAGGGGGAGGGGGGGGGTAAGGGGGAGGGGGGTAAGGGGGAGGGGGGTAAGGGGGAGGGGGGGAGGGGGGTAAGGGGGAGGGGGGGAGGGGGGTAAGGGGGATGGGGGTAAGGGGGAGGGGGGGAGGGGGGTAAGGGGGAGGGGGGGAGGGGGGGTAAGGGGGATGGGGGTAAGGGGGAGGGGAGGGGGGTAAGGGGGAGGGGAGGGGGTAACGGGGAGGGGAGGGGGTAACGGGGAGGACCCGTCCCGAACCCACTCACCTCTTGTCGATGGTGTCGATGTTGCTGTGCAGCAGCCACAGCTCCTCACTGTTGTCCTGCCGGGAGGAGAGGATCAGGTGGTGGCCGGTCAGACACAGCGTCCCCTCCACCCGGGGCAGGAAGGGCCGGGACAGAATCACCCCGTCAACCCGGGGAGTCTTAATCAGCTCAGCGAACTCCATCCCCCTCCCGGAGCCACACACCCGGCCTCACCCGGAAGCCGCGCCCACCCGGACAACAGTAACCGGCGCCCCGCCTCCCCTCCCGGTCAATAGGCGCCTGTGTAACCCCGGCGCGCGGTCCCCGAGCCACGAGGTCCAGGCCAGATGGTTCCGAGCGGCAGCCGCGGCTGTCTGTGTATGGGGAATGTGAGGGACGGGAACAGCCGCTGAGATTGACAGTGACCCATCCTCACCTCCCTCACTGGCAGCTGTCAGCCCATTCTCACCCCCAGCTCTCAGGCCACAGCTTCCTGGAACTGATCGAACCCTGGAACTCCCTAACAGCACAGTGGGTGTACCTACACCACACGGACAATATCCTGGAACTCCCTCCCTAACAGCACAGTGGGTGTACCTACGCCACAGGGGACAAAATCCTGGAACTCCCTCCCTAACAGCACAGTGGGTGTACCTACACCACAGGGGACAATATCCTGGAACTCCATCCCTAACAGCGCCGTGGGTGTACCTACACCACATGGACAAAATCCTGGAACTCCCTCCCTAACAGCACCGTGGGTGTACCTACACCACAGGGGACAAAATCCTGGAACTCCCTCCCTAACAGCGCTGTGGGTGTACCTACACCACAGGGGACAAAATCCTGGAACTCCCTCCCTAACAGCACAGTGGGTGTACCTACACCACAGGGGACAAAATCCTGGAACTCCCTCCCGAACAGCACAGTGGGTGTACCTACACCACAGGGGACAAAATCCTGGAACTCCCTCCCTAACAGCACAGTGGGTGTACCTACACCACACGGACAATATCCTGGAACTCCCTCCCTAACAGCACAGTGGGTGTACCTACACCACAGGGACAATATCCCGAACTCCCTCCCTAACAGCACAGTGGGTGTACCTACACCACACACGGGGACAAAATCCTGGAACTCCCTCCCTAACAGCACAGTGGGTGTACCTACACCACACGGACAATATCCTGGAACTCCCTCCCTAACAGCACAGTGGGTGTACCTACACCACAGGGGACAATATCCTGGAACTCCCTCCCTAACAGCACGGTGGGTGTACCTACACCACACGGACAATATCCTGGAACTCCCTCCCTAACAGCGCTGCGGGTGTACCTACACCACACGGACAAAATCCTGGAACTCCCTCCCTAACAGCACAGTGGGTGTACCTACACCACACGGACAAAATCCTGGAACTCCCTCCCTAACAGCACAGTGGGTGTACCTACACCACAGGGGACAATATCCTGGAACTCCCTCCCTAACAGCACAGTGGGTGTACCTACACCACACGGACAAAATCCTGGAACTCCATCCCTAACAGCACAGTGGGTGTACCTACACCACACGGACAAAATCCTGGAACTCCATCCCTAACAGCACAGTGGGTGTACCTACACCACACGGACAAAATCCTGGAACTCCATCCCTAACAGCACAGTGGGTGTACCTACACCACAGGGGACAAAATCCTGGAACTCCCTCCCTAACAGCACAGTGGGTGTACCTACACCACAGGGGACAATATCCTGGAACTCCCTCCCTAACAGCACAGTGGGTGTACCTACACCACACGGACAATATCCTGGAACTCCCTCCCTAACAGCGCAGTGGGTGTACCTACACCACACGGACAATATCCTGGAATTCCCTCCCTAACAGCGCCGTGGGTGTACCTACACCACAGGGGACAATATCCTGGAACTCCCTCCCTAACAGCGCAGTGGGTGTACCTACACCACACGGACAAAATCCTGGAACTCCCTCCCTAACAGCACAGTGGGTGTACCTACACCACACGGACAATATCCTGGAACTCCCTCCCTAACAGCGCAGTGGGTGTACCTACACCACACGGACAAAATCCTGGAACTCCCTCCCTAACAGCACAGTGGGTGTACCTACACCACAGGGGACAATATCCTGGAACTCCCTCCCTAACAGCGCAGTGGGTGTACCTACACCACACGGACAAAATCCTGGAACTCCCTCCCTAACAGCACAGTGGGTGTACCTACACCACACGGACAAAATCCTGGAACTCCCTCCCTAACAGCACAGTGGGTGTACCTACACCACACGGACAATATCCTGGAACTCCCTCCCTAACAGCACAGTGGGTGTACCTACACCACACGGACAATATCCTGGAACTCCCTCCCTAACAGCACAGTGGGTGTACCTACACCACACGGACAATATCCTGGAACTCCCTCCCTAACAGCACTGTGGGTGTACCTACACCACACGGACAAAATCCTGGAACTCCCTCCCTAACAGCACAGTGGGTGTACCTACACCACAGGGGACAATATCCTGGAACTCCCTCCCTAACAGCACAGTGGGTGTACCTACACCACATGGACAAAATCCTGGAACTCCCTCCCTAACAGCACAGTGGGTGTACCTACACCACACGGACAATATCCTGGAACTCCCTCCCTAACAGCACTGTGGGTGTACCTACACCACACGGACAAAATCCTGGAACTCCCTCCCTAACAGCGCCGTGGGTGTACCTACACCACAGGGGACAATATCCTGGAACTCCCTCCCTAACAGCACAGTGGGTGTACCTACACCACACGGACAATATCCTGGAACTCCCTCCCTAACAGCGCAGTGGGTGTACCTACACCACAGGGGACAAAATCCTGGAACTCCCTCCCTAACAGCGCCATGGGTGTACCTACACCACAGGGGACAAAATCCTGGAACTCCCTCCCTAACAGCGCCATGGGTGTACCTACACCACAGGGGACAATATCCTGGAACTCCCTCCCTAACAGCGCAGTGGGTGTACCTACACCACAGGGGACAAAATCCTGGAACTCCCTCCCTAACAGCGCCATGGGTGTACCTACACCACAGGGACAATATCCTGGAACTCCCTCCCTAACAGCGCAGTGGGTGTACCTACACCACAGGGGACAAAATCCTGGAACTCCCTAACAGCGCCATGGGTGTACCTACACCACACGGACAATATCCTGGAACTCCCTCCCTAACAGCACCGTGGGTGTACCTACACCACAGGGCCAATATCCTGGAACTCCCTCGCTAACAGCACTGTGGGTGTACCTACACCACACGGACAATATCCTGGAACTCCCTCCCTAACAGCACAGTGGGTGTACCTACACCACAGGGGACAAAATCCTGGAACTCCCTCCCTAACAGCACAGTGGGTGTACCTACACCACACGGACAATATCCTGGAACTCCCTCCCTAACAGCACAGTGGGTGTACCTACACCACAGGGGACAAAATCCTGGAACTCCCTCCCTAACAGCACAGTGGGTGTACCTACACCACAGGGGACAAAATCCTGGAACTCCCTCCCTAACAGCACAGTGGGTGTACCTACACTACACGGACAAAATCCTGGTACTCCCTCCCTAACAGCACAGTGGGTGTACCTACACCACACGGACAATATCCTGGAACTCCCTCCCTAACAGCACAGTGGGTGTACCTACACCACACGGACAATATCCTGGAACTCCCTCCCTAACAGCACAGTGGGTGTACCTACACCACACGGACAATATCCTGGAACTCCCTCCCTAACAGCACAGTGGGTGTACCTACACCACACGGACAATATCCTGGAACTCCCTCCCTAACAGCACAGTGGGTGTACCTACACCACAGGGGACAAAATCCTGGAACTCCCTCCCTAACAGCACAGTGGGTGTACCTACACCACACGGACAAAATCCTGGAACTCCCTCCCTAACAGCACAGTGGGTGTACCTACACCACATGGACAAAATCCTGGAACTCCCTCCCTAACAGCACAGTGGGTGTACCTACACCACATGGACAAAATCCTGGAACTCCCTCCCTAACAGCACAGTGGGTGTACCTACACTACACGGACAAAATCCTGGTACTCCTCCCTAACAGCGCTGTGGGTGTACCTACACCGCAGGGACAAAATCCTGGAACTCCATCCCTAACAGCACAGTGGGTGTACCTACACCACAGGGACAAAATCCTGGAACTCCCTCCCTAACAGCACAGTGGGTGTACCTACACCACACGGACAAAATCCTGGAACTCCCTCCCTAACAGCACAGTGGGTGTACCTACACCACACGGACAATATCCTGGAACTCCCTCCCTAACAGCGCCGTGGGTGTACATACACCACACGGACAATATCCTGGTACTCCCTCCCTAACAGCACTGTGGGTGTACCTACACCACACGGACAATATCCTGGAACTCCCTCCCTAACAGCACAGTGGGTGTACCTACAAAACATGGACAAAATCCTGGAACTCCCTCCCTAACAGCACAGTGGGTGTACCTACACCACACGGACAAAATCCTGGAACTCCCTCCCTAACAGCACAGTGGGTGTACCTACACCACACGGACAAAATCCTGGAACTCCCTCCCTAACAGCACAGTGGGTGTACCTACACCACACGGACAATATCCTGGAACTCCCTCCCTAACAGCGCCGTGGGTGTACCTACACCACACGGACAAAATCCTGGAACTCCCTCCCTAACAGCACAGTGGGTGTACCTACACCACAGGGACAATATCCTGGAACTCCCTCCCTAACAGCACAGTGGGTGTACCTACACCACAGGGGACAAAATCCTGGAACTCCCTCCCTAACAGCACAGTGGGTGTACCTACACCACAGGGGACAAAATCCTGGAACTCCCTCACTAACAGCACGGTGGGTGTACCTACACCACACAGACAATATCCTGGAACTCCCTCCCTAACAGCACAGTGGGTGTACCTACACCACAGGGACAATATCCTGGAACTCCCTCCCTAACAGCACGGTGGGTGTACCTACACCACAGGGACAATATCCTGGAACTCCCTCCCTAACAGCACTGTGGGTGTACCTACACCACAGGGGACAAAATACTGGAACTCCCTCCCTAACAGCGCTGTGGGTGTACCTACACCACACGGACAATATCCTGGAACCCCCTCCCTAACAGCACAGTGGGTGTACCTACACCACACGGACAATATCCTGGAACTCCCTCCCTAACAGCGCTGTGGGTGTACCTACACCACAGGGGACAAAATACTGGAACTCCCTCCCTAACAGCGCTGTGGGTGTACCTACACCACACGGACAATATCCTGGAACCCCCTCCCTAACAGCACAGTGGGTGTACCTACACCACACGGACAATATCCTGCAACTCCCTCCCTAACAGCACAGTGGGTGTACCTACACCACAGGGGACAAAATCCTGGAACTCCCTCCCTAACAGCACAGTGGGTGTACCTACACCACAGGGGACAAAATCCTGGAACTCCCTCCCTAACAGCACAGTGGGTGTACCTACACCACACGGACAATATCCTGGAACTCCCTCCCTAACAGCACAGTGGGTGTACCTACACCACAGGGACAATATCCCGAACTCCCTCCCTAACAGCACAGTGGGTGTACCTACACCACACACGGGGACAAAATCCTGGAACTCCCTCCCTAACAGCACAGTGGGTGTACCTACACCACACGGACAATATCCTGGAACTCCCTCCCTAACAGCACAGTGGGTGTACCTACACCACAGGGGACAATATCCTGGAACTCCCTCCCTAACAGCACGGTGGGTGTACCTACACCACACGGACAATATCCTGGAACTCCCTCCCTAACAGCACGGTGGGTGTACCTACACCACACGGACAATATCCTGGAATTCCCTCCCTAACAGCACAGTGGGTGTACCTACACCACAGGGGACAATATCCTGGAACTCCCTCCCTAACAGCACGGTGGGTGTACCTACACCACACGGACAATATCCTGGAACTCCCTCCCTAACAGCACAGTGGGTGTACCTACACCACAGGGACAAAATCCTGGAACTCCCTCCCTAACAGCACAGTGGGTGTACCTACACCACAGGGACAAAATCCTGGAACTCCCTCCCTAACAGCACAGTGGGTGTACCTACACCACAGGGACAAAATCCTGGAACTCCCTCCCTAACAGCACTGTGGGTGTACCTACACCACAGGGACAAAATCCTGGAACTCCCTCCCTAACAGCACTGTGGGTGTACCTACACCACACGGACAATATCCTGGAACTCCCTCCCTAACAGCACAGTGGGTGTACCTACACCACAGGGGACAATATCCTGGAACTCCCTCCCTAACAGCACAGTGGGTGTACCTACACCACAGGGGACAAAATCCTGGAACTCCCTCCCTAACAGCACAGTGGGTGTACCTACACTACACGGACAAAATCCTGGTACTCCCTCCCTAACAGCACAGTGGGTGTACCTACACCACACGGACAATATCCTGGAACTCCCTCCCTAACAGCACTGTGGATGTACCTACACCACACGGACAATATCCTGGAACTCCCTCCCTAACAGCACAGTGGGTGTACCTACACCACACGGACAATATCCTGGAACTCCCTCCCTAACAGCACAGTGGGTGTACCTACACCACACGGACAATATCCTGGAACTCCCTCCCTAACAGCACAGTGGGTGTACCTACACCACAGGGGACAAAATCCTGGAACTCCCTCCCTAACAGCACAGTGGGTGTACCTACACCACACGGACAAAATCCTGGAACTCCCTCCCTAACAGCACAGTGGGTGTACCTACACCACATGGACAAAATCCTGGAACTCCCTCCCTAACAGCACAGTGGGTGTACCTACACCACATGGACAAAATCCTGGAACTCCCTCCCTAACAGCACAGTGGGTGTACCTACACTACACGGACAAAATCCTGGTACTCCTCCCTAACAGCGCTGTGGGTGTACCTACACCACAGGGACAAAATCCTGGAACTCCATCCCTAACAGCACAGTGGGTGTACCTACACCACAGGGACAAAATCCTGGAACTCCCTCCCTAACAGCACAGTGGGTGTACCTACACCACACGGACAAAATCCTGGAACTCCCTCCCTAACAGCACAGTGGGTGTACCTACACCACACGGACAATATCCTGGAACTCCCTCCCTAACAGCGCCGTGGGTGTACCTACACCACACGGACAATATCCTGGTACTCCCTCCCTAACAGCACTGTGGGTGTACCTACACCACACGGACAATATCCTGGAACTCCCTCCCTAACAGCACAGTGGGTGTACCTACAAAACACGGACAAAATCCTGGAACTCCCTCCCTAACAGCACAGTGGGTGTACCTACACCACACGGACAACATCCTGGAACTCCCTCCCTAACAGCACAGTGGGTGTACCTACACCACACGGACAAAATCCTGGAACTCCCTCCCTAACAGCACAGTGGGTGTACCTACACCACACGGACAATATCCTGGAACTCCCTCCCTAACAGCGCCGTGGGTGTACCTACACCACACGGACAAAATCCTGGAACTCCCTCCCTAACAGCACAGTGGGTGTACCTACACCACAGGGACAATATCCTGGAACTCCCTCCCTAACAGCACAGTGGGTGTACCTACACCACAGGGGACAAAATCCTGGAACTCCCTCCCTAACAGCGCTGTGGGTGTACCTACACCACAGGGGACAAAATCCTGGAACTCCCTCCCTAACAGCACGGTGGGTGTACCTACACCACAGGGGACAAAATCCTGGAACTCCCTCCCTAACAGCACGGTGGGTGTACCTACACCACACAGACAATATCCTGGAACTCCCTCCCTAACAGCACAGTGGGTGTACCTACACCACAGGGACAATATCCTGGAACTCCCTCCCTAACAGCACGGTGGGTGTACCTACACCACAGGGACAATATCCTGGAACTCCCTCCCTAACAGCACTGTGGGTGTACCTACACCACAGGGGACAAAATACTGGAACTCCCTCCCTAACAGCGCTGTGGGTGTACCTACACCACACGGACAATATCCTGGAACCCCCTCCCTAACAGCACAGTGGGTGTACCTACACCACACGGACAATATCCTGGAACTCCCTCCCTAACAGCGCTGTGGGTGTACCTACACCACAGGGGACAAAATACTGGAACTCCCTCCCTAACAGCGCTGTGGGTGTACCTACACCACACGGACAATATCCTGGAACCCCCTCCCTAACAGCACAGTGGGTGTACCTACACCACACGGACAATATCCTGCAACTCCCTCCCTAACAGCACAGTGGGTGTACCTACACTACAGGGGACAAAATCCTGGAACTCCCTCCCTAACAGCACAGTGGGTGTACCTACACCACAGGGGACAAAATCCTGGAACTCCCTCCCGAACAGCACAGTGGGTGTACCTACACCACAGGGGACAAAATCCTGGAACTCCCTCCCTAACAGCACAGTGGGTGTACCTACACCACACGGACAATATCCTGGAACTCCCTCCCTAACAGCACAGTGGGTGTACCTACACCACAGGGACAATATCCCGAACTCCCTCCCTAACAGCACAGTGGGTGTACCTACACCACACACGGGGACAAAATCCTGGAACTCCCTCCCTAACAGCACAGTGGGTGTACCTACACCACACGGACAATATCCTGGAACTCCCTCCCTAACAGCACAGTGGGTGTACCTACACCACAGGGGACAATATCCTGGAACTCCCTCCCTAACAGCACGGTGGGTGTACCTACACCACACGGACAATATCCTGGAACTCCCTCCCTAACAGCACGGTGGGTGTACCTACACCACACGGACAATATCCTGGAATTCCCTCCCTAACAGCACAGTGGGTGTACCTACACCACAGGGGACAATATCCTGGAACTCCCTCCCTAACAGCACGGTGGGTGTACCTACACCACACGGACAATATCCTGGAACTCCCTCCCTAACAGCACAGTGGGTGTACCTACACCACAGGGACAAAATCCTGGAACTCCCTCCCTAACAGCACAGTGGGTGTACCTACACCACAGGGACAAAATCCTGGAACTCCCTCCCTAACAGCACAGTGGGTGTACCTACACCACAGGGACAAAATCCTGGAACTCCCTCCCTAACAGCACTGTGGGTGTACCTACACCACACGGACAAAATCCTGGAACTCCCTCCCTAACAGCACTGTGGGTGTACCTACACCACACGGACAAAATCCTGGAACTCCCTCCCTAACAGCACAGTGGGTGTACCTACACCACAGGGGACAAAATCCTGGAACTCCCTCCCTAACAGCACAGTGGGTGTACCTACACCACAGGGGACAAAATACTGGAACTCCCTCCCTAACAGCACAGTGGGTGTACCTACACCACAGGGGACAAAATCCTGGAACTCCCTCCCTAACAGCACAGTGGGTGTACCTACACCACAGGGGACAAAATCCTGGAACTCCCTCCCTAACAGCACAGTGGGTGTACCTACACCACAGGGGACAAAATCCTGGAACTCCCTCCCTAACAGCACAGTGGGTGTACCTACACCACACGGACAATATCCTGGAACTCCCACCCTAACAGCGCTGTGGGTGTACCTACACCACACGGACAATATCCTGGAACTCCATCCCTAACAGCACAGTGGGTGTACCTACACCACAGGGGACAATATCCTGGAACTCCATCCCTAACAGCACAGTGGGTGTACCTACACCACACGGACAATATCCTGGAACTCCCTCCCTAACAGCGCTGTGGGTGTACCTACACCACAGGGGACAAAATCCTGGAACTCCCTCCCTAACAGCACAGTGGGTGTACCTACACCACAGGGGACAAAATCCTGGAACTCCCTCCCTAACAGCACAGTGGGTGTACCTACCCCACATGGACAAAATCCTGGATCTCCCTCCCTAACAGCACAGTGGGTGTACCTACACCACACAGACAAAATCCTGGAATTCCCTCCCTAACAGCACAGTGGGTGTACCTACACCACAGGGGACAATATCCTGGAACTCCCTCCCTAACAGCGCTGTGGGTGTACCTACACCACAGGGGACAATATCCTGGAACTCCCTCCCTAACAGCACAGTGGGTGTACCTACACCACAGGGACAATATCCTGGAACTCCCTCCCTAACAGCGCAGTGGGTGTACCTACACCACAGGGGACAAAATCCTGGAACTCCCTCCCTAACAGCGCCATGGGTGTACCTACACCACAGGGACAATATCCTGGAACTCCCTCCCTAACAGCGCAGTGGGTGTACCTACACCACAGGGGACAAAATCCTGGAACTCCCTAACAGCGCCATGGGTGTACCTACACCACACGGACAATATCCTGGAACTCCCTCCCTAACAGCGCCATGGGTGTACCTACACCACAGGGGACAAAATCCTGGAACTCCCTCCCTAACAGCACCATGGGTGTACCTACACCACACGGACAATATCCTGGAACTCCCTCCCTAACAGCACAGTGGGTGTACCTACACCACACGGACAATATCCTGGAACTCACTCCCTAACAGCGCCGTGGGTGTACCTACACCACACGGACAATATCCTGGAACTCCCTCCCTAACAGCGCCATGGGTGTACCTACACCACACGGACAACATCCAGGAACTCCCTCCCTAACAGCGCCATGGGTGTACCTACACCACACTGGACAATATCCTGGAACTCACTCCCTAACAGCGCCGTGGGTGTACCTACACCACACGGACAAAATCCTGGAACTCCCTTCCTAACAGCACAGTGGGTGTACCTACACCACACGGACAATATCCTGGAACTCCCTCCCTAACAGCACAGTGGGTGTACCTACACCACAGGGGACAATATCCTGGATCTCCCTCCCTAACAGCACAGTGGGTGTACCTACACCACACGGACAATATCCTGGAACTCCCTCCCTAACAGCACAGTGGGTGTACCTACACCACACGGACAATATCCTGGAACTCCCTCCCTAACAGCACAGTGGGTGTACCTACACCACAGGGACAAAATCCTGGAACTCCCTCCCTAACAGCACAGTGGGTGTACCTACACCACAGGGACAAAATCCTGGAACTCCCTCCCTAACAGCACTGTGGGTGTACCCACACCACACGGACAAAATCCTGGAATTCCCTCCCTAACAGCACAGTGGGTGTACCTACACCACACGGACAAAATCCTGGAACTCCCTCCCTAACAGCACAGTGGGTGTACCTACACCACAGGGGACAAAATCCTGGAACTCCCTCCCTAACAGCACTGTGGGTGTACCTACACCACAGGGGACAATATCCTGGAACTCCCTCCCTAACAGCGCTGTGGGTGTACCTACACCACAGGGGACAATATCCTGGAACCCCCTCCCTAACAGCACAGTGGGTGTACCTACACCACAGGGGACAATATCCTGGAACTCCCTCCCTAACAGCACAGTGGGTGTACCTACACCACAGGGGACAATATCCTGGAACTCCCTCCCTAACAGCGCTGTGGGTGTACCTACACCACAGGGGACAAAATCCTGGAACTCCCTCCCTAACAGCGCTGTGGGTGTACCTACACCACACGGACAAAATCCTGGAACTCCCTCCCTAACAGCACTGTGGGTGTACCTACACCACAGGGGACAAAATCCTGGAACTCCCTCCCTAACAGCGCTGTGGGTGTACCTACACCACACGGACAAAATCCTGGAACTCCCTCCCTAACAGCGCTGTGGGTGTACCTACACCACAGGGGACAAAATCCTGGAACTCCCTCCCTAACAGCGCTGTGGGTGTACCTACACCACACGGACAAAATCCTGGAACTCCCTCCCTAACAGCGCTGTGGGTGTACCTACACCACAGGGGACAAAATCCTGGAACTCCCTCCCTAACAGCGCTGTGGGTGTACCTACACCACAGGGGACAATATCCTGGAACCCCCTCCCTAACAGCACGGTGGGTGTACCTACACCACACGGACAATATCCTGGAACCCCCTCCCTAACAGCACTGTGGGTGTACCTACACCACAGGGGACAATATCCTGGAACTCCCTCCCTAACAGCGCTGTGGGTGTACCTACACCACAGGGGACAATATCCTGGAACTCCCTCCCTAACAGCGCTGTGGGTGTACCTACACCACAGGGGACAAAATACTGGAACTCCCTCCCTAACAGCGCTGTGGGTGTACCTACACCACACGGACAATATCCTGGAACTCCCTCCCTAATAGCACAGTGGGTGTACCTACACCACACGGACAAAATCCTGGAATTCCCTCCCTAACAGCACTGTGGGCGTACCTACACCACACGGACAAAATCCTGGAACTCCCTAACAGCACAGTGGGTGTACCTACACCACAGGGGACAAAATCCTGGAACTCCCTCCCTAACAGCACAGTGGGTGTACCTACACCACACGGACAATATCCTGGAACTCCCTCCCTAACAGCACAGTGGGTGTACCTACACCACAGGGGACAAAATCCTGGAACTCCCTCCCTAACAGCACAGTGGGTGTACCTACACCACAGGGGACAAAATCCTGGAACTCCCTCCCTAACAGCACAGTGGGTGTACCTACACCACACGGACAATATCCTGGAACTCCCTCCCTAACAGCACAGTGGGTGTACCTACACCACAGGGGACAAAATCCTGGAACTCCCTCCCTAACAGCACAGTGGGTGTACCTACACCACACGGACAATATCCTGGAACTCCCTCCCTAACAGCACAGTGGGTGTACCTACACCACACGGACAATATCCTGGAACTCCCTCCCTAACAGCACAGTGGGTGTACCTACACCACAGGGGACAAAATCCTGGAACTCCCTCCCTAACAGCACAGTGGGTGTACCTACACCACAGGGGACAAAATCCTGGAACTCCCTCCCTAACAGCACAGTGGGTGTACCTACACCACACGGACAATATCCTGGAACTCCCTCCCTAACAGCACAGTGGGTGTACCTACACCACAGGGGACAAAATCCTGGAACTCCCTCCCTAACAGCACAGTGGGTGTACCTACACCACAGGGGACAATATCCTGGAACTCCCTCCCTAACAGCACAGTGGGTGTACCTACACCACACGGACAAAATCCTGGAACTCCCTCCCTAACAGCACAGTGGGTGTACCTACACCACAGGGGACAAAATCCTGGAACTCCCTCCCTAACAGCACTGTGGGTGTACCTACACCACAGGGGACAATATCCTGGAACTCCCTCCCTAACAGCACAGTGGGTGTACCTACACCACAGGGGACAATATCCTGGAACTCCCTCCCTAACAGCACAGTGGGTGTACCTACACCACACGGACAATATCCTGGAACTCCCTCCCTAACAGCACAGTGGGTGTACCTACACCACACGGACAATATCCTGGAACTCCCTCCCTAACAGCACAGTGGGTGTACCTACACCACAGGGGACAAAATCCTGGAACTCCCTCCCTAACAGCACAGTGGGTGTACCTACACCACACGGACAATATCCTGGAACTCCCTCCCTAACAGCACAGTGGGTGTACCTACACCACAGGGGACAATATCCTGGAACTCCCTCCCTAACAGCACAGTGGGTGTACCTACACCACAGGGGACAATATCCTGGAACTCCCTCCCTAACAGCACAGTGGGTGTACCTACACCACACGGACAATATCCTGGAACTCCCTCCCTAACAGCACAGTGGGTGTACCTACACCACAGGGGACAATATCCTGGAACTCCCTCCCTAACAGCACAGTGGGTGTACCTACACCACACGGACAAAATCCTGGAACTCCCTCCCTAACAGCGCCGTGGGTGTACCTACACCACACGGACAAAATCCTGGAACTCCCTCCCTAACAGCGCAGTGGGTGTACCTACACCACACGGACAATATCCTGGAACTCCCTCCCTAACAGCACAGTGGGTGTACCTACACCACACGGACAAAATCCTGGAACTCCCTCCCTAACAGCACAGTGGGTGTACCTACACCACACGGACAAAATCCTGGAACTCCCTCCCTAACAGCACAGTGGGTGTACCTACACCACAGGGACAATATCCTGGAACTCCCTCCCTAACAGCGCTGTGGGTGTACCTACACCACACGGACAATATCCTGGAACTCCCTCCCTAACAGCGCAGTGGGTGTACCTACACCACACGGACAATATCCTGGAACTCCCTCCCTAACAGCGCAGTGGGTGTACCTACACCACAGGGACAATATCCTGGAACTCCCTCCCTAACAGCACAGTGGGTGTACCTACACCACAGGGGACAATATCCTGGAACTCCCTCCCTAACAGCACAGTGGGTGTACCTACACCACAGGGACAATATCCTGGAACTCCCTCCCTAACAGTGCTGTGGGTGTACCTACACCACAGGACAAAACCCTGGAACTCCCTCCCTAACAGCGCCGTGGGTTTACCTACTCCACACGGACAAAATCCTGGAACTCCCTCCCTAACAGCACAGTGGGTGTACCCACACCACAGGGGACAAAATCCTGGAACTCCCTCCCTAACAGCACTGTGGGTGTACCTACACCACACGGACAATATCCTGGAACTCCCTCCCTAACAGCGCAGTGGGTGTACCTACACCACAGGGACAATATCCTGGAACTCCCTCCCTAACAGCGCTGTGGGTGTACCTACACCACACGGACAATATCCTGGAACTCCCTCCCTAACAGCGCAGTGGGTGTACCTACACCACACGGACAATATCCTGGAACTCCCTCCCTAACAGCGCAGTGGGTGTACCTACACCACAGGGACAATATCCTGGAACTCCCTCCCTAACAGCACAGTGGGTGTACCTACACCACAGGGGACAATATCCTGGAACTCCCTCCCTAACAGCACAGTGGGTGTACCTACACCACAGGGACAATATCCTGGAACTCCCTCCCTAACAGCGCTGTGGGTGTACCTACACCACAGGACAAAACCCTGGAACTCCCTCCCTAACAGCGCCGTGGGTTTACCTACTCCACACGGACAAAATCCTGGAACTCCCTCCCTAACAGCACAGTGGGTGTACCCACACCACAGGGGACAAAATCCTGGAACTCCCTCCCTAACAGCACTGTGGGTGTACCTACACCACACGGACAATATCCTGGAACTCCCTCCCTAACAGCGCAGTGGGTGTACCTACACCACAGGGACAATATCCTGGAACTCCCTCCCTAACAGCACAGTGGGTGTACCTACACCACAGGGGACAATATCCTGGAACTCCCTCCCTAACAGCACAGTGGGTGTACCTACACCACAGGGACAATATCCTGGAACTCCCTCCCTAACAGCGCTGTGGGTGTACCTACACCACAGGACAAAACCCTGGAACTCCCTCCCTAACAGCGCCGTGGGTTTACCTACTCCACACGGACAAAATCCTGGAACTCCCTCCCTAACAGCACAGTGGGTGTACCGACACCACACGGACAATATCCTGGAACTCCCTCCCTAACAGCACAGTGGGTGTACCTACACCACACGGACAATATCCTGGAACTCCCTCCCTAACAGCACAGTGGGTGTACCGACACCACACGGACAATATCCTGGAACTCCCTCCCTAACAGCACAGTGGGTGTACCTACACCACAGGGGACAAAATCCTGGAACTCCCTCCCTAACAGCACTGTGGGTGTACCTACACCACACGGACAAAATCCTGGAACTCCCTCCCTAACAGCACAGTGGGTGTACCTACACCACAGGGGACAATATCCTGGAACTCCCTCCCTAACAGCACAGTGGGTGTACCTACACCACAGGGGACAATATCCTGGATCTCCCTCCCTAACAGCACAGTGGGTGTACCTACACCACACGGACAATATCCTGGAACTCCCTCCCTAACAGCACAGTGGGTGTACCTACACCACACGGACAAAATCCTGGAACTCCCTCCCTAACAGCGCTGTGGGTGTACCTACACCACATGGACAAAATCCTGGAACTCCCTCCCTAACAGCGCTGTGGGTGTACCTACACCACAGGGGACAAAATCCTGGAACTCCCTCCCTAACAGCGCTGTGGGTGTACCTACACCACAGGGGACAATATCCTGGAACCCCCTCCCTAACAGCACAGTGGGTGTACCTACACCACAGGGGACAATATCCTGGAACTCCCTCCCTAACAGCACAGTGGG
This sequence comes from Carcharodon carcharias, assembly GCF_017639515.1. Lineage (NCBI taxonomy): Eukaryota > Metazoa > Chordata > Chondrichthyes > Lamniformes > Lamnidae > Carcharodon > Carcharodon carcharias. The sequence continues at coordinate 200,392,984 of NC_054471.1, forward strand.
TGTACCTACACCACAGGGGACAATATCCTGGAACTCCCTCCCTAACAGCACAGTGGGTGTACCTACACCACACGGACAATATCCTGGAACTCCCTCCCTAACAGCACAGTGGGTGTACCTACACCACACGGACAAAATCCTGGAACTCCCTCCCTAACAGCGCTGTGGGTGTACCTACACCACATGGACAAAATCCTGGAACTCCCTCCCTAACAGCGCTGTGGGTGTACCTACACCACAGGGGACAAAATCCTGGAACTCCCTCCCTAACAGCGCTGTGGGTGTACCTACACCACAGGGGACAATATCCTGGAACCCCCTCCCTAACAGCACGGTGGGTGTACCTACACCACACGGACAATATCCTGGAACCCCCTCCCTAACAGCACTGTGGGTGTACCTACACCACAGGGGACAATATCCTGGAACTCCCTCCCTAACAGCGCTGTGGGTGTACCTACACCACACGGACAATATCCTGGAACTCCCTCCCTAACAGCACAGTGGGTGTACCTACACCACACGGACAAAATCCTGGAATTCCCTCCCTAACAGCACTGTGGGCGTACCTACACCACACGGACAAAATCCTGGAACTCCCTAACAGCACAGTGGGTGTACCTACACCACAGGGGACAAAATCCTGGAACTCCCTCCCTAACAGCACAGTGGGTGTACCTACACCACACGGACAATATCCTGGAACTCCCTCCCTAACAGCGCAGTGGGTGTACCTACACCACAGGGACAATATCCTGGAACTCCCTCCCTAACAGCACAGTGGGTGTACCTACACCACAGGGGACAATATCCTGGAACTCCCTCCCTAACAGCACAGTGGGTGTACCTACACCACAGGGACAATATCCTGGAACTCCCTCCCTAACAGCGCTGTGGGTGTACCTACACCACAGGACAAAACCCTGGAACTCCCTCCCTAACAGCGCCGTGGGTTTACCTACTCCACACGGACAAAATCCTGGAACTCCCTCCCTAACAGCACAGTGGGTGTACCCACACCACAGGGGACAAAATCCTGGAACTCCCTCCCTAACAGCACTGTGGGTGTACCTACACCACACGGACAATATCCTGGAACTCCCTCCCTAACAGCGCAGTGGGTGTACCTACACCACAGGGACAATATCCTGGAACTCCCTCCCTAACAGCACAGTGGGTGTACCTACACCACAGGGGACAATATCCTGGAACTCCCTCCCTAACAGCACAGTGGGTGTACCTACACCACAGGGACAATATCCTGGAACTCCCTCCCTAACAGCGCTGTGGGTGTACCTACACCACAGGACAAAACCCTGGAACTCCCTCCCTAACAGCGCCGTGGGTTTACCTACTCCACACGGACAAAATCCTGGAACTCCCTCCCTAACAGCACAGTGGGTGTACCGACACCACACGGACAATATCCTGGAACTCCCTCCCTAACAGCACAGTGGGTGTACCTACACCACACGGACAATATCCTGGAACTCCCTCCCTAACAGCACAGTGGGTGTACCGACACCACACGGACAATATCCTGGAACTCCCTCCCTAACAGCACAGTGGGTGTACCCACACCACAGGGGACAAAATCCTGGAACTCCCTCCCTAACAGCACAGTGGGTGTACCTACACCACACGGACAATATCCTGGAACTCCCTCCCTAACAGCGCTGTGGGTGTACCTACACCACACGGACAAAATCCTGGAACTCCCTCCCTAACAGCACAGTGGGTGTACCTACACCACAGGGGACAATATCCTGGAACTCCCTCCCTAACAGCACAGTGGGTGTACCTACACCACAGGGGACAATATCCTGGATCTCCCTCCCTAACAGCACAGTGGGTGTACCTACACCACACGGACAATATCCTGGAACTCCCTCCCTAACAGCACAGTGGGTGTACCTACACCACACGGACAAAATCCTGGAACTCCCTCCCTAACAGCGCTGTGGGTGTACCTACACCACATGGACAAAATCCTGGAACTCCCTCCCTAACAGCGCTGTGGGTGTACCTACACCACAGGGGACAAAATCCTGGAACTCCCTCCCTAACAGCGCTGTGGGTGTACCTACACCACAGGGGACAATATCCTGGAACCCCCTCCCTAACAGCACAGTGGGTGTACCTACACCACAGGGGACAATATCCTGGAACTCCCTCCCTAACAGCACAGTGGGTGTACCTACACCACAGGGGACAATATCCTGGAACTCCCTCCCTAACAGCACAGTGGGTGTACCTACACCACACGGACAATATCCTGGAACTCCCTCCCTAACAGCACAGTGGGTGTACCTACACCACACGGACAAAATCCTGGAACTCCCTCCCTAACAGCGCTGTGGGTGTACCTACACCACATGGACAAAATCCTGGAACTCCCTCCCTAACAGCGCTGTGGGTGTACCTACACCACAGGGGACAAAATCCTGGAACTCCCTCCCTAACAGCGCTGTGGGTGTACCTACACCACAGGGGACAATATCCTGGAACCCCCTCCCTAACAGCACGGTGGGTGTACCTACACCACACGGACAATATCCTGGAACCCCCTCCCTAACAGCACTGTGGGTGTACCTACACCACAGGGGACAATATCCTGGAACTCCCTCCCTAACAGCGCTGTGGGTGTACCTACACCACAGGGGACAATATCCTGGAACTCCCTCCCTAACAGCACAGTGGGTGTACCTACACCACAGGGGACAATATCCTGGAACTCCCTCCCTAACAGCGCTGTGGTTGTACCTACACCACAGGGGACAAAATACTGGAACTCCCTCCCTAACAGCGCTGTGGGTGTACCTACACCACACGGACAATATCCTGGAACTCCCTCCCTAACAGCACAGTGGGTGTACCTACACCACACGGACAAAATCCTGGAATTCCCTCCCTAACAGCACTGTGGGCGTACCTACACCACACGGACAAAATCCTGGAACTCCCTAACAGCACAGTGGGTGTACCTACACCACAGGGGACAAAATCCTGGAACTCCCTCCCTAACAGCACAGTGGGTGTACCTACACCACACGGACAATATCCTGGAACTCCCTCCCTAACAGCACAGTGGGTGTACCTACACCACAGGGGACAAAATCCTGGAACTCCCTCCCTAACAGCACAGTGGGTGTACCTACACCACAGGGGACAAAATCCTGGAACTCCCTCCCTAACAGCACAGTGGGTGTACCTACACCACACGGACAATATCCTGGAACTCCCTCCCTAACAGCACAGTGGGTGTACCTACACCACAGGGGACAAAATCCTGGAACTCCCTCCCTAACAGCACTGTGGGTGTACCTACACCACACGGACAATATCCTGGAACTCCCTCCCTAACAGCACAGTGGGTGTACCTACACCACAGGGGACAAAATCCTGGAACTCCCTCCCTAACAGCACAGTGGGTGTACCTACACCACACGGACAATATCCTGGAACTCCCTCCCTAACAGCACAGTGGGTGTACCTACACCACAGGGGACAATATCCTGGAACTCCCTCCCTAACAGCACAGTGGGTGTACCTACACCACAGGGGACAATATCCTGGAACTCCCTCCCTAACAGCACAGTGGGTGTACCTACACCACACGGACAATATCCTGGAACTCCCTCCCTAACAGCACAGTGGGTGTACCTACACCACAGGGGACAATATCCTGGAACTCCCTCCCTAACAGCACAGTGGGTGTACCTACACCACACGGACAATATCCTGGAACTCCCTCCCTAACAGCACTGTGGGTGTACCTACACCACAGGGGACAATATCCTGGAACTCCCTCCCTCACAGCACTGTGGGTGTACCTACACCACACGGACAATATCCTGGAACTCCCTAACAGCGCTGTGGGTGTACCTACACCACAGGGGACAATATCCTGGAACTCCCTCCCTAACAGCACAGTGGGTGTACCTACACCACAGGGGACAAAATCCTGGAACTCCCTCCCTAACAGCACAGTGGGTGTACCTACACCACAGGGGACAAAATCCTGGAACTCCCTCCCTAACAGCACAGTGGGTGTACCTACACCACAGGGGACAAAATCCTGGAACTCCCTCCCTCACAGCACTGTGGGTGTACCTACACCACACGGACAATATCCTGGAACTCCCTAACAGCGCTGTGGGTGTACCTACACCACACGGACAATATCCTGGAACTCCCTCCCAAACAGCACAGTGGGTGTACCTACACCACAGGGGACAATATCCTGGAACTCCCTCCCTAACAGCGCTGTGGGTGTACCTACACCACAGGGGACAATATCCTGGAACTCCCTCCCTAACAGCGCTGTGTGTGTACCTACACCACACACGGGGACAAAATCCTGGAACTCCCTCCCTAACAGCACAGTGGGTGTACCTACACCACAGGGGACAAAATCCTGGAACTCCCTCCCTAACAGCACAGTGGGTGTACCTACACCACACGGACAATATCCCAAACTCCCTCCCTAACAGCACAGTAGGTGTACCTACACCTCACGGACAATATCCTGGAACTCCCTCCCTAACAGCACAGTGGGTGTACCTACACCACACGGACAATATCCTGGAACTCCCTCCCTAACAGCACAATAGGTGTACCTACACCACACGGACAATATCCTGGAACTCCCTCCCTAACAGCACAGTGGGTGTACCTACACCACAGGGGACAATATCCTGGATCTCCCTCCCTAACAGCACAGTGGGTGTACCTACACCACAGGGGACAATATCCTGGATCTCCCTCCCTAACAGCACAGTGGGTGTACCTACACCACAGGGGACAATATCCTGGATCTCCCTCCCTAACAGCACAGTGGGTGTACCTACACCACACGGACAATATCCTGGAACTCCCTCCCTAACAGCACAGTGGGTGTACCTACACCACACGGACAAAATCCTGGAACTCCCTCCCTAACAGCACAGTGGGTGTACCTACACCACAGGGACAATATCCTGGAACTCCCTCCCTAACAGCGCTGTGGGTGTACCTACACCACACGGACAATATCCTGGAACTCCCTCCCTAACAGCACTGTGGGTGTACCTACACCACACGGACAATATCCTGGAACTCCCTCCCTAACAGCGCAGTGGGTGTACCTACACCACAGGGACAATATCCTGGAACTCCCTCCCTAACAGCACAGTGGGTGTACCTACACCACAGGGGACAATATCCTGGAACTCCCTCCCTAACAGCACAGTGGGTGTACCTACACCACAGGGACAATATCCTGGAACTCCCTCCCTAACAGCGCTGTGGGTGTACCTACACCACAGGACAAAACCCTGGAACTCCCTCCCTAACAGCGCCGTGGGTTTACCTACTCCACACGGACAAAATCCTGGAACTCCCTCCCTAACAGCACAGTGGGTGTACCCACACCACAGGGGACAAAATCCTGGAACTCCCTCCCTAACAGCACAGTGGGTGTACCTACACCACACGGACAATATCCTGGAACTCCCTCCCTAACAGCACTGTGGGTGTACCTACACCACACGGACAAAATCCTGGAACTCCCTCCCTAACAGCGCTGTGGGTGTACCTACACCACAGGGGACAATATCCTGGTACTCCCTCCCTAACAGCACAGTGGGTGTACCTACACCACAGGGGACAAAATCCTGGAACTCCCTCCCTAACAGCACAGTGGGTGTACCTACACCACACGGACAATATCCTGGAACTCCCTCCCTAACAGCACTGTGGGTGTACCTACACCACACGGACAAAATCCTGGAACTCCCTCCCTAACAGCGCTGTGGGTGTACCTACACCACAGGGGACAATATCCTGGAACTCCCTCCCTAACAGCGCTGTGGGTGTACCTACACCACAGGGGACAAAATACTGGAACTCCCTCCCTAACAGCGCTGTGGGTGTACCTACACCACACGGACAATATCCTGGAACTCCCTCCCTAACAGCACAGTGGGTGTACCTACACCACAGGGGACAAAATCCTGGAATTCCCTCCCTAACAGCACTGTGGGCGTACCTACACCACACGGACAAAATCCTGGAACTCCCTAACAGCACCGTGGGTGTACCTACACCACAGGGGACAAAATCCTGGAACTCCCTCCCTAACAGCACAGTGGGTGTACCTACACCACACGGACAATATCCTGGAACTCCCTCCCTAACAGCACAGTGGGTGTACCTACACCACAGGGGACAAAATCCTGGAACTCCCTCCCTAACAGCACAGTGGGTGTACCTACACCACAGGGGACAAAATCCTGGAACTCCCTCCCTAACAGCACAGTGGGTGTACCTACACCACACGGACAATATCCTGGAACTCCCTCCCTAACAGCACAGTGGGTGTACCTACACCACAGGGGACAAAATCCTGGAACTCCCTCCCTAACAGCACAGTGGGTGTACCTACACCACACGGACAATATCCTGGAACTCCCTCCCTAACAGCACAGTGGGTGTACCTACACCACAGGGGACAATATCCTGGAACTCCCTCCCTAACAGCACAGTGGGTGTACCTACACCACAGGGGACAATATCCTGGAACTCCCTCCCTAACAGCACAGTGGGTGTACCTACACCACAGGGACAAAATCCTGGAACTCCCTCCCTAACAGCACAGTGGGTGTACCTACACCACAGGGGACAATATCCTGGAACTCCCTCCCTAACAGCACTGTGGGTGTACCTACACCACAGGGGACAATATCCTGGAACTCCCTCCCTCACAGCACAGTGGGTGTACCTACACCACACGGACAATATCCTGGAACTCCCTAACAGCGCTGTGGGTGTACCTACACCACAGGGGACAATATCCTGGAACTCCCTCCCTAACAGCACAGTGGGTGTACCTACACCACAGGGGACAAAATCCTGGAACTCCCTCCCTAACAGCACAGTGGGTGTACCTACACCACAGGGTACAATATCCTGGAACTCCCTCCCTAACAGCACAGTGGGTGTACCTACACCACACGGACAATATCCTGGAACTCCCACCCAAACAGCACAGTGGGTGTACCTACACCACAGGGGACAATATCCTGGAACTCCCTCCCTAACAGCGCTGTGGGTGTACCTACACCACAGGGGACAATATCCTGGAACTCCCTCCCTAACAGTACAGTGGGTGTACCTACACCACAGGGGACAATATCCTGGAACTCCCTCCCTAACAGCACAGTGGGTGTACCTACACCACAGGGGACAAAATCCTGGAACTCCCTCCCTAACAGCACAGTGGGTGTACCTACACCACAGGGGACAAAATCCTGGAACTCCCTCCCTAACAGCACAGTGGGTGTACCTACACCACACGGACAATATCCCGAACTCCCTCCCTAACAGCACAGTAGGTGTACCTACACCTCACGGACAATATCCTGGAACTCCCTCCCTAACAGCACAGTGGGTGTACCTACACCACACGGACAATATCCTGGAACTCCCTCCCTAACAGCACAGTAGGTGTACCTACACCACACGGACAATATCCTGGAACTCCCTCCCTAACAGCACAGTGGGTGTACCTACACCACAGGGGACAATATCCTGGATCTCCCTCCCTAACAGCACAGTGGGTGTACCTACACCACAGGGGACAATATCCTGGATCTCCCTCCCTAACAGCACAGTGGGTGTACCTACACCACAGGGGACAATATCCTGGATCTCCCTCCCTAACAGCACAGTGGGTGTACCTACACCACACGGACAATATCCTGGAACTCCCTCCCTAACAGCACAGTGGGTGTACCTACACCACAGGGGACAATATCCTGGATCTCCCTCCCTAACAGCACAGTGGGTGTACCTACACCACACGGACAATATCCTGGAACTCCCTCCCTAACAGCACTGTGGGCGTACCTACACCACACGGACAAAATCCTGGAACTCCCTAACAGCACAGTGGGTGTACCTACACCACAGGGGACAAAATCCTGGAACTCCCTCCCTAACAGCACAGTGGGTGTACCTACACCACACGGACAATATCCTGGAACTCCCTCCCTAACAGCACAGTGGGTGTACCTACACCACAGGGGACAAAATCCTGGAACTCCCTCCCTAACAGCACAGTGGGTGTACCTACACCACAGGGGACAAAATCCTGGAACTCCCTCCCTAACAGCACAGTGGGTGTACCTACACCACACGGACAATATCCTGGAACTCCCTCCCTAACAGCACAGTGGGTGTACCTACACCACAGGGGACAAAATCCTGGAACTCCCTCCCTAACAGCACTGTGGGTGTACCTACACCACACGGACAATATCCTGGAACTCCCTCCCTAACAGCACAGTGGGTGTACCTACACCACAGGGGACAAAATCCTGGAACTCCCTCCCTAACAGCACAGTGGGTGTACCTACACCACACGGACAATATCCTGGAACTCCCTCCCTAACAGCACAGTGGGTGTACCTACACCACAGGGGACAATATCCTGGAACTCCCTCCCTAACAGCACAGTGGGTGTACCTACACCACAGGGGACAATATCCTGGAACTCCCTCCCTAACAGCACAGTGGGTGTACCTACACCACACGGACAATATCCTGGAACTCCCTCCCTAACAGCACAGTGGGTGTACCTACACCACAGGGGACAATATCCTGGAACTCCCTCCCTAACAGCACAGTGGGTGTACCTACACCACACGGACAATATCCTGGAACTCCCTCCCTAACAGCACTGTGGGTGTACCTACACCACAGGGGACAATATCCTGGAACTCCCTCCCTCACAGCACTGTGGGTGTACCTACACCACACGGACAATATCCTGGAACTCCCTAACAGCGCTGTGGGTGTACCTACACCACAGGGGACAATATCCTGGAACTCCCTCCCTAACAGCACAGTGGGTGTACCTACACCACAGGGGACAAAATCCTGGAACTCCCTCCCTAACAGCACAGTGGGTGTACCTACACCACAGGGGACAAAATCCTGGAACTCCCTCCCTAACAGCACAGTGGGTGTACCTACACCACAGGGGACAAAATCCTGGAACTCCCTCCCTCACAGCACTGTGGGTGTACCTACACCACACGGACAATATCCTGGAACTCCCTAACAGCGCTGTGGGTGTACCTACACCACACGGACAATATCCTGGAACTCCCTCCCAAACAGCACAGTGGGTGTACCTACACCACAGGGGACAATATCCTGGAACTCCCTCCCTAACAGCGCTGTGGGTGTACCTACACCACAGGGGACAATATCCTGGAACTCCCTCCCTAACAGCGCTGTGGGTGTACCTACACCACACACGGGGACAAAATCCTGGAACTCCCTCCCTAACAGCACAGTGGGTGTACCTACACCACAGGGGACAAAATCCTGGAACTCCCTCCCTAACAGCACAGTGGGTGTACCTACACCACACGGACAATATCCCAAACTCCCTCCCTAACAGCACAGTAGGTGTACCTACACCTCACGGACAATATCCTGGAACTCCCTCCCTAACAGCACAGTGGGTGTACCTACACCACACGGACAATATCCTGGAACTCCCTCCCTAACAGCACAGTAGGTGTACCTACACCACACGGACAATATCCTGGAACTCCCTCCCTAACAGCACAGTGGGTGTACCTACACCACAGGGGACAATATCCTGGATCTCCCTCCCTAACAGCACAGTGGGTGTACCTACACCACAGGGGACAATATCCTGGATCTCCCTCCCTAACAGCACAGTGGGTGTACCTACACCACAGGGGACAATATCCTGGATCTCCCTCCCTAACAGCACAGTGGGTGTACCTACACCACACGGACAATATCCTGGAACTCCCTCCCTAACAGCACAGTGGGTGTACCTACACCACAGGGGACAATATCCTGGAACTCCCTCCCTAACAGCACAGTGGGTGTACCTACACCACACGGACAAAATCCTGGAACTCCCTCCCTAACAGCACAGTGGGTGTACCTACACCACAGGGACAATATCCTGGAACTCCCTCCCTAACAGCGCTGTGGGTGTACCTACACCACACGGACAATATCCTGGAACTCCCTCCCTAACAGCACTGTGGGTGTACCTACACCACACGGACAATATCCTGGAACTCCCTCCCTAACAGCGCAGTGGGTGTACCTACACCACAGGGACAATATCCTGGAACTCCCTCCCTAACAGCACAGTGGGTGTACCCACACCACAGGGGACAAAATCCTGGAACTCCCTCCCTAACAGCACAGTGGGTGTACCTACACCACACGGACAATATCCTGGAACTCCCTCCCTAACAGCACTGTGGGTGTACCTACACCACACGGACAAAATCCTGGAACTCCCTCCCTAACAGCACAGTGGGTGTACCTACACCACACGGACAAAATCCTGGAACTCCCTCCCTAACAGCGCTGTGGGTGTACCTACACCACAGGGGACAATATCCTGGAACTCCCTCCCTAACAGCACAGTGGGTGTACCTACACCACAGGGGACAATATCCTGGAACTCCCTCCCTAACAGCACAGTGGGTGTACCTACACCACACGGACAATATCCTGGAACTCCCTCCCTAACAGCACAGTGGGTGTACCTACACCACACGGACAAAATCCTGGAACTCCCTCCCTAACAGCGCTGTGGGTGTACCTACACCACAGGGGACAATATCCTGGAACTCCCTCCCTAACAGCGCTGTGGGTGTACCTACACCACAGGGGACAAAATACTGGAACTCCCTCCCTAACAGCGCTGTGGGTGTACCTACACCACACGGACAATATCCTGGAACTCCCTCCCTAACAGCACAGTGGGTGTACCTACACCACAGGGGACAAAATCCTGGAATTCCCTCCCTAACAGCACTGTGGGCGTACCTACACCACACGGACAAAATCCTGGAACTCCCTAACAGCACAGTGGGTGTACCTACACCACAGGGGACAAAATCCTGGAACTCCCTCCCTAACAGCACAGTGGGTGTACCTACACCACACGGACAATATCCTGGAACTCCCTCCCTAACAGCACAGTGGGTGTACCTACACCACAGGGGACAAAATCCTGGAACTCCCTCCCTAACAGCACAGTGGGTGTACCTACACCACAGGGGACAAAATCCTGGAACTCCCTCCCTAACAGCACAGTGGGTGTACCTACACCACACGGACAATATCCTGGAACTCCCTCCCTAACAGCACAGTGGGTGTACCTACACCACAGGGGACAAAATCCTGGAACTCCCTCCCTAACAGCACTGTGGGTGTACCTACACCACACGGACAATATCCTGGAACTCCCTCCCTAACAGCACAGTGGGTGTACCTACACCACAGGGGACAAAATCCTGGAACTCCCTCCCTAACAGCACAGTGGGTGTACCTACACCACACGGACAATATCCTGGAACTCCCTCCCTAACAGCACAGTGGGTGTACCTACACCACAGGGGACAATATCCTGGAACTCCCTCCCTAACAGCACAGTGGGTGTACCTACACCACAGGGGACAATATCCTGGAACTCCCTCCCTAACAGCACAGTGGGTGTACCTACACCACAGGGACAAAATCCTGGAACTCCCTCCCTAACAGCACAGTGGGTGTACCTACACCACAGGGGACAATATCCTGGAACTCCCTCCCTAACAGCACTGTGGGTGTACCTACACCACAGGGGACAATATCCTGGAACTCCCTCCCTAACAGCACTGTGGGTGTACCTACACCACATGGACAAAATCCTGGAACTCCCTCCCTAACAGCGCTGTGGGTGTACCTACACCACACGGACAATATCCTGGAACTCCCTCCCTCACAGCACAGTGGGTGTACCTACACCACACGGACAATATCCTGGAACTCCCTAACAGCGCTGTGGGTGTACCTACACCACAGGGGACAATATCCTGGAACTCCCTCCCTAACAGCACAGTGGGTGTACCTACACCACAGGGGACAAAATCCTGGAACTCCCTCCCTAACAGCACAGTGGGTGTACCTACACCACACGGACAATATCCTGGAACTCCCACCCAAACAGCACAGTGGGTGTACCTACACCACAGGGGACAATATCCTGGAACTCCCTCCCTAACAGCGCTGTGGGTGTACCTACACCACAGGGGACAATATCCTGGAACTACCTCCCTAACAGTACAGTGGGTGTACCTACACCACAGGGGACAATATCCTGGAACTCCCTCCCTAACAGCACAGTGGGTGTACCTACACCACAGGGGACAAAATCCTGGAACTCCCTCCCTAACAGCACAGTGGGTGTACCTACACCACAGGGGACAAAATCCTGGAACTCCCTCCCTAACAGCACAGTGGGTGTACCTACACCACACGGACAATATCCCGAACTCCCTCCCTAACAGCACAGTAGGTGTACCTACACCTCACGGACAATATCCTGGAACTCCCTCCCTAACAGCACAGTGGGTGTACCTACACCACACGGACAATATCCTGGAACTCCCTCCCTAACAGCACAGTAGGTGTACCTACACCACACGGACAATATCCTGGAACTCCCTCCCTAACAGCACAGTGGGTGTACCTACACCACAGGGGACAATATCCTGGATCTCCCTCCCTAACAGCACAGTGGGTGTACCTACACCACAGGGGACAATATCCTGGATCTCCCTCCCTAACAGCACAGTGGGTGTACCTACACCACAGGGGACAATATCCTGGATCTCCCTCCCTAACAGCACAGTGGGTGTACCTACACCACACGGACAATATCCTGGAACTCCCTCCCTAACAGCACAGTGGGTGTACCTACACCACAGGGGACAATATCCTGGATCTCCCTCCCTAACAGCACAGTGGGTGTACCTACACCACACGGACAATATCCTGGAACTCCCTCCCTAACAGCACAGTGGGTGTACCTACACCACAGGGACAATATCCTGGAACTCCCTCCCTAACAGCACAGTAGGTGTACCTACACCACAGGGGACAATATCCTGGAACTCCCTCCCTAACAGCACTGTGGGTGTACCTACACCACACGGACAAATTCCTGGAACTCCCTCCCTAACAGCGCTGTGGGTGTACCTACACCACAGGGGACAATATCCTGGAACTCCCTCCCTAACAGCGCCGTGGGTGTACCTACACCACAGGGGACAATATCCTGGAACTCCCTCCCTAACAGCGCCATGGGTGTACCTACACCACAGGGGACAATATCCTGGAACTCACTCCCTAACAGCACTGTGGGTGTACCTACACCACAGGGGACAATATCCTGGAACTCCCTCCCTAACAGCACAGTGGGTGTACCTACACCACAGGGGACAATATCCTGGAACTCCCTCCCTAACAGCACAGTGGGTGTACCTACACCACACGGACAATATCCTGGAACTCACTCCCTAACAGCACTGTGGGTGTACCTACACCACAGGGGACAATATCCTGGAATTCCCTCCCTAACAGCGCAGTGGGTGTACCTACTCCACACGGACAAAATCCTGGAACTCCCTCCCTAACAGCGCCGTGGGTGTACCTACACCACACGGACAAAATCCTGGAACTCCCTCCCTAACAGCGCCGTGGGTGTACCTACACCACACGGACAAAATCCTGGAATTCCCTCCCTAACAGCGCAGTGGGTGTACCTACACCACAGGGACAATATCCTGGAACTCCCTCCCTAACAGCGCAGTGGGTGTACCTACACCACACGGACAAAATCCTGGAATTCCCTCCCTAACAGCGCAGTGGGTGTACCTACACCACAGGGACAATATCCTGGAACTCCCTCCCTAACAGCACAGTGGGTGTACCTACACCACAGGGGACAATATCCTGGAACTCCCTCCCTAACAGCACAGTGGGTGTACCTACACCACAGGGACAAAATCCTGGAACTCCCTCCCTAACAGCACAGTGGGTGTACCTACACCACACGGACAAAATACTGGAATTCCCTCCCTAACAGCGCAGTGGGTGTACCTACACCACACGGACAATATCCTGGAACTCACTCCCTAACAGCACTGTGGGTGTACCTACACCACACGGACAAAATCCTGGAACTCCCTCCCTAACAGCGCCGTGGGTTTACCTACACCACACGGACAAACTCCTGGAATTCCCTCCCTAACAGCGCAGTGGGTGCACCTACACCACAGGGACAATATCCTGGAACTCCCTCCCTAACAGCACGGTGGGTGTACCTACACCACAGGGGACAATATCCTGGAACTCCCTCCCTAACAGCACAGTGGGTGTACCTACACCACAGGGACAAAATCCTGGAATTCCCTCCCTAACAGCGCAGTGGGTGTACCTACACCACAGGGACAAAATCCTGGAACTCCATCCCTAACAGCACAGTGGGTGTACCTACACCACAGGGACAAAATCCTGGAACTCCCTCCCTAACAGCACAGTGGGTGTACCTACACCACAGGGACAAAATCCTGGATCTCCCTCCCTAACAGCACAGTGGGTGTACCTACACCACAGGGGACAATATCCTGGAACTCCCTCCCTAACAGCACAGTGGGTGTACCTACACCACACGGACAAAATCCTGGAACTCCCTCCCTAACAGCGCTGTGGGTGTACCTACACCACAGGGGACAAAATCCTGGAACTCCCTCCCTAACAGCGCTGTGGGTGTACCTACACCACACGGACAATATCCTGGAACCCCCTCCCTAACAGCACGGTGGGTGTACCTACACCACACGGACAATATCCTGGAACCCCCTCCCTAACAGCACTGTGGGCGTACCTACACCACAGGGGACAATATCCTGGAACTCCCTCCCTAACAGCGCTGTGGGTGTACCTACACCACAGGGGACAATATCCTGGAACTCCCTCCCTAACAGCGCTGTGGGTGTACCTACACCACAGGGGACAAAATACTGGAACTCCCTCCCTAACAGCGCTGTGGGTGTACCTACACCACACGGACAATATCCTGGAACCCCCTCCCTAACAGCACAGTGGGTGTACCTACACCACACGGACAATATCCTGCAACTCCCTCCCTAACAGCACAGTGGGTGTACCTACACCACAGGGGACAAAATCCTGGAACTCCCTCCCTAACAGCACAGTGGGTGTACCTACACCACAGGGGACAAAATCCTGGAACTCCCTCCCTAACAGCACAGTGGGTGTACCTACACCACAGGGGACAAAATCCTGGAACTCCCTCCCTAACAACACAGTGGGTGTACCTACACCACACGGACAATATCCTGGAACTCCCTCCCTAACAGCACAGTGGGTGTACCTACACCACAGGGTACAATATCCTGGAACTCCCTCCCTAACAGCACAGTAGGTGTACCTACACCACACGGACAATATCCTGGAACTCCCTCCCTAACAGCACAGTGGGTGTACCTACACCACAGGGACAAAATCCTGGAACTCCCTCCCTAACAGCGCCGTGGGTGTACCTACACCACAGGGACAAAATCCTGGAACTCCCTCCCTAACAGCGCCGCGGGTGTACCTACACCACACGGACAATATCCTGGAACTCCATCCCTAACAGCGCCGTGGGTGTACCTACACCACAGGGACGAAATCCTGGAACTCCCTAACAGCACGGTGGGTGTACCTACACCACAGGGGACAAAATCCTGGAACTCCCTCCCTAACAGCGCCGTGGGTGTACCTACACCACATGGACAAAATCCTGGAACTCCATCCCTAACAGCGCCGTGGGTGTACCTACACCACAGGGACGAAATCCTGGAACTCCCTAACAGCACGGTGGGTGTACCTACACCACAGGGGACAAAATCCTGGAACTCCCTCCCTAACAGCGCCGTGGGTGTACCTACACCACACGGACACAATCCTGGAACTCCCTCCCTAACAGCACAGTGGGTGTACCTACACCACACGGACACAATCCTGGAACTCCATCCCTAACAGCACAGTGGGTGTACCTACACTACACGGACAATATCCTGGAACTCCCTCCCTCACAGCACAGTGGGTGTACCTACACCACACGGACAATATCCTGGAACTCCCACCCTAACAGCACAGTGGGTGTACCTACACCACACGGACAAAATCCTGGAACTCCCTCCCTAACAGCGCTGTGGGTGTACCTACACCACACGGACAATATCCTGGAACTCCATCCCTAACAGCGCTGTGGGTGTACCTACACCACACGGACAAAATCCTGGAACTCCCTCCCTAACAGCACAGTGGGTGTACCTACACTACACGGACAATATCCTGGAACTCCCTCCCTAACAGCACAGTGGGTGTACCTACACTACACGGACAATATCCTGGAACTCCATCCCTAACAGCACAGTGGGTGTACCTACACCACACGGACACAATCCTGGAACTCCATCCCTAACAGCACAGTGGGTGTACCTACACTACACGGACAATATCCTGGAACTCCCTCCCTCACAGCACAGTGGGTGTACCTACACCACACGGACAATATCCTGGAACTCCCACCCTAACAGCACAGTGGGTGTACCTACACCACACGGACAAAATCCTGGAACTCCCTCCCTAACAGCGCTGTGGGTGTACCTACACCACACGGACAATATCCTGGAACTCCATCCCTAACAGCGCTGTGGGTGTACCTACACCACACGGACAAAATCCTGGAACTCCCTCCCTAACAGCGCTGTGGGTGTACCTACACCACACGGACAAAATCCTGGAACTCCATCCCTAACAGCACAGTAGGTGTACCTACGCCACACGGACAATATCCTGGAACTCCCTCCCTAACAGCACAGTGGGTGTACCTACACTACACGGACAATATCCTGGAACTCCATCCCTAACAGCACAGTGGGTGTACCTACACTACACGGACAAAATCCTGAAACAGCCATTTTTGCAACATTTAAAAAATTAATTCCTGTGAATCTGGCAAAGCCAGTATTTGTTGCCCATCCCAAAATGCTCTTGAGGAGGTAGTGCATGGTGAGCCACCTTATTGAACCTCTGCAGTCTGTCTAGTGTAGGTATATCCACAGACCTGTAACAATAGAATTTCTAGGATTTTGATCAAGTGACAGTGAAGGAACAGAGATATAGTTCCAGGTCAGGATGGTGTGTGACTTGGAGGGAAACTTGTTCCCACGTGGCAGTTGCAGTCAAAGGTGCCTTTGCGAGTTGCTGCAGTGTATCTTGTAGATGATACAAACGCTGCTGTCACTACGAGCCGGCAGCTGAGAGAGTGAATATTTAAGTTGGTGGATGGTGTGCCAATCAAGCAGTCTGCTTTGTCTTGTATGGTGTCAGGCTTCTTGAATGTCTTTGCAGCCACACTCATCAAGGCAAATGGAGATTATTCCATCACATGCCTGTCTTATGCCTTGTAGATGGTGGACAGGCTTTGGGGAGTCAGAAGGTGAGTTACTCAATACAGCCTCTGACATGACCACATACAGATAAACACTGGCTTATAGTCCATTGACAAATCCTGATTTATCCAGTTCTAGCCCTATTACCTGTCACTCTCTTTGCTGTGCTGCTCTACTATTCTCCAATAGCAAAGACAATACGAAACTCCTATTCTTAAGCAGAAACTGTCTCTCTAATCTCATTCTCACTTCTGACATCACTCCCATATTTTTCTGCTCTCACTGATCATGTTCTGCTTCAAGAACGAACTGGATTAGACCTACATAAAGGAAGGTAGTCACATGGGCCTGAATTTTCAACCTGGCAGGTGGGCACAATCGGTGGGTCCGGGGAGCAGCTGAGCAACAAGCCCCCGACCACGGTCAGCCCACGACTGCGATTTCACACTGGCCGGCCAATTAAGATCCGCCCAGAGTGAAACACGGCTTCCCAATTGTGGGAAGGGCCAGGCTGGGGCTTGTCCGTCACCCGGTCCAGTGGTGACTTGGCGTCCAGTTCAGGCAGCCCCTTGAAAGTTGCCGGTGAGAAGCATACAGTCTACATTGTGGAGGCGGTACTTACAGCCTCAGCAGCGGCTGGAAATGCCAGGCAGGAAGGCAGGTCGGGTGGGCACTTGGCCCCCCACTGTTTTTCGAATGAGTGCCTGGCGGTCCTCCTGGAGAAGGTGACTGCAAGGAGGGACACCCTTGTAACAAGAGACGGAAGAAGGAGACCATCACACCTGACGAAGAAAGCCTGGGAGCAGGTGGTAGCACAGGTCAGCAGCCGTGACATGCGGCTCACATGGGTGCAGTGCTGCAAGAGGTTCAACGATCTGGAAAACGTGAGTACTGTGTTGGCATGGATCAGTGTGTTGAAGTGTTAAGGGCTGGCTGTCCACCCATGGAGCTCAGGGGTGTTAGAGTCTGAGTGCCAACTGTCAATGATGCTGGAGCTGGCCAAGGGGGTGAGCCCTGGCTGCTTGGACTGAGTGCCATGTGGCTCATGGGCCACGACTTGAATGTGCCCTGCAAGATGTTCCTCAGATGGGGTTGGCCAGGCTGCAATGGCGCTGCAGGTAGAGAGTGGACTAATCAATGCTCCTCTGTCCTTTCAGGAGAAGACAAGCCATAACCAGTTGGAGTGGTCATGTACAGGAGGAGACCTGCCCAACCTGCTGCTGCTCAGCTGGTTTGAGCATAACACCCTGGAGCTGGAGAGCCTGCACGCTCCCTGTGCAACTGGTCATGGAGAGGCTGGGGTGTCAGACGAAGGTAAGAGTGCAATGCACTGAGGTGAGACTTTCGGCTTGTGCAGCCATTCTAGTGTAGTCTCTTAATTGAAGGGAGCCTCAAACCTAGAGTCCCCGTTGATCATTGAAAGACAATGGCACCATAATGCAGATCTCCGTTGTCTCACCAGGGTGCCTGGCATGCACAGTGACAGAGTAATGACTTTAACTAATAACATGTCCTTGTTCTCACTTAGATTCGCCAGCACGCACTCACTCTCAGGACCTAGAAGGGACGCCCCCTGATGCCAGAGGACCATGGGGCTTCATCTGCACCTGTGTCACACCCGGTCTCTGCAGATACCAGCACCTCGGTGTTAGATCGTCAGCTACATTGTCGGTGCACTTTGGTAAGGGAACCTTACACTCGCTTGAGGAGCAGGCAGAGGCAGACAGTGCCCAGGGTGCCGGCTATCGAAGGACTGTTGGAGACCAGGGTGATGCTGGGTCGAAGGCAGATGATGATCCTCTGGAGTCGTCCATTAGGCAGCAGATGCTGGACATCCAGCAAGAGATGTGGGAGGATCTGGCGAAGGTCCATGAGGGTTTGCGTGCCATGGTCTCTGTTGTGGAGGAGTCCATGCAGAGCATAAGCACTGTGTTGACCCTCATAGCCGAGCGCACTGCCTCCTCCATTAAGAGATTGGCGACTATCATGGAGAAGCAGCTCCAGGGATGGAATCAGGGGTTCCTGGGTTGTGCTTGAACCTGCAGCCCTCACACAGGGATGTGGGAAATGGATGAGGCACCCAGTTTCCCAGCTAGCTGCCCATCCATCCATGGCAAGTAGGGAGGTCCAGAGAAGCCTCATGTTGGCACACAACCTGCTTGTCGTCTCTGCGGGCTCCTCTCGGCGCTCCGGATGATGGCAGCAGCTCCTCTGCCAGTGACTGTGGCATCTGATGGGGCTGCAATGATTGGGGAGAAGTCAGCCATAGCATTGGCTGCTCCCTTCCTGGCGGGCCCAGCACAGGCTCCACTAGCCGGAGGACAAGCGTCAAGGTCATCAAGGCCAACAAGACACCAGAGTCAGCAGGCTGTCTGCAATGCCACTGCCAGCGAGGAGGGTGAGGGCACACTCACAAACGTAAGTTTAAGGCACCATGAGACTGTTCACGAATGATTTTCTGTCCAGTTATGTTTGGTTTATATGCCTACTGGTGTGGGCATCAGCACCAGTAATGGTCATGTCAGTGTGATTTGAATGTGACAATAACGTTAAATTTGCTTTTGTTGTGATGGCCTGAGTATGATACACCTTTTATTTTTGGTGCAGGGTATGTCAGTATGTAACGCTGGCCATGAGTGGCTCTAAACTTTATCGCACAGGCACTGAGTGAACTTTGGGTTCACATGACAGTGGCATTTCAGACATCCGGGATGGAGGCGGCATGAAGTGGTGTCCTGGTGTCCCTGTCTCCCTTGAGGTTACAGAGGTCTGCCTCCGCCTCTTCATCATTCTCCTCACTGTGCTCCTCTTCTGACTCACTACTGGATTCACCCTCTGTGGGCTGTGCAGCTGCCCCAAGATCCTCTTCCTCCAGGGGTCCCCCCCTTGTCAGAGCCAGATTGCGGAGAGCACAGCATGCAACCATGATCAGTGACACCCACTCTGGGGGATATTGTAGTGGTCCCCCTAAACAGTCCAGCCATCAGAATCGCATCTTCAGAAGAGCTATGGTTCTCTCTATTACCGCCCTTGTGGTGGCATGACTTCTATTATAGCGCTGCTCTGCCTCTGTTCTTGGGTGGCAGAGACCATCATTCGCCACCTTTTCAATGGATAGTCCTTGTCACCCAGCAGCCATCCATCCAGCCGGGCTGGAGCACTGAAGAGCCTTGGCACCTGGGAGTGCCTGAGGATATAAGCATCATGGAAGCTGCCAGGGTACCTTGCACAGACTTGTAGAATACGCATCTTGTAGTCACAAACTATCTGTATGTTCATGGAGTGGAAGCCCTTCCTGTTGATAAAGGCATCTGCTGACCCGCTGGTGCCTTGATGTGTACAGTCTATAGCACCCTGGACAAGGGGGAAGCCAGCAATGGCCGCAAAGCCTCTGGCTCGCTCAACCTGGCTGGCCTCGACCGTACGGTAAAGAATAAATGTCAGTACCTGCCTGAACAGAGCTTCTGTCACCAGCTTGACAAAACTGTGGACAGCTGATTGGGAGACACCACACAGATCCCCCACTGAGCCCTGGAAAGAGCCGGAAGCATAGAAGTTGAGGGCCACTTCAGAGCCACTAGCATGGGCTGTCTACCCACATAGTTGGAAGTGATCTCAGGCCCAATCATATGACAAATGGAGGTCACTGTCTCCCTAGAGAGAGGCGAAGGCTCCTTCGGCATTGCACCTTGGACATGTTGAAGTAGCTGCTTCGCCACCTGTAAACCCTGGCAGCAGGATAGTGATGTCTTCTGCAGCCCCTTCCACCTTGGACTACCTGCTGGCCCTGCTCCCCTTGTACCTGCATCTCTCCTCCCACAGGTCCCTCCCCTGGAAGCTACAATGGGACACTTGGCCTCCTCTCCCTTCTGTCCCTCTCTTCCTCCTCAGAGGAGATGCCTCCAGCAGAGACCACAATTCCATTACCAGAGTCACAGAAGGCTATCTTATACCTGAAGGGTCCACATGGTCAAATTCCCCCAAGGGTCTTAAAGACACCAATGAGTCCTCACATACAGCTTAGAAATGCTAAGAATGAAGCCCTGAACACAGATGAAGCTGTCAATAAGCAACCAGCAGCAAACTATCTCCAAAACTCCTCATGGCTCACAATGGCAATGCTGCTGACCCTTTTTATCCTGCCCTTGGATGAGGTTTTGCAAAATGTCAGCTGCCCACCTGCCCACTTTGCCCATGTGATGAGCGCAAAATCGCACCGGCAACATGAAATCTTGGTTAATGGCCCTTTAATTGCTGGTGGGTCGCGCCCGCCGACCAAAGTATCATGTGAGTGCAGGATGACTCTCGCTGTGTGCAAAGTATCATGTGAGTGCAGGATGACTCTCGCTGTGTGCAAAGTATCATGTGAGTGCAGGATGACTCTCGCTGTGTGCAAAGTATCATGTGAGTGCAGGATGACTCTCGCTGTGTGCAAAGTATCATGTGAGTGCAGGATGACTCTCGCTGTGTGCAAAGTATCATGTGAGTGCAGGATGACTCTCGCTGTGTGCAAAGTATCATGTGAGTGCAGGATGACTCTCGCTGTGTGCAAAGTATCATGTGAGTGCAGGATGACTCTCGCTGTGTGCAAAGTATCATGTGAGTGCAGGATGACTCTCGCTGTGTGCAAAGTATCATGTGAGTGCAGGATGACTCTCGCTGTGTGCAAAGTATCATGTGAGTGCAGGATGACTCTCGCTGTGTGCAAAGTATCATGTGAGTGCAGGATGACTCTCGCTGTGTGCAAAGTATCATGTGAGTGCAGGATGACTCTCGCTGTGTGCAAAGTATCATGTGAGTGCAGGATGACTCTCGCTGTGTGCAAAGTATCATGTGAGTGCAGGATGACTCTCGCTGTGTGCAAATTGGCTGCTAAGTTTCCTAAAAACCTCAAAAGTACTTTGGGAGATCTGCTGATTGTGAAGAGTGTTATATAAATGAAAGTCCTTTTTTCTTTCTTGGGAGTAGCATAAAATGGGTGATAGCAACTCGGCTGCTCCTTTTACAAAGTTTCTTTTCCATTAAAGGGTAGTTGATTCCCAATTGTTCATTTTCACTATGGCAAAAGACCAATTTCACACCATGTCTTGGATACATTCAGCATTCCAAAGTTGACCTTGATCTTTCGACTGGTCCTTTCGTAAATAGTTTTCCTTTTCTCCATTGTCTTGTGCTTGGGAGGCCTGAACTTCCTCCCAGCATAGAGCGGAATCGTCCCAGATTTGCACCAAGTGCAGTAGCGGGGGGTTAAATCGACTATTTACCTGCCGGCCGCAATGGTGGCTTTTCAAGCTGTATCGACCTGAACCCGCCGCATTAATTATGCATTCCTAGGAAACACTCCATTTCCATGGTGCGCAGGGTCTCATTCACCCACCACGCCATCACCTCATCACTTCATCATGCCGGGCGCCACATTTAAAGTGCAGCTGCGCGCATGCCTCTCAGGGTTTCTAGCCCAGGACTGCCGCATGGAAGACCGGATGGCCCTGAAAGACAAAAAGCCTGCAGCCCCCACTTGAGTGATGCACCCCTCAAGCGCCTTTTGAATTCCATGGAGGCCCAACATGATGTCCTCTACCCCCCTCTCTGGCTCCAGGATGGGCAGCTACATCACCAGCTTGGGAGGTGTTGGCAGTGATGGTCAGTGATGGCCCTGCAAAAGAGGACAGCCACCCAGTGCTGCTACAGGATGAATGGTCTCATCTGTTCCACTAGGGTAACTCACTCTTCTCATCACTCTCAAACCCATCACACACCCACAGGGATCTCACACTTCAAGGGACAACACCACTAACTCTCACACACACCCTCACATCTCCATCGGGCTCATATCCTCTCCATGCCTCCACCCACCACAGAAACATTCCAAGCAGTGCCATATATATTGCTCTCACACTCTCCATCTGTTTTCATGCAAGAGAAGCCTGCTCATATCAGCAGGAAGAAGTCCCTGACCAGGGGTGGAGTGACCCACATTAGACCCCTCACTCACTTTGACGAGTGTGCCATCGTGCTGACTAGTGAGGATGTGGACCCTACCTGCAGCGACAGTGAGGTCGGTGATGAACACCCACGTGAGGATCCTGCACCACAACATCCATCTCTCAACACACGTGTGAGTGCTCTCTCTCCTGGTTTTGACTCTGGTGTCATCTCTTTGGTTCACAGGGAGCTCTGCCAAACAACCAACACGCTCAGCCAGCCGGTTCCTCAGCTCCATCCAGGTTGTCACCTCCAGACAATAGGACATCTCCATTGAAGAGCTGGGAATAAGCAGCCTAGAAGACCTGTCACAGTCCCACAACCTACACCAGCGCAGATACACACACCTCAGTGGGACCTAGATCCAGAGCAGGCTTGGCTTTCCAATCTGGTGATCACCGCAAGGACACATTTCCACAGCAGGAGGAGGCAGGCTTGGCTGAGCTCCCAGCACACGGAGGGTTGCTGGGGAAGAAGCATTTGTGAGGTCTGAGTCAGATGACAAGCTTCTAGATTTTGCCTTCCAACTCATCCTGGAGAATCAGCAGGAGGCGGGGGAACATCTCACAGAGCTGTTGGAAGCCCTCAGCAGAGTGGCTCGTGAGTCGGAGGAGTGTGTCCGCCTGCTCTCTGATGAAGTGATGCCCACATGTGCGCGTATGGAGGTCTCCGTGGGGAGGATGGTGGATGCCATGGAGACCCTGGTCCAGCAGAATGAGGAGATGTGTACAGATCTGCACTCCATTGCAGGGGGCATGGGTGAGTTCCTGCAGTGGCAAAACAGGGCACCTCGACATCCCTCCAGGTGCTCCTTCCCCTCAAGGAGTCAGGCCGGGGACCCTGGGCACCCGAAGGGAAGAGGAGCAGCAGCTGGACACCCCTGGGTCATCCACTCAGGAATCTCAGAGACTGTCCTCTCCCTCCGAGTCCCCTTTCCCTGTGACCCCCTCAACCTCATCCTCTATCACCGCAGAGGGAGCAGCTGGTCAATGAGTGATTCTGGAGGGAGAAGTGTTTGTGAGGCAGGGTCTTTCAGATCCTCGTTCCATCACTCTCCCACTCTCGTCGATCCTTCAAGTATCACACTCATCTCAATGTCCTGAGCATTTTAAATGCTGCCATCTGAGGTTCTCTTTCAGTTGTCTATCTGAGCCGACCTGCATCTCCGCCCACCCACTGATCACACTCTCAAGCTTGTCTCGCCCACTATGACAGTTGTTTCAGTTTCGATTTGGATAGCATGGTCTTGATTCAGTTTTTCATGCGCTCCCCTATATTTTCCCCTTCACAAGTCACCCATTTCCTTTCCCCCATCACAGTTGACCCCCTGGCATCACCTTCCACCTCCCCTATGTGACCAACCAGCCACAGCCCTTTACCTTTGGCGATGTCCAGGTGAACGTGCACATTCCCTTCCTTCCCGAAAATCCCACCCCCATCCACATTCACCTCCCCGACCTCCTCCTTCCTATTTCCAGGGTTCGGGTCTGTCTCCGAGTCTCACCATCGGCATCTTTTCTACTGCTACAGTCGAACCCTCACCCTCCCACCCTACCACCTCACTCTGCCCTCGGTCACTCTCACCATTCCCTCGTTCCATGCCCACCCTCAGTTCCTCCCCACGGGCAGTCATGGACTCTTCAGAGCCCTCCCTTGCACGTTCACCTGGACATCCCCGCCCCCCCACCCCGGACCTCTTCCCCCTCCAGATCTCTTCCCCCCTTAGAACCCCTTCACCCCCCACGCCCCAGACTCCCCTGCCCCTTGGTCTGTCCACCCAAAAAATTCTAACCCACTTAGTCCTTCCCCCATCCTGACTCCTTCAGACACCCTTACTTCTTCCTCCACGCTTAGTGCTTCCTCCTTTCTGACTCCTTCTTCCACCCATAATTCTTCCTCCAGCCTTACTCCCTCCCCTCTCCGCACTCCTTCCACACTCCAGTCTCCTTCCGCTCTCCGCACTCCTTCCTCCCCCAAATTCCCTTCCCTCGCTGCATTCCTTTCCCCCTTCGAACTCCTTCCCTTACATCTTCCAACCCCATACAACTACCTCCCCAGTTGCCGTCTTCTCCCCTGTTGCCCCCTACTCCCCCGTACTCCCTCCCCCCTCCCAACCTCACCTGACCCTGACACCTTCATTCCCCCTGCAACCTCACCCCGACACCTTCATTCCCCCCCTCCCAATGTCACACCATCTTGACACCTTAATTTCACCCCCTCCCAACCTCATCCAACCGTAACACCTTCATTCCCCCCCTTCCAACCTCACCGCATCCTGACACCTTTTCCTCACCCAGTCAATCCTATACCTTCTTCTTCCACCCCCGGTACACCTTCATTTCCCAAACACAGCTGGACCTTCCTCTCCACCCCCTCAACCATCATCCATTGCAAGTAGGCCCTCAAAGGTGACTTTCCACCTTCTGTGGGCTGCTCCATGGTAGAGCCATGTCCTTGAGAATCCACCCAGCATTCCATGGACATTCCTCCAGTGTGCCTTTGCGCCAGCATCTTCTGTTCCTCGGATGTCCACAATGTGAGCAAGGCCCTGGTGGTAGGTCCCAATTTCTGCACGTCTCAATTGTTAAG
Source organism: Carcharodon carcharias (assembly GCF_017639515.1). Taxonomy (NCBI): domain Eukaryota; kingdom Metazoa; phylum Chordata; class Chondrichthyes; order Lamniformes; family Lamnidae; genus Carcharodon; species Carcharodon carcharias. The sequence continues at coordinate 200,418,897 of NC_054471.1, forward strand.
ACACATTCTGCACCAGCGTGCAATCACACCAATGTGGACAGACGATCTAGAGGGGGATGAGTCCAGTGCGCTAGCATTATAACGATATGCAGATGCATTACAATGAGGTTCCCGATGTCCAATGGCAGGGAACACAGCCTGTCATTGATGAGCTGAGCGGACAATTGCAAACTAGTTTCATGACATCACGAAACCGATTTCTGGCCTTCTCGCCATATTATCCACTCACACAGCCAAGCATGCCTGACGCCAGTGGGCACGGAAAATTCCTCCCACTATTTCAAGCCTTGTCAGTTCTCCCATTAGTTCTTTTCAGCCGACGAGTAACTACTTCAGAGTTTATGCATATGTTAATAGCTTTCTTGAGAGTAAGTTTCATGGTGAGATGTGCTTTCATGGTGAGATCTCTTGTTCCTATGACAATCCTATTCCTTCAGTTACCTAAATTTGCAAGATTCAGCTAGACGTCTCAGTATAGTCACATACTGATCAATATTCTCCCTCTCTTTCTGCATTATGGTATTGAACACGTAATGTTCATAAATACCATTACCAGAGGATTCAAATGCCTCCAAAATTTCACAATTTTCTTTTCTGTTCCTCAGTGAGGTATGAAGTGCAATACAGGTTGTAGCACTCTTTCCCCACCACTGATAACAGAGTTGGTATTCTTATTTATTCTAGTTTCTTGTTTAACTCTGTGGCAATTTAATAGTTCTGCCATTGATAGTGGAAGAATTTCTAATACATTCTCAAATCTCCCTTCATCTCCATAGGGGCTGGTGCTAGAATATGTCCTGTACAAAGTTGCAGACTGAAGTTCTAATTATCCTCTGCTGTTTCTTACAGTGGCTGGCTGTCTTACAGCTATCAAAATTCACTGAGCTACACACACCTGGCACCTGCACTGTGTAAAAGTAGCTTTTACCTCAATCTAAATCTTTTACCAAAGGTGACCTCAGAGATCATATGATTATGGCAAGGCACAGTACTGAAAAGACAACAGTGCATAAAAGCATTTCTCCAAACACCCTTAGTACCCTAAAATCTATCAACCTCTGTCTTGAATATCCTTAAAGACTGAGCATCCATACCCCTCTGGGTGGAGAATTCCAAAGATTCACATTTCTTTGAGAGAAGAAATTTCTCCTCATCCCAGTCCTAAATGTCTCACCCCTCACTCTGAGCCAATGACCCCTCGTTCTCAATTCACCAGCCAGTGGAAACATTTCCTCAGCATTTACCCATAAGCTTTATACATTTCAGTACATTATTTAGCCAATAAACATATATGGAAGCAATGGTAGATGGTGCTTATCTCATTTGAGTTCATTATGTAACTAAGTTGAGTAACAATGGATATTTATTTCAGCTGATTTATGACTCGAACTTTGCAACTTTTGACAAAAATTACCCCCTCTTCAGTAATGTGCACAAGGCTTTAGTTTAAAGTAAAAGTCAAAGATTAAATTTTTCAATGGTGGTCATCTGGAAATAGCATAGCTGTATCTATTTTATTTTCAAAAACACATCTGTATGCTATAAAGTAAAACAGCTAAAGAAACACAAGATTTTTGATTGAAGAGATTACCTTGGCTTTTCTGGGATTTGGTGTAGAAACATGAAGTTTAGTTTTGTATCATTACCTCTACCCTGCACATATCTGTGATGAAAAGAGCTGGTAATTCAAGTTAAGTGGCTTTGGGAAGTTGAGGAAGCTCATGAATTTGATCAGAAGGTTAATCTTCTTAACTGAGCTTGCTTAAAAGAAAGGTATTTTAAAAATAATAGCTTTACTACAGTTATTCAAATATACGAGTTAGGAGCAGGAGTTGTCCACTTAGCCCTTCGAGCCTTCTCCGCCATTCAGTGAGATTATGGCTGATCTGACTGTAACCTCCCGCCTACCCCCAATAACCCTTCACCCCCCCTTGTTTATCAAGAATCTATCTAGCTCTGCCTTAAAAATATCCAAAGACCCTGTTTCCATTGCCTTTTGAGGAAGAGTTCCAAAGAATCATGACCCTCAGAGAAATTTGTTTTTCTTATCTCTGTCTTAAATGAGCAACCCCTTATTTTTAAACAGTGACCCCCTAGTTCTAGATTCTCCCATAAGAGGAAACATCCTCTCCACATCCACCCTGTCAAGACCCCTCAGGATCTTATATGATTCAACCGAGTTGTCTCTTACTCTTCTAAACTCCAGGGGATACAAGCCCAGCCTGTCCAACCTTTCCTCATAAGACAGCCCCCCCTTTCCTGGGGCAGAATCATCCCAAAAACGATGTTTTACCCGCCAACCACGATGGCGAGTTTTCACGCTTTATCACCCCAAACCCACTGTATTACTGATGCACTCCTGGGAAACACGCTGCTTCAATGGTGGGTGGGCTCTCATTCGTAAGCCAGGCCATCACCTCGCAGTCTCAGCACGCCAGGCATCATGTTAAAGTCCAGCCGCATGCGCACATCTCAGTGCTTCTAGCCCACGACTGCTGCAGGGAAGACGTCCACAAAAGGCAAAAAGACTGCAGCCCCCAGGTTTAGTGACGCATCACTGGAATGCCTTTTGGATGCCACAGAGGCCGGCTGCGATGTCCTCTACCCCGCTCTGGCCGCAGGATGGGCAGCGGTGTGACCAACCAGGCTTGGGAGGTGGTGGCAGCTGTGGTCAGTGCCAAGATCCTTCAAAAGAGGACAGACACTCAGTGTCGCAAGAGGATGAATGATCTCCTCCATTCCTCCAGGGTAAGTCACTCTTGTCACATTCTCAACTTACACACTCTCAAACCCATCACACACTCACAAAGATCACAGTCACTGCCAGTTCAAGGGACATCACCATTCACTCTTTCATACACACTATCATTGTCCTTATGCCATTCATGGGACCACTCACCACCCACACATGTCAGGCATACTGATCACCTGGCTTGGCAGGCATCCTGCTTACACTCTATCTGTATTCATGCAGGACAAGCTGGTACACAACAAGAGGGAGAGGTCACAGACTGGTGGAGGAATGCCTGAAATCAAGGTCCTCACAGGCTTTGAAAACAGAGCCATCCAGCTGGCCGGCGATGACTGGGACCGTTCCTGTGCTGATGGTTAGGTCGCACTGCTCTACCAAGTGAGGGTCCAGTCAGACAATCATACTGTGAGTGATGTGTCCTGTTTCACAGGCCACTGCCACGTACTAATTATCTCTCTTTGCTTTTGCAGGCACATCTGGGAAACAACTGACAGAGTCCATGACCCAGGGCCTTCAATCAAGCCCCAAAAAAACCTCTGAAGAGGAACCTGAAGGCACCCTCCCTGAAGTCCCGTCTCAGCGTCACCCACACCCTCCACCAGCAGAGAGAGACACAGTTCGGTGGGACCTAGCTTTAAAATAGCCTCGGGATCACATTCTGGTGAGCACACCACTGTCTGATCCACATCAGGCGGCGCCAGCGACTTCCCAGGTGTCTGGCATTTGCAGGACTGCTGGAAGCCAGATATATGCTGAGTCCGAGTCAGAAGTCAAGCCTCTGGTCCTGTCACAATTGCTGGAGCTGCAAAGACAAGCTTGGGAACATCAGGAAGGGGTGTCCACTGCACTCCTCAGATTGCAAGGCACGATGGAGGAGTCCGTCTGCTTTCAGTCTGAGCTGATTGCGCCAGCATGCCAACACACCAAAGTCAACGCTGGTAGGATGGCGGCTGCCATGGAGACCTTGGTCCAGGACATTGCACCTGCACTGCTGCATGGGCTGAACTCCATCGCTGATGCCATAGTTGGCTCCCAACAGTGTGTATGAGAGAGGAGTGCAGGGCAGCTCGATCTCACTCCAGCTACCCCTTCTCCTCAGGGAGTCAGCCTGGGGCCCTTGGACACCCATAGGGAAGAGGATCAGCAGAGGATCAGGTGTACTCCCCAGGATCATCCATCCATGTGATTCTGGGAGTGTTCGTCCCATCTGAATCCCCTCTTCCTGTGATCTCAACAGCTCCAGCTCCACAGGCCGAGGAGGGTGCTCTTGCCACTCAACTAGACCCTAAAAGCAAGCTGGGACCCTTCAGGTCTTGGCCCTCCACAGGACGCCCGCCAAAGTCATCACAGACAGGGTGTTGCAGTCAGCAGGCTGCCTCCACCTCCACTGTGGATGTCTGGGGAGCACCAAGATGTAGCGGCAGGGTTAGGAAAGTTAAGAAGATGTAGTTGCACAGCCAGGGCACGGGTGTTAATCACTTGTACATAATGTTCACTCTTGTCAATAGCTCCCAAGAATGTCTCCTTGCCTATGGCTCCTTGTCTGATGAGCAGGGTTCGTGTCACTCAGATGTGAAATCTTTCTGCGCAAGATAAAGGCAGGTGTCTCAGTCCAGGGCCCCTTCCCTGTGCTTTGTGCAGCTATCAGACCATAGTGATGGTCCGGCCTCACACTCCCTGGACACATTAGTGGTGCCTGCACCTCGATGGTGCTGGTCATTGCTGCCAGAATGTCATGGGCAGGGGTCACAGAGTTCCCTCATTCTCTCTGTGTGCTCTCAGCACCTTTAAGGCAGGGATGGTCCCCATCTCTTCAGTATCTGTGACCAGTGACTCTGTGCTCCTGAAGGGCTCAAGTGCTGAAGGTGGATAAAGCATCAGTTTCTTCTAAAGTTTCATGGCTGCATCTCTAAAATATGACCCTGATCACAGAGCGCAAATGAGCTGCCCTTGGCCAGACAGGAGTCAGACATTCTCAGAGGCTGTGTGAAGATCTATGGCATGTCCTTGCTGCATGTCATCATCATCCTCCTGCAATCAGGCGACTATTAGGGCCTCCACTGCATCTCCATGACAGGAGCATTCTCACAGAGGGTATGCACACTGCCATAAGCCAAACTGGAGTCAAATGTTCACAGATGCGATGTGAGGATATATGGGGTCTCCTCACTGCATATCACCATCATCCTCCACAAATTTAGCAAATCTAGCCTGCTAAGCACACCTGCCCTGTTTGGCCAGTGTGAGGGCCTCATCCCCATCATTGCCGCCTTCGAGGACCTCATCACCCTTATCCCCTTTGGCATCCTCCTCATCTGAGGAGACCTCCAGCACCTCCATCTCCTCCTCAGCCAGCTCCTCTCCCCGTTGCAGCCTGAGGTTGTAAAGGGTGCAACATGTGACGTTGATGCGTGACACCCCATGTGGACTATATTGCAGGCTCCACCAGACCAGTCTAGGCACCGGAGTCTCATGTTCAGCATCTTATTGGTTTGCTCCACCAAGTTGCAAGGTGCAGCATGAACCTCGTTACACTTTCTCTCTGCTCCAGTCTGAGGCCGCCGCACTGGTATCATCAGCCACATCCTCTACAGGTAGCCCTGGTCCCCAAAGAGCCAAACCTGCACCCTCTGTCAATCCTGAAATATGTGAGTGATTTATGACAGACTGAGAATGTGCATTCCCTGGAAACCATGCGCAGACCTGCAGGATGTGTTTCTGGTGGTCACACATTCAGCAAATGGAATCCCTAGCATGCTGACGTGGTTGACCGCGTATTGCAATAGAGATCTGAGCGTCATGTGAGTGCAGTCGATCGCACCCTGCACCTGTGGGAAACCCGAGATTTGGGCAAATCCAATGGCTCTTGCATCCTGCCTGTCCTGGTCCCGGACAAAATGCACAAAGTTGTGTGCCTTTGTGAAGATGGCATCCGTGACTTCATAGATGTATTTGTGGGTGGAGACTTGTGATATCCTGCAGAGGTCACCTGTGGAGCCTTAAAGGAGCCACTGGTGTAGAAATTGAGTGCCACTGTCACTTTCACAGCCATTGGCATTATATGCCCTCCATGTCCCCTGGACGCCACATCCTGCAGCAGGTGCGAGATGGTCAGCTCCCAAGACACGTACAGTCTTCGGCAACATTGATTTTCGGTCATCTTCAGCAATGAAAGGTGGCTTCTATAGACCCGGAGTGTCCCTAAGCACTGATCAGCAATGGCTCGCTGTGGCTCTTTGACGGCATGTGTGGGAACCCCAACCACCCATTCTTCCTGGGACTGCTGCTTCTCCCTCTGCACAACCAGCTGCCTCAGTCGCTCTCTCCTCCATTGTCTTCATTCTCTGTAAGCCACGAGACATACAGCTAGTTCACCAGGCTCCTTGACCCTGATGTACTCCTCCTGCAGGATGAAAGAGAGACATGTGGGTTAGTATGGGTGCATTAAGAACCTATCCTGGTTATGTGTGAAAGCCTCTTAACGCATCCTGGAGAATGCTGGCCACCACTTGGATGGCCAGAAATTAGTGAACTGTTTGGCTGCCCGAGACCGCAACCACCTCCACCCCACACCACCTGACTGATTGGGGTAGCTTTACCCATTGGCCTGCAACCTGCATACAGCTCTCAGCTCAGGCACAGGCATTCAAACCAGCACTGCTGCACCGTTAGCTTGAACCATGATGGAGACTGGTCCAAACCAGGATGCTGACATTGCAAGGGGCTGTGAGCACCTCTACCACTGACTGCTCCATGGCCGGCTTTAGCAAAGACATTATACAACGTGCCCAGTTGTCCAACTGTTCTGCATTCCATTAAAACGCTGATTACTTTCCAGTCTGTGCTCGAGGGGTGAAAAGCTCTGGAGCACTTGGTGGCACTTTGATGCCGTGGCATTGCTTGAGTGGGCAGATAAGCTAGAATAGGGGGAGGCAGTGGCATAATGGTATTGTCACTGGACTGATATTCCATAAACCTAGGGTAATGCACTGGGGACTTGGGTTCGAATCTCACCACGGCAGATGGTGAAATTTGAATTAAATAAATATCTGGAATTTAAAAGTCTAATGATGACCATGAAACCATTGTTGATTGTCATAAAAACCCATCTGGTTCACTAAGGAAATCTGCTGTCCTCACCTGATCTGGCCTATATGTGACTTCAGACCCACAAAAATGTGGTTGACTCTTAAAAATGTCTCCTGAACAAAGGCAATTAGGGATGGGCAATAAATGTTGGCCTAGCCACATCGCTAATGTTGTGAATGAATTAAAAAAGGCCCAACTCCACTCATATCAATGGCTGCGCCTGAGCTGTCTCATTTGCAGAGGAATTGTCACTTTATATAAGGCGTTCCTAATGCCTGGCTGCTTCCCTCCCCCACCCGGAATGCATTCAACCACAGGGCGTCTTCGTCCTTACTGTGCTGTTATTCCCTCCCTTCCTTCTTGGATTGCTGCGGTTGGGCAGGTGGTAGTTCTTGGGTGTCTGAAAGCAGGAACTCAGAAGGGGAAGGTTACAGTGAGGGAAATGAGTTTGGTGGAAGGAAGAGGTCTATGGTCACACAACAGACAGCTTGCACAGCATGTCGGAAAGCAGGATGAGAGTGTGCTGAGAGTTGAGAAGAGGCATAAGGCAGGAAGGTGGTGCCACTCTCAGCGACAGCGAATTCTGGAGGCCCTGTCGTCATTGGCTTCATGATGCAGAGAGCCATCTCCTCTATAGGACGCAGGAGATACAAGCGTCTTGGTCCCCTCGCGGATCTGTTCTGTAGTCTTCTATGGTGTTCCAAGAGAGACAGCAGAATGTCAATGTTGTGTCGCACTGAGTTTGGGTTATGTTCCTGTGACAGTGAAATAGCTGGAGACATGTGGAAGCAGTGAGAGGTGGGTGTGAGGTTGACAGCATTGGTAGGAGTGTGTGGATAAGGTGGAGTATTTGGATGTTAGGTATGAATCCTGAGTGCCAGGGAGTGATGCTGGGTGAGCAATAGGCTGTTGTATTTTGAGCACCGTGAGAGGCTGGTGTTGTGGAGGAGAGGAAATGTCTTACGAAGATGCATTCAGGCATTCCTGTTGAAGGTCATTTGATCTCTTGTGCCCTGGCTGACAGGTCCTCAGGTTTGGATTTCAGGAGTTCACCTTCCTGGTCATCTGCTCCCACTTCCTTCTGAGCGTGATCCTTGAAGGTCTCCTGCCCCCTATGCAGAACCATGATATCTCAGCTACATTATTAATCCTCCAGCACTGCATCCTTCACTACAGATCCTTTCTGTGTGCTCCCTGTGCTCAGTTTGCAAGAATTTCCATTGCAGTAATATTTTTTCCACCTTCCCTTTAAGAGAAATCAGGAAGTCTGTACCACGGGCGAACGTTTACACTGGCAGGATTTTACAGTCACATCTAAGTCAATGGACTTTTGAAAGCTTGCCGCATTTTACCCCATATGGTGGGTAGTCTGCTGTGTGCGGACCATGCTGACAGCATTGAGAAGAGACCAGCAATGGAGGCACAGGGACTAGTGCTCGGCAGCACCACTACTGACCGAGTTGGCTGAGTCCTAAAGGACATAGCTGCTAGACTGGGTCTGCGGCAGGGGGTGAGGGAATGAACAAGAAGGAAAAACGTACTTGACCTATTCCTCACCAACCTGCCTGCTGCAGATGCATCTGTCAATGACAGTATTGGTAGGAGTGACCACCACTATCCTGAAAACATAACAATTTTCATAATGTTATTATTGTAAATGTAGTTTAATAGTGGGGTTTGGATTAGTTTCTCTGTGTGGATGTGTATGTGTGGGGGATTTAATTGAATTGGAAACAGCTGGTCTGGAGCTTTTAAGTTATCAAAAGAGAAGCTAGATTTGAAATGCTAAATACATAAACATGGTTGAAGTTTTAGAATGTGAGGTGTGAGGAACATTTGCATTTTTAGATAAACCAGAGTAGTTTAAATTTCAAAGAGATGGTAATATGTTACACTTAGTCGTAAGAAGCAAAGCCAGTGTGTTTATTTTTCCCAAAGGTTACTGATAATATGAGTGCTATGAAAGATTTATAGCATGAGAAAAGTAAAGTTGCAAAGACATATTGGAACAATGGAATTAACATTAAAAAGGGAGAAACATGTATAAAGGAGATGAGATGTGTAAGGGGGAAGGCATTCTAAGATCCAAGTGTGAAAAGCCTCCAGCCTCTATGCATCAAGTTGCTGCCTACAGGAACCAAAACTAAGAAAATTCCCTATGAATATCACTGCCCAGTGTATTGTGTGCTTTGCCTGGGCCTGTTTAATTCTACTTGTTTTACTATTGCCTTAACGAGGTGTAACTGTGAGCCTCATTAATTAGGGGATTTAGGAGTTATTATAGTAGAAATTTATAGACCTATGTATGTGCTTAAAATCTTTTCTTCTATTAATAAATGTTTAATTTAATTTTATAAAAGCCTGGAAGTCTTGTTCGACTTATTACTATTGAATTCAAGGCATGCATCTCAGAATAAAATACAAATTGCAAAACAGTTGTGGAAGTTGTTTCAAATTTCAGCAGCTCAGCATTTAAAATCTGCAGTGCCATAATAACCACACAGTACTTGTGGAGGCAAAGTCCTGTCTTGTCATTGAGGATACCCTCCATCATATCTGGAATTACCACCTTGCTCAATAGGATAGATTTTGAACAGATTTACCAATTCAAGACTGGGCAGCCATGAGGCGCTGTGGCCCATCAGCAGCAGCAGAATTGAACTCAATCACATTCTGTAACCTCACAACCCAGTTTTTCCCCTACCCCACCATGACCACCAATGGTTCAATGCAGACAGGTGGGCATGCCAGGAGCAGCACCAAGCAAACCAAAAAATGAGGCGTCAATCTGGTGAAGCTACAACACTGGATTACTGGCATGCCAAATGACAAAAGCAGCAAGTGATAGACAGAGCTAGGCGATTCCACAACCAATGGCAGTCCTGCCACATCCAGTCGTGAATGGTGGTGAACAATTAACTCACCGGAGGAGGAGGCTCCACAAATATCCCCACCCTCAATGATGGGGGAGACCAGTACATCAGTGCAAAAGATGAGGCTAAAGCATTTGCAACAATCTCCAGCCTGAAATGCTGAGTGGATGATCCATCTCGGCTTCCTCCAGAGGTCCCCAACATCACAGATGCCAGTCTTCAGCCAATTCGATTCACTCCACATGATATCAAGAAACAGCTTAAGGCACTGGATACTGCAAAGACTATGGATCCTAAGAAAATTCTGGCAGTAGCACTGAGGACTTGTGCTCGAGAATTTGCCATGTCCCTAGCTAAGCTGTTCCAGTGCCTCTACCTGGCAATGTGAAAAATTGCCCAGGTATGTCCTGTACACATAAAGCAGGACAAATCCAACCCAGGCAACTAGCACCCCATCAGTCTACTCTCGATCATCAGTAAAGTGATGGAAGCGGTCATCAAAAGTAGCTATCAAGCGGCACTTGCTTAGCAATAAGCTGCTCACTGACGCTCAGTTCGGGTTCCACAAGGGTCACTCAGCTCTTGACCTCATTGTAGCCTTGTTTCAAACATGGACAAAAGAGCTGAACTCTAGAGGTGAGGTGAGAGTGACTGCTCTTAACAACAAGGCAGCATTTGACCGAGTGTGGCATCAAGGAAACCTAGCAAAACTGAAGTGAATGGGAATCAGGGGGAAATCTCTCTGCTGATTGGAGTTATACTAGCACAAAGGAGGGTGGTTGTGGTTGTTGGAGGTCAGTCATCTCAGTTCCAGGACATCATTGCAGGAGTCCCTCAGGGTAGTGTCCTAGGTCCAACCATGTTCAGCTGCTTTATCAATGACCTTCCTTCCAACAGAAGGTCAGAAGTGGGGATGTTCGCTGATGTTTGCACAATGTTCAGAACCATTTGCGAGTCCTCAGATACTGAAGCAGTCCATGTTCAAATGCAGCAAGACCTGGACAATATCCAGGCTTGGGCTGACAAGTGGCAAGTAACATTTGTACCACACAAGTGCCAGACAATGACCACCTCCAACAAGAGAGAATCTAACCATCACCCCTCTACATTCAGTGGCATTACCATCGCTGAATTCCCCACTATCAACTTCCAGGGAGTTACCAATGACCAGAACCAAAACTGGGCTAGCCATATAAATACTGTGGCTACTAGAGCAAGTCAGAGGATCCAACAGAGGGCGGTAGTAAGAAGTGACTGAGAAGCATTCTGGGAGAAGTCAGCGCAGTCATCGCAACTCAGAAGGTGATCGAGGAGAAGGACCCTTGCACTCAACAGGAGGAAGAACATCCAACAGAGGGCGGTAGTGAGAAGTGACTGAGAAGCGTTCTGGGAGAAGTCAGCGCAGTCATCGCAACTCAGAAGGGGATCGAGGAGGACCCACTGTCAAAGAACAGAATAGCCCCAAACATTACATTGCTGTAGCGTTTCCATCCCTCCCTCCTCCTCAAACCAAAAAAAAGAGAGAGAGCGGGAGAGGCAGTACCTTCAGGAGTGCACCAGACCTGCGAGGGATACTCTTCTGAAAGTGGATTTTTTAAAAAGCAGCTGATTGGTGAGTAAATCCTGGTGATTTTTTTTTCAATCTATTAAAGTAATTCATTGCTTAATACTGAGATAGGAGCTAAAAAAAAAAGTATAGCGTAGTACTGTACAAGTATAATTCGTCAAGAAACAAGGTTCCTAGCTAACATAAATAAGGCCCCGAGCTAGTATATTTTTTAAGGGTGTAACTAGCTTAATCAAGAGGGACGTCACAGCGGAGAACTCAGACCCGTGATATGCTCCTCCTGCAGGATGTGGGAAATGAGGGACACTTCCAGTGTCCCTGGTGACCATGTGTGCGGAAGGTGTGTCCAAATGCAGCTTCTAGCTAACTGGATTTTAGAGCTGGAGCTGCGGGTGGACTCATTGTGGAGCATCCGTGATGCTGAGCCAGTTGTGGATAGCACATTTAGTGAGGTGGTCACACCACAGGTGAAGATTACACAGGCAGAAAGGGAATGGGTGACCATCTGGAACAGAAAAAGTCTCAGGAAGGTAGTGCATGAGCCCCCTGTGGTCATCCCCCTCTCTAACAGATATACCGCTTTGGATACTGTTGGGGGATGGCCTCTCAGGGGAAAGCAGCAACAGCCAAGTTCATGGCACCGTGGGTGACTCTGCTGCTCAGAGGAGCGGGAGGAAAACAAGTGGCAGGGCTATAGTGATAGGGGATTCAATAGTTAGGGACACAGACAGACGCTTCTGTGGCCACAAATGTGAATCAAGGATGATATGTTGCCTCCCTGGTACCAGGGTCCAGGATGTCATGGAGCGGCTGCAGGACATGCTGGGGAGGGAAGGTAAACAGCCAGTGGTCATAGTACACATTGGTACCAACGACATAGGTAAACTAAGGGATGAGGACCTGCAAGCTCAGTACAGGGAGTTAGGAGATATATTAAAATGCAGGACCTCAAATGTAGTAATCTCAGGATTACTCCCAGTTCCACGTTCTAGCGAGAGCAGGAATAAGAGGATGGACCAAATGAAAATGTGGCTGGAGAGATGGTGTAGCCGGGAGAGATTCAGATTCTTGAGGCACAGGGACCGGTTCTGGAGAAGGTGGGACCTGTACAAACTGGATGGGCTGCACCCAGGCAGATCTGGGACCAGTGTCCTTGCGGGGGCTTTTGCTTGTTCTGTTGGGGAGTATTTAAACTAGTGTGGCAGGGGGATGGGATCCCGGGAGTAGAATCTGATAGGTCAAATACAGATCAGAAAAATGGAGGTAGAACATTAGCTAGGGATGTTGTGATAGACATGGAGTTACAGGAGAAGCAAAGTTTACAAAGTGTCCAGCAAGGGAAATTGACGGGTTTAAATTGTTTATACTTCAATGCAAGGAGTGTTACAAACAAGGTAGATGAGTTAAGGGCACAGGTAGACACATGGCAGCAGGATGTCATTGTATAACGGAGACCTGCCTAAAGGAGGGACAACTTAATATCCCTGGTTATAGAGTCTTCAGACACAATAGAATAGGAGATAAAAAAGGAGGGGGGCGGGGGGTGGGTAGCACTAATGGTTAAAGAATCAATTCCCGTTGTGAGAAGAGATGATATACTAAATGGGTCAACAAACAAGGCTTTATGGATTGAGCTTAGAAATAAAAAAGGGGCAGTCACACTACTGGGAGTATACTACAGAGCCCCAAATATTGAAAGGGAGATAGAAGAACAAATATGTAGGCAAATTTCTGCTTGTAAGAACAAGAAGGCAATAATAGACTTCAACTATCCTAATATTAACTGGGATTCAAAGAATATAAGGGGCACTGAGGAAGAAAAATTCATGCAGTGTGTTCAGGAAAATTTTTTCAACCAATTAGTGACAAACCCAACGAGAGTTGATGCAATTCTAGACCTAGTCTTGGGGAACGAAGAAGGGCAAGTGGGTGAAGTGACAGTTGGTGACCACATTGGGGACGGTGATCACAATTCAGTTAGATTTAGCATTACCATGGAAAAGGACAGAGATAAGGCAGGAGTAAAAGTCTTGAACTGGGGGAAGGCAAATTTTGCAGAAATTGAGAAGGGACTTGGCTGAGGTGGACTGGACAGCACTGCTGGAGGATAAAACAGTGGAAAACCAGTGGGAAGTACCAACAAGCGAGATCCTAATTGTACAAAGTAGACATGTCCCCTACAAAAATAAGAGTGGTACTGCCAAATCTAGCCCCCCCTGGTTGTCTAGAGGAATACAGGGGAAGATCAAACAGAAAAAGAAAGCGTACAATAGGCACAAAGAACTAAGCACTGTAGACAGCCTAGACAAATATAGGAAGTGCAGGGAAGAAGTAAAAAAGGAAATAAGGAAATCAAAGAGAGGGCATGAAAAAGATTAGCGAGTAAAGTTAAAGATAATCCAAAGATGTTTTACCAATACATTAATGCTAAAAGGTTAGTTGAGGAAAAAGTGGGACCTATCAGAGATGAAGATGGAAACTTGTGTGTAGATGCAGAGGCTGTGGGAAGGGTTTTGAATGAATGTTTTGTCTCCATGTTTACAAAGGAAAGGGAGGATGTAGTTATAATAGTCCAGGAGGAACACTGCGAGATATTGGACAGGATAGTCATAAGGAGAGAGTAAGTACTCGAAATCCTTGTAAGTTGATAAGTCACCAGGGCCAGATGGATTGTTTCCGAGGCTGCTGAAGGAAGTCAGGGAGGAGATAGCAGATGCTCTGAGGATGATTTTCCAATCTTCAGTGGATAAAGGGGAGGTACCAGAGGACTGGAGAAATGCAAATGCAGTTCCATTGTTTAAAAAGGGATCAAAGGAAATGACAAACAATTATAGGCCAGTTGGTCTTACATCGGTGGGGAGCAAATTAGTAGAATAAATCCTGAAAGATAGGATTAACTGTCATGTAGAAAGGCATGGACTAGTCAGGGATGGTCAGCATGGATTTGTTAAAGGAAGGTCTTGCCTCACAAATTTGATTGAATTCTTTGAGGAAGTGACAAGAAGGGTTGATGAAGGTAGTGCAGTGGATGTTGTGTACATGGATTTTAGCAAGGCATTTGACAAGGTCCCACATGGCAGATTGGTCAGGAAAGTAAAAGCCCATGAGATTCAGGGTAATGTGGCAAACTGGATAACAGGTTGGCTTTGTAACAGGAAACAAAGGGTAATGGTCGATGGATACCCTTGCGAATGGAAAGTTGTCTCAACAGGTGTTCCATAGGCTTGGTGTTGGGACCCTTGCTGTTTGTGTTGTATATTAATGATTTGAATGTGAAAGTGGGGGGCATGATTAGGAAATTTGCAGATGACACAAAGATTGGCCGAGTAGTGGATAGTGTAGAGGATGGCCATAATCTCCAAAACAATATAGATGGGTTGGTGGAGTGGGCGGTAAAGTGGCAGATGGATTTTAACATAGAGAAGTACGAGGTCATACATTTAGGGAGATCAAACAGTTACAGGGATTACACAATAAATGGGAATATACTAAGAGGGGTAGATGAAGTGAGAGATCTTGGCGTACAAGTACACACGTCCCTGAAGGCAGCAGTTCAAGTAGACAAGGTTGTAAAGAAGGCATATGGAATGCTCTCCTTCACTGGCAGAGGTATAGAATATATAAGTGAGGATATAATGTTGGAATTGCATAAAACACTGATGAGGTCACAACTGGAGTATTGCGTGCAGTTCTGGTCACCACACTACAGGAAGGACGTAATAGCTCTGGAGAGAGTGCAGAGGAGGTTTACAAGAATGTTGCCAGGGTTAGAAAAGTGTAGCTATGAGGAGAGATTGGATAGGTTGGGGTTATTTTCCTTAGAACAAAGAAGGCTGCGAGGTGACTTGATTGAGCTGTACAAAATTATGAGGGGAATAAATAGATTGGACAGGATAAAATTGTTTCCCTTGGTGGAGAATTCTAGAACCAGGGGTCATAGATTCAAGATAAGTGGCAGAAGGTGTAGGGGGACATGAGGAAGAACCTTTTTACGCAGAGGGTAGTGGGTGTCAGGAATTCGCTGCCCAAGTTGGTGGTGGAGGCAGAAACTCTAAACTCTTTTAAAAAGTACCTGGATCTGCACCTTAAGTGCTGTAAGCTGGGTGCAGGAAGGTGGGATTAGAAAGTGCACCTGGGTGTCCTCGGGCTGGCATGGGCAAGATGGGCTGAATGGTCTCCTTCTGTGCTGTAACTTTTCTATGGTTCTTTGGTTCAATGGATAGGAATCCTGTGGCAAGTAACTCACCTCCTGACTCGCCAAAGTCTGTCCACCATCTTCAAGGCACAAGTCAGGAGTTTGATGGAATACTCTCCACTTGCCGAGATGAGCGCAGCTCCAACAATACTCAAGAAATTTGACACCATCCAGGACAAAGCAGCCCGCTTGATTGGCATTCCATTCACAAACATTCACTCCCTCCACCACCAATGCACAGTGGCAACAGTGTGTATCATCTACAAGATGCACTGCAGAAACTCACCAAGGCTCCTTAGACAACACCTTCGAAACCCACAACCACCACCATCTAGAAAGACAAGAGCAGCAGATAGATGGGAACACCACCACCTGGAAGTTCCCCTCTAAGCTACTCACCATCCTGACTTGGAAATATATCACCATTCCTTCACTGCAACTCCCTCCCTAACAGCACTGTGGGTATACCTACACCACATGGACTGCAGCGGCTCAAGAGGGCAGCTCATCACCACAGTCTCAAGGGCAATTTGGGATGGGCAATAAATGCTGGTTTAGCCAGCAATGCCCAAATCCCATCAATGAATAAAAAAATATTCAGATGAGGTGAACAAATAAACAGGAATGGGCACATAATGAGCCGTGACTCTGTGTTCAAAGATTGTGGCGAATGAATTTTGTAGACATAAAATTCTTCAGGGACTTGATGAGATAGATGCTGGTATCTTATTGAATGGGTGAGCAGGCTCAAGAGCTGAATGGCCTATTCCTGCTCTTATTTCCTGTGTTCTTATGTACTTGTGTAAAGCATGCTGTTGGTCCTGCTATTCTCTTCATATACATGATAACTTGCTGCTGCATATCTTTCAGAAAGGTGCGGAGAATTTCCATTCATTTTTCTGCATATTATTAGCATAACAGGAACAGTGTCTCAAATCCAGTTACCTGAAAGCCAGACATTTTATAAGCTGTCATGCGTTAATTTTAATTTTTATCAAATGAGTGAAATAATTGACTGGCTTGTTTGAGTAGGTGCTGCATTATAAGGTGGCACACTGGACTAATTTTCGGCTTTGCGTGCTGGTCTTTTCCCGCCCTTCGAATGGCCAGAGCAACCCTTGACCCCACCCGACATAGCTTGGCCCAATCCGCCGAACCCACATCGGATCACCCAATCTGAAAACCGGCAAGATCCGAAATCCAGCACGGAATCAGTTTTGAGACACCGTACCTGTACAACAAAGGAAGTTAATAATCTTTCGTAAATGCCACAGCACTGAAATGTTTTATTGAAAACAGGAAAGACAGAACTTTTAAGTTTAGCAAAAGGTAGTATTGCAAATGCTATAAAATAATGAATATCAGAAAATGAGACTGCAATATATTTTTGAATTTCAAATTGCTTTCAGATGACAGCTTTAGGACTCATCCCTGCACATGTTACTCCATATTTATTTAATTGTCACTTTCCTCAATATGATAAACAAGTACATTTGGTGCCAAAATTATATATTGTGACTCACCACAGTTGGGGTATGTGTCATGCACTATGCTTCACAATGACTTTCAATCCTGACCTGAATAATGATTCTGGAATAACCAGAATAACTTGACTGAAAGCACCGCAATGATGGTATTCTTTTCCTTGGAAGGAATAATAAGGCCTGACTGCCAGCAGAGGTCCGAATCCAGAGGTTCTGCTTCCAAACAAGGCCTCCACTATTTTCACAGGGTGAGGGCAGTGGAGAGGAGTTATAAACCACAAATCCATAGTTCATGGAGGCAGCTGACCATATAGAACAGCTGCTGCCTCCATTCACCTGTGAATCTGGTGATGTAGGTGCCTGAAACCCAAAGTATGCATATTGGACCTGGTAGGAGGAGGTCTGAACCTTGTGGATTCATTTAGATAGACAAGCTACCCCTTTTTGAGAGGTAAGGCACCCCTTTGGATATGGTCCCGTCTCACCTTTGGGAGAGGTAAGACCCCCTTTGGGAGAGGTAAGGCACCTTTTGAGGTAGGTCAGGTGCCTATAGGATTATTAAAAGTAGACATGATTGTCCGCATAAAGAAAAGACAAAGGCAAGGAAAGGTGCTGGAAAGTAAAGGCTTGACTGGGGGCCAGGGATGGTGACTGGGGAAGAATGCACAGAAACACTTGATTGGGGTGGGGGGATGACTGGGGAAGAGTGCACAGAGACACATGACTGGTGGGGATGACTGGGGAAGAGTGCACAGAGACACATGACTGGTGGGGATGACTGGGGAAGAGTGCACAGAGACACATGACTGGTGGGGATGACTGGGGAAGAGTGCACAGAGACACATGACTGGTGGGGATGACTGGGGAAGCGTGCACAGAGACACATGACTGGTGGGGATGACTGGGGAAGAGTGCACAGAGACACATGACTGGTGGGGATGACTGGGGAAGAGTGCACAGAGACACATGACTGGTGGGGATGACTGGGGAAGAGTGCACAGAGACACATGACTGGTGGGGATGACTGGGGAAGAGTGCACAGAGACACATGACTGGTGGGGATGACTGGGGAAGAGTGCACAGAGACACATGACTGGTGGGGATGACTGGGGAAGAGTGCACAGAGACACATGACTGGTGGGGATGACTGGGGAAGAATGCACAGAGACACATGACTGGTGGGGATGACTGGGGAAGAGTGCACAGAGACACATGACTGGTGGGGATGACTGGGGAAGAGTGCACAGAGATACATGACTGGTGGGGATGACTGGGGAAGAGTGCACAGAGACACATGACTGGTGGGGATGACTGGGGAAGAGTGCACAGAGATACATGACTGGGGTGGTTGGAGTCAAGAAGTTGGGGCTAGAATGCATAGACAGTCCTGAGGAAGTGCGCCAAAATTTAGAGGGATGTGCTTTACACACCTGTCCTGGTCCCAGTTCAGGGAGGATGAGGGCCTGTCTTTGGGCTGCATTTGAGTGCTTCAGTTGGAGTTTGGTGAGTGATAGAGTTTTAGGGATTAATTTAATTTAAGGGTTAATTTCTATCTTGAGTTTAATCTTTCTTTAAGTAAGCAATTAACTAAAAGTTGCTCTTTGGTTTGGGAGGTGAGTTTTATCCCAGCTTTAAAACAGAGCTCATTTAGGCTCTGCTTGTTGCTAGTTAATTAGTTAGCTGGCTTAAACAGGTTTTCAGAAGCTAGATTCAGACAGCATAAAAGCAAGCCATCCACAGCACTGCTTTTGTCTGTCCTGGAGTGCTGCTTTGGGCTGCATTTGAGTGCTTCAATTGGAGTTTGGTGAGTGAGGGAGTTTGGTGAAGAGGGAAGGAGGTGATCATTTCATTTTCTACCTTTCCTTGGAAAGAAGCCCGGCAGCCTTGGCAAGTAGGACTTCATGAATATTTCTACTGTCCTTAATATTCTCTAAACTAGAGGAAGTAAAAGCCAAGCGAGTAATTTAAGGGTAAGTCATGACAGGCAGTTTGGCCACATGGGATGCTCCTCCTGTGCAATGTGGGAAGTCAGGGATACGTCCAGTGTCCATAGTAACCATGTGTGCAGGAAGTGTCTCCTGCTGCAGCTACTTGAAATCCACGTTTCAGAGCTGGAGCAGCGGCTATATATAGTGACTATAGCCGTCCGCAGGGCTGAGATCTTTGTGGATAGCACGTACAGTGAGGTGGTCACACCATAGTTAAAGAGTGCACAGGCAGAAAGGGAATGGGTGATTGCCAGACAGAGTAAAGGCACTAGGCAGGTAGTGGAGGAGTCTCCTGGGTCCAAGTCCTTCTCTAACAGATTTTCTGTTTTGGATACTGCTGGGGGAGACCCCAAGTATGTGGCACAATGAGTGGCTCAGCTGCACAGGGGGAGAACAAAGAGTGGGAGAGCAATAGTGGGAAAGGATTCTATCATAAGAGGAACAGATAGGCATTTCTGCGACCGCAGAAGCAACACCAGGATGCTATGCTGCCTCTCTGGTGCCAGGGTCCAGGATGTCACTGAGTGGCTGCAGGACATTCTGAAGGGGGAGGGTGAACAGCCCGGGGTTGTGGTACATATCGGTACCAACGACATTGGTAAAAAGGGGATGAGGTCTTGGAAGCAGAATATAGGGAGCTAGGAAATAAATTAAAAAGCAGACCCTCAAAGGTAGCAATCTCAGGATTACTCCCAGTGCCACGTGCTAGCGAGATCAGGAATAGGAGAATAGACTGGGTGAATGCGTGGCTGGAGAGATGGTGTAAGGAGGAGGGATTCAGGTTCCTGAGGCATTAGGACTGATTCTGGGCAAGATGAAACCTGTACAAGCTGGACAAGTTGCACCCCAGCAGGACTGGGACCAATATCCTTGTAGGGATATTCGCTAGTACTGTGGGGGAGGGTTCAAACTAGAGTGGCAAGGGGATGGGAACCTGAGTGGGGAGACACAAGAGAGGAAAACAAAGATCAAAATGAAAGACAGAAAAGTAAAAAGGAACAATGGAAGGCAGGGAAAACGGGGGCTAGCAGCAAAAAGGGTCATGGTGTAAAAAAAAGATGTGTAAAAAGACAAGTATGTATGTGAATGCACGGAGCATTCACAAGAAGAGAGACAAATTAACAGCGGAAATAGATATAAATGGGTACGATCTAATTGCTATTACGGAGACATGGCTGCAGGGTGACCAAGGCTGGGAACTGAATATCCAAGGGTACTCGATATTTAGGAAGGACAGACATTGTGGCATTGTTAATTAAGGATGAAATCAGTGCAATAGTGAGAGAGGATATTGGATCAGAAAATCTAGATGTAGAATCAGACTGGTTGGAGCTAAGAAACAACAAGGAGTGGAAAACATTAGTAGGAGTTGTAGCTACAATTAACATCCCCTTTGTCCTTTTGTTCATGAGACCTTTGTCAATCTCACCTTTGCCCCCACCTCCACTGGCCTTCTATCCAGCTTCATCTGTTCCACCCCCCTTAAACTGTATAAATTCATCACATTTTTACTTCTCTTCACCTCTGAAGAAGAGTCATACGGACGAGGAACATTAACTGTTTTTCTCTCCACAGATGCTGTCAGACCTGCTGAGTTTTTCCAGCATTTTCTCTTTTTGTTTCAGATTTCCAGCATCCCCAGTATTTTGCTTTTATCAGAGAGTAGGGGGAAATGGGTCTTTTTTGTACTGGCAGGCAGTGACCAGTGGGCTATCGTGGGGATCAGTGTTTGGGCCCCAGCTATCCACAATATATATCAATGATTTGGATGAGGAACCAAATGTAATATTTCCAAACTTGCTGACGTCACAAAACTAGGTGGGAATGTGAATGGTGAGGTGGATGTTAAGAGCCTCCAAGAAAATTTAGATAAGTTGAGTGAATGGGCAAACAGATGTCAGGTGCAGTATAACATGTATAAGTGTGAAGTTATCCACTTTGGTAGGAAGAACAGCAGAATATTGTTTAAATAGTGATAGGTTGGGAAATGTTGATGTATAAAGGGATCTGGGTATCCTTGTACACCAATCACTGAAAGCAAGCTTGCAGGTGCAGCAAGCAGTTAAGAAGGCAAATGGTATGCTGGCCTTCATTGTGAGAGGACTTGAGTACAGGAGCAAGGATGTCTTACTGTAGCTAAACAGGGCCTTGGTGAGATCACACCTGGAGTACTATGTGCAGTTTTGGTCTCCTTACCTCAGAAAGGATATGCTTGCCATAGAGGGAGTGCAGCAAAAGTTCACCAGACTGTTTCCTGGGATGGCAGGATTGTCATATGAGGAGAGATTGGGCCGACTAGGCCTGTACTCACTGGAGCTTAGAAGAATGAGAGGGGATCTTATTAAAACATATAAAATTTTAACAGGACTGGACAGACTGGATGCAGTGCTGATGTTTCCTCTGGCTGAGGGTCTAGAACAAGGGTCACAATCTCAGGAAACAGGGTAGGCTATTTAGGACTGAGATGAGGAGAAATTCTTCACTCAGAGGGTGGTGAACCTGCGGAATTCTCTACCACAGAGATTGTGGAGGCCAAGTCACTGAATATATTTAAGAAGGAAATAGATTTCTAGACTCTAAAAGCATTAACAGGTATGGGGAGAGAGTGGGAGAATGTTTTTGAGACAGAGGATCAGCCATGATCATATTGAATGGCGGAGAGGGCTGAAAGGGCCGAATAACCCACTCCTGCTTCTATTTTTCTATGTTTCTATGTCCTGTGTCACTCATGCTCAGCATGGTGTGCAGGGCGTGGTCAGCCCCTCACATATGTTGTTCTGAGGGTTGGAGACTTGATACTGGACTGCAGATGGGACAGTTGCAGTCAGGGAAGGTATCTTCAGCCTATAGATGGGAACAGGTAATGTGGGGTGGGGGACACTTGATGGTCTCATGTGGAGGTTCTCTGTAAGTCACTGTGAAATGTGCCTCAAGATGGGCATGGGTCAGGTCAACATGGGGCATCAGCACATCAAAATTGTATGGTTCGGGGGGAGGACAGGGATATCAGTGACAATAATGATGGGATTAAGGATTAGAGTGGTAGGAAGGAAAATGATTGGAGGGGGAGAAACCTGCACATTATGGTCCTCCAGCATGATGGGAGGGGCTTCCGTGTTTACAGTGGGGGTCATAGCAAAACCTGAGCATCACCATTTCGCTAGCTGATCCAATGACACATTTGAAAAATCAGGTCTGAAAAAAATCACCATGGAAGGGCTCAAAGGGGCTGTGGGAGGAGTTGATGACTGCACTTTTGGGCCAATTGAAGGGGCACCCTACTAGTTTTCATTATAGCAAATGTAGAGCATAGCTCAGCTGAGGCATGTTAGGAAGGCTATTATGTTCATTGAGGGATTTGAGCACCTTAATTTATGGTGTGCAATCTTGCGAGAATCAAATGAGGATTGGGCCTTTATTGGATTGGGTTCCAGTGACCCTTTGTCCCTCTCACAGGAAAGTGCAAAGGTTTGAAGGATCCAACTGTAAATGGGCAATGCCCAAAGTGCACATGCCGAATGCCCCAAAGACCTGTAGACCTCGCAGCTGACAGGTTCAGTCTTTGCACCCTTTCCTGATTAATGTTATTACAGTAATGCTAGCTTGGGCTACATTCTAATCCAAAGCATTCAGACTGACAGTGCCTTGACTGAGGCTGATATCACTGGCCTGCATTCATTCAGGTGCAAACCCCTTTGTGAAAGTGCTGTCATGCTTTGGGTGTTTGTTGGGGTGGGGGAAGAGGGACCCTAACGGTGATCCTTAAGGCAGTACTACAGCTGCAAGGGAAGATATGGGGATGTAATGACGGGAGTGAGTGCAATCCAAGGACTTCACAATGACTCCCTAGATTGTGAACGCAAGATTGCTGGGTTATATTCAGCCATGTATTTATTTAATGTTCCCGCAGAGACGAGCAGGAGTGGATAATTGATGGAGCAGCCAATGTTGCCTTTCCCCTGGCTATCAGACAACTGAGGAAGAGGAGAAGAAGAGCCATCACCATCAGGCTGGGTAAAAGGAAGAGCCTTGCCCTGAGGAACATAGGCCAGTTGAGCACCCTCAAGACCCTGAAGCTGAGGCTCACAGACCCACTCGATGGAGTGCTTGACACAACCGAGGGTGTACTGAAGACTATTCTCATACCGGCAAATGAGTGAGAGGTGGTGCTGTGGATGCCTTCACTTGTCAAGGGAAATGGTGGCTCACAACTGCCACATTCTTCAGGAGGAACTGATGCCTCAGGGACTGGGAGGCCATCCATTACCAGTGGCTCCAAAGGTGACAGCTGCACTCAATTTTTTTGTGAGTAGCTCATTCCAGGGCTCCACTGGGGACCTCCATGGGATATCTCAAGCATCTGCTCAGAAATGCATCCAACGGGTTAATGACGTCCTATTCAGTAAGGCAAACAATTACGTCCAGTTCTGCCAGCCAGGCTTCTAGAGCAGTAGGATTTGCAGCTATCTCCGGCTTCCCACAGGCGCAAGGTGCCAATGACTGCACACATGTGGCTTTAAAAGCTCCTTGACAACAGCCACTATGATTCATCAACAGAAAAAGCTTCCACTCTCCCAATGTGCAATGATCTGTAACCACCAAACACAGATTATGTAGGTCTGTCAGAGATACCCTGGGAGCTCCCACAACTCATACATCTTGAGTCACTCGCAGGTGCCACAGATCTTCAAGGGCCCTCAGCACAAGCAGGGTTGGTTCTTCACTGACAAAGGCCATCTGCAAAAGACATGGTTGATGACGCTTGTTTGGTGGCCACAAAATGCTTCTGAGGAGAGGTACAATACAGCTCATTCGGTGACATGCTGCTTGATTGAGCAGACCATTGGCATGTTGGAGATATATTTCCAATGTCTGGACTGGTCAGGCAGCATGCTCCAGTACTCCCCTCAGAGGGTCTCCCACATCACCTTGGCTTGCTGCACTCTGCACAACCTGGCCCTACAAAGGGTATGACCTGGCACAACGAGTGATGGAGGAGCTGCACGTCTCCTCTGGTGAGGAGGGCGTGAACTGGGGTGAGATCGAAGAGGGTGAGGAAGTTGAGACTCCAGAAGAGGATGCTATAGCATGGGTCAGATGTGGCAGGCATGCTTGTGATATTCTTATGGACACAGGGTTCCAGGACAAAGATGAGTAGCTCATATGAGCCTCTTTCACCTGTGCCCTTCATGCTGGCTTAACAATAACACCTTCATTGCTATACTCACCGTCTCAATGATGCACATCAATCTCTGAATTAGTTGTTACTATCTCATGTCACAACGTCTTCATCCTTGGAGTGCTAGGCAGCTTCTGGAGCATGTTGCCATCCTGCTATGGGATAATAATCCCATCAGCACACACTGTGAGCAAAGCAGACATTGGCATAGTCTCTTCCAGCAACTCACAAACATTCCACTGCACTGTAATCCTCACTGCACTCATGACAGTATGCCTGGAGTGTAGCAAGGTGCCTCAATAAGGACATTAACCATTCAGTGGTTCTCGCCTTGACGCCTGACGTCTGATCCCAATCCACACTGCGACATCTCTCCACAGGCAATCATTCATGCAAACCTAGCGTTCATACCTCATCATCATACCTAGCCCCCAGCATGAGATTGTTCCTTAGGGCGCAGCCATCTATCACTCACAGTAATGGATACAAGCCTGCGTGTCAGGTCAACTTTCTGTAGACTGTTGAAGCTTCAGCAACAGCATTGTTTGACCACTTGCTTCACTCTGAACCCAGATGAGGCCACCACATTTTTGTTCCACCAGTCTCAGATATCCAAACGGAAGCCAGGCACACTGATGGTATTGTAACAATCACATAGCCATGTCAACTGCCCATCCAATAATTGACACAGCGTTAATGTCAGGAGATGCTATCCAGACCTTCAGATCCTGTCACAGTCCATCATCTGGGGCCTTGACACACAGCCTCCGATCTTGCAGTCATTGCCCTTTATAGCAGGAATATCAAGACTCACCACTTGTTAGCTGGGTGCATAGCTCTGCATCATGCAGGTGGAAAAATGGGGACTACCATAGGGGTGATGTCAAGATGTACACACAAACTTGACATAATGCGGCAGTCTGCCAGGGGGGCAGAAGAGCCCTGCGTATTAGTGGATATGTAACCACTCATGACCCTGCGATGGTCTGGAGTCTCCCATGTTACCATTTAGCCTAGCCTTGGCATCTTTGGGTCAGAAATGCAGACACAGCATTTAGGCATCAACTAGTTAAATAGTTGATAATAAAGAGCACACATCAGATATAATGGATTTTCACTCTGATTCCAGATGAGCATTAAATGCAGGCCATTGAAAGGTGCACTGACTGAGATTGACTGCAATGTAGGTCGCTGTTCAATCTTGTAAGACCCACATTGAGCACTGTTTAGTGCAGAAGCATCAGGAGACTAAACCAGACTGCGGCATCTAACTCATGAGGCCACATGATATGAACCTCTAACGCAGGCCACCATATTCTTAAGGGCAGAGGCTTTGCTCAAGTTGCTGCTGTGCAGAGAGTGGCCAGGCACTGTTGTGAGATGGTGCAAGACACCATAGACCGGAAGCACATGAAGTGAAACTTCACTATGTGTGAGGAGGGTGGGGGATCTATTAGACTTGTATGACCTTGAAGCATTGTATCAGATAGAAGAGATATATTCTAGATGAGAAGTTGAAAGTATATTTACATTTGTGCAAAGTGTATACAGATTGTGAACACATTTGTGCTCTTAACTTTTCTTACTCTACTGCTACACCTTGATGCTTCCCTGACATCCACAGCATAGGTGGAGGCAGCCTGCTGACTGCTACGCACCGTTGTCTGTGATGGCCTTGGCGGGCATCCTCTGGAGGGCCGAAACCTGGAGGACCCCAGCCTGC
This sequence comes from Carcharodon carcharias, assembly GCF_017639515.1. Lineage (NCBI taxonomy): Eukaryota > Metazoa > Chordata > Chondrichthyes > Lamniformes > Lamnidae > Carcharodon > Carcharodon carcharias. Next base: position 200,444,747 of record NC_054471.1, read on the forward strand.
TTTGGGTCTCCTGCTGTGGGGCAGGTGCACTCCCCTCGACCTGAGCAATTGGAGTTGCTGGGGTCACATGCAGAGGGGATTTGGAGCAGTTGGTGATCACAGGAGGGTCCTGGGTCAATTGCTCTGGGACTGTCCGTCTCACACTCCTGCTCCCTGTGGGTGCCCAAGAACCAGTCCCTGACTCCCTGAGGAAAAGGGACTCTTGGAGGGGGATCAAGGTGTCATATCACTCGCCACCTCGCCTAGCCAATGCTTGACTGCTGTCATGGCTAAAGCAACGGTGTGCAAATCCTTGCACATACTCAGCACAAGGTCCTGGACCAGAGTCTCCATGGAGGTCACCACCCTTCCATGGGTGACCTCGATGCGCTGGCATGTCGGTGTTACAGCATCAGGCTGAACGTGAACGGACTCCCCCATCCTCCGTTGTACTCTGCTGACAGCCTAACGTCGTCTTTGGAGCCCTGACCTCTCTCTGAGCGCTGAGCCCAGAGGCTCATCATCGGCCTCAGACTCAGCAGAAGCCTGGCCTCCAGCAGACCTTGGCTGTCACTGCCTCCACTGCTCTGGACCTGAATCTGTGCTGTGCTGCCCAGATGGTGACCCCGAGCCTGCTCTAAAACTAGGTCCCACCTAGGTGTGTGTCTCTGCACCGCTAGAGAGTGCAGATGAACACGGTGATGGTTCTACATTTAGTGGGGTCTCAGGGAGCCACATTGCTCCTGACAACCCTCTTTTCTAAATATACTTCTAAACATTTTTGTATTGATTTTGATATCCTTTGAAAGTTTCTTTTCATATTCATTTTTTTGTAGCTCTTAATGGTTTTGTGACCCTTTGCAGTGCTTTATATATTTTCCAGTCACCAGGATCTTTGTGACTAGCCTATTTCTCCTTTCTGCTGGAACCCTGTTCCCAAACCTGGCTCAGATGAAGCCAGACGCAACAGTTCCTTCCTGTCCCAATACTGGTGTCAGTGTCTCATAAAAACCCCTCTGTCTCACATCACTCCTTCAGCAAGGCGTTCACCTCCCTATTCTGCCTATCCTTATCACAGAGTCACATGTCAGTTTGCATGAGGCTCAGGTAATAATCCAGAGATTTTGGCCTGGATATTCATGGAGTCAGGGAGACTCTGGAAGGGTGAAAATGGTGGCCAGGACACGATTCCAGGATTCCCAACCCCATTCCTGGGGTTTCCAATTTTCAGGAGTGCCTTTTAAGGGTGAAGGGCGCGAGCTGGTTTGGGGTCAAGAGACTACACTTTGCACTCCTGACCTGGCTGTTTCCATTGCCAGGATAGGTATCTCCTCGTCCTCTACAATTTTCAAGGAGTCAGACCAGCATTTCAAAGTGTTGCGGTTCACAGCATCTCAGAGGTGTTATGAACGATAGTCTGTATGAGGGAACCTTTTAAAAGGTAAGTTCAGAAGGTCCTCCTCATGCCCTCATGCCAAGATATGCCACCACCCACTCCCTGTGGCCTTTCATGCCCCCATCCCGATGTACATGCCCCCAAACACTCCCTCTGGTCCCTCATGCTGTCTGGATACTAACCCGAACCCGTCCCCTTTGTGTGGACATGTCTCTGACTTGCACCTCGTGATTGAGCTGGAGAGATTTGTGACGGAGACACCTGCTACAGATCCACAAGCTCCCACCTACTTCAGTCCCAATGCACAACCTGTTCTGCTATATCTTAGTTAACGTTTCAAGTCCGTATAACTCTTCTTCAGTAACTCTAAAGAAGTCATATGAACTCAAAATGTTAACTCTGTCTTTCTCTCCATAGATGCTGTCAGACCTGCTGAGTTTTTCCAGCATTTTTTGTTCTTGTTTCAGATTTCCAGCATCTGCAGTATTTCACCTTTATCTGCTACATCTTAGTTTAGATTATTTATCTTATTTGTATCTACTTTTTACCACCTATGGCACAAGTCAGGAGTGTGATGGAATACTCTCCACTTGCCTGGATGAGTGCAGCTCCAACAACACTCAAGAAACTCAACACCAACGAGGACAAAGCAGCTCGCTTGATTGGCATCCCATCCGGCACCTTAGACTTTCGCTCTCTCCACCACAAGCACACAGTGGCAGCAGTGTGCACCATCTACAAGATGCACTGCAGCCAATCACCAAGTATTCTATGACATCATCTTCCAAATTCACAGTCTCTATCATCTAGAAGGTCAAGGGCAGGAGGTGCATGGAAACACCTGTTGCTTTCCAGATCACACACCACTCTGCCTTGGGACTATATCACTGTTCCTTCAATGTCACTGGGTCAAAATCCTGGAACTCTATCCTCTGGGTGTAACTACAGCGCACAGACTGCTGTAGTTCAAGGTGGCAGCTCACCACCACGTTCTCAAGGGCAATTAACATGGCCAAAAAATGCTGGCCTTACCAGTGAAGCCCCTATCCAATGAATGAATTCTGATCCTGTTTGGTTCTTTGGTATCCTGAGTGCCCTCTTCTCTTTGTTTCCTGCGTTGACCTACTCTTGGACTGAACTCTACTACTGCACTATGATTCCGTCATTGGTTGCCTGTAGCATTCTCCAATCTTTTGATCCCTTGAATCAATGCCACAAACTCTATTTGACTCTCTGTACCTCTGACTGCTCCCAACCCCAGATCTCCTTTCCTATCAAGGCCAGACCCATGCTTCTTCTCAGCTGATGACTGCATCAAACTGCCCCATTCACTACCACCAGATCTTATGCCAACACTACCACTTGTTCTCCAGATTTGGGATTATCTGCCCTCCTCTCTGTCCTCACCTCAAGACCCTTCTCTGATTTGCCTGCATTTCCACCTTTTTGATGTAATTAAATTCTAAATCCACTAAGATGAGTATTGACAGTGTTGCAATGACCTGACCTTTGAGTCCTCTCCTTCAGTGTGCTGCCTTTGGGGTAGGCATTAGGTGACTGCATGCCCTCTGGCTCATGATTACAAGGCCCGAGACCGAATATTGCATGTGACTCAGGCCTATCCACTCTCTGCCCACTTCTCAGCATTGTGGAATTCCTAGGCCCTTGTATTAACCTTATTCTCTGAAAAGAAAACTTCTTCCCTAGAAATACAAGGTGACAGTATCAATCATTCCCAGACTCGATACAGTATCGTGTCAGTGCCACTATTTTTATTGTGCTGGCATAATATGATTGTTTTAGTTCAGTGTTGATTACAATTTGTTTTAGCCAATTTATTTATTGGTTACTCCATCAGAACTGGGTGTGTACTTAAGTGTTAATTAACCTGTTTGAATATGTAAATTACACTCAGAGAAAAATTGGTACACGAAGTGTCCCACCCAACCAATTAACTGTAAGTGCTTTCCAATGAGAACTAACAGTAGTGCAGACATGTAATTGGGAAACAAATCTCTAACCCACTATTTAGTCTGTCAACAGGGTTGCTCACGTATCCATTTTCTGTGCATTCACATGGCAATATAACTGCAGTTGCTGTTTCAGTTGCTTCAACATGAATCAGGTGCTTTTACTGTACCTTAGTCTTAATTTTAGGTGGAGGAAAACAGAAACACAACAGGCCATTTTCCTCTTCGTTGATGGTACTGAATACTTTATGGCAGTTCTGAAGGAGGACACTGCTGCTGCATTTTGAAATCTTTTTATTAGCAGTGAATTAACTGATTATAGCAACATAAACACACACAAATTAATTCACAAAATAGCATAGAAAATAATAATATTGCTCAGATGTCTAAAAAACAAGGTAAACGTTTCATTATTAAATTAGATCCCACAACCAGAAACCTCAACTATTCTGTAATCAGTCATCTTAAAGTAATTAAAACAAAATAGAAAACACTGAAACCATATGGCAAGGCGATCAGCACCTGAAAAAGATAATTCTTCGACAGCACCTTCGAACCACATGACCTCTACCACCTCAAAGGACAAGGGCAACAGACAATTGGGAATACCACCAACTGCAAGTTCCCCTCCAAGCCACACACCATCCTGACTTGGAACTATATCGCTGTTCCTTCACTGTCGCTGGCTCAAAATCCTGGAATTCCCTTCCGAACAGCATTGTGGGCGTACCTACACCACATGGACTGCAGCGGTTCAAGAAGGTGGCTCACTACCGCCTTCTCAAGGGCAATTAGGGATGGGCAACAAATGCTAGCCTATCCAGTGATGCCCACACCCCATGAAAGAATTAAACAAAATAGTCTCTGCATATGAGCTCTGAGGGAGGGCTTCAGCAGGAATATTAACCGTTTCTTTTTAGATGCAATTTACCTGCAGTGCATTTTGAGCATTTCCTTTTTTATTTCAGTTTCCCAGAAACGGCTGTTTGTTTATCCCATTTGTATTCTATTCATGTACAAATGAGTACCTAGTTAATTATGAACAGTTTATAGTCTTTGCTGTTATTACAATTCACTGGACAGTACATTAGTAACTGAAACATCCGTTGATTTTCCAATCTGGTATCCAAATCTTGTAATACGATTTAGAATTACAAAAGCACAGAATTGTGTCCCTTTATCTAGTTAACAAAGAGTGTTCAGTGCCTGTGAAATCACATAGCTCAACACAGAGATCGGAAAAGATGTAAAATATTTATTATTATAATACAGTTTTTGTCTGTCAGGACAGTTTTGTTTGGTTAGTTTAAGGGGTCTGTCTGTGGGTTAATTTGGTGGGGAATGCCAGGCACATCTGTGCGATAACCGTTGGTTAATTAAATATCTTAAAACATTGTTGTAACACTTGGGAGCTGAGTATAACAATTTTTTAATCCCTGATACGAGGCACCTGGGGTAAGGTGCCCTGTCCTCTGTTTTCATTTGCTTGGTGGGGAGGGAATAGGTAGTCCACATTCACCCTGGGCCAAGGGAGAAATCATGGGCCTTGGTGCTTCTCCTGTTTCTGGCCCCATATCACCCCAGCTAACCCTTGCCCTCAATTGTGCAGTAATATGGCAACCGGCACACTTTGCATCACAAGTGTGTGCACGGGCCGCAAGCTCCATTTTACAACTTTCAAAGGCCTTGTAGCACCCAGAAATCCAATTTCACTGCCAGCATCTGGTCCTTTTTGTTTGTGAGTCTTGCTAAATGCACATTCCCTACATAATAACCTTGACTACAAAAGTACTTCACAGTTGCCGAAAAGCAATTTTGTGAGATTGTGAATGGAGCTCTACAAACCAATTGGCAGGCAAAGTGGAACCAGTTGGAGTTCATTGGAGCCAGTTGACATGTAACTGCTTCAATGATTCTTTCAACTGGAAACTACCAGTTGAAGCCAATTGGATTAATTTAAGTCAAAAAAGACCGACTGAATTGAACAGTTTAAAACACCTCGATATAAAAACAAAAAACTGCGGATCCTGGAAATCCAAAACAAAAACAGAAACAGAAATACCTGCAAAAACTCAGCAGGTCTGGCAGCATCGGCGGAGAAGAGCACAGTTGATGTTTCGAGTCCTCATGACCCTTTGGTTTTTGTTTCTGTTTTTGTGTTGAGTTTAAAACACCTCCTTCAATTTGGTCTACTGCATTTGCTGCTCCCAATGCGATCTCCTCCGAGAGAGACCAAACGCAGACTGGGTGACCGCTTTGCGGAACACCTTTAGTCCGTCCGCAAGCATGACCCAGACCTTCCTGTTGTCAGCCATTTCTCTGAAGGAGAGTCATACCGGACTGGAAACATTAACTCTGTTTTTCTCTCCACAGATGCTGTCAGAGCTGCTGAGTTTTTCCAGCATTTTCTGTTTTTATTTCAACACGCCACCCTGCTCTCATGCCCACATGTCCATCCTTGGCCTGCTGCAATGTTCCAGTGAAGCCCAAGTCAAACTGGAGGAACAGCTGAGATTTTCCTGGTATTTTTATTTTTGTTGTGGAGGAACAGCATCTCATCTTCCAATTAGGCACTTTACAGCCTTCCGGACTAAACATTGTCTTCAACAACTTCAGTCCATGAACTCTCTCCTCCATCCTCAACCATGTTTTACCCCCTTTTTCAATATTCATTTTTATTTTTTATCCATTTATTTTATTTATTTTCATTTATATTCATTGTTTCACCTTTTATCCAATTTTCAATCCTTTTTCCTACACCGCCCCCTCCCCCCACCCCACCCCCACAGGGGCCATCTGTCACTTGTTCATGTTGTTGTTTCCAGACAGCTTACCCTTGTCCTGCTATTATCACATTCTGCTTTCTGACCTTAATGCCACCATCAGCACCTCCTTTAGTCAGTACCACTACCATTGACACCTCCTTTGTCCTTTTGTAAATGACGTCTTTGTCAATCTCTCCTTTGGCCCCACCTATCGCTGGCCACCTATCCAGCTTCACCTGATCCACCCCCCTTAAACAGTATAAATTTCATCACATTTTTTACTTTTCTTTAGCTCTGAAGAAGAGTCAAACTCTGTTTTTCTCCCCACAGATGCTGTTAGATATGCTGAGTTTTTCCAGCATTTTCTGTTTTTGTTTGCTTTTAAAATAAAATGCCCTTGGCTGCCTGTTGGGGAACCATTTTATGATTTTGTTGCCACAGGACAGCATCACAAAAAAACAATGGCCCAAACCTTGCAGTCTCTGGTCGGAAACCAGACCCCTGAAGCTGTGCTATGGGACCGCTCTGAAGTTCCAACACAACGACTCCATAGGAAATGCCCGTGAGGTTTGAACTTCTGATGGGCAATTCCCCTGCACCCAATGACCCTCTGAAAATGTCTTCAACTCTGAGATAGAGTCCGAGACTTCAGACAGTTCTGACTTACCTGGATAGTTATCCAGGAATTGTTAGAAAGGAAAAAATCCTAGTCTAACACCAAGAAAACTATAGAACTGACCTCCCAATCACCCACACTGACCCCAACTCCACCCTCGACAAGCCTCCGTCACAAACTGACTAGCCCCCCCCACCCAACACCTCCCACCCGACCTGATCCCACCACTCTACTACCCCCTGACCCTCCAACACCCCTCTGACCTGACCTGACTAGCCCTCATCACCTGACTCCACAAACCTGAACCAACTACTCCCGACCCAATTAACCTACTCACTGACCTGCCTAACTGCCACCCTACCCACATGCCACCCTACAAACACAGCCACCTCCCAACCTGTTGCTCTAGCCACCTGCCACCCTATCTACCTATGACCCTACCCAGCTGCCCACCTGCCACCTTACCCACCTTACGAACACACCCACCTGCCACTCTACCATCCTACCCACCTACCACCCTACACAGCTGAAACCCTGCTACTCTGCCCCCTTATTCACTAACCTTACCCAACATACCCCTCATGCACGATATCCCCTTACCCACCCTATCTCCTTACCCACCCTACCTGCTCACACCTTCTCTCTGTAGCTTTTCAAAGATGCTTTTGGACATTTAAACTCTTTACCTACAGAATACACAGCTAGTACCATAAAAGGGGCCGTGGTTTCTGCATGAACTCTCTCCGCTGCTCCTTCAGAGGTTTTCTGCGCTGGCTGGGTTCTGCAGGATCATTCATTGGAGCATTAAAAAATCGGAGGAAGGTAAATGCATATTTTTTGTCTGATCAGGGTGGGAAATAGGAGTTCCGACCCTGAACGGAAGATTCAAGACAAAATCTTAAATTGTGAAGATTACTTCATCAGAGATTTTTGTCTCAAATGCAAATTTTCTGTCATAACTGGAAATATTTTTGGGTGCAGAAACATCTGGAATATTTGTACCATTGGTTTTCCTCTCAATGATCCAGGACAATTTATATCAAGCTGATCTGTTGAAGATTATCTGTGTCCCATTTTTGTCTCCTGCATATAAACATATAACCACCCTGATACAACTGATTGATTCCAAAACTGAAGTCCAAGCCAACCCCATACTTGACAGCAGCCCTTCCCGGCTTCTGACTTCCTCCCACCTGACAGTCCCTCTTCATAACCTCCAGCTGCTTGATGTGGCTCTTCCCAACCTCCTCCCTCGATGGTGGCTCTTCCCAGCCTCCTCCTCAAAGGTGACCCTTCCTGACCTCCTCCCTCGATGGTGGCTCTTCCTGCCCTCCTCCCTCAATGGTAGCTCTTCCTGGCCTCCTCCCTCTATGGTGGCCCTTCCCGACCTCTTCCCTTGATGGTGGACCTCCTTCCTGAATTCCTCCTGCTCGATGCCCTTCTCCCAAGCCTTGGGAGTGAGTGCTCCAGACAGGGACGTCAAGTGGGAGGAGAGGGTCAGGCATCAGGTCAGGAAGGGCCACCATCAACAAGTAAGAGGTTGGGAGGGAAGGACCACCATTGAGGGAGGTAGTTGGAAAGGACCACACCATCAAGGGAGAAGGTTGGGATGGTTCACCATCGAGTGGGAGAAAGTCAGGATGGAGGGACATACCATCGAGGATGGAGGTCGGGAAGGGCCAACTATAGAGAAAGGAGGTCATGTTCTTGGCTGAGGGTGTGAATTGTGGACTCTTGTGAAGCAGGAATGCCTTATGCAGGTTGAGGGGGTAAACTAACGCAGAGACAGGCAATTTACCTCGTTTACCTTGCGCTCCAGCTGGGTCTGAAGAAAGCACCCGCCACCACAACAGAAACAGAATAGTCCTCACGCGAGGCAAGCAAGAAAGAAGGGACTGGGGAATGTGGTGTGTCCTACTCAGCCAATGATTGCTGTTGTTCAGAGCACATTGTTCTGGCAGTGCCCAGCACAGATCATCCCAATTGACAGTCCACTTGGACAACGATGACTGTTGTTCTGGCAGTGAGCCTGGGCTCCCCTGGAGCAAAGGCTTGTGCACTTCCTTCTCCTGGATCCTGCAGCCAACCACCTTTTTCATGTACCACAGGTACCAATTTTTTTTTGTACCAACAATGAATTTTTGAAGGAAGATTCCTGGGCACATTTCTGGGTAATTTCTAGGAGACGAAAAATTGAGAGATTCAATTGCAATACCGGAGAATTGTTTTTCTGAAGAGTTGATTTCTGTTTGGTGAAAGCTTTGATGGATTTAAAACAACTTATGATTCAAAAACTATTCTTTGCACTTAAATGAAGATTCACTAGATTTGAATGAAAAGATTTTTCAGAAAAACTGTCAGTTGAATTAAAAGAATATATCAGATATATATAGATGAGGAAGATAATGAGACATAAACACTCCAGAGTTTCTACATAGTCTGACTCCAATGGGAGTTTAAGCTTAACTCAAGGAAGGAGCTCTTATAATGTTTAGGATTCAAGTTTTTGTTTTGCTGCCATCATCAGTATTTTTTGCCCATTCCTAATCACACTTGTTCAGATTCGACCACATTGCTGGTAAGGACGGCAGATTTCCTTCCCTAAAGGACATTAGTGAACCAGATGGGTTTTTACAACAATGATTTCATGATTATCATCAGACTTTTGATTCCAGATTTTTATTGAGTTCAAATTTCTCCATCTGCCATGGTGGGATTCAAACCCAGGTTCCCAGAGCATTACCCTGGTTCTCTGGAATACTAGTCCAGTGACAATGCCACTAAGCCACCACCTCCCCACTTTGTAATGGAATGAAATTGATAGTTAGGAAGCTGGTTTCTTTAACGATAAATGCTGAAATTGGAAGAGATAACTTCCAATGGAAGTTGAATTGGAAGAGACAATGATCCCAGGAATGAAAGGCTTAACAAATGAGGAATGTTTGAGGATTCTGGATTTATACTTGATGCAGTTTAGAAGGAGGAAGGGGGATCTGACTGAAACTTACAGAATACTGAAAGGCCTGGATAGGGTAGATGTGGGGAAGATGTTTCCATTAGTAGAAGAGACTAGGACCCAAGGGCACAGTCTCAGAGTAAAGGGAAGACCTTTTAGAACAGAGATGAGGAGAAACTTCTTTAGCCAGAGAGTGGTGAATCTATGGAATTCATTGCCACAGAAGGCTGTGGAGGCCGGGTCAGTGAGTGTATTTAAGACCGAGATAGATAGGTTCTTGATTGGTAAGGGGATCAAAGGTTACGGGGAGAAGGTGGGAGAATGGGGTTGAAAAACTTATCAGCCATGATTGAATGGCGGAGCAGACTTGATGGGCTGAATGACCTAATTTCTGCTCCTATGTCTTATGGTCTTATGGTCTTATAAATTTCAAAGAAATAGAGTGTTGGATTTGTTGGAGTGGCGGGGGTCCCGTTGATGAGCTGGAAAACTAGTACACCACCTCAGCTGAATGGCGGTCCCCCGGGAGCATTTTAGGCCCATTCGGTGGCTAATTAGATGCCATTGGGCATTGTGTCCCTTTAAAAGATGGGAGGTCGGCCCCAAGAGATTCTGGCCAATTGGAGGGCCAGCAACTCATCAGTCTCAGCAGTTCCACCGTGTGTGGTGGCCATTGTTGGAACTGCACCAAGCCAAGAGGATGCAGCAATGGACACCACCGTCAGAACAAGAAGAGTGGCAGGCCCTGGTGAGGGGGGAGCGTTGTTGAGGGCAGGAGTGGGTGTTGCCATGGGGGAGGCCATTGTTACCAGTGGGCCCTTCAGTGGACCACAGTGTGCCCAATTAGGAGGCCCTTCAGTGGACCACAGTGTGCCCAATTAGGAGGCCCCCCACTGAGCCCACAGGGAGGCCGCCAGGGTTCACTAGGCAGTCTCCCAATGCAACAGAGGGTCCAACCACTTCTGGTAAAACACTGGTGGTGACAGGAAGAGGCACTTAATTGGCCACTTAAGTGGAACAATTGGCATCTGGGTAGAAGGGCTGCTTTCCATCTTCCCAACTGCTAGTAAAATGCATTGGTAGCAGAAAGGCAATAGACCTTCCACCCCTGGCCTTTCTTCACCATTTTGTGGACCCCCCTCCCTGCATCTCCCGCTGCCCACCTGAACCTCCTAATCCATCCCTAGAAGGCTGGTAAAATCCAGCCAAGAGTGTTTATTCCTTGAACAATATTGAGCCCAGCAGATGTAAAACTGCCTTTTCAATTCAAAAGAAAACAGTTCTCTTAGACTTTCATATTCTATGACTATAAACAAGTCACAAACTGACAAAATTTGTATTTATATTCCTTGACCATTTTTAACACATGGACAGCTTTATGTAGCTTTTTCCAGAGTGAGAAGTTTTGATTCTGTTAAGTCTTGGTGACAAAGAACAACTAGAGATGCTTGATTTAAAGATGTACTGATGCAATAAAGATATTAGTTTGACTGCAAATGTCTTGCGGGTCTCTGCTATCATCAGAGATGATCATGGGAAGGACAGAATGGTATGGGATGGGATTAGGGATGGCATGGAAGGGAGGGGATGACATGAGGGGGTGGCATGGGAAGGTTGGAAAGGCAAGGGATAGGTGATGGCATTGGAGGGAGGTGATAGCATGTGAGGTGGACAAGGTGATGGAATTGATTAAGTATATTAATTTTACCGTAAATGTTTTGCGGGTCTCTCCTGGTTTAGAACAAACCAATGTCCGCATGGAAACTCAATGGACAAGCCCTTACATGCCACTTCTTCAACTTATGAACATCTCTTGCATTCAAGTACCACAATTTGAATTTAATTAAAAAAAAATTAGAATTAAAAAGTTGGGATCATTAAAAGTGACCATGAAACTTTCATAATATCGTCAAAATCCAACTGGCTCACTGATGTCCCATAGGGAAGAAAACCTGTTGTTCTGACCCAGTCTAGGCCTGTGGACAGGATTTTTCAGTCGGTGTGCAGGGGCAGGCCCGACACGCTGACTGGAACTTTATGATAGACGTCCTGATGTCACTCACCAGTAACGCAGCAAAGATGATGCAAACAGGAGTCAGGATTGTCCAACCCGTCTCTCTCCTATTCTTTCTGCCTACAATTTCCCTGACTCTTGGAATTGGCTGAAGAATACACTTCCACATTTTATGTAAGAATCCCATTTTATGGCATAGAATTTATTTTAAACATTTCCATCAGTGCCTGACTTGACCTTCCTTTTTTTAACCAGAATAATCCTACTTGTCCACTAAGCACATTTTGAATTGGCTAAAGGCAAGTTTCATGTGCAGTGGAGATCTTAATAAAGAATAAGCTTTTTATCTGCCCTCCCATTTCCAAGTTTACATCATTGTATTTTTTTGTTATTTTTCTCAATTGTTTGCTTGAACAATTTTAATGAGATGCCTTTTATTTGCTCTTAATGATAGATATCTTGTTTTAGATTAATATCTAAGTTAACAGGAAGTCAAAAATGTTGCCTATGGCTGGAATTTTCCATCCCAGTTAACACTGGGCATCATGGCGGGTGTGAGTGGACAATATGGCGGGAAGGCCAAAAATCGGTTTCATGACGTTGTGAAACCAATTTGTGATCGTCCACTCCGGCCATCAATGGTGGAATGCGTTTCCCGCTACCAGATGTCGGGAATGTCATTTTAATACATTAGCATATAATTTTAATCCCTGCCCACCAGAATCAGCCCCTCATGTTGGATCATCTGGGCACATCGGCACGATCGCACACTGACGTGTTTCACAACAGCACTTAAGAGGCGTGCAGCTGGTGAGCTGAACTTCAAGGGGAACTCGGAGGTGAACGCACGCTAACGTTGCACAGCACTCGCGAGGGTCATCCATTCAACTTCAAAGCTGAGGCACTGCGCATTCAGGCGAGGGCACAGGCAAGTCGCCTTTTCCCGGCTGTCTTACAGTGTGGTGCTGGAGCAGGGCTGCAATGCGGTTGGGGCATGTTGTGGGGGTGGGAAAGCAACACTGTCTAATGGTAGTGCACAAACATATGCAGGGGGCGGGGGAGGAAAGCGGCCCCACATTAGGGAAACCTTGTATAAAGTGACCATTCCTCTGCAGCTGAGACAGTTCAGGCACAGCCACGTTGACATGCATGGAGTCGGGTCTCTAACTTATCTACCCACTCAAACAACACAGAGGCACAAAACTGCCACCAAATGCTCCAGGTCTTTTTACCCCCTGAGCACAGACTGCAAACTAATGAGTGTTTTAATGGACTGCAGATCAATTGGACAACTGGGCACGTTGTACAATCTCCTTGCTAAAGCCACGGAGCAGTCGCTGGTGGAGGTGCTCACAGCCCCTTGCAATGTCAGCATCCCTGTGTGGACCAGTCTCCCCCATGGTTCAAGCTAACAGTGCTGCCTTGCAGCGCGGGGTTAGGAGAATGCCTGTGCCTGAGCTGAGAGCACAGCCTGTAGTCCAATGGGCAAAGCTGCCCCAGTCGGTCGGGTGGAGTGGGGTGGAGGTGGGTGGGGTTTCGGGCAACCATGCAGCGCATTAAACTCTGACAATCCAAGTGGTGTCCAGCACTCTCTGGGATGCATTAGGGGGCCTTCAGACTTAACCAAGAGAGGTTCTTAGTACACCCATGCTAACCCATGCATCTCTCTCTTTCATTCTGCAGGAGAAGTACATCAGGATCATGGAGCCTGGTGAACTAGATGTAAGCCTCATGGCTTTCAGAGAGCAGAGAAGGAGAAGAAAGCGGCAGAGGTGCCTGGCTGGGCAGAGGGAGGAGCAGCACCTTCAGGAAGATGGGGCGGCTGGTGCTCCTCTGCACACTTCTGAAGGTCCACAATGAGTCATTGCGGGTCGGCACCTAGCTAGACCCAGGGTCTATAGACACCACTTGTCATTCATGCAAGAACCCGTGTCGCTGAAGACTGCTCATGTCCAGGGAACTGGTCGGTCACATCTGCCACCTGCTGCAGGGTTTGGCGCTACGGGGACATGGAGGGCATCCACTGCCCGTGGCTGTGAAGGTGATCACATGCTCAATATTTACAGCAGTGGTTCCTTCCAGGGCTCCACAGGTGACCTCTGTGGGATATCGCAAGCCTCCACCCACAAATACATCCAAGAAATCACGGACGCATATTTGCTCACAACTTTGTGCATTTCACCTGGGATCAGGAAAATCAGGAAGCAAGAACGCTGGGATTTGTGCAGATCTCAGGTTTCCTGCAGGTCTCATGTTTTTGATTCGTGGCACTCACATCTCCCTGGCAGCATGTGGTCAACTGTGTCAACCCTGCAAGCAACAAACACATCCTGCAGGTCTGCACATGGTTTCCAGAGAGTGTCCACAACTCCTACATTCTCAGTCGGTCTCAGATCCCGGGTATCTTCCAGGGTCCAAGAGGCTGCAGGGTTGGCTCCTCGGGGACAAGGGCTATCCACAGAGGGTATAGCTGGTGAGACCCATGCGGCAGCCTCAGACTGTAGCAGAGTGACAGTATAATGAGGCTCATGTGGCAGCTCACACTTTGGTGAAGCAAACCATCAGGATGCTGAAAATGAGGTTCTAGTACCTGAACCGGTCTGTTGGAGTCATGCAATATAGTCCACAGAGGGCGCCACGCATCATCGTCACCTGCTGCGCCCTTCATAGTCTGGCGCTGCAATGGGGGCAGGGGCTGGCTGAGGAGGAGATGGAGGAGTTACTCATCTCCTCCAATGAGGAAGACGTCAACAGGGATGATGATGAGGAGGTCCTCGAAGTTGAGGGTGATGGTGATGAGCTCATTACATTGGCCAGACAAGGCAAGTATGCTCAGGAGGCCCTCATAGCTGTTAGATTCATGGATGAGGATGATAACATGCAGTGAAGAGAGAATGGCAGAACTCTGCCACCGGCCCAGGACATTCTGACAGCAATGGTAAGCCCCATTGAGCTGCAGGCATGATTGATATGTCCAGTGACTCTGAATTCGCAACATCAGTGTGCTAGGAAGGTTGCACAAAGCACAAGGAAGAAACCCTGGACTGAGACACCTGCCTTTATCTTGTGCAGGGACCAAGGTTTCACATCTGGGTGACACTAACACTGTTCATCAGAACAAGGAGCCATAGGCAGGAAGACATTGTTGTGAGTTTATTAACAACAGTGAACATGAAGTACAAGTGATTCACACCCAAGCCCAGGCTGCGCTTCCTGGTTGGGCTCAGCTGCAGCTCGTTACTGCTGAGCTGTGGCTGTTACTGTGGTGGTGCTCAGTGCTGCCTGTGGCTGTTTCTGCTGCTGTGGGATTTCCTGTGGCTGTTTCTGCTGCTGTGCGAATTCCTGTGGCTGTTGCTGCAGCTGTGGGAACTCCTGTGGCTGTTTCTGCTGCTGTGGGATTTCCTGTGGCTGTTTCTGCTGCTGTGCGATTTCCTGTGGCTGTTGCTGCAGCTGTGGGAACTCCTGTGGCTGTTTCTGCTGCTGTGGGATTTTCTGTGGCTGTTCCTGCTGCTGTGGAATTTCCTGTAGCTGTTCCTGCTTCTGTGGGATTTCCTGTGGCTGTTCCCGCTGCTGTGGGATTTCCTGTAGCTGTTCCTGCTGCTGTGGGATTTCCTGAGGCTGTTTCTGCTGCTGTGGGATTTCCAGTGGCTGTTGCTGCTGCTGTGTGATTTCCTGAGGCTGTGGCTGCTGCTGTGTGATTTCCTGTAGCTGTTCCTGCTGCTGTGTGATTTCCAGTGGCTGTTGCTGCTGCTGAGGGATTTCCTGTGGATGTTTCTGCTGCTGTGTGATTTCCGGTGGCTGTTTCTGCTGCTGTGCAATTTCCTGTGGCTGTTGCTGCAGCTGTGGGAATTCCTGTGGCTGTTTCTGCTGCTGTGGGATTTTCTGTGGCTGTTTCTGCTGCTGTGGGATTTCCTGTAGCTGTTCCTGCTGCTGTGGGATTTCCTGTAGCTGTTCCTGCTTCTGTGGGATTTCCTGTGGCTGTTCCCGCTGCTGTGGGATTTCCTGTAGCTGTTCCTGCTGCTGTGGGATTTCCTGAGGCTGTTTCTGCTGCTGTGGGATTTCCAGTGGCTGTTGCTGCTGCTGTGTGATTTCCTGAGGCTGTGGCTGCTGCTGTGTGATTTCCTGTAGCTGTTCCTGCAACTGTGTGATTTCCAGTGGCTGTTGCTGCTGCTGAGGGATTTCCTGTGGATGTTTCTGCTGCTGTGTGATTTCCGGTGGCTGTTGCTGCTGCTGTGTGATTTCCTGTGGATGTTTCTGCTGCTGTGTGATTTCCGGTGGCTGTTGCTGCTGCTGTGTGATTTCCTGTAGCTCTTCTTCCGATTGTGGGATTTCCTGACACTGTTGCTGCTATTGTGGGATTTCCTGTGGCTGTTTCCGCTGCTGTGGGATTTCCTGTGGCTGTTCCTTCTGTTGTGGGATTTCCAGAGACTGTTCCTGCTGCTGTGTGATCTCCTGTGGCTGTTCCTCCTATTGTGGGATTTCCTGTAGCTGTTCCTGCTATTCTGGGATTTCCTGTGGCTGTTTCTGCTGCTGTGGGATTTCCTGTGGCTGTTCTTGCTGCTGTGTGATTTCCTGTGGCTGCTTTTGCTGCTGTGGGATTTCCTGTGGCTGTTGCTGCTGCTGTGGGATTTCATGTGGCTGTTTCTGCTGCTGTAGGATTTCCTGTGGTTGTTTCTGCTGCTGTGAATTTCCTGTGGCTGTTTCTGCTGCAGTGTGATTTCCTGTGGCTGTTCCTGCTGCTGTGTGATTTCCTGTAGCTGTTCCTGCTGCTGTGGGATTTCCTGTAGCTGTTCCTGTTGCTGTGTGATTTCTTGTAGCTGTTCCTGCTGCTGTGAGATTTCCTGTGGCTGTTGCTGCTGTGTGATTTCCTGGGGATGTTTCTGCTGCTGTGGGATTTCCAGTGGCTGTTGCTGCTGCTGTGTGATTTCCTGTAGCTCTTCCTCCGATTGTGGGAATACCTGATGCTGCTATTGTGGGATTTCCTGTGGCTGTTTCTGCTGCTGTGGGATTTCCGGTGGCTGTTGCTGCTGCTGTGTGATTTCCTGTAGCTGTTCCTGCTATTGTGGGATTTCCTGACGCTGTTCCTGCTATTGTGGGATTTCCTGTGGCTGTTTCTGCTGCTGTGGGATTTTCTGTGGCTGTTCCTTCTGTTCTGGGATTTCCTGTGGCTGTTCCTGCTGCTGTGGGATTTCCAGTGGCTGTTCCTGCTGCTGTGCGATTTCCTGTGACTGTTTCCGATTCTGTAGGATTTCCTGTGGCTGTTCCTGCTGCTGTGGGTTTTCTTATGGCTGTTTCTGCTATTGTGTGATTTCCTGTGGCTGTTTCTGCTGCAATGTGATTTCCTGTGGCTGTTCCTGTTGCTGTGTGATTTCCTGTGGCTGTTCCTCTGCTGTGGGATTTCCAGTGGCTGTTCCTGCTGCTGTGCGATTTCCTGTGGCTGTTCCTCTGCTGTGGGATTTCCTGTGGTGGTTTCTGCTGCTGTGGGATTTCCAGTGGCTGCTTCTGCTGCTGTGGGATTTCCTGTGGCTGTTTCTACTGCTGTGGGATTTCCTGTGGCTGTTCCTGCTGCTGTGGGACTTCCTGTGGCTGTTTCTGCTGCTGTGAGATTTCCTGTAGCTGTTTCTGCTGATGTGGGATTTCCTGTGGCTGTTGCTGCTGCTGTGTGATTTCCTGTGGATGCTTCTGTTGCTGTGTGATTTCCGGTGGCTGTTGCTGCTGCTGTGTGATTTCCTGTAGCTCTTCCTCCGATTGTGGGATTTCCTGACACTGTTCCTGCTATTGTGGGATATCCTGTGGCTGTTGCTGCTGCTGTGTGATTTCCTCTAGCTCTTCCTCCGATTGTGGGATTTCCAGAGAATGTTCCTGCTGCTGTGTGATTTCCTGTAGCTATTCCTCCTATTGTGGGATTTCCTGTAGCTGTTCCTGCTATTCTGGGATTTCCTGTGGCTGCTTCTGCTGCTGTGGGATTTCCTGTGGCTGTTTCTACTGCTGTGGGATTTCCTGTGGCTGTTCCTGCTGCTGTGGGATTTCCTGTGGCTGTTTCTGCTGCTGTGAGATTTCCTGTAGCTGTTTCTGCTGCTGTGGGATTTCCTGTGGCTGTTGCTGCTGCTGTGTGATTTCCTGTGGATGTTTCTGCTGCTGTGTGATTTCCGGTGGCTGTTGCTGCTGCTGTGTGATTTCCTGTTGCTCTTCTTCTGATTGTGGGATTTCCTGACACTGTTGCTGCTATTGTGGGATTTCCTGTGGCTGTTTCCGCTGCTGTGGGATTTCCTGTGGTTGTTCCTTCTGTTGTGGGATTTCCAGAGACTGTTCCTGCTGCTGTGTGATTTCCTGTAGCTGTTCCTCCTATTGTGGGATTTCCTGTAGCTGTTCCTGTTATTCTGGGATTTCCTGTGGCTGTTTCTGCTGCTGTGGGATTTCCTGTGGCTGTTCTTGCTGCTGTGTGATTTCCTGTGGCTGTTTTTGCTGCTGTGGGATTTCCTGTGGCTGTTGCCGCTGCTGTGGGATTTCATGTGGCTGTTTCTGCTGCTGTAGGATTTCCTGTGGTTGTTTCTGCTGCTGTGAATTTCCTGTGGCTGTTTCTGCTGCAGTGTGATTTCCTGTGGCTGTTCCTGCTGCTGTGTGATTTCCTGTAGCTGTTCCTGCTGCTGTGGGATTTCCTGTAGCTGTTCCTGTTGCTGTGTGATTTCTTGTAGCTGTTCCTGCTGCTGTGAGATTTCCTGTGGCTGTTGCTGCTGTGTGATTTCCTGGGGATGTTTCTGCTGCTGTGGGATTTCCAGTGGCTGTTGCTGCTGCTGTGTGATTTCCTGTAGCTCTTCCTCCGATTGTGGGAATTCCTGATGCTGTTATTGTGGGATTTCCTGTGGCAGTTTCTGCTGCTGTGGGATTTCCTGTGGCTGTTACTTCTGTTGTGGGATTTCCAGAGACTGTTTCTGCTGCTGTGGGACTTCCTGTTGCTCTTCCTCCTAGTGTGGGACTTCCTGACACTGTTCCTGCTATTGTGGGATTTCCTGTGGCTGTTTCTGCTGCTGTGGGATTTCCGGTGGCTGTTGCTGCTGCTGTGTGAATTCCTGTAGCTGTTCCTGCTATTGTGGGATTTCCTGACACTGTTCCTGCTATTGTGGGATTTCCTGTGGCTGTTTCTGCTGCTGTAGGATTTTCTGTGGCTGTTCCTTCTGTTGTGGGATTTCCTGTGGCTGTTCCTGCTGCTGTGGGATTTCCAGTGGCTGTTCCTGCTGCTGTGCGATTTCCTTGGCTGTTTCCGATTCTGTAGGATTTCCTGTGGCTGTTCCTGCTGCTGTGGGTTTTCTTACGGCTGTTTCTGCTATTGTGTGATTTCCTGTGGCTGTTCCTGCTGCTGTGCAATTTCCTGTGGTGGTTACTGCTGCTGTGCGATTTCCTGTGGGTAGTTCTGCTGCTGTGGGATTTTCTGTGGCTATTTCTGCTGCTGTGGGATTTCCTGTGGCTGTTCCTGCTGCTGTGTGATTTCCTGTGGATGCTTCTGTTGCTGTGTGATTTCCGGTGGCTGTTGCTGCTGCTGTGGGATTTCCTGTGGCTGTTCCTTCTGTTGTGGGATTTCCTGACACTGTTCCTGCTATTGTGGGATTTCCTCTGGCTGTTTCTGCTGCTGTGGGATTTCCTGTGGCTGTTCCTGCTGCTGTGGGATTTCCTGTGGCTGTTCCTTCTGTTGTGGGATTTCCTGTGGCTGTTCCTGTTGCTGTGGGATTTCCTGTTGCTGTTCCTGCTGCTGTGCGATTTCCTGTGGCTGTTCCTCTGCTGTGGGATTTCCTGTAGCTGTTCCTGCTGCTGTGCGATTTCCTGTGGTGGTTTCTGCTGCTGTGGGATTTCCAGTGGCTGCTTCTGCTGCTGTGGGATTTCCTGTGGCTGTTTCTACTGCTGTGGGATTTCCTGTGGCTGTTCCTGCTGCTGTGGGATTTCCTGTGGCTGTTTCTGCTGCTGTGAGATTTCCTGTAGCTGTTTCTGCTGCTGTGGGATTTCCTGTGGCTGTTCCTGCTGCTGTGTGATTTCCTGTAGCTATTCCTCCTATTGTGGGATTTCCTGTAGCTGTTCCTGCTATTCTGGGATTTCCTGTGGCTGCTTCTGCTGCAGTGGGATTTCCTGTGGCTGTTTCTACTGCTGTGGGATTTCCTGTGGCTGTTCCTGCTGCTGTGGGATTTCCTGTGGCTGTTTCTGCTGCTGTGAGATTTCCTGTAGCTGTTTCTGCTGCTGTGGGATTTCCTGTGGCTGTTGCTGCTGCTGTGTGATTTCCTGTGGATGTTTCTGCTGCTGTGTGATTTCCGGTGGCTGTTGCTGCTGCTGTGTGATTTCCTGTTGCTCTTCTTCTGATTGTGGGATTTCCTGACACTGTTGCTGCTATTGTGGGATTTCCTGTGGCTGTTTCCGCTGCTGTGG
The DNA here is from genome assembly GCF_017639515.1 of Carcharodon carcharias. Lineage (NCBI taxonomy): Eukaryota > Metazoa > Chordata > Chondrichthyes > Lamniformes > Lamnidae > Carcharodon > Carcharodon carcharias. The sequence continues at coordinate 200,464,855 of NC_054471.1, forward strand.
GATTTCCTGTGGTTGTTCCTTCTGTTGTGGGATTTCCAGAGACTGTTCCTGCTGCTGTGTGATTTCCTGTAGCTGTTCCTCCTATTGTGGGATTTCCTGTAGCTGTTCCTGTTATTCTGGGATTTCCTGTGGCTGTTTCTGCTGCTGTGGGATTTCCTGTGGCTGTTCTTGCTGCTGTGTGATTTCCTGTGGCTGTTTTTGCTGCTGTGGGATTTCCTGTGGCTGTTGCCGCTGCTGTGGGATTTCATGTGGCTGTTTCTGCTGCTGTAGGATTTCCTGTGGTTGTTTCTGCTGCTGTGAATTTCCTGTGGCTGTTTCTGCTGCAGTGTGATTTCCTGTGGCTGTTCCTGCTGCTGTGTGATTTCCTGTAGCTGTTCCTGCTGCTGTGGGATTTCCTGTAGCTGTTCCTGTTGCTGTGTGATTTCTTGTAGCTGTTCCTGCTGCTGTGAGATTTCCTGTGGCTGTTGCTGCTGTGTGATTTCCTGGGGATGTTTCTGCTGCTGTGGGATTTCCAGTGGCTGTTGCTGCTGCTGTGTGATTTCCTGTAGCTCTTCCTCCGATTGTGGGAATTCCTGATGCTGTTATTGTGGGATTTCCTGTGGCAGTTTCTGCTGCTGTGGGATTTCCTGTGGCTGTTACTTCTGTTGTGGGATTTCCAGAGACTGTTTCTGCTGCTGTGGGACTTCCTGTTGCTCTTCCTCCTAGTGTGGGACTTCCTGACACTGTTCCTGCTATTGTGGGATTTCCTGTGGCTGTTTCTGCTGCTGTGGGATTTCCGGTGGCTGTTGCTGCTGCTGTGTGATTTCCTGTAGCTGTTCCTGCTATTGTGGGATTTCCTGACACTGTTCCTGCTATTGTGGGATTTCCTGTGGCTGTTTCTGCTGCTGTAGGATTTTCTGTGGCTGTTCCTTCTGTTGTGGGATTTCCTGTGGCTGTTCCTGCTGCTGTGGGATTTCCAGTGGCTGTTCCTGCTGCTGTGCGATTTCCTTGGCTGTTTCCGATTCTGTAGGATTTCCTGTGGCTGTTCCTGCTGCTGTGGGTTTTCTTACGGCTGTTTCTGCTATTGTATGATTTCCTGTGGCTGTTCCTGCTGCTGTGCGATTTCCTGTGGTGGTTACTGCTGCTGTGCGATTTCCTGTGGGTAGTTCTGCTGCTGTGGGATTTTCTGTGGCTATTTCTGCTGCTGTGGGATTTCCTGTGGCTGTTCCTGCTGCTGTGTGATTTCCTGTGGATGCTTCTGTTGCTGTGTGATTTCCGGTGGCTGTTGCTGCTGCTGTGGGATTTCCTGTGGCTGTTCCTTCTGTTGTGGGATTTCCTGACACTGTTCCTGCTATTGTGGGATTTCCTCTGGCTGTTTCTGCTGCTGTGGGATTTCCTGTGGCTGTTCCTGCTGCTGTGGGATTTCCTGTGGCTGTTCCTTCTGTTGTGGGATTTCCTGTGGCTGTTCCTGTTGCTGTGGGATTTCCTGTTGCTGTTCCTGCTGCTGTGCGATTTCCTGTGGCTGTTCCTCTGCTGTGGGATTTCCTGTAGCTGTTCCTGCTGCTGTGCGATTTCCTGTGGTGGTTTCTGCTGCTGTGGGATTTCCAGTGGCTGCTTCTGCTGCTGTGGGATTTCCTGTGGCTGTTTCTACTGCTGTGGGATTTCCTGTGGCTGTTCCTGCTGCTGTGGGATTTCCTGTGGCTGTTTCTGCTGCTGTGAGATTTCCTGTAGCTGTTTCTGCTGCTGTGGGATTTCCTGTGGCTGTTCCTGCTGCTGTGTGATTTCCTGTAGCTCTTCCTCCGATTGTGGGATTTCCTGACACTGTTCCTGCTATTGTGGGATATCCTGTGGCTGTTGCTGCTGCTGTGTGATTTCCTCTAGCTCTTCCTCTGATTGTGGGATTTCCTGACACTGTTCCTGCTATTGTGGGATTTCCTGACACTTCCTGCTATTGTGGGATTTCCTCTGGCTGTTTCTGCTGCTGTGGGATTTCCTGTGGCTGTTCTTTCTGTTGTGGGATTTCCTGTGGCTGTTCCTGCTGCTGTGCGATTTCCTGTGGTGGTTACTGCTGCTGTGCGATTTCCTGTGGGTAGTTCTGCTGCTGTGGGATTTTCTGTGGCTATTTCTGCTGCTGTGGGATTTCCTGTGGCTGTTCCTGCTGCTGTGTGATTTCCTGTGGATGCTTCTGTTGCTGTGTGATTTCCGGTGGCTGTTGCTGCTGCTGTGTGATTTCCTCTAGCTCTTCCTCCAATTGTGGGATTTCCAGTGGCTGTTACTTCTGTTGTGGGATTTCCTGACACTGTTCCTGCTATTGTGGGATTTCCTCTGGCTGTTTCTGCTGCTGTGGGATTTCCTGTGGCTGTTCCTGCTGCTGTGGGATTTCCTGTGGCTGTTCCTTCTGTTGTGGGATTTCCTGTGGCTGTTCCTGCTGCTGTGGGATTTCCTGTTGCTGTTCCTGCTGCTGTGCGGTTTCCTGTGGTGGTTTCTGCTGCTGTGGGATTTCCTGTGGCTATTTCTGCTGCTGTGGGATTTCCTGTGGCTGTACCTGCTGCTGTGGGATTTCCTGTGGGTATTTCTGCTGCTGTGGGATTTCCTGTGGCTATTTCTGCTGCTGTGGGATTTCCTGTGGCTGTTCCTGCTGCTGTGGGATTTCCTGTGGCTGTTACTTCTGTTGTGGGATTTCCAGAGACTGTTTCTGCTGCTGTGGGACTTCCTGTTGCTCTTCCTCCTAGTGTGGGACTTCCTGACACTGTTCCTGCTATTGTGGGATTTCCTGTGGCTGTTTCTGCTGCTGTGGGATTTCCGGTGGCTGTTGCTGCTGCTGTGTGATTTCCTGTAGCTGTTCCTGCTATTGTGGGATTTCCTGACACTGTTCCTGCTATTGTGGGATTTCCTGTGGCTGTTTCTGCTGCTGTAGGATTTTCTGTGGCTGTTCCTTCTGTTGTGGGATTTCCTGTGGCTGTTCCTGCTGCTGTGGGATTTCCAGTGGCTGTTCCTGCTGCTGTGCGATTTCCTTGGCTGTTTCCGATTCTGTAGGATTTCCTGTGGCTGTTCCTGCTGCTGTGGGTTTTCTTACGGCTGTTTCTGCTATTGTGTGATTTCCTGTAGCTGTTTCTGCTGCAGTGTGATTTCCTGTGGCTGTTCCTGTTGCTGTGTGATTTCCTGTGGCTGTTCCTGCTGCTGTGCAATTTCCTGTGGCTGTTCCTCTGCTGTGGGATTTCCTGTAGCTGTTCCTGCTGCTGTGCGATTTCCTGTGGTGGTTTCTGCTGCTGTGGGATTTCCAGTGGCTGCTTCTGCTGCTGTGGGATTTCCTGTGGCTGTTTCTACTGCTGTGGGATTCCCTGTGGCTGTTCCTGCTGCTGTGGGATTTCCTGTGGCTGTTTCTGCTGCTGTGAGATTTCCTGTAGCTGTTTCTGCTGCTGTGGGATTTCCTGTGGCTGTTCCTGCTGCTGTGTGATTTCCTGTAGCTCTTCCTCCGATTGTGGGATTTCCTGACACTGTTCCTGCTATTGTGGGATATCCTGTGGCTGTTGCTGCTGCTGTGTGATTTCCTCTAGCTCTTCCTCTGATTGTGGGATTTCCTGACACTGTTCCTGCTATTGTGGGATTTCCTGACACTTCCTGCTATTGTGGGATTTCCTCTGGCTGTTTCTGCTGCTGTGGGATTTCCTGTGGCTGTTCTTTCTGTTGTGGGATTTCCTGTGGCTGTTCCTGCTGCTGTGCGATTTCCTGTGGTGGTTACTGCTGCTGTGCGATTTCCTGTGGGTAGTTCTGCTGCTGTGGGATTTTCTGTGGCTATTTCTGCTGCTGTGGGATTTCCTGTGGCTGTTCCTGCTGCTGTGTGATTTCCTGTGGATGCTTCTGTTGCTGTGTGATTTCCGGTGGCTGTTGCTGCTGCTGTGGGATTTCCTGTGGCTGTTCCTTCTGTTGTGGGATTTCCTGACACTGTTCCTGCTATTGTGGGATTTCCTCTGGCTGTTTCTGCTGCTGTGGGATTTCCTGTGGCTGTTCCTGCTGCTGTGGGATTTCCTGTGGCTGTTCCTTCTGTTGTGGGATTTCCTGTGGCTGTTCCTGCTGCTGTGGGATTTCCTGTTGCTGTTCCTGCTGCTGTGCGATTTCCTGTGGCTGTTCCTCTGCTGTGGGATTTCCTGTAGCTGTTCCTGCTGCTGTGCGATTTCCTGTGGTGGTTTCTGCTGCTGTGGGATTTCCAGTGGCTGCTTCTGCTGCTGTGGGATTTCCTGTGGCTGTTTCTACTGCTGTGGGATTTCCTGTGGCTGTTCCTGCTGCTGTGGGATTTCCTGTGGCTGTTTCTGCTGCTGTGAGATTTCCTGTAGCTGTTTCTGCTGCTGTGGGATTTCCTGTGGCTGTTCCTGCTGCTGTGTGATTTCCTGTAGCTCTTCCTCCGATTGTGGGATTTCCTGACACTGTTCCTGCTATTGTGGGATATCCTGTGGCTGTTGCTGCTGCTGTGTGATTTCCTCTAGCTCTTCCTCTGATTGTGGGATTTCCTGACACTGTTCCTGCTATTGTGGGATTTCCTGACACTTCCTGCTATTGTGGGATTTCCTCTGGCTGTTTCTGCTGCTGTGGGATTTCCTGTGGCTGTTCTTTCTGTTGTGGGATTTCCTGTGGCTGTTCCTGCTGCTGTGCGATTTCCTGTGGTGGTTACTGCTGCTGTGCGATTTCCTGTGGGTAGTTCTGCTGCTGTGGGATTTTCTGTGGCTATTTCTGCTGCTGTGGGATTTCCTGTGGCTGTTCCTGCTGCTGTGTGATTTCCTGTGGATGCTTCTGTTGCTGTGTGATTTCCGGTGGCTGTTGCTGCTGCTGTGTGATTTCCTCTGGCTCTTCCTCCGATTGTGGGATTTCCAGTGGCTGTTACTTCTGTTGTGGGATTTCCTGACACTGTTCCTGCTATTGTGGGATTTCCTCTGGCTGTTTCTGCTGCTGTGGGATTTCCTGTGGCTGTTCCTGCTGCTGTGGGATTTCCTGTGGCTGTTCCTTCTGTTGTGGGATTTCCTGTGGCTGTTCCTGCTGCTGTGGGATTTCCTGTTGCTGTTCCTGCTGCTGTGCGGTTTCCTGTGGTGGTTTCTGCTGCTGTGGGATTTCCTGTGGCTATTTCTGCTGCTGTGGGATTTCCTGTGGCTGTACCTGCTGCTGTGGGATTTCCTGTGGGTATTTCTGCTGCTGTGGGATTTCCTGTGGCTATTTCTGCTGCTGTGGGATTTCCTGTGGCTGTTCCTGCTGCTGTGGGATTTCCTGTGGCTGTACCTGCTGCTGTGGGATTTCTTGTGGTTGTTCCTGCTATTGTGTGATTTCCTGTGGCTGTTGCTGCTGCTGTGGGATTTCCTGTGGCTTTTGCTGCTGCTGTGGGATTTCCTGCGGCAGTTATTGCTGCTGTGGGATTCTCGGTGGCTGTTCCTGCTGCTTTGGGATCTCCAGTGGCTGTTCCTGCAGCTGTGGCATTTTCTGTGGCTGTTTCTGCTGTTGTGGGATTTCCTGTGGCTGTTGCTGCTGCTGTGTGATTTCCTGCGGCTGTTCCTCTGCTGTGGGATTTCCTGTGGCTGTTTCTGCTGTTGTGGGATTTCCTGTGGCTGTTGCTGCTGCTGTGTGATTTCCTGTGGATGCTTCTGCTGCTGTGTGATTTCCTGGGGATGTTTCTGCTGCTGTGGGATTTCCTGTGGCTGTTTCTGCTGCAGTGTGATTTCCTGTGGCTGTTCCTGTTGTTGTGTGATTTCCTGTGGTGGTTTCTGCTGCTGTGGGATTTCCTGTGGCTGCTTCTGCTGCTGTGGGATTTCCGGTGGCTGTTGCTGCTGCTGTGTGATTTCCTGTAGCTCTTCCTGCGATTGTGGGATTTCCTGACACTGTTCCTGCTATTGTGGGATTTCCTGTGGCTGTTTCTGCTGCTGTAGGATTTTCTGTGGCTGTTCCTTCTGTTGTGGGATTTCCTGTGGCTGTTCCTGCTGCTGTGGGATTTCCAGTGGCTGTTCCTGCTGCTGTGCGATTTCCTTGGCTGTTTCCGATTCTGTAGGATTTCCTGTGGCTGTTCCTGCTGCTGTGGGTTTTCTTACGGCTGTTTCTGCTATTGTGTGATTTCCTGTAGCTGTTTCTGCTGCAGTGTGATTTCCTGTGGCTGTTCCTGTTGCTGTGTGATTTCCTGTGGCTGTTCCTGCTGCTGTGCAATTTCCTGTGGCTGTTCCTCTGCTGTGGGATTTCCTGTAGCTGTTCCTGCTGCTGTGCGATTTCCTGTGGTGGTTTCTGCTGCTGTGGGATTTCCAGTGGCTGCTTCTGCTGCTGTGGGATTTCCTGTGGCTGTTTCTACTGCTGTGGGATTCCCTGTGGCTGTTCCTGCTGCTGTGGGATTTCCTGTGGCTGTTTCTGCTGCTGTGAGATTTCCTGTAGCTGTTTCTGCTGCTGTGGGATTTCCTGTGGCTGTTCCTGCTGCTGTGTGATTTCCTGTAGCTCTTCCTCCGATTGTGGGATTTCCTGACACTGTTCCTGCTATTGTGGGATATCCTGTGGCTGTTGCTGCTGCTGTGTGATTTCCTCTAGCTCTTCCTCTGATTGTGGGATTTCCTGACACTGTTCCTGCTATTGTGGGATTTCCTGACACTTCCTGCTATTGTGGGATTTCCTCTGGCTGTTTCTGCTGCTGTGGGATTTCCTGTGGCTGTTCTTTCTGTTGTGGGATTTCCTGTGGCTGTTCCTGCTGCTGTGCGATTTCCTGTGGTGGTTACTGCTGCTGTGCGATTTCCTGTGGGTAGTTCTGCTGCTGTGGGATTTTCTGTGGCTATTTCTGCTGCTGTGGGATTTCCTGTGGCTGTTCCTGCTGCTGTGTGATTTCCTGTGGATGCTTCTGTTGCTGTGTGATTTCCGGTGGCTGTTGCTGCTGCTGTGGGATTTCCTGTGGCTGTTCCTTCTGTTGTGGGATTTCCTGACACTGTTCCTGCTATTGTGGGATTTCCTCTGGCTGTTTCTGCTGCTGTGGGATTTCCTGTGGCTGTTCCTGCTGCTGTGGGATTTCCTGTGGCTGTTCCTTCTGTTGTGGGATTTCCTGTGGCTGTTCCTGCTGCTGTGGGATTTCCTGTTGCTGTTCCTGCTGCTGTGCGATTTCCTGTGGCTGTTCCTCTGCTGTGGGATTTCCTGTAGCTGTTCCTGCTGCTGTGCGATTTCCTGTGGTGGTTTCTGCTGCTGTGGGATTTCCAGTGGCTGCTTCTGCTGCTGTGGGATTTCCTGTGGCTGTTTCTACTGCTGTGGGATTTCCTGTGGCTGTTCCTGCTGCTGTGGGATTTCCTGTGGCTGTTTCTGCTGCTGTGAGATTTCCTGTAGCTGTTTCTGCTGCTGTGGGATTTCCTGTGGCTGTTCCTGCTGCTGTGTGATTTCCTGTAGCTCTTCCTCCGATTGTGGGATTTCCTGACACTGTTCCTGCTATTGTGGGATATCCTGTGGCTGTTGCTGCTGCTGTGTGATTTCCTCTAGCTCTTCCTCTGATTGTGGGATTTCCTGACACTGTTCCTGCTATTGTGGGATTTCCTGACACTTCCTGCTATTGTGGGATTTCCTCTGGCTGTTTCTGCTGCTGTGGGATTTCCTGTGGCTGTTCTTTCTGTTGTGGGATTTCCTGTGGCTGTTCCTGCTGCTGTGCGATTTCCTGTGGTGGTTACTGCTGCTGTGCGATTTCCTGTGGGTAGTTCTGCTGCTGTGGGATTTTCTGTGGCTATTTCTGCTGCTGTGGGATTTCCTGTGGCTGTTCCTGCTGCTGTGTGATTTCCTGTGGATGCTTCTGTTGCTGTGTGATTTCCGGTGGCTGTTGCTGCTGCTGTGTGATTTCCTCTGGCTCTTCCTCCGATTGTGGGATTTCCAGTGGCTGTTACTTCTGTTGTGGGATTTCCTGACACTGTTCCTGCTATTGTGGGATTTCCTCTGGCTGTTTCTGCTGCTGTGGGATTTCCTGTGGCTGTTCCTGCTGCTGTGGGATTTCCTGTGGCTGTTCCTTCTGTTGTGGGATTTCCTGTGGCTGTTCCTGCTGCTGTGGGATTTCCTGTTGCTGTTCCTGCTGCTGTGCGGTTTCCTGTGGTGGTTTCTGCTGCTGTGGGATTTCCTGTGGCTATTTCTGCTGCTGTGGGATTTCCTGTGGCTGTACCTGCTGCTGTGGGATTTCCTGTGGGTATTTCTGCTGCTGTGGGATTTCCTGTGGCTATTTCTGCTGCTGTGGGATTTCCTGTGGCTGTTCCTGCTGCTGTGGGATTTCCTGTGGCTGTACCTGCTGCTGTGGGATTTCTTGTGGTTGTTCCTGCTATTGTGTGATTTCCTGTGGCTGTTGCTGCTGCTGTGGGATTTCCTGTGGCTTTTGCTGCTGCTGTGGGATTTCCTGCGGCAGTTATTGCTGCTGTGGGATTCTCGGTGGCTGTTCCTGCTGCTTTGGGATCTCCAGTGGCTGTTCCTGCAGCTGTGGCATTTTCTGTGGCTGTTTCTGCTGTTGTGGGATTTCCTGTGGCTGTTGCTGCTGCTGTGTGATTTCCTGCGGCTGTTCCTCTGCTGTGGGATTTCCTGTGGCTGTTTCTGCTGTTGTGGGATTTCCTGTGGCTGTTGCTGCTGCTGTGTGATTTCCTGTGGATGCTTCTGCTGCTGTGTGATTTCCTGGGGATGTTTCTGCTGCTGTGGGATTTCCTGTGGCTGTTTCTGCTGCAGTGTGATTTCCTGTGGCTGTTCCTGTTGTTGTGTGATTTCCTGTGGTGGTTTCTGCTGCTGTGGGATTTCCTGTGGCTGCTTCTGCTGCTGTGGGATTTCCGGTGGCTGTTGCTGCTGCTGTGTGATTTCCTGTAGCTCTTCCTGCGATTGTGGGATTTCCTGACACTGTTCCTGCTATTGTGGGATTTCCTGTGGCTGTTTCTGCTGCTGTGGGATTTCCTGTGGCTGTTTCTGCTGCTGTGGGATTTCCTGTGGCTGTTCTTGCTGTGCTGGATTTCCTGTGGCTGTTGCTGCTGCTGTGGGATTTCCAGTGGCTGTTCCTGCTGCTGTGCGATTTCCTGTGGCTGTTCCTCTGCTGTGGGATTTCCTGTAGCTGATCCTGCTGCTGTGTGATTTCCTGTGGTGGTTTCTGCTGCTGTGGGATTTCCTGTGGCTGCTTCTGCTGCTGTGGGATTTCCTGTGGCTGTTTCTGATGCTGTGGGATTTCCTGTGGCTGCTTCTGCTGCTCTGGATTTCCTGTGGCTGTTCCTGCTGCTGTGTGATTTCCTGTGGCTTTTCCTGCTGCTGTGTGATTTCCTGTGGTTGTTTCTGTTGCTGTGGGATTTCCTGTGGTTGTTCCTGCTGCTGTGGGATTTCCTGTGGCTGTTTCGGCTGCTGTGGGATTTCCTGTGGCTGTTCCTGCAGCTGTGGGATTTCCTGTGGCTGTTTTTGCTGCTGTGTGATTTCCTGTGGCTTTTCCTGCTGCTGTGTGATTTCCTGTGGTTGTTTCTGCTGCTGTGGGATTTCCTGTGGTTGTTCCTGCTGCTGTGGGATTTCCTGTGGCTGTTTCGGCTGCTGTGTGATTTCCTGTGGCTTTTCCTGCTGTTGTGTGATTTCCTGTGGTTGTTTCTGCTGCTGGGTGATTTCCTGTGGTTGTTTCTGCTGCTGTGGGATTTCTTGTGGTTGTTTCTGAAGCTTTGGGATTTCCTGTGGTTGTTCCTGCTACTGTGGGATTTCCAGTGGCTGTTCCTGCTGCTGTGGGATTTCCTGTGGCTGTTCCTGCTGCTCTGGATTTCCTGTGGTTGTTCCTGCTACTGTGGCATTTCCCGTGGCTGTTCCTGCTGCTGTGGGATTTCCTGCAGCTGTTGCTGCTGCTGTGTGATTTCCTGTGGATGCTTCTGCTGCAGTGTGATTTCCTGGGGATGTTTCTGCTGCTGTGGGATTTTCGCTGGCTGTTGCTGCTGCAGTGTGATTTCCTGTGGTTATTTCCGCCGCTGTGGGATTTCCTGTGGTTGTTTCTGCTGCTGTGGGATTTCCTGTGGCTGTTTCGGCTGCTGTATGATTTCCTGTGGCTTTTCCTGCTGTTGTGTGATTTCCTGTGGTTGTTTCTGCTGCTGGGTGATTTCCTGTGGTTGTGTCTGTTGCTGTGGGATTTCCTGTGGTTGTTTCCGCTGCTGTGGGATTTCCTGTGGTTGTTCCTGCTACTGTGGGATTTCCAGTGGCTGTTCCTGCTGCTGTGGGATTTCCTGTGGCTGTTCCTGCTGCTCTGGATTTCCTGCAGCTGATGCAGCTGCTGGGTGATTTCCTGTGGATGCTTCTGCTGCTGTGTGATTTCCGGGGGATGTTTCTGCTGCTGTGGGATTTCCGCTGGCTGTTGCTGCTGCAGTGTGATTTCCTGTGGTTGTTTCTGCCGCTGTGGGATTTCCTGTGGTTGTTTCTGCTGCTGTGGGATTTCCTGTTGCTGTTTCGGCTGCTGTGTGATTTCCTGTGGCTTTTCCTGCTGTTGTGTGATTTCCTGTGGTTGTTTCTGCTGCTGGGTGATTTCCTGTGGTTGTGTCTGTTGCTGTGGGATTTCCTGTGGTTGTTTCTGCTGCTGTGGGATTTCCTGTGGTTGTTCCTGCTACTGTGGGATTTCCAGTGGCTGTTCCTGCTGCTGTGGGATTTCCTGCAGCTGTTGCTGCTGCTGTGTGATTTCCTGTGGATGCTTCTGCTGCTGTGTGATTTCCGGGGGATGTTTCTGCTGCTGTGGGATTTCCGCTGGCTGTTGCTGCTGCTATGTGATTTCCTGTAGCTCTTCCTGCGATTGTGGGATTTCCTGACACTATTCCTGCTATTGTGGGATTTCCTGTGGCTGTTCCTGCTATTGTGGGATATCCTGTGACTGTTCCTGCTATTCTGGGATTTCCTGTGGCTGTTCCTGCTATTGTGGGATTTCCTGTGGATGCTTCTCCTGCTGTGTGATTTCCTGGGGATGTTTCTGCTGCTGTGGGATTTCTGGTGGCTGTTGCTGCTGCTGTGTGACTTCCTGTGGATGCTTCTGTTGCTGTGTGATTTCCGGTGGCTGTTCCTGCTGCTTTGGGATCTCCAGTGGCTGTTCCTGCAGCTGCGGCATTTTCTGTGGCTGTTTCTGCTGTTGTGGGATTTCCTATGGCTGTTGCTGCTGCTGTGTGATTTCCTGTGGCTGTTGCTGCTGCTCTGTGATTTCCTGCGGCTGTTCCTGCTATTGTGGGATTTCCTGTGGCTGTTCCTGCTATTCTGGGATTTCCTGTGGCTGTTCCTGCTGCTGTGTGATTTCCTGTGAATGCTTCTCCTGCCGTGTGATTTCCTCGGGATGTTTCTGCTGCTATGGGAATTCCGGTGGCTGTTGCTGCTGCTGTGTGATTTCCTGTAGCTCTTCCTGCGATTGTGGGATTTCCTGACACTGTTCCTGCTATTGTGGGATTTCCTGTGGCTGTTTCTGATGCTGTGGGATTTCCAGTGGCTGTTCCTGCTGCTGTGGGATTTCCTGTGGCTGTTCTTGCTGCTCTGGATTTCCTGTGGCTGTTCCTGCTACTGTGGGATTTCCAGTGGCTGTCCCTGCTGCTGTGAGATTTCCTACAGCTGTTGCTGCTGCTGTGTGATTTCCTGTGGATGTTTCTGCTGCTGTGGGATTTCCGGTGGCTGTTGTTGCTGCTGTGTGATTTCCTGCAGCTCTTCCTCTGATTGTGGGATTTCCTGACACTGTTCCTGCTATTGTGTGATTTCCTGTGGCTGTTTCTGATGCTGTGGGATTTCCAGTGGTTTTTGCTGCTGCTGTGGGATTTCCTGTGGCAGTTATTGATGCTGTGGGATTCTCGGTGGCTGTTCCTGCTGCTTTGGGATCTCCAGTGGCTGTTCCTGCAGCTGCGGCATTTTCTGTGGCTGTTTCTGCTGTTGTGGGATTTCCTATGACTGTTGCTGCTGCTGTGTGATTTCCTGTGGCTGTTGCTGCTGCTCTGTGATTTCCTGCGGCTGTTCCTGCTATTGTGGGATTTCCTGTGGCTGTTCCTGCTATTCTGGGATTTCCTGTGGCCGTTCCTGCTGCTGTGTGATTTCTTGTGGATGCTTCTCCTGCTGTGTGATTTCCTGGGGATGTTTCTGCTGCTGTGGGATTTCCGGTGGCTGTTGCTGCTGCTGTGTGATTTCCTGTAGCTCTTCCTGAGATTGTGGGATTTCCTGACACTGTTCCTGCTATTGTGGGATTTCCTGTGGCTGTTTCTGATGCTGTGGGATTTCCAGTGGCTGTTCCTGCTGCTGTGGGATTTCCTGTGGCTGTTCTTGCTGCTCTGGATTTCCTGTGGCTGTTCCTGCTACTGTGGGATTTCCAGTGGCTGTCCCTGCTGCTGTGGGATTTCCTACAGCTGTTGCTGCTGCTGTGTGATTTCCAGTGGCTGTTTCTGATGCTGTGGGATTTCCTGTGGCTGTTCCTGCTGCTGTGTGATTTCCTGTGGCTGCTTCTGCTGCTGTGTGATTTCCTGGGGATGTTTCTGCTGCTGTGGGATTTCTGCTGGCTGTTGCTGCTGCAGTGTCATTTCCTGTGGTTGTTTCTGCCGCTGTGGGGTTTCCCTGTGGTTGTTTCTGCTGCTGTGGGATGTCCTGTGGCTGTTTTGGCTGCTGTGTGATTTCCTGTGGCTTTTCCTGCTGTTGTGTGATTTCCTGTGGTTGTTTCTGTTTCTGGGTGATTTCCTGTGGTTGTTTCTGCTGCTGTGGGATTTCCTGTGGTTGTTCCTGCTACTGTGGGATTTCCAGTGGCTGTTCCTGCTGCTGTGGCATTTCCTGTGGCTGTTCCTGCTGCTCTGGATTTCCTGTGGCTGTTCCTGCTGCTGTGGGATTTCCAGTGGCTGTTCCTGCTGCTGTGGGATTTCCTGCAGCTGTTGCTGCTGCTGTGTGATTTCCTGTGGATGCTTCTGCTGCTGTGTGATTTCCTGGGGATGTTTCTGCTGCTGTGGGATTTCCACTGGCTGTTGCTGCTGCAGTGTGATTTCCTGTAGCTCTTCCTGCGATTGTGGGATTTCCTGACACTGTTGCTGCTATTGTGGGATTTCCTGTGGCTGTTTCTACTGCTGTGTGATTTCCTGTGGCTTTTCCTGCTGCTGTGTGATTTCCTGTGTCTGTTGCCGCTGCTGTGTGATTTCCTGTGGATGCTTCTCCTGCTGTGTGATTTCCTGGGGATGTTTCTGCTGCTGTGGGATTTCCGGTGGCTGTTGCTGCTGCTGTGTGATTTCCTGTAGCTCTTCCTGCGATTGTGTGATTTCCTGTGGCTGTTCCTGCTGCTGTGTGATTTCCTGTGGTTGTTTCTGCTGCTGTGGGATTTCCTGTAGTTGTTTCTGCTGCTGTGGGATTTCCTGTAGTTGTTTCTGCTGCTGTGGGATTTCCCGTGGTTGTTTCTGCTGCTGTGGGATTTCCTGTAGTTGTTTCTGCTGCTGTGTGATTTCCTGTGGCTGTTTCTGCTGCTGTGGGATTTCCTGAGGCTGTTCCTGCTGCTGTGGCATTTCCATCTAGTCCTCAACTGGAGCAAGAAGACTGTTGCCAACAAGGCTGCGGCTGCTATTATAACCTGCACTGCAGAGTGGGTCCTTGCAAGGCCTGAAGAGCCTGGGAGTGGGAGTTCAAGGAGAGTTGACAGAGAGAGAACTCCACTACAGCCACAGGGGGAAAGTCTGCTCCTGTGTTGTTGGTGGGCGCCTGGGGGAAATTAAAGACTCTGGTTCCACTGCTTGGTTGTCTGCAGGGGGAGGAAGGAAGATCTCAGGAGGGAGGGCTGCCAGAGACTGGACTTTAAGGGGAAAAGAAACCCGTAGCCCACTCTGCCCTCCCTTGTCTCACCTGGGTTAGTTAGCACTGCCCAGAGCCAGCTGTATCTACAGACATTTAGCATCATTCCTGAACTGCGCCTGGGCAGTGCTGGCTGCCCAGGTGCAGACTCCTGCTCCCCTTGCAATGGAACATCAGAACATCCCCCGCACATCAAGAAACCACACTACCACCATTTTTGACCTCTCTGTCTCCTGCTCTTCCCTCTTACTTTCCTCAACTCCCACTCCCCTTTGCCCTGTTTGTTGTGTATATTTTTACCAGTATCGGGGTGGGTACAGCACTCTCCAATGGCGGCGCCAGCATCTTCATTGATGGTGGGGCCTGTTCGGGCCACCTATGTGGGAGCGGTGGCCTCTTCGGCTCCTGCTTCCCCTGCGGTCCTGTCACCCTTTAAGCTGTGACCCACAAGCTCGGGGTGAACTGCTACACCCACCGCACCATGACGATTGAGGCATGCGTGAAGACTCTGGCTGGGGTTCTTGGCCCCTTAGCCATAGTTGCAGCCACCAAGATGTCCGTGTTCTTTTTGAAGGCCGAGTAGGTGGTGCACCTCACCCTCAAAAAGGGGCTCACTGTAGGTGGGACATTCCTGGCGGTGGACCCTCTGGAAGCCACTGCTCAGTGGCTAATATTATCAAACGTCCCATCCTTTGTCACTGAAGGGCTCCTCCTCCCCCACATCTGTCATCTGTGGGAGGTGAGGTCCGGGTTGGAGCGGATCCTGCTCAGCCTGTAGGAGGCCAGGAGTCCAGCCTCTGTCACGTGTACTTGCGGTGCCAGGTTTTTGTATGCCTGGCCCGGGAGGATTGCACCAAAGGGGGGGCCACATACTGCATTTATTGCTGGGCAGAGGGCGTGCGGTACCATGCCTGCAAAGAGGTGGGGGCATTTAAGGAAGGACTGCCCCACCTCCAAGGCCGCCAATACCATCCAGGTGGCCGCAGCTGGAACTGCCGCTCCTCCCCCCACCACCGCTCCATCTCCCTCCCTGCAAGGAGAGCTGCCACTGGCAGCCACCGCCATCTTGGCTACCGGTGAGGTGGGGTGGGGGGAGAGACCCCCCACTGTAAGAAGGTGCGGAGGAAGATCCGCCACTTGGAGGTGGCCCTCCCCACCCTCCAGAACCCCCCCAAACCCACCCTCATCCCCAGACCCCTGAAAACAATGGCTCGGGGGTTAAAACAGTATTCAGTCCTGGCAACGTGTCCGCATGAGCTCCTGGGCCCATGTGTGCCTCAGTGCCATGTGCTGGCCCCGGCATCGTCCCCACGTGGGTTCCCGGGTCCGGTGGGGGTGGGGCGCGCGACCCAGAGCCGGTAGTCCTATTAAAAAGGGTGGACCTGCCCAAACCCCAGAGGGTGGAGCATCCAGTGGGGCTGGATGAAGTGGTGGGGGCCTCACAGATGGAGATCTCCCCGGCCCCAATCCTACCCCGGAAGAGACACCACCTCTTGGAGAGGGAGGAGCTCGCATCCCGCAAGGTCAGGGTGTCCCATTCCCCCGTGAAGTGGTGGTGGTGTCTCCGCTCCATAGGTCCTCGCTCTGCCCTCTGAGGGGGGGAAGCCCAAATCTCCATTCCCTTGCTGCAGTCCCCTGAGCAGGGCCCCCCCTTAGGGATTGGGGGTATCTCCCTTGCGGTGGTGCCCCACCCAACCCTGAGATGCCATCTGGCCCACCAGGGGACTGCAGCAGTCCCTTCATGGCCCCAAACGCTAGGTCACCAGGCAGCAGTAGTAAGGAAGGCCTTCCAGCTCCCTCTGAACCTTCAGCGCTGGGCACATCCATGCTAAGTCCGGAGATTTTTCCGGACTTGCTGGGCGACCTGGTGCCTGGGGTAGGGATGGGGAGGTGGGGGTGTACGGCTCTGAGCTGCCACCCTTTGCCCCACGTCCCCAACAGGAGACCAGAGAGGACCCCATTGGCCTTGATCCTGGGGGTGGAATCGAGGTGGCAACTCCTAACCAGCCCCTGTACTCAATAAGGGGGGAGGGGCTGGAAGCTGGAGGTGCTGACCTGGAGGAGGACGGAGTTTCGGTGGTGAGCACCGGGGACGACGTAGAGTCATTGTTGGGTGAGGTGGTGGATTCCCTGGTGCCCCCCACCGACTATCCCCTCATCCCAGTATGGGAGCTCCGGGATTTTTTAGCGAGTAATCGCAGTCACCGAGACTGGGTCAATTGGCCATGGACTGGTGGTATTTCCTTTTCTTTTACGTTCTGGTCTGCCTGCGAGGCCCTCAAGGCCCCTGGGCTAGACAGCAATGCTCGGCGGAGGGTCCATACATTTCTCGTTGGGCTCCTGAAGGAGAGGAAAGATTAAAATAGGCCTCTGCTTCTTGCACTTTGCATTAGGAGATGGTAGCACATACTTCTGACGATAAAGACTACAATAGCCAGCCTCAACATCCATGGCAGCAGCAGGGACACACAGTGCAGGTTCCAGAATGTCTCAGTCCTCCGGAATGGGAAGTATGTGGTGTGCTTCCTGCAGGAAACCCAGACCGGGAGACGAAGCTACGTGGCTCCTGGAGTGGCGAGGGGGAGTCTACATGAATCACCTAGCCTCCAATTCTAGCGGGGTGGCTATCTTGTTGGCCCCACATTTTCAGCCAGAGATCTTGGGGGTGAAGGAGCCAGTGCCAGGCCAGTTGCTGCACCTTACTGTGCGCCAGGGGGGCGCGGCGCTTCACTTTGTGAATGAAGCAAGGTAATGACCAGCAGCAAGCAAGACTCTTTGAGGAGGTGTCCACTCAACTTGGCTCCATCGACACGGGTGAGTGCATCGACTGGGGGGCGGGGGGTGGGGTTGTGTGGGGGGATTTCAACTGTACTCTCGAGGACAGGAACCATCACGGTACCCAGCACCGCACGCTTAGTGTCAGTAAGCTGTGGGACCTGATTGGGTCCTTCGACTTGGTGGACGTCTGGTGAAATCTCCATCCTGATTCCAGCGTTTTCACCTTTGTGTCACCTGGAGTCAGAGCGTCCAGACTCGACCGCCTTTACGTTTCGAGGGTGTACGTGTCCTGCATACCATCGGCTTCTGTGCAGCAGGTACTGTGCACGGACCACCGTCTGGTGTGGGCGGAGCTCGCTCCATTCTGCGTCTGGACGGGGTCCGCGTACTGGCCCTTTAACAACCTGTTGCTGGAGGATGAGCAGTTCCTGGACTCGCTCCATCGTTTCTGGGCTGGCTGGGGAAGGAAGCTCCTTGAAGCTCTGGTGGGACGTGGGCAAGACCACATCCGAGTTTTCTGTCAGGGGTACATGAGGGGGTTAACAAAGAGGTGGAAATCCAGGGTCGAGGAGATGGAGAAGGAGGTGCTCGACCTGGAGACACGTCTCCGTCAGCCCAATGTGGACCCAGCCCTGCGGTCAGTGTACGATGTGAGGAAGGGCGCACAGCAGGACCTGGAGACATGCCTCCATCAGCCGGACGCAGACCCGGCCCTGTGGTCAGTGTACAATGAGAGGAAGGGCGCGCAGCGGGACCTGGAGACAAGTCTCCGTCAGCCTGACGCGGACCTGGCCTTGCGGTCAGTGTACGATGTGAGGAAGGGCGCGCTGCGGGACCTGGAGACACGTCTCTGTCAGCCCGATGTGGACCCAGCCCTGCGGTCGGTGTACGATGTGAGGAAGGGCGCGCTGCGGGACCTGCAACTCGTCGGGTCCCAGGGTGAGTTCGTGAGGTCACGGATCCGGTTCCTCAAGGACCTGGACCGTGGCTCCCCCTTCTTCTACTTGCTGGAAAAAAGGCACGGGGTCCGTCAGCAGCTCCTTACGCTGCTGGCCGACAACGGATCCCTTGTCTCAGATCCGGAGGCATCAGGGCCATCGCCTGAGACTATTACACTGCCCTGTTCTCTCCGGATCCGTCCAGCGAGGATGCTCACAGAGTTTTGTGGG
Organism: Carcharodon carcharias; assembly: GCF_017639515.1. Classification (NCBI taxonomy): domain Eukaryota; kingdom Metazoa; phylum Chordata; class Chondrichthyes; order Lamniformes; family Lamnidae; genus Carcharodon; species Carcharodon carcharias. Next base: position 200,482,521 of record NC_054471.1, read on the forward strand.
AGGACCTGCCGCAGGTTGGCCCGGAAGGTGCCGGAAAGCTTGACTCCCCAATAGGTCTGGGGGGAGCTGACCAGCACCCCCCTCTCCAGGGGCAAATCCCTGGGGCTGGACAGGCTGACTGTGGAGTTCTTCAGGGCATTCTGGGACGTCCTGGGGAGTGACTACTCAGGGGTCCTGGGGGAGATTATCGCTCCCGGGGAGATGCCCCTCTCGTGGGGCAGGGCCGTCATTGCCCTTCTGCCTAAGAAGGAGGATTTCCATCACCTCAAGAACTGGCACCCAGTCTCCCTCCTCAGCACCGATTACAAGATCTTTGCCAGGGCCATGTCCTCTTGCCTTGGCACCGTGCTGGACCACACGATCCACCCTGACCAGTCCTATACCGTCCCAGGCTGGACCATCTTTGATAACATCCATCTGGGCCTGGATGTCATCCACTTTTCCCAGAGGACTGGTCTGTCGAGTCCTTGACCAGGAGAAGGCGTTTGACAGGGTGGATCACAAATATTTATTTGGGACTTTGCGAGTGTTCGGGTTCGGGACGCGTTTTGTCGCCCGAATCTGACTTCTGTACACTGCCGCAGAGTGTCTAGTGAAGGTTAACGGGTCCCTGACGGCGCCCCTTCGCTTTGGGAGAGGGTACGTCAGGGCTGCCACCTGTCTGTCCAGTTGTATTCTATTTGCGTGGAGCCTTTCCTGCGCCTCTTTCGGGGGAGGTTGTCGGGGTTGGTTCTGCACGGGCCGGGCATCGGGGTGGTCCTCGGCTTATGCCAATGACGTGCTCCTTATGTTTAGTGACCCAGCTGACCTGCGGAGGATGTGTGAGTGCCAGGACTGCCGCGTCCTCTGCCAGGATCAACTGGGCCAAGTGTTCTGGACTCCTGGTTGGTCAGTGACAGATGGATCCCCGACCCGAGGAGCACAGGCCTTTCACCTGGAGCAGGACCAGCCTCCTCTACCTGGGGGTCCATCTCTGTCCTGCTGAGGAATCCTGGCCGGCGAACTGGCAGGAGCTGGAGACCAAAGTCACCACTCGCCTGAGGCGCTGGACAGGACTGCTCCGAGTGCTGTCTTACCGGGGTCGAGTGCTCATTGCAGCAACGTTGTGGTACCAGCTGGTCACTTTGACCCATCCCCCAGACTTTGTCATGAAAATCCAGGGAATGCTCATCGACTTCTTCTGGTACAAGAGGCTGCACTGGGTGGCTGCTGAGGTTCTGAGTCTCTTGCTTAGGGAGGGTGGTCAGGTGCTGCTGTGCCTACACACCCAGGTGGCAACTTTCCACCTGCAGCGATACCTTTACGTCCAGCCCCCTCCGAGGTAGTTGCCCTGGCAAAGTATTTCTTCCGCCAGGTGCACGGCCTGAATTATGAGGTGCAGCTCCTGTTTATAGAGCAGAGGGGCCTTGATGGATCCTTGCAGGCATTGCCCGTCTTTAACCAGGACCTGATCAAAGTCTGGAACATGGTCGCCTCGCGACGCAGCTCTCCCCCGTCAGGAGGAGCAGCTATCGTCAGAGCCGCTGCTCAGGAATCCGCCCCTCCGTCCTTTTCAGTGGCGGGCGGAGAGGAGGGCTGTGGCTGCCGGGGTGACCAGGATCGGGGACATGCTGGACGGCGGAGGAGTGGGCTGGATGACTCCACAGGAGTTGGTGCGTCGCATATCCATGGACGTCCAGCTCATGGCCAAGACCATTCAAGACCTTAGGACAGTCATGCTCAGCCTTGACGTTATACTGGGTCTCGAGGTGATGCAGGTGTGCAGTGGTCTTCCGTCCGAGCATACCCTGTCTGGACAGAATTCCACATGGGCCTCAAGCCCTGAGCCCTCCCTCGGGAGCCAGTGTCCTGCAACCTGAGCCGCCTCGGGGAAATGCCCTCCGTGCCCTTCAGCACGGCGTGGAGGGGTTTCCTGTACGGACTGCCGCTGCACACCCTTCACTTCCTTACCCTCGCCCCCCCGCCTGGACACGCCCTGATGTGTCTTGTTGCCGTCCGGCGGCGGAAGTCCCCAGACGGGGGACCCTCTATGGGGGTGATCTCCCACTTTCCATCAGGGACCTGGGGTGGAGGGTGTTGCACGCAGCAGTCCCCTACAACCGTAGGATGTGTCAGTTCATGGACTCCAAGATACCTGCGCTTTTTGCAGCCTTGTGGAGTCCGTGGACCATGTATACATTAATTGTTTTAGACTGTACCACCTTTTCAGTTTCTTGAAGAGCCTTTTACTGTTGTTTTGTTTGCACTTCAGTCCCACACTCCTGATCAACAGGCACTCGGCGCAGAGGGGGGCCGGGAGGGAGGAGGGCCTCCTCGTGAACCTGGTCCTGGGCCTGGCCAAGTTGGCCATGAACAGGTCCAGGCAGCGGGTGATCGAGGGGGTCATCTGACCTGACTGTCTGCCCCTTTTCTGAGGCTATGTTCTTGGCTAGGTGTCCCTAGAGAGGAGCACGCGGTGTCTGCCGGCACCGTCAGGGCTTTCCGTTCTCAGTGGGCACCACGGGGACTGGGGTGCTTTATAAACTCTGTTAATCAGATTTTGATTTGATATTAGTAAGTTTCCTTTGCACTTTGTCTTTTGTTTTTGCAGTTTCCCTTTAAGGGGCTGCTTTTTACTTTTTCCCTGATTTTGTTAATTTAGTTTAATTGTTTTGACTGAAAGGAATTACATCTTCTTAACTTTCCTAACCTTGCCACTATGTCTTGGTGCTCCCTGGACATCCACAGGGGAGCTGGAGGCAGCCTGCTGACTGCTACGCCCTGTCTGTGATGACCTTCACTGGTGTCTTCTGGAGGGCCTTGGCCTGCTTTCAGGGTCCTGCTGTGTGGCAGTGGCGTCCTCCTTGGCATGTGGAGCTGGAGCTGCTGGGATCACAGGAAGAGGGAATTTGGATGGGCTCGACATTCCCAGAGTCACCTGGATGGATGTCCCCAGGGTGTGCAACTGATGATCCTCCTCCCGATGGATGCCTGAGGACCACTGCCATCCTACCAGTGTTGACATTAGTGCGTTGGCATGCCGGCGTTATCACCTCAGACTGAAGGCGAAAAGACTCCTCTATTGTGCCTTGCAATCTGAGGAGTGCAGCGGACATCCCTTCCCAATGTTCCTGAGCTTACCTTTGCAGCTCCAGCAACTATGACATGACCAACTCCAGAGGCTCATCATCTGACCTGGACTCGGTAGATTTATGGTCTCCAGCATCTTCTGATTAAGGGAATACTGGGAAGTCCCTGCCACCGCCTGCAGTGGATCAGACAGTGAGATGTGCTCACCAGAAAGTGACCCCAAGGTTACTCCAGAGCTAGGTCCCAGCGAGGCGTGTGTCTCTGCACTGGTGGAGGGTGTGATTTGTGATGGGTCTTCAGTGAGTGCGTCATCAAATTCTTCCTCTGAGGTTTCTTCGGGGCTTGAGTCGAGGACCTTGGCTGCTTCCCAGATTGTCGCTGCCCAGCTGGATGATTCTCTTTTCAATGTCCCTAATGACCTTGATTTCAGGCCTTCCTCCACCGGTCTGTGACCTCTCCCTTCTGTTGTGTGCCAGCTTGTCCTGCATGAATATAGATGGAGAGAGTGTGAGCAGGATGCCTATCAGGCCAGATAACAAGGATAACAAAAACAGAATTACCTGGAAAAACTCAGCAGGTCTGGCAGCATCGGCGGAGAAGAAAAGAGTTGACGTTTCGAATCCTCATGACCCTTCGACAGAACTTGAGTGAGTCCAAGAAAGATTTGAAATAACAAGGATGTCTGGCATGTGTGTGGGTGGTGAGTGGTGCCGTGGATTGGCTGATGACACAATCCGCAGGGCAAATGAAGGTTTGTGTGAGTGTGTGAATTGTGATGTCCTTTGAACCGGCAGTGAGTGAGGGCCCTGTGGATGTGTGATGGGTTTGTGAGTGTGTGAGTTGAAAGTGATGAGAAGAGTGATTTACCATGGAGGAATGGAGGAGATCATTCTTCCTCTTTCCCACACTGTGTAGCTGTCCTCTGCAAGTCATTGGCACTCACCACTGCTGCCACCGCCTCCCATGCATGGTGACCTTGCTTGCTGGCCTTTGCCCAGGACATCGCGGTAGGTTGCTACAGCATCCAGTAAGCGCTTGAGGGAGATTTCGCTAAATCTGGGGGCAGCATGTTTCCTCCCTTTGGCAGCCATGAGTTCCCAGTAGCTTTCTATCCATTGAAGAGTGCTCACTCTGTGCAGGGGCAGCCTTTAATATGGCACCAGGTTTACTGAATGCCTGACATGACAGTTGTGGGGGGGGTGGGGGGGGTGCGAATCAAAAGTTGCCCTGCCAGCGAGCCAGTGTGTTCCCCATGAATGCATAATTAATTAGGTGGGAATGGGACATTACACTGTGAAAAGCCACTGTTGTGGCTGGCAGGTAAAACGTCCTATTTCCTGCCGGAAACTATACTTGGTACAAATCTGGGAAGGTTCCACCCTATAAGTGAAGCAATTACAAGATCTTAACAGGGCTGGAATAGATGAATAAAAGAGGGCATGTGAAAAAGAGCCTTTCCAATACTAACTTTCATGGAAAGGCAGGAAGCCATCAAACATTTCCAAGTGATCTACAAAGCACCATTGCAATTGGCAAGCAAGTTAAAATGAATAATGAGAGTTTGTTCTGATCTTCTCCAAATACAACTCTTTCATTGTTGATGTGATGCAAGATGAAAAAATGCGTTGCAGGGAGATCATTCGGCAACAAAACTGCACTCTCACACCTAGCATGATGCATTATTAACAGTCCTTTGCATACTTATCTGCCAATGATCAATGAAAATTGCTTCTGCAAGCTTTAGGTCAGCAGGGAACCAGTTTCAGTGCAGCCAAAATCACCACTGTCCTCAGTTCTTATATGCTTCTGGCTTTTGGAGACTAGCAGCGCAGCATCAGTTTATAGTGTCCACATATGTATCAAATGGGTAAATGATGGCAGTACTCATCTCTTTTCCCATTCAAGAGGAACAGAAGTATACAACAGTTAGCCAGCTTCATTGCACTGTGGTTATTAATGACAGCCATGTGGCAACTCAATTCTTGCTCCTCTTTTTTAGTCGACACTTGCTCTTCACTGTGCACTTTGACCTCCTCAGACTCATGAACACTGTTCTTCTAAACTTCACTAAAAAAGAGAACTAAGGGGCAGAATCTTTCCCTCATCAGGCGGGCGTGTAGCTGACTGCCATCCGTGACTGGGCCCTGACATGGATTTCACGCTGGCTGGCCAATTAACGTCTGCGTTGCAGGGCTGGGGGTGGGGGGGGGGGTGGAAGTGTGCACATGCACGGGGTTGTCTGCATTAAAAGCTCCCAGAGGCACAGAGCTGCCTCAGGGAGCTGAAGAATTTTGAAAATAAAAAAATAAAGAAATTAAAAATGTTAAAAACACGAGCAGAGACGTTAAAAATTGGTTTGAAAAGTTTTAATATTTTTTTAAATCCCTGAACGAAACCTCATTCCGCTCGTGGATGAGGTTTCACAGAAAATCCAAAGGCTGCTTGGCCTGGCTGCCAGCTGTAAGGTTGGATGGGCAGCAAAATTTCATTTAATTAGAACTTTAATGGTCTTAATTGGCCTGTTCATTGTTGGCAGGTGCGATGCCGACTCCTGCTTGCGCCCGCCGAGCGAAATATCACACGAGTGCGCGATGATGTCGGGACACTCGCCCGATGTCATGCCGCGTTATTTTACGCTCGTTCAGGTCGGGCACGCACCCGCCCGACGAGTGCAATATTCTGCCCATGACATTGTCTGGTCCTGTCATGTCCTGGAGCAAGCTATTCTTCCAGCCATTTACTTTTTGTGTACAATTAAATGAATTTTTTTTTCTACATGAGACTGCAAGTTAGTTTGCTGCTACACTCAGTTGTAGCAAACCGCTACAAAGCCAATAAAAAGGAATGAAACTGGACAGACTACCCGGCATTGACACAGGCACCGGAAACGATAACGGTACACTCAGCCCTGTTGACCCTGCAAAGTTCTCCTTCCTAACATCTGGGGCTACTGTCAAAATTGGGAGAGCTGTCTCACAGATTTGTCAAGCAACAGCTTGACATGGTTATCTTCACGGGATCATATTTTACAGATAATGTCCCACTGGCAGGACAAACCCAGCAAAGGAGGCGGCACAGTGGAATACAGTCGGGAGGGAGTTCTCAACATCGTCTCAATGAAGTCTCATGGCGTCAGGTCGAACATGGGCAAGGAAACCTCCTGCTGATTACCATGTACCATCCTCCCTCAGCTGATGAATCAGTGCTCCTCCATGTTGAACATCACTTGAAAGAAACACAGGGTGGCAAAGGCACAGAATGTACTCTGGGTGGGGGACTTCAATGTCCATCACCAAGAGTGGCTCAGTAACACCACAACTGACCGAGCTGGCCGAGTCCTAAATGACATAGCTGTTAGACTGGGTCTGCGGCAAGTGATGAGGGAACCAACAAGAGGGAAAAACATACTTGACCTCATCCTCACCAACCTGCCTGCTGCAGATGCATCTGTCCATGACAGTATCGGTAGGAGTGACCACCACACAGTATTTGTGGAGATGAAGTCCCGCCTTCACATTGAGGATACCCTGCATCATGTTGTGTGGCACTGCCACCGTGCTAAATGGGATAGATTTCGTACAGATCTAGCAACTCAAGACTGGGCATCCATGAGGCGCTGTGGGCCATCAGCAGCAGCAGAACTGTACTCAAACACAATCTGTAACCTCATGGCCCGGCATATCCCCCAGCCTATCATTACCATCAAACCAGGGGATCAACCCTGGTTCAATGAAGATTGCAGGAGGCCATGCCAGGAATAGCACCAGGCATACCTAAAAATGAGGTGTCAAGCTGGTGAAGCTATAACACAGGGCTACTTTCATGCCAAAAAGCATCAGCAGCAAGTGATGGACAGAGCTAAGTGATCCCACACCCCAACGGATCAGATCTAAGCTCTGCAGTCCTGCCACATCCAGTCATGAATAGTGGTGGACAATTAAACAACTCACTGGAGGAGGAGGCTCCACAAATATCCCCATCCTCAATGACGGAGGAACTCAGCACATCAGTGCAAAAGATAAGGCTGAAGCGTTTGCTACAATCTTCAGCCATAAGCGCTGAGTGGATGATACAACTCAGCATCCTCTGGAGGTCCTCACCATTACAGATGCCAGTCTTCAGCCAATTCGATTCACTCCACGTGATATCAAGTAACGGCTGAAGGCACTGGATACTGCAAAGGCTATGGGCCCTGACAATATTCCTGCAATAGTACTGAAGAGTTATGCTCCAGAACTTGCTGCACCCCTAGCAAAGCCTTTCCAGTACAGTTACAACACTGGCATCTACCCGGCCATGTGGAAAATTGTCCAGGTATGTCCTGTACACAAAAAGCAGGACAAACCCAATCTGGCTAATTACCACCCCATCAGTGCACTCTTGATCATTAGTAAAGTAATAGAAGGGGTCATCAACAGTGCTATCAAACGGCACTTGCTCAGCAATAACCTGCTCACTGATGCCCAGTTTGGATTCTGCCAGGGCCACTTAGCTCCTGACCTCATTACAGCCTTGGTTCAAACATGGACAAAAGTGCTGAACACCTCAGGTGAGGTGAGAGTGACTGCACTTGACATCAAGGCCACATTTGACTGAGTGTGGCATCAAGGAACCCTTGCAAAACTGGAGTCAATGGGAATCGGGGGGAAAACTCTCTGCAGGTTGGAGTCATACCTAGCACAATGGAAGATGGTTGTGGTTGTTGGAGGTCAGTCATCTCAGTTCTAGGAGCTCATTGCAGGCGTTCCTCAGACTAGTGTCCTCGGCCCAACCATCTTCAGCTGCTTCAACAATGACCTTCCTTCCATCATAAGGTCAGCAATGTGGATGTTTACTGATGATTGCACAACATTCAGTACCATTCGCGACTCCTCAGATACTGAAGCAGTCCATGTCCAAATGCAGCAAGACCCGGACAATATCCAGGCTTGGGCTGACAAGTGGCAATTAACATTCGCACCACACAAGTGACCATCTCCAACAAGAAAGAATCCAACCATCACCCTTGATGTTCAATGTCATTACCATCACTGAATCCCCCACTATCAACATCATGGGGGTTGCCACTGACCAGAAACTGAACTGGACTAGCCACATAAATACTGTGGCTACAAGAGCGGATTAGAGGCTAGGAATCGTGTGATGAGTAACTCATCTCCTGACTCCCCAAAGCCTGTCCACCATCTACAAGGCACAAGTCAAGAGTGTGATGGAATACTCTCCACTTGCCTGGACGAGTGCAGCTCCCACAACACTCAAGAAGCTTGACACCATCCAGAACAAAGCAACCCACTTGATTGGCGCCACATACGCAATTATTCACTCCCTCCACCACCGATGCACAATAGCAGCCATGTGTTCAATCTATAAAATGCATTGTAGGAATTCACCAAGGCTCCTTAGACAGAACCTTCCAAACCCACGACCACTACCACCCAGAAGGCAAGGGCAGCAGATAGATGGGACCACCTGAAAGTTCCCCTCCAAGTTACTCACCTTCCTGACTTGGAAATATATCACTGTTTCTTCACTGTCGCTGGGTCAAAATCCTGGAACTCCCTTCCTAACAGCACTGTGGGAGTACCTACACCACAGGGATTGCAGCGGTTCGAGAAGGCAGCTCACCACCACCTTCTCTAGGGCAACTAGGGATGGGTAATAAATGCTGGCCCAGCCAGTGAAGCCCACAACAAGTGAATGAATAAAATAAAGAAACACACTGTTGGAAACAACTGCATGGGCACCCAGAAGCCAGAGAAGATGGACTAATGTTCTCCTCCTGCCTTAAAGTTCTTCATGTTTCTTGCACATAACCAGAGAGATTTTAAATCCCTGGTATCTTGCTGTGACTTGAAACCTGACCCATTAATCTTGATCAGTAACTATTCCTCTAATAACACCTATTTTGTGACATTACAATTTACGTTTTGTCAGCAGAAGCACTACAATCCTATGGAGGTTCTCCTGTAATAATTATTGTCACTTGTTCATGCAGCTGCTTCAGTATGTGTGTTACTGCATTGAGCAATGCTAATGTGTGCTTGATGGCTCTGCTGCTGTGTAATGTATAGAGTGTAATTAAGTTCCATAAATTGCAGGATTATCTGTGGAAAGAAAAGTAGGACCTAGCATATCCAAATCCCATCCTAGTTTTCAGCCCTTCTAGTTTATGACAAAAGTGCCAAAAGGGTCAAAGGTTTTCAGCACTCAGTTGATTATGGCTTATTACAGTTTGATTGTGACTTCCACAAAGCTGCATGCTTCAGAATCATCCATATCTGACTGGCAGGAGGCTTGCTGTGAAATAGCAAAGGTGTTTGGGGATACAGGTTCACAGGCTATTAAAGGCAGCATCTCAAGTTAATATGACCTTAAAGCACCATGTGCCATATTGAGCTCCACACTAAAAGAAGTCTACTGAGCATTTAGAGAGGCTATGATGCAGATTCTCTATGAGGTTGCCTGGTGTGAGAAAATATAAATATGAAGAATTAGAGCTTAGTATCATTACAGCAATGCAGATTATGGGCAATATGATTTAAACATTTAAAATTATTAAAGAAAGCAACAGATTAGATAGGCAGTTTCGATCAGTGAAGGGATCTGAAACCAGAACCATAGATACAAGATTAAATTTAAGAAATTCAGACGAGAAAGCAAGAGAAATGTCTTTATGTTTGTGGAAGTCACTTCCTGGATTTGTGACTGGGGCAGAAATTACATTGTTATTCGAGATGAGATGGAATAGGGTGGATGAAGGGAAAGAGGATGAAGAGATGAAAAGGTGGAAGCAGAATGGATAAATATGATTAGCACTGCTGCTTTTGTGGAGGATAAACATTTAATGTGAACTGGTTGGGCCAGATAGCCGGTTTCTTTCTGTAATTTTTAAGCAATTCTATGGAGCTGATATTAACCTCCGTCATTTGAACAGTGTGGGTGTGGGGATTGTGCAAAGTAGAAATGGGAGTTTGCACCATGTTCTTGATATGTTCTCATCCACACCATTTTTATATACCTGTCTTCAGGTATGGGAAGGCTGCTTGTCCCAGCAGAGCAGACGCCTAATTTAATTGCCAGTGAAATTTTAATGTTGGGCCCTACTACAGCCTGTAAGGTCTCTGGCTGTTCTGCAAAAGCTGGGAGCATCCAGAATCTAGGCCCATTAAGTGTTTTTTCTTAAAATTACTGGTTCTGGTGTCACAAAGATACCTTGGGCCTCTCCTATGCAGGGCTTCGTCCACCCTATCCACCAAAATGGATTTGCCGAACTCCTCCACACTTGCCAACCTACCTCGTTGGGAATCATTTTTATGAGTCCCCACCAATTATGATGCCAACATGCTGGCAGCGATGTAACTCCTGCCAGCTTGAGAGCTGGGGCATGTATATTAGAATTGGGGGTTCAAATCCAACCCTCAATCCCCACGAGGGTTGTGTGGTTCATCAGCTGCAACACAATCACTGCTGCAGGTTAAAATCAGTCCTTGTACTTCTGATGTGATTGGCTGATAATGTTTATTGATTTTCAGGTGATAGAATATTTGCTTCAAACTAAGCTCAAAACAGCCTATTTAAATTCTCTTCTTTCTCACTTTTTCTTCATGTAACAAAAATCAAGACTCATCGAAATCTCTTCTGTTGTAACTAATTTCTATCCCTAGACTCCAAACTGGTCGGACTCCTTACCTCCTTCAGTCTTAAACATCAAGCTTGATGTCAGTTCCAATACTAGCTAGTTTGTCTAATCTTCCCTCTGTTTTTCAGGTCTGTTATTGTTTGGCACCGTGGACCTTGGCTGCTTCACTTTTCTTTCACAATGATGAAAGTTGAATCGCAGATTAATTATTATCTATTCCGCATATTTACACAGATGTAGACATTTCACTTTCTCTAAACAGATAAAGTCCAGGCATGCATGGGGTACACAGGCAGTCAGTGCTGAATGAGGACATTGACAGTTTTAACTGTATCTGAACATTTTAAATAATTGTTTAAAAATGGGATGGACACACCATATAGGCAGATGTACAACCAAAAGTAATGAATACATAAAATGAGAAAGGATCAAGCATGACAAAGGAATAGGCATCCAGTAAGATCGTAAGTACAAAACTACTCTGACAGGTTTACACATAATAGTCTATTCGCTGTTGCATGTGAGCACTGCATCCACTGCAAGTAGAAATGATCTAATGTGTGAATGGATTGTGAGGGGTAATGATGGTGTTTGGGGTGCAGTGTGAGGAGTAATGATGGTGCAGCGGGGCTGTAATGTGAATGGTAATGATGGTGTATCGTTGGAATGTGAGGGGTAATGACTGTTTTGAACCTTGCTCTTTGCTCTATCACTCAGAGGTGCTCATTGAAAATTATGGAGACATTCAGCTCCTGTACTTCACAGCAATTGCGACTTATTGCATTCAGGATCATGCTGGTCTACCATTTCTGTAATACAGGTAAATATCTTAATTACAGTTCACACTGAGAATGAATTGTACATGTGTGTTTGTCTGCCGCTGTATGTACATGCTCACACCTATGATAAGATGCATGCAAATACATGTAAGAGTATACCTACAACTTGACTTCAATAAAAATTAAAAATCAGTTGGAATGTTGACTCTCTGTCACCCATTTTACATTATCGTACAAAGACCAAATCTACTTTAATGAGTTTGAGTAGATGATGGTACGAAGAGGTTGATCCTTGTATCCTGGGAGACAATTTATTGAAGAAAGACTCACATTTACGTACCGTAACCACTGTTGTCTCAAAGAATTTCACAGCCAATGATGTACTTCTGAAATGTTGGCCAGGATTTTCCAGCCCCAGTGGTGGATGTGATGAGCCATGAAAATCTCCGTTAACTTTGGCAGGACCAGAAGATCCTGCCAGCAGGAGGGGCCAGAAAAACCCACTAGTTGTCACTCTTATAATTTAGGAAATGAAGTAACCAATATGCACAAAGCAAACTCCCACAAACAACAATGTGGTACTGACTAGATAATCTGTAAGATGTTGATCGAGGGATAGATAATGACCTGGCAAACTCCTTTGTTCTACTTTGAGTAAGTGCCATGGAATCTTTCCCATTCACCCTTGCTTTAACATCTTTCACTTCCAACAATGCTGCATTTGCTCTGTATGGCTCTGAAGTATCAGCATTAATATTTTTTTCAAGCCTTGGAGTGGGACTTGAACTCAGAACCCATATCACGGAGAGATAAGAGTGCAACTAACTAAGCCATAGCTAACACAATGTTCCAGGCGCTCATCATGCAAAGTCATACTTTGTATAAACTTTAACAATTTTACTGTACCGCTCAAAAAGGAAAGTTGTCGCAGACATGAAGCAGAGTTAAGGAAGAAGCCATAGAATGACTTCAAAGTTTAGGATGAACAAGAGCGTAATGTTCAGTTAAACATTGGGAGCAGTTGTTTTGACAAAAGATGGGAAGACTAGAGAAATGTTGTGATGGGGAGAGACAAGGTACTTACAGTATTATTACTGATTTACTCTCAGTTCCATTCTGCCTTCAGTGATATTAATGATTTTTACTTCATTTCCAGTGTACATGTGGTCTTATTAATGATTTTCTTGACAGTTCCAATGTACCTGTGTGATATTCATGATTTATTTTTCTCAAGCTCCAGTGTACATGTGACATTATTAATTTTTTTGTTAGTCTCAGTCCCAATATACCTGTGGTGTTATTAATGAATTTTTTGACAAAATGATATGACTCCCTATAACAGCACTATGGGTGTACCTACACCACATGGACTGCTGTGGTTCAAGCAGACAGCTCACCGCGACCTTCTCAAGGGCAATTAGGGATATGCAATAGATGCTTGCCTCACATCCCAAGAACAAATAAAAAAAGCATAGTGTTCATGTTACTGAACTTGATAGTCAGAGACCGGGAAAAATTCAAATTCAAAACATTCAAATTCCATTATGGCAGCTGGTGAATTTAAATTCAATTAATTAAATAAACTTGGAATTTTAAAAAAGCTACTATCAGTAACGGTGGCAACAAATTTCCCAGATTATCATAAAAACACATCTGGTTCATGAATATCCTTTAGGGAAGGAAATTTACTGTCCTCACCTGTTTTGTCCTATATGTGACTCCAAATTCACAGCAATGCGGCTGACTCTTAACTGGCCCCCTGGAGTGGTCTGGCAGGCCATGTAGGATTTAAAAAGCAGCTCACTGCCCCCTTCCGACAGGCAATTCGGGATAGGCAATGAACGTTGGCCTTGCCAGAGATGCCCACAACGCATGAATGAATTTAAAAAGTCCCAGTGTATCTGTTGTGTTACTAATGATTTTTACCCTCAGTTCCAGTATATCTGTGGTGTTATTAATGATTTTTACCCTCAGTCTCACTGTACTTGTGATGTTATTAATGATTTTTACCCTCAATCTTAGTGCACCTGTGGTCTAAGCATTGATTTCCGCCAATAGTTGAACAGTACTTGTGGAGATATGAATGATTAATATGCCCAGTTAATATGTTGCTGCATTGTTACTGAGGATTCTTAACCCTTAATGTCATTTGCAGTAATGTCGCAATGCAAGATTCTTCGATGCAATTCTGAATATGTTTTTGCAACAAACCATCTCGATGATTCTTTGAATGAAGACTATTGTATCGCTTTACGATCTTACTCACTCTGTACCCAACGAACTGCTTGGTTCTGCCGCGGTGACCTGGCGTACCATTCTGCTGTGCAAGGAATTGAGGACTTAATGATCCAGCATAATTGCTCCAAGGAAGGAGCAGTCTCACCACCTCGTCCACGCGTCCCAGTCGATAATCAGGAAAATTCACACCTGCCAGACACCTGCAAATATGAAAAGAGCTTTTATTTTAAACAGCGCCAGAAACCGACCTACCTGCACTGTGATGTCTTTGGAAATCTCCACATTAGGACATTTTACAATGATTTTCAGACATGCAGAGTTCAGGGTGCATGGCCAGTGATTGACAACAATTACCTATCTGTGCAACTGACTAATGTGCCTATCTTGCCACATTACAATATATCAGCAATCAGCAAGGTGATGATTGAGGAGTGTTTTAAACATTAGAATATAAGAAATTGGTGCAGGATTAGGCTATATGTCCCCTTGAGCCTTCACTGCCTTTCAGTAGGATCATTGCTAATCTTTGACTTCAACTCCACTTTTCTGTCTAATCCTTGGATTCCCTCGAACTCAAACATCTAGCATTCTCAGCCTTGAGTATATTATTTAATGACTGAGCATCCATAGATAGGATAGAAAATTCCAAAGGTGTAGAATCCTTCGAGTGAAGGAATTTCTCCTTATCCCAGTCCTAAATGACTGACCCCTTATCTTGCGGCTATGGGCCCAGTTTCAGACTCCCCAGCCAGGGGAAGTAGCACTCTCAGAATCGTATACTTTTGCTTCTCATTCTTCTAAACTCCAGAGTATAAACCTATTCCACTGAATCACTCCTTATAGGATAACCTCCCAATCCCAGGAATCAATCTAGTGAGCCTTTGTTGCACTGCCTGTAAGGCAAGTATATCCTCCCAATGTATGGAGACCAAAACTGTACACAGTACTCCAGGTGTCGTCTTACCAAAGCCCTGTAAGATTACTGCATGATTTCCCGACTCTTGTACTTGAACCTCCTTGCAGTAAAGGCTAACATACCATTTGCCTTCCTAATTGCTTACTATGCCTGGATTTTAACTCTGCGTATTTTGTACAGAAGGATACTCAGCTCCCTCTGAACACCAATGTTTAGTAGTTTCTCACTGTTTAAAAAGTATTCTGTTTTTCTACTCTTCCTATCAGAGTGAATAATCTCTCAGTTATTCACATTACTCTCCATTTACCCTGTTCTTGCACACTCCCTTGACCTATCCATGTTGCTGTGCAAACTCCTCACAGGTCCTCCTCACAGCTTGCTTTGCCACCCAGCTTTGTATCATCAGCAATCTGGATAGAAGGGAAGTGAAAAAAGAAATAATAGCAGCCAAGAGAGAATATGAAAAGAGACTGGCAGCCAACATAACAGGGAACCCAAAGTCTGCTATAGGCATAAAAATAGCAAAAAGGTGGTAAAAAGAGGAGTTGAGCCAACTAGGGAAGTAAAGGAGATTCACACATGGAGGCAGGAGACATGGCTAAGGTACTATTTGCATTTGTCTTGACCAAGGAAGAAGATGCTGTAAAAATCATAGTGAAAGAGGAAGTCGCTGATACTAGAGGGTTAAACATTGATGAACAGGAGGTATCAGAAAGGCTGTCTGTACTTAAAGTTGAGAAGTCACCTGAATCATGTGGGATGCATTTGAGGAGACTAAGGGAAGTGCCACACAACAGGCTTGTCAGTAAAGTTGAAACCCATGAAATAAAAGGGACAGTAGCAGCATGGATTCAAAGGGAATAGTGGTGGATGGCTGTTTTTCAGACTGGAGGAGGGGATATGGTAGGGTTCCCCAGTTATTGGTAATGGGACCACTGCCATTCTTGATCTAAATAAATTACCTAGATTTGGGTGTACAGGATGCAATTTCAAAACTTGCAGATGACACAAAACTTGTATTGTGAACTGTGGCAATGGTAGTGATCGATTTGAACAGGACAAAAACAGGCTGGTGGACTTGGAAGACATGTGGCAGATGAAATTTAATGCAGAGAAGTGTGGTAGGAATAATGAGGAAAGGCAACATAAGATAAAGGATCCAATTCTAAAGAGGGTGCAGGATGAGAGGGCCCAGGAGTATATGTGCACAACTCGCTGAAGGTGGCAGGGCAGGCTGAGCAAGTGCTTAATTACGCAAATGGAATCCTGGGCTTTATAAATAGAGGCATCGCGTATAAAATCAAGGGGCAGAATTTTACATTCATCCACACCGTGCTGGGTTTGTAGGCAAGGGGTGCTTAAAATTCCCTAGGTGGCCTTCTCACTGGATTCTCGCCTCCCCCAAACTCTCTGCAACTTTTCAGCGGGACGGGCCATGCCAAGGCTGGCCCACCTGCCTTTGCCCCAATTGAGGCCCCTAAATGGCCAATTAATGACCACCTAAGGGCCGTTTCCCACCCAGCCTCAATTTTCAGGCTGGCAGAAGGAGTTGAGGTGCGGGGGGGAGGGGGGTCACATTGCTCAGGCCTCCAGCGGAGTGCTGGGTGTGGGCGTGGGGGGGGGGTGCGCCTCCATCAATGGCCTCCTTGTGCCCACCCAAAAGGTCTGACCCCTGCAAGCACTTCCCCCCCACCTCCACAACCCTGCCCTCTCCACCAGTAACTGCCACCCGTCCCCCCCGCCCAACACCTCGAGGCCTCAACCCTCCCAGCCCTGCCCGAAGGTCCTTGAACTTACCTGGGGCTGGGATTTAGACTTGGGGAGCTGCTAGTAGTCCCAGTCCTGTTCACTACAGCCAGATTGGCTGGCAGATCTGAGCAAGACCTCCTCCCGTCTGAGGAGCAGAAATCCCATCTGCAGTCAATTAACGCTTGTTGGAGTACTAAGTGACTGCGGGGCAGTGAGTATCAGTGTGGATGGGTTGGCCACCGAGTCTTTGGGTAGTGGAAAAGGAAACCCCACCATCCTAAAAACCCTGGCCAGGGAAGTTATGGTCAATCCTCATAAAACACTGGTTTGGCCTCAACTGGAGTATTGTGCCCAATCCCGAGCACCACACCTTTAGAAAGATATGAAAGCATTGGAGACGGTGCAAAAAAGATTTATGAAAATGAATGAGGAACTTCAGTTATGTAGATAGATTGGAGAAACTGGGATAGTGCTTCTTAGAGGAGGGAAGGTTGAGGGGAGATTTGATCGAGGTGTTCAAAATCATGAAGTATCTGGACAGAATAGATGGAGAGACATTTTTTCTATTGGTGGAAGGATTGAGAACCAAAGGAGACTGACTTAAAGTGATTGGTAAAAGAAAAGAAAACAAAGCAACATAAGGAAATGCAGCATGTGGTTACAATTTGGAATACATTGCCCGACGGTGTGGTGAAGACAGGTTCAATCGTGGTTTTCAAAATGGAATTGAATAAATATCTTAAGAGAAAAGATTTGCAGGGCTACGAGGAAAGGACAACAGAGTGGGACAAGTTGAGTTGCTCTCAGAGAGCCAGCATGGACACGATGCACTGAATTTCCTCCCTCAGTGATGCAACCATGACATTCCATCCCTTCATCTACATTATTAGCTTAGATTGTAAAAAGCCCCAGCACAATTCCATGCAGAACTCCTCTGGTAACAACCTGTCAACCTGAAAATGGTCCATTTATTCCTGGTCTAATATTTCTAATTAACCCTTCCTCATTATGCAAGGCAAGATCTAAAATAGTTTGTTTCCTCATTGGTTTGATGATGTATTGATCTGGAAAACAGACTTAAATGCATTCCATGAACTTATCCTTCTAACTACCATTGCCAATTTGATTTATTCAGTCAAAAGTGAGATTAAAGTACCTCATGATTATTGCATCAACTTTGTTACAAGCTCCTCTTATTTCATAATTCATACTCTGTCCATCAGTACAATAATTGCAAGTGATATGGGGTGATGGTGGTATAGTGGTAATGTTACTGGCCTAGTAAGCCAAAGGACTAGTTTAATGCTGTGGGAACATCGGTTCAAATCCCACCATGATAGTTAGTTCAATTAATAAATCTGGAATATAAAGCTAGTCTCAGTAATGATGACCATGGCAGCTTTTATTGATTATTATAACCAATGTCCTTTAGGTAAAGAAATTTGCCTTCTTTACCTGGTCTGGCCCATCCTATAGGTGACTCTTAATTGCCCTCTTAAATGGCTTAAAACACCACTTAGTTCATTGGCAAAGAGGGATGGGCATCAAATGTTGCCCTTGCCAGCAATGCCCATATCACATTAAATATTTTTTTAAAAAGGCCGATAAATTATTCCCACCAGTCTTTTTCCAACCCTTGTTGTTTCTTATCTCCAATCATACTGATTTTACTTCCTAATTTTCTGATCCAATATCCTTCCTCATCACTGTCCTTATTTCATCCTTTATCATCAGGGCTATCACCACCCACATCCCACTCCCACACACCACAACCCACTCCACTTTGTTCATCTTTTGTCAAGTACCCTGGAATATTTAGTTCTCAAACTTGGTCACTATGCAATTGCATCTCTATAACATATTTCAGATAAAACCTGTTTATCTCTATTTGTGCCATTAATTTGCCTATGTTGTTATGAATGCTTAATGCGTTCAGATTAAGAGTTTTTGATTTTAACTTTTGGTTTGGTTTTAATTTTTTACCATTTCCCCCTGATTTGATCTTATTCATTACTGCACAATTATAGATAAAGTCCCAGTTCCCTCCTCAAGCTCTGTTTATCTTCACCTAAATTGCTACACTCCACATGTCCTTGACTATTCTCTTTAGATTTATAAATTTCCCCTCACTTGAACCCTTCCCCCCACACCCCTGCCCTTGTTGTAGCTGAAAGCCCTATCTACAGGCCTTGCTATTCGATTTGCCAGACATTGATCTCTGCTGAGCTTAAGAGGAACCTGTCCCAATGGAACAGCTCCCACTTTCCCCAGTTTTGGTGTCAATGCCCCATGAATTGAATTGTGTAGTGAGACCTATCATTGCTAATATAGTACACTGAAAAATTAGCACATCTAATTAGATTCAACTTAGTTTCCCTTTGATGACCAGCATTAAAATTGCCATTTCTCTCTTCATTCGCTGCTCCTCACTCATTCACTACCATTTGATTTTGTCCCCTCACTAACACAGGGACAATGAGGCCAACTAATAACCAATCATCATTATCATCAGACCCATTAGTCACCATCAACACTCTTCTGCTAGTAAACAGTTGCACCATTGTCTTATTGACTGTTAATATGATTCAGTTATTGAACATGACCACCTCTCTGGCTTGTGTTAACAGTCACTAACAGAATGGTGTTAATATTCGGTAACAACAATTTGTACTTCTATAGAGCCTTTAATGTGGTAAAACATCTTAAGGCCAAGTGTTATCAAACAAAATTTGACACTGAGCTACACAGGGAAAGATGAGGCAAAATGACCAAAAGCTTGACCAAAGCAGCAGGATTTAAGGAGCAAGGAGAAAAGTGAGGGAGACAGGCAAAGAGGCTTAGAGAGTGAATTGCAGAACTTGTGGCCTGAGTCTGTAGCTAAATGGCTGAGAGTGATGGGGCATTTAAAATCTGGGACGCGTGAAGAGGCCAGAATTGGAGGAGTGCAAATATTTTGGAGGGTTGTAGAGCTGCAGGAAGTTACAAATAATAGGGAAGGGCAAAGCCATGGAGGGATTTGAAACCAAGGATGAGAATTTTAAAACTGAGGTGTTGCTTAACTGGGAGCCATTGTAGGCCAGTGAAGATAAGGATGATAGGTGAATGGGAAATGGTGTGAGTTTGGAGAAGGGCAGCATAGTTTTGGATGACTTCTGGAGTAACAGAATTATGTTAATATTCAGTAATAGAAAACTTCTAATGGTCAGAGAAAGACATTGATATTCAATTACAGATTGGTATCAACAGTCACTCAGAAAAGGGTGATCAGGGTAACTAACATGGTCACCTAGAGAATTATGTTAATATTCAGAGAAAAAGAATGTGTTAACAGTCACTAATGGAATGGTGTTAATGTTTACTAAAATAATCTTGAAAATGTTTACTAATAGAATGATGTTAACTTTCAGTAACAGAATGGATTTAATGTTCACAAACAGAATTCAATTAATGTTTACTAACAGAATAGCGATAATGGTCACTGATAGAATTGTGTTAATGTTCAGTAAGGCAATGATATTAACAGTCACTAAGAGAAACACATTGATATTCAGTAACAGAAGGATGTTAACAGTTACTAAGAGAATTAAGTTACTAAGAGAAGGGTTCACTAACTTAAAGGAGTTAATGGTCATGAAGAGGATGATGTTAACATTCAATGACAGAGAGGTGGTCATGTTCAATAACTGAATCATATTAACAGTCAATAAGACAATGGTGCAACTGTTTACTAGCAGAAGAGTGTTGATGGTGACTAATGGGTCTGATGATAATGATGATTGCTTATTAGTTGGCCTCATTGTCCCTGTGTTAGTGAGGGGACAAAATCAAATGGTAGTGAATGAGTGAGGAGCAGCGAATGAAGAGAGAAATGGCAATTTTAATGCTGGTCAAAAGCCTGAAACCAAGTTTGAGGGCTGTTAAACCTACCCGTGAGACTCACTTACCACCATCCCACATCCATCATGCAGGCTCAATTTTGACCTGTTCTTCTGAGCAGGCAGAAGGACTCCCATTGGAAATTGGGTAGTGGGTGCCCCATTAAAAATGCTGATCAGGTTCCAGTGAAGTTATCGGAGCATAGCAGCTTTTACTTTTTTGACTCCTCTGGCAGGAGAGGAAGTGTTTATGCTTCCCCTACCCCAATATCCCCCCATCCCACCTGATCAACTTATCTGAGTTCTTTGGTGCCTGGGAGATTGAACACCTAGCTACCTTGCAGTCTCCGGGTGGGAAACAGACTGGTCATATGAGATGAGGTCCAGATGTTAAAATCACACAGGCCTGATGCAGCCAAGGTCAGGATTGTCTGCCGTCCCTGACCACTTGAGTCCCTCCTCAAGTTAAAATTGGGGCTAGAGTGTAAATGAAGAATGGAGAGTGAGTGAGCTGAGTGGAGTAAGTAAATGAGACAGTAAGTGACAAAGGGCAGACAATAAGTGAGGAACAGAAAGTGAGGGAACACAAAGTCAGAACAGAGTAAGTGAGGAAGAAAGAGTGAGTGTTAATAGGCAGTATATAAGAAGCTATAAACAGAGTATGTGAAAGTAAGGAAGAGTGAGTGTGAGCAACAGAGATACAATGAGATACAGAATGTGTGTGAGTAAAAAACAGAATGTAAAAAGCAGAGAATGAGAAAAAAACTGAAAGTGAATGAGAAATGTACAGTAAGTGAGAAGCACAGAGTACCAGGAAGGGAGGGAGGAAAAGAACATGAGTAAGGAGCACTGAATGGGATGAGCAAAGTGATTGTAAAAGCAAAAGTGAATGAGGAACAAAGTGAGTGAGTAACCAAGAATAAAAGTGGAGTTCTTCAGAGAGTGTGAGTGACAGAGAGTGAAAATCGGAGTCATTCACAGGATGCAAGGTTCAGAGATTAATGATTTCTTTCTCATTGATTTTCAGATTACTGCTATTTTCAAAAACTCCAAGGAATGCATTGACCAGAAAGTGTATCAAGCTGAAATTGGCAATGTTCCGGCTGCATTTGTAGATGGGTCTGTAAATGGTGGTGATAGAAATGGGGCCAACAGTCTGGTGATCAAGGAAAAGTTGGATGCTGGCCATGTGGAGATCCAGGCGAGTTACATTGGTACAACTCTGATAGTGCGGCAGGTAGGACAGCACCTGAGCTTTGCCATCCTCATGCCTGAGGAAGTAGCAAGCTCACACACACAAGAGCAGGACCTGCAGCTCTGTGCATCAGGCTGTCCGTTCACAGAAAGACTTCCCTGGAACTCCCCCATCTACACTGCAGAAGGCGCCAAAGCCAAATGCAAAGAGAGGCTGCTGGTGGAAGATGTTTACTTTGAATTTTGTGTCTTTGATATCCTGGTGACTGGTGATCCCAATGTTTCATTAGCAGCATTCAGGGCTGTGGAAGATGCTAAAATGTTACACCCAGATAAGGAGACATTTCACGTGTTCAGAAACAGTGTGTCTGGCAGGCCAACCCTCTGCTTTGTGCTTCTGTTGGCTTCTATGCTGTGGTCACTATCTATGCAAAAAACAACCTTTCCTGTAAAGTCTGGGGCTTTAAATACAGGGCCAGCGAGTGATTCAGAACTCAGAACTTATAGCTATTATCCAAGACTGAGTGCCCATGTGTGAGCCGGACCCAGTCTTGCAGCTTTTCACTTCTTGGTTTTTCAACCATTTTGAACATCAAAACAAAACAGGTACTTCAGTGACTGAGCCTCCTTCAAATGTACCAAGACCCTCTGGGTATTTGATATTTAACCCAAAAACACTCAACTCGAGCCCCAGTTTTAGATGTATCAGCTCGTAAAATATTGCACATGCCTCAACTGACATATCAGATATCTAACCAGACACAGGCCTGTGCAGTCAGGAATCCACATGTACACAGCCCTGTGAAATAAAGTGTGCACTGAAGTGTAACCTTTACAAAGTAGAATCTTTAGAGTAGAATGACTGAATCAACTTGCTGACTTAGAAAATGTTATCTTTGAAACAAAGAAAACAGCATTTTGGCTCATGAATAATAATGCCACAGGAACATCTTAAAATGTTTCAGACACTTCACAGAGAAAGAAGAAATGGCACTGCATGTTGTCGTGTTTTATAATAATATAAAGGCAGTGATCACTCATAAGGGATTGGGTAAACATGTTGCAGGTTAACTTATTAAGACTAGGTACATGAGAACAGATATATGTGGGTATAAAGCTTGAATGCATCAGCAGCGCTATGTGCTATGTTGTGCTCACAGGCCAAAGTGAAACTGAGACGGATCACAGGACACGCTTCCCTTCTAGTGATGGCATGCTGCTTTCCCTTAAAGGTATATTTTGAAGATACTTTACCCCCCTTCCAAAGGAGTATAACTATTTATAATACATATTCAATTACATAAGTTTTTTTTTGTTTATGCATTGGGTGCTAGGCCAGCATTTATTACCCCACCCTTATAGCTGAGGGCGGAGTCACATGTAGGCCAGACCAGCAGATTTCCTTCCCTAAAGGGCACAAGTGAACCAAATGGGTTTTTACAACAATGGTTTCATGGTCACCATTATACTTTTTTAAAAATTCCTGATTTTTATTGGATTTAAATTCTATCATCTGCTGTGATGGGATTTGAACCCAGGTCCCCAGAACCTTACACTGAGTCTATGGATTACTAGTCTAGCAACAATACCACTATGCCATTGCCTCCCTGATAAATCTAAGCATCTTTAAAGTATAGAGGGTAATCTGCTGCTACACCCAAATCTTGTAATGGTAACCTTAATTGCTAGTTATCTGTGGGATTGTATTTCTTGAATGTTGTTCCTGGTTACATTTTGGATCTTGTCCTTGCGGTCGAGGGTCTGGAATAGATATGGTTTGTCTTTGGTTATGCATCATTTCACTTTTGTGTCTGATGACTTTTTAGGATCTTGGTTCGTAGCAAATCCTTGTCAACTCATCTGGTTGCCATATACGTTCTGTGAGATCCTGGATGTGAATTTGTTTCAGTCTGACCAGAATGTCAAGGGTCGGCTCATGGTCACTTATTAAGACTAGACACATGAGAACAGATATACATGGGTATAAAGCTTAAAGACATTGCCAGCAGAGCTGTGTGCAGTGTTCTTCTCATAGGCCAAAGTGAAACCGAGACTGGATCACAGGTGACACTTCCCTTCCAGTGATGGCATGCTGCTATCTCTTAAAGACATATTACAGCACATAAGCTAGGAGATTAGGCCAAAGGTGTGGCCAATTAGATAGGTCTTAAGAAGCATGTAAATTTGGGGAGAATGGCTGATAAGTTTAGGCAAGGGCCAGAGTTTAGAGGAATAAAATGTTGGAACATGGTCACAGAGCTAAGATGAGGCAAATGGATGGAGTTGTAAAAGAGTATTTTAAATTTGATGTGCTTTGGGACAATGTAAATCAGCAAAAGATTGGAGCAATCAACAAGTGAGACATAATGTGAAACAGTATCAGGGCAGTGGACTTTTGAACAAGTTGGAGCTTTTGACAGGAGGGTTGGAAAGGCTGATAACCAAGGTGCCAGCAAGATCAATTTTGAAAATAACAAAAGCATGGTTTAGAGTTTGGGCTAAGCTGTGAGTGAGAAAAGAGTGGAGATGAACAATATTGTGGAGATGGAAGTTTTCGGTATGGTGATCGAAACACAGCTCTGAGGTGAGCAGGATGCCATTAATGTACATCATGTGTTGCAGTCTAATCGAGCAGTTGGCAAGCAAGGGAGTAAATCCCAAACTTAACTCAATATAAGTGCTGCAGTTTCATTAGTTGTCTGTAAACCTTAAAGGAAGAACTAAGTTACTTTTTAATATAAACAGATTATGTGATTTGTTCAGTTATGTGTGTGACAGTGAGTCATTTTTAAGAATTGTCAACAGTCCTTCAAAGCCAGCAAGGTCACCAGGGACATTTAAGGAGCTGAAGCTCTCTGAATTTGTATGCCGGGACCATTTCACCTACACAAAAGCTGAACTGTTCCAGTGTCTGAACATAGCCCTTCAAGATGGTAGAAGAGGTCATACAACAAAGTACAATGCATCTGCCTTGGCTCAGTCAATCACTACTGATGAAATTCAGTCAAGGCAAAGGAACACATGAGAAAGACCCCCAAAGAAGGATGGTATCATCAAGTTCATGCTCAAGAGGGCTCCAGTGAGATGAACATGACAACTGTGGTCTTCACCAAATCATCAGTACTGGCCAACTTCTCCCACCGGTAATGCACCCACCAAAGACCCAGGATCTCTGAGGGATCCAAAGCCAAAGGTGCGTGATGTTGAGATAGTGGTCATGGGGAGGGAGTGGGTATAAGCAGGAAGGGCAGGAGGTGGCTTTCAGCAGTGCCCCCTTTCCAATGCCAGATCCCTCAAGCAGGTACTGAGTTCCTGACAATGAGGACCCCGCAATCAAACTTGACAGGGTTTGCTTTTCAGGCTTCCTGCATGGTAAGTCCCCCAGTGGTGGTGGGATGAGGCTCTTCTGTGGGCATTAATTGCCCACTTAAGGGCCTCAATTAGCGATGGGGCAGGAAGGCCATCCATGACCCTTCCTGCCCCAGACTTAATTGGGCAGAGGCAAGAAGGTGATGTGATCCCCACTTGCCAAACTCACCTTGGGGAGGGCATTCAATACACCCAAAGGGAGGTAGAAAATTGGAACTCTCTTCCATAATAGCAATGTGGGGAGGTGGTGGCATAGTGGTACTGGACTGATCATTCAGACACCCAGGGTAATGTTCTAGGGACTTGGGTTCAAATCTCACCACTGCAGTTGGTGGAATTTGAATTCAATAAAAATCTGAAATTAAAAGTTGAATGATGACATTTAAAAAAAAAACATTGTTGATTATTGGAAAACCCCATATTCACAAATGTCCTTTAGTGAAGGAAATTTGCTATCCTTACCTGGGCTGGTCTGGCCTCTATGAGATTCCAGCCCACAACATTGTGGTTGATTCTGAAATAGTCTAGCAGGCCACTCAGTTGAAGGGTAATTCAGGATGGGTAATAAATGCTGGCCTAGCCTGTGAAGCCCATAAACAAATAAAAAAGATTGATGCTAGATCAATTGTGAATTTGAAATCTGAGATTTAGATAACCAGGGATTTGAAGGGATATTTTGCAGAAAATATATGGGGCAGATTTTTAGCTCAGCAGGTGGGCGCGTGCTTGACCTGATCCGATCCAGCGTGAAACCTCATGAGTTGACATCAGACAAGCGTCCCGATGTCATCCTGCGTCGCACAATATTTTGGACGGTGGGTGGGCGCAGAAATCTGAAGCGTGCCCGTCGGCAATTAAGAGGGTAATTAAATCTATTAACAGAGCAGTTGACTCAGACTTTTCATGGTCTGTCCAACCACACGGTTGGCGGACGGGCGAATCGGACAGGTGACCTTTACATTGTCCATGAATCCTAATCCAAGTGTGGGATGAGGTTTCCGTTACGAAATAAAGTAAAAATAAAAATCTGTGGGAACCTTTTTAACATTCATATTTTCAGATGACTTATTATGCACAAACATTTTCTTTCAGCTTCTGAAACCCTTTATTTTTGATTTTTCAGGTTTTCAGCTCCCTGAGGCAGCTCTCTGCCTACAGGGAGCTTTCTCTCAGCACTGGCCCATGCCCATGTTGACTTTAGCACCCGCCCTCCTCCTGCCCCCACATCCCAGCAGCACTGAGCTTCTCAGCATACTTTACATGCTGGTTGGCTGTAATTGGCCAGCCAGCATGAAATTGCGGCCGGGAGCCAATCGCAGTCCCTTCCCTGGCTGATCTCAGGCCCGCTGACCTAAAAATTTGAATGGAATTAGTTCACGGATCAGCCATGATCTCTTTGAATGTCAGAACAGGCTTGGGTAGCTAAGTGGCCTACTCCTATTCTTACAATTTATATTTGTGATACTTTCTGATTAGCTTTTGTATTTTAAATCCAGGCTGCTTTTGCTTGTGCATTTATGGACACATGGATCCACAATTATTCTCCTGCAAATATAAATTTGCAATGCTAATATTTCAGAAAAAGGGCTGTCTTACATTGTATTCAATTGGTCACATAATACCTGAGGAATGGACTGGCAAATGGGGACGGCGTGACAGGCATTATTGTCCAAAGCTGTTCAGCAGCACTCCAGATGTAATGAGAGCAGGTTACTTTTTCCAGAAAGAAATCAAGTGAAAAACAATCGCACCAGCAAATGGACGCACATTCTTGAAGCAAACACTCTTTAAAACAATTGTTCACATCCCAATCTCAGGAGAAATCACAGCTCCATGAACGCAGAAACACTCTCTCACAGACATAACTACCCCAACAACCACAAAGATACCACCAGGCCAACTGAATAGATTCAACCCCACATCGACTAAGCAGGATTTTCAGCAATGCTCTCCGATATAACTTATTGTGAACCAAAATTGCCTCCCTACCACCAACCAAAGCTGTCCTCCTCACTGTAGTAAAATCACCCCCCCCACCGCCCCCACGACTGAGCAGAAATTGCAACCACCTTGTAATCCTCTCCACTAATCAGGGTATTCTAACCATCCTCTTCACCCTGGCCAACCCCCTCCCAAAAATTTCAGAATACTGGCCCAAAATTTGCTGTAAAAAATGATGAATTCATAATGATACACTGTCATTGATGCTCAAAAACATTTGAGTATATTATGGTGTAGAAGAGATAGGCTGTGAGTTATGAATTGCGACAAATTGCTGGGCAATTTGCACCTCTGCACTGTTAGCTCAGTGTCAATTTCTGCATGAGTGTCATGAAATTGCTACGTTCACACTGTAAAAACTAAGTAACCACGCCGCAGGAATTCAGGCTACTATTTCATGGCAAAAGGATCCTGTTAATAAGGTAATTTATGTTTGCAATGGCCTCCACTTTTAAACAAGTTAATAATTATTGATAATTGTCCAGTACATGTCACATATAACAGGATGCAAGTCAGACAAGATAGAATCTAACCATCACCCCTGACGTTCAATGGCATTACCACCACTGATTCCCCCAGGATCAACATCCTGGGGGTTAACATTGACCAGAAGCTGAACTGGACCAGCCATATAAATACTGTGGCTACAAGAGCAGGTCAGAGGCTGGGAATTCTGCAGTAAGTAACTCAGCTCCTGATTCCTCAAAGCCTGTCCACCATCTACAAGGCACAAGTCACGAGTGTGATGGAATATTCCCCACTTGCCTGGATGAGTGCAGCTCCCACAACACTGAAGAAGCTTGACACCGTCCAGGACAAAGCAGCCCATTTGATTGGCACCCCATCCCAAACATTCACTCCCTCCACCACCAACGCACAGTAGCAGCAGTGTGTACCATCTACAAGATGCACTGCAGGAATTCACCAAGGCTCCTTCGATGGCGCCTTCCAAACCCACAACCACGACCATCTAGAAGGTCAAAGGCAGCAGATAGATGGGAACACCATCATCTAGAAGTTCCCCTCCAAGTCACTCAGCATCCTGATTTGGGAATATATCGCCGTTCCTTCACTGTCGCTGAGTCAAAATCCTGGAACTCCCTCCCTAACAGCACAGTGGCTGTAACTACACCACATGGACTGCAGCAGTTCAAGAAGGCAGTTCACCACTGCCTTCTCAAGGGCAACTAGGGATGGGCAATAAATAGATAAAAACAAAAGACTGTGGATGCTGGAAATCCAAAACAAAAACAGAATTGCCTGGAAAAACTCAGCAGGTTTGGCAGCATCGGCAGAGAAGAAAAGAGTTGATGTTTCGAGTCCTCATGACCCTTCAACAGATCTAGGTGAATCCAAGGAGAGGGATGAAATATAAGCTGGTTTAAGGTGGGTGGGGGGAGAGAAGTGGAGGGGGGTGGTTGTTGTAGGGACAAGCAAGCAGTGATAGGAGCAGATCATCAATAGATGTCACAGACAAAAGAACAAAAGAACACAGAGGTGTTGAAGTTGGTGATATTATCTAAACGAATGTGCTAATTAAGAATGGATGGTAGGGCACTCAAGGTATAGCTCTAGTGGGGGTGGGGGCATAAAAGATTTAAAAATAATGGAAATAGGTGGGAAAAGAAAAATCTATATAAGTTATTGGAAAAAACAAAAGGAAGGGGGAAGAAACAGAAAGGGGGTGGGGATGGAGGAGGGAGTTCAAGACCTAAAGTTGTTGAATTCAATATTCAGTCCGGAAGGCTGTAAAGTGCCTAGTCGGAAGATGAGGTGCTGTTCCTCCAGTTTGCGTTGGGCTTCACTGGAACAATGCAGCAGAGAAAAAATTTTGCTTCCAATCTCCACCCCTCCATCATTTTCACGTGGTCCATCTCTGACACTTCCCCTCCCTTCCCTTCCTTGACCTCTCTGTCTCAATCTCTGGTGATAGACTGTCCACCAATATCCATTACAAGCCTACCGACTCCCACAGCTACCTCGACTACAGCTCCTCACACCCCGCTTCCTGTAAGGACTCCATCCCATTCTCTCAGTTCCTTCGCCTCCATTGCATCTGTTCTGATGATGCTACCTTCAAAAACAGTTCCTCTGACATGTCCTCCTTCTTCCTTAACCGAGGTTTTCCACCCACGGTCGTTGACAGGGCCCTCAACCGTGTCCGGCTCATCACCCGCGCATCCGCCCTCTCACCTTCTCCTCCCTCCCAGAAACATGATAGGGTCCCCCTTGTCCTCACTTATCACCCCACCAGCCTCCACATTCAAAGGATCATCCTCCGCCATTTCCGCCAACTCCAGCATGATGCCACCACCAAACACATCTTCCCTTCACCCCCCCCGGCGGCATTCCGTAGGGATCGTTCCCTCCAGGACACCCTGGTCCACACCTCCATCACCCCCTACTCCTCAACCCCGACCTATGGCACCTCCCCATGCCCATGCAAAAGAGGTAACACCTGCTCCTTCACTTCCTCTCTCCTCACCGTCCAAGGGTCTATACATTCCTTTCAAGTGAAGCAGCATTTCACTTGCATTTCCCCCAACTTAGTCTACTGCATTCGTTGCTCCCAATGTGGTCTCCTCTACATTGGAGAGATCAAACGTAAACTGTGCGACCGCTTTGCAGAACACCTGCGGTCTGTCCGCAAGAATGACCCAAAACTCCCTGTCGCTTGCCATTTTAACACTCCACCCTGCTCTCTTGCCCACATGTCTGTCCTTGGCTTGCTGCATTGTTCCAGTGAAGCCCAACGCAAACTGGAGGAACAGCACCTCATCTTCCGACCAGGCACTTTACAGCCTTCCGGACTGAATATTGAATTCAACAACTTTAGGTCTTGGACTCCCTCCTCCATCCCCACCCCCTTTCTGTTTCTGCTCCCTTCCTTTTGTTTTTTCCAATAATTTATATAGATTATTCTTTTCCCACCTATTTCCATTATTTTTAAATCTTTTATGCCCCCCCACCCCTACTAGAGCTATACCTTGAGTGCCCTACCATCCATTCTTAATTAGCATATTTGTTTAAATAATATCACCAACTTCAACACCTGTGTTCTTTTGTTCTTTTGTCTGTGACATCTTTTGATGATCTGCTCCTATCACTGCTTGCTTGTCCCTACGACCACACCACCGCCACCCCCTCCACTTCTCTCCCCCAACCCAACCCCACCACACCCCCCACCCCGCCCCCACCTTAAATCAGCTTATATTTCACCCCTCTCCATGGATTCACCTAGTTCTGTTGAAGGGTCATGAGGACTCGAAACATCAACTCTTTTCTTCTCTGCTAATGCTGCCAAACCTGTTGAGTTTTTCCAGGTAATTCTGTTTTTGTTATGGGAAATAAATGTTGACCCAGCCAGCAAAGCCCACATCCAGTGAAAGAATTTTTAAAAAATTATACAAGGAAGTATACTCTGCACAGAGACAAAAGACAGAATTGTCCCAGATTTGCACGAAGTGTGTAACAGATGGGAAAAAGTAAGTTTTACTCGTCAGCCTCAATGGTGGCTTTTTGTGCCGTATCATCCCCTTCCTGGCATGTCCCACCTCATAAATTATGCATTCCCTGGAAACATGGCGGGTTGCTGCAGGGTGGCCTCTGATTTGCCTGCCCTCCGGTAACCTCAGGCCTTCAGTAAACTGGGTGCTATGTTTAAAGAGCACCCCTTCGCAGAGCTAGTACCCTTCAAGGTATAGGAAGCTGCTGTGAACTGATGGGCTGACCTTCATCGTTGACACCATAGTTGACCTTCAACAGGGTCAACACAAGGGTGCAGGGCAGCTCGATCTCACTCCAGCTTCCTCTTTTCCTCAAGCAGGCAGCCAGGGGCCCTTGGGCACCCATCAGGAGGAGGATTAGCAGGTTAACACACCCCAGGGCCATCCACCTAAGTGACTCCAGGAGTGTCCAGCCCATCTGAATCCCCTCTTCCTATGACCCCAGCAGCCCCAGCTCCACAGGCCACTGAAGGTGCCACTGCCACACAGCAGGTCCCTGCAAGCAGGCCGGGGCCCTCCAGGTAGCTGTCAGCAGGCTACCTCCACCCCCACTGTGAATGTTGGGGGAGCACCAAGACATAGCGGCAGAGTTTGGAAGGTTAAGAAGATGTAACTCTTTCGAGTTAAAACCAATAAAACCAAATTAACAAAATTGGGATAAATCAGGCACAGCCCCTAATTCAGGTCAGCTGGAAAACCAAGAACAAAGTTTAAAGGAAACTTACAAACTTTAAACCAAAATGTGATTAAAGGGGTCAAAAAAACACCCCAGTCCCTGTGGTGCCCACTGGGCACGGAAGGCCTCGAGAGTGCCAGCAGACACCGCGTGCTCCCTCTCCAGGGACATCCGGCCGCGAACGTAGCCGCGGAAGAGGGATAAACAATCGGGCGGGACTCCCCCGTCGATCGCCCGCTGCCTGGTCCTGTTAATAGCCAACTTGGCCAGGCCCAGGAGCAGGTTCATGAGGAGGTCCTCCTCCTTCCCGACCCCCTTCCGCACCAGGTGTCCATAGATCAGGAGCGTGGGGGTTAAGAAGATGTAGTTGCACAGCCTGGACATGGGTGTTAATCACTTATACTTGATGTTCACTATTGTAAATAAACTCACAAGAACGTCTCCCTGCCTCACAAAGCTTATGCACTCTCAGCACCTTTGAGGTGCGGCTGGCCCCCATCTCATCAGCATTTGTGTGCGGTGACAGTGTGGTCCTGAAGGGTTCAGCTCATGTTAAAGTTTCCCCGCTGCATCTCCATGATATGACCCTGTTCACAGAGTGCAAGAGAGGAGCCATCAGCCAGACAGGTGTCAGACATTCACATAATGTGAGCATCTATGGAGTGTCCCCACTGTATGTCGTCATATCCTCCAGGAATGTAGGGACCATGGGCACCCACTGTGTCTCTGTGACAGTAGCCTTATTACAGAGGGTTTGTGCACTGCCATCAGCCAGACTGTAGTCAAACATTCAGAGATGCAATGTGAGGATCTACGAGTGTCCTTGCTGCATGCCGTCATCATCCTCCACAAACCTAGTGGCTATGAGATCCTCCCGAGCATGCCTGCCTCATCTGGACAACGAGATGGCCTCATCGTCATCATCCTTGCCTTCGAGGGCCTCCTCACTCTCATCCTTGTTGACATCCTCCTCATCGGAGAAGACATGCAGCTCCTCCATCTCCTCCACAGCTCCTCCCCCCCCGTTGCAGGATACAGCAGACGATGACAATGTGTGACACCCTCTGTGAACTGTATTGCAGGGCTCCACCAGACCGGCCCAGGCACTGGAACCTCATCTTCAACATCACAATGGTTTGCCCCACCAAAGTGCAGGGTTGAACATAAGCCTCATTATGCGCTGCATGACTGCCTGAAACCCCACCCACCTCCACCCGACCGATTGGCGGCAGCTTCACCCATTGGACTGCAGGCTGTGCTCTCAGCTCAGGCACAGGCATTCTCCTAAACCACACTGCAAGGCTGCACTATTAGCTTGAACCATGGGGGAGACTGGTCCAAACCGGGATGATGACATTGCAAGGGGCTGTGAGAGCCTCCATCAGTGACTGCTCCATGGCCGGCTTTAGCAAGGAGATTGTACAATGTGCCTGGTCATCCAATTGCTCTGCAGTCCACTAAATGCACA
Source organism: Carcharodon carcharias (assembly GCF_017639515.1). Classification (NCBI taxonomy): domain Eukaryota; kingdom Metazoa; phylum Chordata; class Chondrichthyes; order Lamniformes; family Lamnidae; genus Carcharodon; species Carcharodon carcharias. The sequence goes on from NC_054471.1 coordinate 200,515,000, forward strand.
TTAATTTGCAGTCTGCGCCCAAGGAGTGAAAAGTTCAGGAGCATTTGGTAGCACTTTCATGCCCCCTGCATTGCTTGAGTGGGCAGATAAGCTAGAGGCCCATCTCCAAGCGTGTCAATGTAGCAGCCTGAACTATCTCAGTGTGGAAGAATGTTCACTTAATACAAGGTTTCTCTAATTCCTAATGGCCTCCCCCACACCCCAGCCCCCTGGATGTGCTTGTGCTCTACCATCAGACTCTGCTGCCTTGCCCCTCCCCCAACTCACCTCAACCAGAGTGCAGCCCTTATCCTGGCACTGCAGCGTCAGCCAGCTGGGAAAAGTAACTTGCCTGTGCCCTCGCCTGAATTTGCGGCGCCTCTTCCTTGAAGTCGAACAGGTGACCCTCTCGAGCGCTGAGCAACGTTAGTGTGCACTCACCCCTGAGTTCCACTCGAAGTCCAGCTCACCAGGTGCACACCGTTTAAATACTGTTGTTAAACATGCCCGTGTGGTGCCCGGATGATCCAGCATGGTGGGGGTGGGGGGAGGGGGGGGTGGTGGGGGGAGATTCCGGCAGGCAGGCAAGATGATGAGATGAAAATGCATTGAAATGAGGTTACTGACATAGGACAGCAGAAAGTCTGCCCGCCATTGACAGGTGGAACAGATGATCGCAAACTGGTTTCACAATTGCGTAAAACCAACTTTTGGGCTTCTCACCATATTGTCCGCTGATGCCCGCTATCACGCCCGACGCCAAAATTTCGGCCAAAAAGTTCACTAGGATTATAATTAAATGATAGAAAGGCTTGAGAATGCTTCACTGGACGTGAATATTGCTGATCGAGGATACACAGGATAATAACTGGTTGGAAAAGTAAGAAATATTTCCAATCAGTAGAGAGTAAGATCATCAAATTTGGTTTGTGGTGAATTGCTATAAAATATATCACTTTCATGTGAAGGCAGTTGCTGCCTTTGGTTCTGAATTTCATGAATTAAAAGTTATATGAGCCCTGGATAGGTGACTGCCCTACTCATGTGTTAATACATCATGGGCAGTATTTTTACCTCGTTGGACGGGCATTGCGGGCAGGCCCAGAAGTGAGCGCGAAACCAACTGCCACTCGCCATCGGGTCCTGACCACGATTTCACGCTGACTGGCCAATTAACGGCCAGCCAGCATGAATCCCACAGTGCCTGGGTCAGGGGAATGGGGAGGTCAGTGCACGTGTGCAGGTGTGCTCAGTGAAAACTCCCTGAAGGCACTGAGCTGCCTCAGGGAGCTGAAGATTTCTAACATTAAAAATAAAGACCTTAAAATTAAGGTAAACATGTCCCTCATGAGCAGGGACCTGTTAAAAATTAGATTTAAAATTTTTAATGTTATTTTTAATTAACATTGGAAACCTCATCCTGCCTGTGGATGAGGTTTCCTCAAAAATCCAAAGGCCGCTTGACTTTTCGCCCGCCTGCCAACCAACAGCCCTCTTAATTGTCGGCAGGTGCGCTGCCAACTCCCACGCGTGCGTATCGACCAAAATATCACACGAGTGCGCAATGATGTCAGGACGCTTGCCCAATGTCATCGCATGCTATTTCACACTCGTGCATATTAAGCGCATGCTTGCACGCCAAGCTGAAAATCCAGCTCCATGTTCTGTCATCAAAAATTCTAAAAATCACACATTTTCCTGCATCTAATTCAGAGGCATTTTTATACATTTCATTTAAATAATCAGATGTTCAAGCTGCCACTTCAGAGCTTTGCTAACCATTCAAATGCTTACATTTAATTGGTGAAGGAAATAAGACTATTGGCCCTGTTGCTCACCAAAGTTCCAGCTGTTCCAGTGACCTCGCTGCACTCTTATCAATTCACAATTCCAACAATTGCAGTCCAAAATTAGTGGGAGCTGAAGGGTGAGGAAAAGATTCCAACTCATGATGCTCACCATGACATGCTCTGTTCCAACAAATTCTGAGCCAATATATTTCACAGCAGTCAGAAATGAGAAAGAAGTGGATTGCTGATAATAAACAATTGGATTTGCAAAGATACAAAGCATACCATTAACCATCCGACCTTTACAAACTAAGGTAAGAAGCTGGAAGACATTGGACAAAAAAAAAATGAATGAAGGAAATTCCTCCATATCCATCAACTCAGCAGAGATTGTGGTCCTCCTTCACCTCAATAAGCACAATTTCCCCTTTCCCCACTGAATCAGGTGAGAACTTACCATCACCCTCATCCTGAGTCACAAATCTATTCACGGAAATGCAACCACCCCCCCCCCACCCCCCACCCCCACCCCTCACCACCAAACAAGAAGAAAAGTGCACTCCTCATCCCAATAAAATAGAATTGGGGCTTTGTGCTGGCTCTGCGCCCATTCAGAGCAAAGTTGGCAGTGGCTCAGTGCCACCCAAAAATTCACCATCTTCCTTGTTCCATTTTGTCCACCATCAGTCCATCTTCTCAATCTTTCATCCCCTCCGCTGCTTCCCATCCACATCATCCTTCCTCCTTTTCTGAATTTCCCATCCACTCACTGAAGAAATGGACCTGGATCTTGCACCCTTGTCTTTTGTTCCTCCCCCTCCTCCATTCCTTTCTCCTGACCTATTCCTCTTACTTTCCCCTCCTCCCTGAGTCTCTCTCTTTTCCTGTTCCCCCTCACCCACCGCTGGATCCATTTGACCTAACACTTTCTACCTACTTGACCTGAATACTGGATATGGTTTTTACTCCCCATGTGTAACACCACTGGACATCAACTAGTGTATAATAAAAATGCAAATGTTAATCAAGCTTATTTTAATTTACAATATTTACACATAAAACAAAAAAAGCTTTGAATTTCCATTTTTTGGTACATAGGACAGTAAAAAATTATAACTGCATAGGTAGGGAATGTACAATCAAGTTAGTTGAGTTTGCTGGATTCACCAGCTCCCTAACGATGAAATTTAACCATGTAGCAGACTTCCAGAAATCTTCATGTGCTCACCACATTGGTAGAATATAACTTCCAACATGTACAATCGTTAATGTTCATGTTACTCTGATAGGCAACAACTCTCATGATACAACATGAGGCAGACTTTTTTTCTCTTAATTCTAGTAAAGACTAGGCAGGAACTTCCAAACGTAGGCCACTCTGTGAATGGCCCATCTGCCTGTTAGTCATAAAAAATCTTTTAAAGTCATACCCTAATTTTCTGATTGTGTTACACAATAACTTTTCTCCACATAAAGCTTTTCAATTTGGAAATCAAGTTCAGGAGAAAATATTCTCAGAACACATATCATTGCAGTTCATTACATTCCCAGCACATTGAGTAGGTAAGCTCAAAATTCTCTTGAGATCTAGTGATTTAAATTTTAAAATTATGTGTGCCTTTTGCTGTGTTCCACTCTGCAGACCCAATGTGCTCCGCATTTTGACTTCAATGCTTCAAAATCCATGACCTCTAAAGCCTGAAAGGACAAGGGAAGCAGGCAGATGGAAATACCACCACCTGCAAGTCCCCTTCCAAGCTACACACTATCCAGATTTGTAAATGTATCAATGTTCTTGCATCATTATCCTGGAACACCCTCTCTAACAGCACTGCGGGAGGATATGCACTACGTGGACAGCAGTGGTTCAAGAAGGCGGCTCACCACCACCTTCACAAGGGCGATTAATGTTGGCCTTGCCAGTTATGTCAGCCCATGACCCATGAACAAATAAAGCAAAAATATGCTGTTTTCCTGGCCTCCCATTACCTGTTGTGCTCTACTTCCCAGGCCCTTCTCTGCTGTGCATCTTTCCCTGGCTTGGAATGAGGCTATGCTTATCATCACAACTGGGATCCAGATCCTAAACTACCTAGGAGCCATTCCACAGATCAATTTATATATTTCCTTGGTGCCTCTCCTACTCTGCCACTGTAACTTCACTGGAGATGCAGCAGAAACCCAGTTGTATCTAACAGAGTTTCTATCATGCTTCTGGTGAAGTTACAAGGGTGGGGTAGGAGAAGCACCAAGGAAATTCAACACCCTGTGTTGGGAATTAGAGACAGTTTAATTAAGTTATATTGGTATTTGTGGGCGTTAGGAATGAGTTTTAGCTTTAAAGTTTAAACTTGATTTGTATTTCTGTATGTGTGTGTTAAGAAAAGGTCAAGTTGAGTTTTAGTTTCACTTTAAAAGTTGCCTGCATTTAAAGTTTACGACTGTAAGAGAAGTTAAGCAAACACAAGAATAGGAAAACGGGGCATTGCCTAGCAACAGGGTCCAGAGAGGCAGCTCCCTCCCACAACACAAACAGAAGAAACTAAAAACAGCAGTTTGATTTGGAAGCTGTTTGAGTTCAGTTTAGAAGAAGTTGCTAAGCAGAAGCAACCTAGAAGGGGCAGAAAGCCAGTCCCAAGCTAAAGTTGGCTGGAAGTTGACTGGAGCAAATGGGATGGATAGCAAGTCCCAAACTAAAGAGGAAAGTCCCCAAGAATCCAGGGGAGTGGAACAGGAGAAAGTCCCAAGCAGACCTTCTAGTCAAAGGAAGGACAGGAAACTGGAAAAGGTTCTGTTAAGCGAAGTTAAGAATGAGGGGCAGAGAAAGGCTCCAAGCTTAAAGCTTCAAGATGCAGGAAGCAGAGTCAAAGCAATATGAAGGCTTGTGAGAAGATAGAAGGTCCATAGAGTAAACTGAAGGTCTGGAACTCTTTGCTATGGGCATTTGAAGCAGTGGTGTACTATTTACAGCTGAATTGGTGAGAGAGAGTGTGTGTAAGAGAGCTTAAATGCATGTGCTGACCCAGGGGAGAAGAACATCGGAAGGAGAGTTTGAAACCCTGGAGGTGAACCCTTGCGGAAGGCATCAGAGAAAACGTTGGTTGAGGAGAATATTCCAAGTCGAGTTCTTGGAAAGTGGAGATTGGAAAACCTCGTATGAAAGACAGAGTGCAGTGAGATTGGTTGGCTCATGATGTGAAAAACATCTGAGGAATGTTGAGGAGAGATCCATAGTATCTGGTTGAGGTGGCATCTATCACTTGGTTTCAGAGTGTGGGGTGTCTGACCACAGGTTGACAATTGGTTTACTTGGACTGTACTTACTGTGACCATTAGAATATAAAGTAGCTTTTGTAACTTGCGTTATTCTTATAAATCTGTCTATATCTGTAAAGGTATAGTTGCAAATGAAGAAACATTGTAATATAGTTAATCTTTTCTTGTTTAATAAATGTTCTATGCTTTTGTTAAAAGTTCATTAGCTGACTCCTGTGACTCTGTTCAGTCACCCTGTCCACATATCTAAATAAACAAGTAAATGTTAGCATCTATCAAGCTGGGTTCCCCACTGGCTGGTGCAATTCTTCTTCCTGTAAAAGCTACATCATTGACCACAGAAAAATTTAATTCCAGCACGTCCACTTCCTGAATCTGATAGCTCAATGGTTGCAGTTCCACATTGTGTTTAGAAAAACATTCATTCTAAATGCAGATTCATGTAAAGAAACATATTCTCCACCATATAGATTATCCATAGTCTAACCAAATTGCATCTAATAACTACTCATATTTTCATATTTAGGTTTGATTGCAATCTATTTCATAACTAAATTTATTATTTTCCCTTTTCTTAATTCTTCAAATGTTGTCCCATGTGACACTGTTTCCTTGACTGGCTGCTTCTCAATCAAATCTTGGAATACAGTTATCGTGGCCTGGTGACAAATGGCTGACATCACAGCTTATGTTACCATATGTAAACATGGGAACACAAATGTTCTGTGTTTTTTTTGTCATTCATAAATAATTCTCTAAAACAGGTGTCACTGCTACAAGTTCTGGATGAAAAATAATGGCAGAATGCACAGCAGGTCAGTCAGCAATTGAGAGAATTAGACAGGTTAATGCTTCATGTAAAACCCTTCAACAGCCTTAGAATTTGAAACAACAGTTTCCATTAAATGCTGTCCAATTTTAAAGCCCAAGCTGATGCCACTTTTAAAATCATCACTGAAACCTGTAGAATGAGGTAGAAAAAAAGCTCATGAACCTAAATTCCATCCTTTCCTCTGCAGACCTGTCTCAGCTCCATTCAGTACATCTCCAATTGGGCTAGCTGCTTCTCAATCAAATCTTGGAATACAGTTATTGTGGCCTGGTGACAAATGGCTGACTTCACAGCTTGTTATGTTCCCATATGTAAACATGGGAACACAAATGTTCTGTGTTTTTTTTGTCATTCATAAATAATTCTCTAAAACAGGTGTCACTACTACAATTTCTGGATGAAAAATAATGGCAGAATGCACAGCAGGTCAGTCAGCAACTGAGAGAATTAGACAGGTTAATACTTCATGTACAACCCTTCAACAGCCTTAGAATTTGAAACAACAGTTTCCATTAAATGACTAATCTTTTTGCATGTCAACACACTGAATATCTGTTGCAGATTTAAACCAAAAACAGAAGCATATGTTCAAACCTTTTCACATTAACACTTTGATAAGAGGAGATGGTATTGTTAACATTGTTCCAACAGTAAAGGGTAATGTGGGTTTGCAAGTAGATTTTGTTTCTGTGAGTAATTAAGTTCACTTAAAATACAAACACTGCAAATGAGAGAGTTGTGTTTTGTAACAAGGCAAACCACAGAGTAGGAGGATTTAATTGGAATCTCTACATCCAAACTGAAGAAAAATGCAATGCATTTTATACACTATCTGAAGAACTGGCCACTTTAAAACAGTAGGACATGATTCATTATTGTTCCAAGCACAACTGACTGCTCAATAACTATCACCAATTAAAAATGAGATATTATTGTAACACAGTCTGCCTTTCACTTCATCTCAGTTTTATAAACAAAACTTTGCTCTCTCCTTTGAAAACAGATGTTCTAAAAAAAATCATTCTTGGGATGTGAGGGTCTCTGGCTAGGCCAGCATTTATAGCTCATCCCTAACTGCCCTTGACCAGGTAGTGGTGAGCCGCCTTCTTGAACCCTTGGAGCACATGTGGTGTAGGTGCACTTACAGTGCTAATTGTGGGGGGGAGTTCCAGCGTTTTGACTCAGCGACGACGATGAAGGAACAGCGATACATATATAGTTCCAAGTCGAGGTGGAGTGTGACCTGGAGCAGAACTTGCAGGAGGTGGTGTCCCCATGTGCCTGCTGCCCTTCTTCTTTTAGATGTTAGAGCTCATGGGTTCAGGAGGAGCCTTGGTAAGTTTCTGCTGTAGATGGTACATACTGCTGCCATTGTGAGCCACTGGTGAGGGGAATGAATGTTTTAGGTGGCGGATTTAGCTTCACTAGCCTTCACTCCTCATTAAAGTGAATGATACGCTGGGCCATGAGGGTACCGGTTGAGGTCAATTAAAATTCTGCGGTTGATAGCTCATGGCACCTCATAGATGTCCACTTTTGAGCTGCTATATATGTTCTGAATACATCCCATTTAGCATGTTGGTAATGTTATATAATACAAAGAAGGGTGGCCTCTGTTAAAGATGGGATTTTGTCTTCACAAGGACTCTGCAGCGGTCACTCCTACTAATACAGTTGTGGATAGATACATCTGCGACAGGTAGATTGGTGAGAACAATGTCAAGTAGGTTTTTCCTTATTGTTAGTTCTCATACCAACTGCCGCAGGCCCAGCCTGCCAGATATGTATTTTGGGATCCGGCTAGTTCAGTCATTCATGATGCTACTGATCCATTCTTAGTGATGAATATTGAAGTCCCCAACCAGAGTAATGTCTGTGCCTTTGCTACCCACAGTGCTCCTTCCAAGAGGTGTCAATATGGAAGAGCACCAACTCATCAGCTGAGGGAGGGCAGTTGATGGTAATTAACAGGAAGTTTCATTGCCCATGTTTGACCTCATGCCATGAAACATCTTGGAGCCCAGCGTCAATGTTGGGTTCCCCCAGGACAACTCTCTCCTGAACATCTATCAATAAGCTGCCACCCCTGGTGGGTCTGTCCTGGCGGTGTGACATGACATACCCAGCAATGGTGATGGAGGAGTCTGAGATATTGGCTACTTGTGGGACAGCTCTCTTAACTTTGGCACAAGTCCTCAGATGTTATTGAGGAGGGATTAGCAAGGTCAACTGGGTAGGTTGTGCCTTTGTCATTTCCAGTACCTAAGTTCATTTCTGGTGCCTGAGTCAATGGCTGGAATTTTCTGATCCTGTTGGCGTTGGGCATCAAGGTGGGTGTGAGCGGACAATATGGTGGGAAGGCCAAAAATCAGTTTCACGAGCGATCGTCTGCTCCACCTGCCAATGGCGCGCCGCATCCTGCCTCCGGATGTCAGGAACGCCATTTTAATACATCTGCATATAATTATAATCCCTGCCCGCCAGAACATTCCCCCATGCTGGATCATCCGGGCACATCGGCATCATTGCACACTGATGTGGTTCACACTGTACATAAGCGACATGCATCTGGTGAGCTGCAGGTCACTCGGGACTTTGAACTTTATTTGCCTATTTTGCTTCAGGCAGCGCTCGCAGTCATCAGCAGCAGGCTTCACAGGCAGCACCACATCACTTTTAGGGGGCTCACGGGCAGGTCTCTACCTACCAGACCAGCCGTGGGGCTTTTCAATAGCTGCAGGGTTAGGGCTTGTTTGGGGAAGGTCGAGAAGAGGCCTCACGCAAGAGAAGGGGTTGCAGGGTGAGGGCTATACTGCAGAAGGCAGGCATCACACGGTGTTTGTGGGGGCAAGATGGTGAGGGCTGAGGGGGCAGTCTCCAGAGGAGATGAGGCCAGATGGAGATGCGAGGGTTGTGTGTGTGAGAGAGTGAGTGGTGATGTCCCTTGAGCTGGCAGTGAATGAGATACCAGTGAGTGTGTGCTGGCCTTGTGAGTGTGTGAGTTTGGAGTGATGAGATGGTTGCCTTACCCTGGCAGCACAGATGAGATCATTCATCCTCTTTCTGCAAAGGATGGCCAACCTCTTCTGTGCAGCGTTGGCCACCACCGCCACCACCTCCCAAGTAGTGAGATTGCTGGACCTCCGGAAGCCAGAGCAGGGGTGGAGGACACCACAGCGGGCATCCAAAAGGCATTTCAGTGATGGGTCACTGAACTCTTCCTAGCTTTCAGGGCCATGTCTTCACTGGAGCAGTCCTGGGTTGCAAGGATTGAGAACTATGTGCGTGGCTGCAGTTTAGAAATGGCACCTGGAGTAAGGCAACGTTGTGGTAACGGCATGGTGGGTGATTCAAAGGCCGCTCACCAGTGAAACGGAGTGTTTCCTGTGGCTGGATAATGAATGAGGCGGGAAACGGACAATACGGTGTGAAAAGCCTCCACTGCAGCTGGTGGGTAAAACGTCCTTTTTCCTGGACGCTACCACACTTAGTGCAAATCTGGGGCAATTCTGCCCAATATCATGTGGTCCGTGCGGTTTTTTTCTTAGAAAGCTTTTCTGTAGAAATTTGATGTAACTGAATGGCTTACTAAGCCAGTTCAGAGGCCAGTTAAGAGTCAACTACATTGTTGTGGGTCTGAACCACACAGGAATGGCAGTTCAGTGTGAATTATTCAGATCCTTTCAGATCAGTCCTGGAACATATCTGATGACTAAAAGCGCCTCACGTCCATTCAGTTTAATGGCAGTTGCCATTTTAGAAACATCTAAGGGCTGAATAAGATCCACCTCACCCAGGAAAAAAAAAAGCTATTGCCTGTTTTCACTGTATATTTTCAAGTATTCCTTCTTGAGTTAGGCGGTCTTTGATAGAATCAAAATTCTAAATTTTGAAATCATTAAGGGTAATCTAGCTGCCAAGAGATATGCGTACTTCCTTTCTGAGATCTTTGGAGCTGATTGGATAGTTGCCAAAAACTGCAACCTTCCATAGAGAAGGGAAATGTGAATGGAAAAAAATACACTTTTTTTATATAGACATTAGGACAGGACTTTGTACAGAAAATCTACCCCAATCTTTCTCTTTTCTGATGCCAAAGGCCTGAACTTTCAAGGAGATGGTGAGGAACTCTGTGAGAAAATGCCAACAGAGGCCAGAATCTGGAAGGCCTGTCCCCAAACCTGGCCTCCGCCATTTTCATGGGTTGGGGGCATGGAATTGGGGCAGGTTCTAAATTGCACATTCCTGGTTCCTGGAGGCAGCTGCCCATATAAGTCAACAGCTGTGTCCACTCATGTGTGATTTTGATGGGGTAGGGGTCTGCATTGTGCAGAATAGTCCAGGTAAGAGCATGTCTGAACTTTGTGGATTTGTTTGGATAGCCAGAGTGCCCTTTTGGGGAGGTAAGGTAGCCCATTAGATATGCTCCCGGGACACTTTTGGGAGAGATAAGGCACCCTTTAGGAGAGGCCAGGTGCCCTTTTGGGATTGTTAAAAGTAGACATGATTGTGTGTAAAAATTGCATTAACCCATTTGAACTGTTCAAGCTGTCAAAGGACTGTCAGGTTGTCAAAGAACTGTCAAAAACTTACTGGACCTTCCAAACCCATTGGAGCTGTCAAAGCTCATTGGAACTGTCAAAATTGTCAAGGGATTTAACTCTGCTGGGCTTTAAATTTTAAAAAAAATCAGTGCTTCATATTTCACTCTGTTGACAAAGACCTGAGGGTTATCATTTTAGGATTTGTGTTGCATGACTGATTTTACAACCTAACTTTATCACAGTGGGATTCCTGCAGTTTGATTGACAACGCCAAGTGGTTATAGAATAGAAATGTTTGTTTTCATAAGAGATTATTGGAAGAACTTTCAACCTATTGAATTTTTTTTTTGTCAATGAGAGTGTTTTTCAAATAGTGACATCAATAGATGCATTTTATGTCAGCATGGCTCCTGAGGGTTTTTCATGGTGGATACTAGAGGAGTTGGCATGGATGACAAAAGGAAAAAGGGTGGCGGTGGGGCATGGGTTGGCACTAAGTTGGCATTGGGGCTATAAAGGGACATGAGGGTGAGGGAGAATGGGTTGCCATAGGGGGTATGAGGGGCCATGGAGAGTGTGTAGAGAGGTATAGGTGATGATGGGAGTATGACAGGCCAAAGGGGATGGGTAGAGGGGCATAGGGTGACATGGGTATGAGGAGCCATGGCAAGTGGGTAGGAGGCATGAGGTGGCATGGATGGGGCAAGGAGAGTGTATGGGAGGGGTGAGCGAGTAAGGACTGGAGGGATTTTTTTTTTGTTTATTTTTAAAAATTACTTCGACAAAGTTCTGGAGCACAGAAACAGGCCTTCCGCCTGGCCCACCTCTGCACTCAGTAACCTCCACACTTGTTTGGGGGCTGGCAGGCCTGACTTTGAATCTAGCCCAACCGTCACAATGAAAATTCCAACTTCCAGGCTTCATTTTCCCACGTGGAGTTGGTGGAGCTGCAAAATACTGTTTCTGCACTCCTGACCCAAGAGCGAAAATCCGGGCTCAAATGTGAAAAAAGCAACCATACCTATTGTACAAAGTGATGTTACTATTCTGCCACTCGGGGGCAGACTTCCTAGAATTCATCAAGAAGTGATTAAACAAACTTTGTGTCTATGTTGGATGAGGGTAGGCTTAATCATGGGAATGTTATCCATTCATACCACTGCTTTGTTACAACATATGGATTGCAACTTCTCTGTCATAAAGTAATGACTTGTTGGTTTATTCACCAAAACATCGATGACTACATTGAGCTGATGCATGGATAAGTACAATGCAAATTTCTGTAGATGGAGATTTAAACAAGCAATATGACTGTGCAATCCAAACTTAACATGAATGATTTTGGAGAGACAGAAATTTTGTAATCATGGATGTCCATTCATGCCATTCAAACAAGTCAAAAGTGTATTTAAAAAAAACTACTCTTATCAGGACTGAATAGGACACATCTGTGTTCATCAGAACTAACAATCTTAGTTACATTATTGTCCTGCTGAATTAACACTATGCCACGTTCTTATTTACCTATGCAACTGTAACTTAATTTTAAGAAAAGTATAAATTAGATGTACACATTATGTACATCTTTAGGTGTTTGAAGGTTATTGACAAACATTTGTTCACCTTGCTTGGAGAAACAGAGCATAATCTACTGCTGAATACTAGCAGTGTATCACACAATTTCAATTTCAGTTTTTATACAGTGCAATAAATAAAACTAAAACTTTTTTGGTTAGTGCCCTGAACAACCAAAAACCTACCATCAGCAGGTTAAGCAAATAGAAATGTATTGCTCGAATCAGAATGTTAAGGATCACAGTTTCAGAAGAAAGCACTAACCTTTAATATTATTCAACTTGTAAGAGTTGATGTAGAATATGGATTGTATAATAACAGGAGAATACCACAACCCAGGAGCATGCTTAAAAACACAATCCTTCAGAATTTTATCAATCTGATTTTCAGTAATCTATTTTTGGATTAGGGAGTCTGGAATTAAAGGGAATTTAGAGGTTTTGTGTCTTTGAAATTGATTGACTGTAATGTCACGTTGGTATATTCTAGCTCATTGCTATCAAAAACATTGGGAGTAAATCCCTCTATTTGTAGAGCTGTGTCTGCTGCCAGTCATAATGTCTATTCTATTAACATTGGATTGCAAGCTGGTGTCTTCCCTTCTAACTAAAAAGTACAAGTGTGCATTTTAATCAACATTATTTTTGCTCCACTGTACTAATAATAAAATGATCAAAAGGTAACTGGGTTATTTAACAAGCCAATAAGTTACAGAGCAGGACCCCATAGTAATCAATGCAAACAATTTTGGACCAATCCCTTTGCTACACTGCAACTTGGCAAGTTGGAATTATATACAAAAATGTCTTTGAATGTGCTGAATGTTCCAAGTCAGTGTGTTTATCATAGGCTTCATAATAAACTCTAAGGATCTGGAAAGTCACTAAATTAGTCTCCGTTCCAGACATCTACAGCGCAAGACGCCTGATCGCTAAAATCTGATTTAGTTAGGGAATTTATGGTATTAATTGATCATATGGACTACAAATCCTTGTAAAGTCTTAGTTGTCTCCAGTCCAAAATCCTTCAATAGGCTGTTTCATGCCATAAAGCATTATCAACATTCCTCAGTGAAAACATGTTATGTATTTAAGTGTATTTAAGTGGCTGTCTATGCTATTAACCCATTCTGAAAGTATAACCAAGAAAGAGTATTGAAATTCAGTAAAATTTTGTGGACCATATCCAATGTTAAAAAACAATTATTTCTCCTATCTTTATCAAAAATGTGTACTTATTACACCGGCATTTGTAAGTTTGCCAGGAATACGTGTAGAAATAAAGCCATTGAAAACCACAGGAAAACTCACTTGTATTTGGCGATAATTGCATATAATAATATGGTTGGAGAAACTATGCTGATTTTTAAAATTAGTTGCTTTGATTCTCCAGCCACTAAAGGTTCTATTTATATTTGATTAGTAAAATGCCAGGTATTTTGTAAAATTGAGCAGACATATAATCAGCAACTGAGTCACACAATCGGAAATACAAATTGTTACCTAAATGTGCATAGTGCCACAGAGTGCCATTTGTCTACTTTGCAAGTATGGCACAGATTTGGGATTTGTCCGTTTCAGTATTGCTGTATCAAAAATCAATTGCTACAGAAATTGCTTGTGGCACAATACTTAATATTTTATTCTTTACCTGAAAAGAGGGGCATACTATTCTGAAAATTTAGTAGGATTAAAAAATTATCTAGTAAGAAATAATGAAAAAATTCTGATAATTGGAAGTGATAATTTTGGATTGTTTGGAAATATTGCTGGCACAGGAATAAGTAGTGTGTCATAAATGATCAGCTGTCCTTTTTACTTGACAGGCGCTTTGATGTTCTTGCGCAACTGAGAATTATCAGAAAGCAAAGCATGATTTTCTTTAAAAAAAATTTTAAAAATAAAGTTCAGGATTAAGATTATCAGGTTTTAAGTTACAGCCAAAAAGGAACATGAGAGAAGCAGATTTATTGCCGACTAAGCCAATTCTATTTGAAAATATTTTTGAGAAGGCACATAGGCTTCTAATTATGTTAATGTTATGCTTCGAATGTGATTCTGGTACAGATGGAAGGTTCAAAGGCATTAAGCCTATGATAACTGTAACACTACTGCTGAAGATGTTATTGATTCAACAAATAGAGTACCATTTGTACCTCTAACCAAAATCAAATCTATTGTTATGATCCCTGTGGGGACAGGTAAACCAAAATAATCAAAGTTACCTAACAAAGAAATTACCAGACAAGATTTCACTTTTTGTAATTTTACTTTTACGTACATCAGAATCAAAGCAAATTAAACATGAATTAGCAGGCAAATCACGGTCAGTACAAATTATAAATTACACTTGGAATAGAAGATATAATGAAGACTATCTTATGGAGGTAATAGGCAGTCTGTTTGCCTGTATGGTCCCAGTTTCAGCCACACAGCTTTTCCAAGCAGAATTCCAATTCCTTTCTTGAAAGGTCTTAGCCAATTCTCTGTAGGCAGCATCTTGTGCATGAACAGGGTTCCGCTCATGAGATCTTACCTATATGGCACACCTCTTTCCAGTACCTTCTCAACTCTCAGCTCCTCTCTTTGCTTGGTCTCTCTATTCTTGTCTGTATGGTTTATGGCTTCTGTATTTTAACTTTCTTCCTGTTGGTACTGATTCCAGGTCAAGCATCATGACAAATGATCCTTTTACAAGTGATACAACCTCTTAAAAGTTTGTATCAAACATTTTGAAAAACAATTACAGATTCTCCAAATGTTTTAAAGTAAATACAAATTTTCCTTAGTGTTACTGCATCTGAGTCAAAGGCCGTCACAGGATTGACACCACTGTTTCAACCGTTGAATTAAACTTTGTCAGCCAATGAGTTGGAGTCAGGATGGTTCTTTGGGCCAACAATCTATTTTACAGCAAACAAAATCCAAACATTACACTACAGCAAACAGTTTGCAGAGTCTATTTCATAAGAAGTTTCTGCCAGCTAATGTCAGGACTAAAACAACAGCAACGTCTACCAATAAAATCAAGACGATCGCAAATGTGTAAGTTACCTAATAAAAATTGATTATTTCCCCAGCAAAATGCAATGAGCGGTGGAGAGTTACATACAATTTCTGGTTGTAAAATCAATCCCAGTCTCTTACACCAGGATGGTCTCCAGGTGTGATTGACAGGGAAATTAGCCAATTATTTCCATTCCGGTTGGGAATAAGAGTGTCACTATATTCAGCTAACACTGCAATGAAGAGTTGGAGGAAGATATAAATGTAGATCTTTTATTGTCATTGGCTCTTAGCAGTGAGAATATTTGCTTTGGGTGTTTAGAAATCAAGCAAGAGTATTTAAAATTCAAATTACTTGCTAATTGATAATTAGCAGAAAAATTGACATATATTCCTTAAAATACACAGCTTCAGTTTTGCTTCTTCAGTTACTTTTTTCAAGATATGTCTGCCCAATAATGAAAAAGCACAAATATGTTTGTAATATTTTGGAAACTGAAGATTTAGCCATGAATTTAGCAGAATACTATGACTATCAAGTGAGAATTTATGAATATATTTATCAATTGAAATTCACGAAAAGAAATGTAACTGCCAAATTAAATTGAAAAAGCAACCTTCAGACTGCAAGCTTCCATGGTGATCCACCTGTTCTCATTTCTCACTTCTGTGCCTTTTACTCGGAATGGTTCTGTGTTGGTGTTTTCAGCTTCTCTCACACTTCTTGATCTGCTAATCTGTTTCTCGTTTAGCTTTCTCTCTCTTTTCTCAGCCCTTCGCTCTTTATATGTGCTCCTAACAGAATAAATAGGAAAGGGAAAACAAAAAGTGCACAGTTCTTTTTACATGGATCTAATTCCTGACAGCATCAATCTCCTTTATCTCTCTGCTTCAGAAAGCAGCTTTGGTCCTGAATGAATACGTTGATTTTATTTTAGGCGTTTTAAATTAATTGATGGGGCACATAGTGATTTTTTAAAAAAATGATTTATGGACACAATTTATTGTTTTGAAAAGTGTTGACAACCTGTAATGAATGGAAGCAAATTCAGAAATAATTTTCTGAATTTTTTGAGTTGAGTGGGTGCTAGAAAAGGAGAGATGTGCCTTCCTCACAAATAGTTCAAGTTACAGCTTTGTTTTTTTAAGCGTTCAACAGGAGAACTGAATAGAAACATCCCTGAGGTCAGGTTAGTAAAAAAGCAAGTATCTTTGGCATAGAAAAATGTACCAAGGTGCTTCACAGAGGCAAAACTAAAAAAAAAACACCAAACCATGGAAGGAGAGGTAACCAGAAGCTTGGTCACAGAAATAGGTTTTAAGGAGGATCTTAAAAGAAGAGAGATCGGGGGAGGCTTAGGCAGCAAATTCCAGAGCGTGGGGACCAAGCTGGGGTAAAACAAAAGAGAGATATACAAGACACTAAAGCAAAAAAAACAGAGGGATCAGGAGGAGATTAGTGATTACTGGAAGGCAAAGCAATGGATGAATTTCAATACCTGATTGAAAATTTTAAATTTGAGGCACTGGGAACCAGTGTAGGTCAGTGAGGACAGAAATGACAGGCGAGCAAGATGTGTTGCTGGATAAGATATGGGCAGTAGATAGCTAAAGTGTATGGAAGTGGAGAATGAGAATCCAGCCAGGAAAGCACTGGAATAGTCAAACTGAAAATGACCAAAGCATGCATGAGGGTTTCACTGGGTGATGTACTGAGATAGAGGCAATGGGAGCAACGTTATGGAGGTGAAAGTATTTGTGACAGAGAAGGTATGGGGTCAGAAGCTCAGCTCAAGGCTGAGGTTGCAAATTGTCTGGGTCAGTGTGAGGCAGTAGCTGAGAAGGTGATTAGAATGGCCTTGAGAAAACGGAGTTTGTGCCAGGGTCTAAAGACAATGACTTCTGTCTTCCAAATGTCTAACTGGAGGAAACTATGGATCATCTAGGATGGGTTGTTGAATAAGAAAGTGATGGGCCTGGGTCATCAGCATATATGTGGAAGCTGACGCCGTGTAATAGATGATGTCAGCCAAGAGAAGCATTATGAATGAGGAATAGGAGAGAGGCAAGGGTGAATCCTTGGAACTCCCAAGGCGATGAATGTAAAAAAAACTCATTGCTAGAAATGCTTTAGTTAAGATTGAATAGGCAAAACTTTAAACAACTGAGGGCAATCTCACCAAACTGGACAATGGAGAAATCTTGGAAGAAAACTGAAAACTCTGGAAATACACAGGTGGTCAGTCAACATCTGGAAAGAGAAAAGACAGGTTAATGTGTCCAGTGTAACCCTTTGTTGGAGTGGCTCTGACTGAAGGATCACACCCGATGTGTTAACATGGTTCTGAAACATCAGGTGTGTCTTTTATCTGTAAAGATGCTGACTGGGCATGCTGCCTATTTCCATCCTGTGCATTTTGTTTTAAAATTATAATTTGAATGACAATTCTATTAAGTTGAATTTATTAATGGGAATTTGAAGACTACTTAGAAGTGTAGAAAATAAGTTTTAAACATGACAGAACTATAATGATTCGATGTGAGATATCACAAGCAGTAGCTACACATCTACCTGAGAGAAAGGGATACAAATTCCTAACGTGTAATCTCTCCTGATCCTGCTCTACACTTCATATTCTTGTTCCAAACCCTTTCCATAGGTTGTTCTACACTCTGTCCATCTGAGCTCAGGTCCCTCTCAGGCTGATGGTCAGCCCCGGGGTCAATGGGTCAGGCTCTCGCCCTCTGAACTGAAAAGATTTAGGGTTCAAATCCCACTCCAGAACTTGAACACAAACCCCTCCCCCACCCGCCCGAGGCCCAGAGTCCGGTGCGGGACTGCTGGAGGGAGATGTCTGTCAGACAGAAACATTAAGTCTTCTTCACAAGTCATAAGGAACCTGAAACATTAGCTCTGTTTATTTCTCTCTCTCTCTCTGTCTCCCCCCAGATGCTGCCAGAGCCGCTGAGTCTTCCCAGCGCTTTCTGTACAGTGTCGGCGGCAGGTTAAGGTGTGCGAGCTAAAGCTCGGAAAGCCCAGCCTGGGGGCGGGGTGGGGGGAGAGACCCCCCGAGCCGGGGGACGGGGACTTTCTGCAGCCAGAGTTTGCGATGACAATTTTAACGTGACTTTGGTCACATCGCAGCCCGGCCGATCTGGGCTGTGTTTGAAGATGCTGCGGGCTTTTAACCGTGTGTGTGTGTGTGTGTGTGAGTGTGTGGGGAGGGGGTGTGTGAGTGTGGGTGTGTGAGTGTGTGTGTGAGTGTGGGTGTGTGAGTGTGTGTGTGTGTGTGAGTGTGGGTGTGAGTGTGTGTGTGAGTGTGTGGGGAGGGGGTGTGTGAGTGTGGGTGTGTGTGTGTGTGTGAGTGTGGGTGTGTGTGAGTGTGTGTGTGTGTGAGTGTGTGTGTGAGTGTGGGTGTGAGTGTGTGTGTGAGTGTGAGTGTGTGTGTGAGTGTGGGTGTGTGTGGGTGTGAGTGTGTGTGTGTGTGTGAGTGTGTGTGTGAGTGTGTGTGTGAGTGTGGGTGTGTGTGGGTGTGAGTGTGTGTGTGTGTGAGTGTGTGTGTGAGTGTGTGTGGGTGTGAGTGTGAGTGTGTGTGTGAGTGTGTGGGGAGGGGGTGTGTGAGTGTGGGTGTGTGTGTGTGTGTGAGTGTGGGTGTGAGTGTGTGTGTGAGTGTGAGTGTGTGTGTGAGTGTGGGTGTGTGTGAGTGTGTGTGGGTGTGAGTGTGGGTGTGAGTGTGTGTGTGAGTGTGAGTGTGTGTGTGAGTGTGGGTGTGTGTGGGTGTGAGTGTGTGTGTGTGTCTGAGTGTGTGTGTGAGTGTGAGTGTGTGTGTGAGTGTGGGTGTGTGTGGGTGTGAGTGTGTGTGTGTGTGAGTGTGTGTGTGTGTGGGTGTGAGTGTGAGTGTGAGTGTGTGTGTGAGTGTGGGTGTGAGTGTGAGTGTGTGTGTGAGTGTGGGTGTGTGTGGGTGTGGGTGTGAGTGTGAGTGTGTGTGTGAGTGTGGGTGTGAGTGTGAGTGTGTGTGTGAGTGTGGGTGTGAGTGTGAGTGTGTGTGTGAGTGTGGGTGTGAGTGTGTGTGAGTGTGGGTGTGAGTGTGTGTGTGAGTGTGGGTGTGAGTGTGGGTGTGAGTGTCAGTGTGTGTGTGAGTGTGAGTGTGTGTGTGAGTGTGAGTGTGGGTGTGTGTGGGTGTGGGTGTGAGTGTGGGTGTGTGTGGGTGTGGGTGTGAGTGTGAGTGTGTGTGTGAGTGTGGGTGTGTGTGGGTGTGAGTGTGTGTGAGTGTGTGAGTGAGTGTGAGTGTGTGTGTGAGTGTGAGTGTGGGTGTGTGTGGGTGTGGGTGTGAGTGTTTGTGTGAGTGTGGGTGTGAGTGTGTGTGT